>NC_079189.1:242237106-242924948 GCF_029499605.1 Hyla sarda | reverse complement strand
TAAATTACAACACAAATGGACAAACAGCTGCGATGTGCAGCTGTTTGTCCATTTGTGTTGTAATTTATAATTTTGATCTATTTGTATTTTGATCTACTTGCTTCTAAGCATAATTTCAAAAACTAAAGTAGATCAAAATATAAATGGTGGATGCGTGGCTGTGTTTCTTTGTGTTGTACATTTGTAGTCTCTCCCTTCTTCCATGGCCAGCACTCCGCTCCACCCATTCGGCCCAGGCATTTTTAGTTAGCAGGAGGCTGCATGGGGGTTTCCTCCTACCATTCTCCCAGCCCCCTGGCAGTGAGCACATGGTAGGTTTCACACTGGTGTGGTTCTCCGTGGTGGCCATTGTTTCTGTGGGGCTTTGTCTGTGGGGTGGAGTGGCCCAAAGCCAGGGGCTTGGTTGGGCAGCAGTGGGGCTGCCTGGCCACTGGGTCGCTCCCCGTGGGCATGGTGTCTGATGCAGTGGTTGCCGGCAGTGTCAGGTTAGGGACCCACTCTGACTAGGTGGCCTTGATGTGAAGAGTGGGCTTGTACCTTTTGATCAAAAGGTATACTAAACCTGTTTTTGAAATTATGCTGAGAAGCAAGTAGATCAAAATACAAATGGTAGATGTGCAGCTGAGTTTCTCCATTTGTGTTGTACATCTATTATAAGTATTGTAGAGTGAATGTAAGATATATACAAAAGGTTATTAGGATGTTTACCCTGTATAGGACCTTCCTATGGTCATGTGATATGTTATCACATGATATACCCAGGTAACCAGGCAACCAGCAACCAATGGGCTTTTAGTCCAGCCCCCTGATATATAAGAGTCTGTAGGCTCCATATTCTGTCTCTTGTTCCATCACTCTTATCTCCTGGACCAAAAAGCACGCACAAGTCCTGTACATGTCTATTACAGCTAGGCCAAAGCCTAGAAGTATGCAGTCACATCAAGTTATGCAATTATTGCAACTACAGGTCCAAGCAAGCCTGAGATGTTCCCTGTGTCCTGTCACCTCTGTGGAAGTTGGCCATTTGTAAAGACTTTTGCCTTCTACAGTAAAGTTCCAGTTGCATCAAAACTCTACTTTGGACTCCTTTACTATATGCTGTTTATGATTGGTTGTCGGTGGTACCCTACACCATACAACTACATCCTGGTGTCACTAACACTAGGGGTTACCACCATTTGGCCCTGCTACCTACACCGCTACACCTCGTGGTCCCGCCATAACACCGGTGGCTCACCACATTTATAAGCCATTCTTTTATGAATTACATTACAAAGGTTAAGATTTTGCCAAGATGTACAACTTACAAGTTTTGTATCTGACAGTGCCCATTTAAAGTTTTTCTGCTTAAGGGAAAATAAAAAATAAAAAAAAATAACAGGTCCTTTGATGACATATTGCCTTTAAAAGAAACTGCCGGTGAACTGGTCTCACTGCTCTGAGGAAATGTGAATCAGCCAAAATAATGCAATATAGACCCTGGAGCTTGACATTAAGAAGATTCTTTAAGCCATATTGTGATCTTGGTAAAAGATGCAAATCAATGGGTTGGCTGAGGTACATAATTAGCTATATATTTAGGACAATAGGAGGTAGCATTATTCTTTGTTTTGTTGCCCAAATTGTTTCACACCATATGCAAGTTTCCCCCCCCCCCCCCTTCTCTATCATCAAGAGCCAAGGATTTTTATGCTCTTTACACCAGAAGAATGTTCTGAAGTCCTGTGAACTTACTATCAGAGCAGCTATCTTGGTCATCTGGACACAGACAGTGTATGACTTCTTCGGTGCCAGGCACACAGATCTCTTCTGACCTACAGCCACCATTACATGCAGATCGAATGCCTTAATATAAAAAATAAATACAAATAAAGTTTGCTTGCAACAAACCCAGGCCAATAAAGGTTTTACTAGACTTCTCTAAAAAAAAAAAAAAAAAAAAAAAAAAAAAAAAAAAGAAAAAAAATCACCACCTTTTACATGACTGGAGGTCAATATTACAAGCTTTGTCAAGTTTACGCTGTTAACATTGGAGACAATCTTCATAGTTTTTCTGTCCCATATCTCAATAACTGGTTTGTTGTAAGAAATCACATATGGCTCTAAGGAATCCATCAGTATACTTGTGAAATTGTCTTTTAAGTGGAAAAGTCGATCTTTAAAAAGGCCAAAGGAATACAAACCTAGAATAAAAGTTAAAAATTAGGTAATTCATAGGTATAGAGCCAATACACATTGATTGTTGACTTTACTTTATTGCACAAAACGGTTTCAGTATATAAACAGGAAGACTAAAAAGAGTATTGTTTTGTCCATCAATATTGTACTAAAATGCAAGAGCTACTCTATGGAAGCTGCCCCTCTATAAGCAGACCCATGCCCTTATCTGACTGCCCACCACTTTTGGGAACCCCTTTGCAAACACTTTGGAATTATGAGTGCTTGAGATATGGAAGCTGGATCACCATTACCAAGACTGGAGCAAAAATAAGAGGAGATTGAAAAGGGACATCAAGAGGGAGATTCTGCAAGTATAGTACCACATCATTACAGCTAATAAAGCAGGCATGGGGGCATTTACCATTCCATAGAGCATTACCATGAAGGGTGCCAATCACACCAAGATACAATAGAAGAATATATGAGCAAGAGTAGGTGGTCGGCACTATAGCACATGGATTGGGGTAATCCAATGTAGGTGATCGTTAGCCACTGATCGAAAAGTCAAGGAAGACCTGTATCAAAGCAGAGTCCATAACCAAGTGGAAAGGGATCTTTGCACACATTTGTCACTTGATACCCCCGTGAAGACCCTTGCCAGCTTGCTCAGTTAAATAGCACATCAGCTAGTGAAGCACTAAAGTGGATCTACAAGTACAACACAGAATTAATCAGAAAAAAAAAATCAGTATCTTGACACCAACTTGTACTCAAAAAAGCTACTATAATCCTGTATGGTTTTTAAAACACACTTGCATTAAACTGTCAGTAAGTCAGGTGTACAGTTTTCCAAAAACCCTCGCTTTTGAGGTTCTCTTGCAAGGGGCCTTGAATAAGGCTTACAGCTTTATTGAAATTTAGGTTTGTGGGAATACTCCGTGACACATGGTTACCCCACTCAAGCCACGTGATTAACCTCTTAAGGACCCAGGACGTATGGGTACGTCCTTGGTCCCAGTCCTGCGATATAACGCGGGGTCACACGGTGACCCCGCATCATATCGCGGCGCGCTATTAACCCTTTAGCCGCGCGTTCAAAGCTGAGCTGTGCGGCTAAAAACGAAAGTGAAAGTTGCCGGTTAGCTCAGGGAGCTATTCGGGATCGCCGCGGTATAATCGCACCATCCCGAACAGCTGTAGCACAGGAGGAAGTCTTCTTATCTTCTCCTGCGCTGTCTGATCGCCGAATGAATGCTTCAAGCCTGAGATCCAGGCTTGAGCAATCAATCGCCGAACACAGTGATTGATCCATCTCCATAGAAATGAATCAATCAGTAAATGCAATGTTATAGCCCCCTATAGGAGCTATAATATTGCATAAGAAAAGTGTAAAAAAAAAATCCTTAACCCTTTCAATTATCCCTTCCCCTAATAAAAGTTTTAATCACCCGGCATTTCCAAGAATAAAAAAATTAAAAAAATTAAAAAAGTGTAAATAATAAAAATAAACATGTGGTATCACCGCGTGCAGAAATGTCCAAATTATAAAGATATACCGCTTTTTAAACCGCTCGTTCAATGGCAAAAATTCCAAAGTCCAAAATAGCGCATTTTTGATCACTTTTTATACCACAAAAGTGAATAAAAAAAGTGATCAAGAAGTCTGATCAGAACAAAAATGGTACTGCTAAAACCTTCAGATGACGGCGCAAAAAATAAGCCCTCATAGCGCCCTGAACACAGAAAAATAAAAGTTATAGGGGTCTGAAGATGACCATTTTAAACGTACACATTTTCCTGCATGTATTCATGATTTTTTTCAGAAGTGATACAAAATCAAACCTATAGAAGTAGGGCATCATTTTAACCGTATGGACCTACAGAATAAAGATAAGGTATCATTTTTGCCGAAAAATTTATTGCATAAAAACGGAAGCTCCCAAAACTTAAAAAGGTGTTCTCATCAATTATGTCGCACATTGATTTTTTTCTCCCCGTTTCACCGTAGATTTTTGGGTAAAATGACTAATGTCATTACAAAGTAGAATTAGTGACGCAAAAAATAAGCCAGATAGAATTTTAGGTGAAAATTTTTAAGAGTTATGATTTTTTAAAGTTAAGGAGGAAAATTGAAAATGAAAAAAAACGGAAAAAGCCCGAGTCCTTAAGGGGTTACAACCCTTTTTCAGCTACAATGCAGTCAATATACACAATCCTATTTCTGGCATCATGAACTTGACATATTACACCATAGCCTATCACACCAGGAATAAGATTGAAAGCCATGCTTTGGACTAGGAATCAAGTAGGGATTTATCCTGGAACCCAATAGGAGATTGCTGGGGGACAAGGAGTGGCAAAGGAGATCTGCTGGAACCAGTAATTCCACACAAAACATGAGTGTCTCATTTAGAATACACTACACATGCGTGCTAACTATCAGACACTTTAAACCAGCTTTCTGTATACTCTTTTAGAAGACTTGAGCAAATTTGATTAACTGGCTCAGAGGTTTTAATTGTATTTTGTTTTTTTATATTTAATCAGTTACCTAGAAGGTTTCCTGGTTGTTCATGTTACACACTGAAAGATCATATCACCACATGTTTACCAAAGCACACCAATAAAAAATAAGCAGTGTCAGAGGCCTTAAAACAGTGATCTGGTTGGTTGCTATGGACAATATATACCCTGTACGGAATTGTAATGTCCCAGTACAGGACCTGGTCCTGCACTACACTGATGCCCTGTCAGGTCGAGTCGCCCAGTGACTATGCCATTTTTAGACTCATTTGTTGCCATAGGATTATAGTCAGTACATTAATGTATAGTTAATCTGAAGGACCTGTGGAGTGTTAACATGTGTTGTCACATATTACCCAGAGAGCTCATTAAAGCCTCCATTAAACCATAACTGGTTGAGGACTTTCCTTAACTAGCCATTGGAATAGCGGATATACTGTTAGTGTGGTTCCGCTACAAAAAGCCACTCTAGCGTCACGAACACTATGGGTTAACAACATCTTACGCCATACCTTGGTGGTACACCACACAATACAGTTCCCACTTCATGTAAAACCAAAAAGGGACTGCAGTTTCATTCAGAACGATCATTCAAGCAGGCTTAATGGCTGATGCCATAGAACACTAGCCTTATTTGCTGCTAGTCGAGATGAGGGAAGTTAGTGATTCAATTAGTCATGAACTTCTCAGCTCGGCAGTTCCTGACTTTAGCCTGCATAAATTAGTCCAGCTTTCAGGTGCTCTGGTGGGCTGGAGCCTCCCCTAGGACTGTCCAGCTTTTCCAGCCCAAAGCACCATAAAGCTGGACTAATTTATGCAGGCTAAAGTAAGCAATCGCAGAGCCGAGAAGTTCTTGACTAATCGAATAACTAACTTCACTCCTCTCTAGCTGCTAATGTAGGAATATTGTCAAAGTTTCGCAAACCTGTTTGTCGGATTATTCGAAGACCACCACATCATCTATCCCCACCCACTTTTCAGCAACTGTACTTACTACCGCAGATACATAGATGATATTTTCTTCATATGGAAAGGCAATGAACAAGACCAAAACACTTTTCGCCAATATCACAACAACGCACGCCACACAAACTCATAACCAAGCCGAATTCCTGGATGTCCAGGTTTACCATCAAGACAAAGAAACTCCACACAAAAACCTTCCTAAAAGTTTATGGCAACAGTTTTAGACTTTCAGTGCTCATTGCAAAAAAAAAAAAAAAAAAAAAAAAAAGGCAAAACATTCCATACGGACAATTCAAATACATCTGAAGAAACTGTACTACAGATAACTGCTTCAAATCTCAATGTAACATCCTCAAAGCCTGCTTTATTGCAAACAAATATCCCAAACCTCTAATTAAAGCATTATATGACAGAGCCTCTGCTCTCAAAACGATTGTCAAGCCCCTAAACAAACCCATAATCAAAATCCTGCAGATCTATCCACCAACTTCATCACGTTTACAAAATCCTTCCCAAAAAAACCCGGGTTCACAGAGTTTGCACCCCAAAATATTTTGGCTCCCAGTTGTCTGCGCAGCAAACCCAGCCATATCACCTTCAAATTTTTTTTTGTCTCTGAAAGGCTGCTACAAATGTGGCCTACCCAAATGCAAATGCTGCAATACCATCTCACAAATGCAAGAATTTCACGGTCAGTCACCAAACAAACATTTGCCATCAAAGCTTCTCAATGTGATATATCTTCTACAATGTTCATGTGGACCACAATATGTCGGACGCACCAGATGTTTCAGGGAAAGGTTAAACACCGGAGTAATACCCCCCAAGGTTTTCTATTGCACAGCATTTCCAGACATCTCACACATTCACACACTGGCGACTTCAGCCACATCACTGCCATCCCTAAAGATGCTCCCCAACGCTTCAATATACTCAATTTTTGGATCCACGAACTTCAAACACTTGTTCCTCAGGGTTTGAATAAAATCAAATGCAACTTTTTACATCCCACATATCCAATCATGCTTATGTCGCCATATAGACATTTAAATTTATCTTAAATTCCCATTGTGTTGCACCACATGCCAAGATTCCAGTGACATTTAAGTCCCATTACTCCCATATCAGCTTTTCCGTGTCAAGTGAGCCCTCAATATAACTATTCATCATTTTTTCCCCATATAATGTGTACTGTCCATCCAGATACTCTTATCATAAAGCTCTACACCATCTATCCATACATCATTCCATGCCACTTATTCCCCATATGTCTCGCTATCACTATATAGCCACACACCATCCATAGAGCTCCTAAACATCTGTATATATACACACACACACACACACTTCAACCATTGCACCTATGTGCCCCCCTCATCCCTGAGCATCCTGTAATATGCATCTATACAACAAATAACTCCTCATCCACTGTCTATTTACAATCTTCACAACACACCACCATGTACGCCGATATATTCATCTTTATTCTTTATGGTTATACCTTCTTCTATTGCCCCGCTGATCAGCATCGCTACACAGCCTCAGACAGCGCTCTCACTGACATCTCTCCAGTGAGACACGCAGCACGGCTTGCTGCTCCACCCACGGATTTTCATTGGCTAAACAATCAGGTGACTCCCAGCCTGGCAACGTATCCTAGCAATGGCTCCAGCAGAGACACGACTTCCACAGCCATGCACTCAATGTGGCTAGCGATCTGTCCCGCCTCTGGCCACCCCTAACCACTACAAACATTGCTCCCAAACATCATAAAATAGCCACTATCTGCTTATTTATTTGAGAATAAGGTTTTATATAACTTAATTATGCACATTTTAAGCATATCCTTTTTAATGCGCCATGTCCCCTCCCAGTCACATTGGCGCCATTTTTACTCCCTCTATATACCTGCAATGTTTGTTACTGCTAAGAGAATAAACCTGTTCATTCTTTCAGCAGAGTCAGCAATGTGAATTACTGTCGCAGAAAGTCTGTCCACAAAAGCAGCAGAATTCCATTGAAAACTGTGGAAGGCTTCTGCACTGGAACTTATGAGCTGAATTTTTCCGCCGTATTCCACAGTGTGAATGGGCTCTTAGGAAGAACACTAAATGACTTCGACAATGTGCTAAATGAATTGTGCCGCCATCTGATTTTTGATGACCTTCAGTAAACTAAACCAAGTTACACCTTTGTCTGGCTGTTCTAAGAGCATGACTACAAACTACCATCTTCAATGCAGCCCCATTTTAGTACACCAGCTCAAGGAGAGTCTCTGTGGGAGCCCTATGCCCACTTTGACTATAGTGACCACAGTGAGGACTACAAGCCTAAACATTGCCTCAAACATCCTTCCATTGTTCCAACTGCATTAACTACACATTGCCACATGTGTGTCAGCCAGGCATTGGGGTTTATTCGGAAAAAATAAAAATAGTATGCTTTTGACTGGCTATTCCACTTATTCATCTAATGAAGATCTGAACTGGCATTTGGGATTGATATATGCAGTGGAGCTATTAGTGAACCATACCATTTTTTTATGTTTATACAGAATGTAGCAATGCTGTATAGTTTATTACAGTTTGGATCTAATTCAGGTGGCAAGTAATCCTTTGTGTATACATTATCTACCACTAGCTCTATTCGAGGGCATTAACTATGTCAACACTAATCAACTGAGGTTTGCCCACCAGCTTGTGAACAAAACTTTTTCATGCCTTCAGATGAGGGTCTTACAGGCTATATACATAAAGATAAAATACAACATTTAGAGAGAGAAACAAAGGCACATTTTAAAATGTTAAGGTCTCAGACAGCACAATTTTTTTAGTATAGGTTACTTACTGTAATCTGGTGAGGTCCACAAAATGCTTTGGGACTTTATATCTAAAGTCATTTGCACAAACCCAGTGCCATTCAATACATTCTCCACTTCAGCACCAATAAGATTCATCTGCCGAATTAGGTTCTCTTCTACAACATATAGTAATGCCTTCTCCCAGTTAAGCAGCAAGTGTTGTATAGCATTAATGGACTGGTAAATAATCTTTGTCCCCGATCCAGTGTGCTTGGTCACACAAACTTTGTATTTTTCACAAGAAAGCCAATAAATGTTTCCTGTAGCAATATCTATTTTAACCATACACACTAAAAAAAAAAAAAAAAAAAAAAAAAAAAAAAAACATTTACACACCTGATTTTCACAAGACATTTGAATGTAACCCTCCAACATTTAGAAATTTTACCACACATGTAAATTAGTTTGGTTAACTTTCTATACTAATTTTAAAAGTGTAGCTTTATTATACCTTTCACTAGTGCTAAAAAAACAGACCAAGTATATATAGTCTTTTGTAGTAGAACATCCTAAAAATACCTGCACCACCCGTTTGGATAACTTTAGGATTCTCAAAGAGGCTATTAGATCGTAGGAGAAGACCATGGTCATCTGTCCAGTATATGAGGTCTCGTTTCCAGTCAACATCCATCAAATTTATCTTTAGTGCCTGCCAGACATCAGTCTGTTTCACAACACCTTGAAATCCAAATTCCAATAAGTGAATTCCATTGCCAGTGCCATACATGACCTTCAAGCCTAATAAAAAAATAAAAAAAAAAAACACAAAATACCAAAGTTAAAAAATACTGAAAATCTAAATACAAAAAGGCAACTGATTAAGCAAATTGGGAGTATAGTCACCTTCACATTTTCCAGATGGTAAAAGATACATTCCTGCAGGGCAGGCACACTTATACGATTTGGTCAAAACAGGCGACAGCAAACAAATGTGACTGCAGGTCCTATGAGAACATGGGGATCGTTCCTCTGGGAAGAATAAAATGCAGTTAATATCTTAAACATTGTCTTCTATGAAAGGGCGGTGGACACAGTGACCTATACATGGGAGGTCACAGATTTAGAAGTAGTGTGTTGATTGCTTTCCTCTGACAAATGCTTATATAAAAAACATCAAGGTTAGATTTGAAGTTTTGTTTAGGAGGGCCAAACCACAATTGTTTATTTTTCTCCTCTGTAGGCTTCTAGCAGTATGCCTTGGTTCCTCTTTTAACAGTCTTGTACTCATAAGTCATTTTTCAAGGTTAGCTTTAAAAGCCATCAATAGCCATAACAAACAATGCGAGAACTTTAAACACTTACCAATAGGTTGCTGTAGCTCATGTAGTACAGAAAATGCAGATATAGCAGATGTGTTTAGCAAAAGCCTTCTATCCATTGGATTGTTTCTCGGCAAAGAATATAGATAGTTTTCATCAGCCAAAAAGAACCATCCTTCAAAAATGGACAAACCCAGGGCATTCTGGTCTTTATGCAGAATATCCGGGAAGGTAAATCTACCACTTCCATCAGTTTTAATAGTCTCAATTGACTAAAAAAATAAAAAATTAAAAATTAAAGTAATCCTATCAGAATAAAAAAAAAATTAATAAAGTGTGCTGCGCTCTACTTAGAAGCGGTGTGTACAATGCCTTACAGATGTGTTTACATGAAAATCAACCACCTCAGCAACTGTCAACCTTGAATTCATTCATTGTACTCATAGCAAAGTTCTGCGTGTGTTGATAAAACTTAATACAAATTGTTATTTTCACGTATCAAATAAGTCTCACTACCATTATTAGGGTTTCTAATGGGGGTAATTGAGCAGCACTTGCATTCTCTTACTTCCCAGATGATCATAAAGTGACGACAGATCATAGGAGTATTGCCACTTTATAAAGTAATAGCATAATACTAAGTTACCTCCTTGTACTCGCTAATCCAGTATAAGCGGGATGTAATGTAGTCAAGGGTGAGGCTTGTTGGCTGTTCCATAGGTACATACAAGATCACATGCCGATCTGATCCATCCATGCCAGCTGTCTCCAGAGTGGTATTACCGTTTTTACCATAGTTTACCCAGTACATGTATCTGGACAAAAAAAAAAAAAGTGATGTGAAATTGAAAAAAAAATAAAATATAAAAAATGCTTTGATACTTTAGGTAGGCCTGATTACATCAATACCAAAATGTGTTTAGTTTTCATTATGTTTTACCAATATAAAACATTTTAGGCTTTTTTTTATTGCCATTTTTTGACCACTATAACATTTTTATTTTTTCATATACTGGGCTGTATGAGGGCTCATTTTTCATGCCATAATCTGCTGTTTGTATCGTACCATTCTGGTATTGGACTTTGATTGCTTTTTACTTCATTTTTTCTGGATATGATAAAAATAATTACCCAAACACAGAATTGTGTTTATGTCAATGCCATCGACTGTATGGGATATTTAATGTTATTTTAATAGTTCAGACAATTATGCAGGTGCCAATACTAAATCCATTTATTTTTAGCATGTATTCCCATTTTTCATATAAAAAAAAATTATAATAAATAATAATTGTAAAGGGGGTAGTGTGAACTTCAAGGTGTTAATGGTCAATGTTCAATGTGTTTATATTAAATTAATTTTTAAGTTTAAAAAACCCTTAGTCCCCTGACGAACTTTAACCTGTTGGGGACAGAGGGCGTACCTGTATGCCCTTCGCCCACACCCTTTCTATAAAGCAGGCCCTGACCTGCTATGATGTGGCGTGGCCCACGCCACATCATAGCAGGTCGGGGCCGGCCTCTAATGTCCGGGACCTGTGGCTAATAGCGTGGAGCACTGATCGCGGTGCGGCACGTTATTAACCCTTTAGACGTGGCGTTCAAAGTTGAACGCTGTGTCTAAAGTGAAAGTAAACTAATGCCAGTTAACTCAGGGGCTGTTTGGGATCGCCACAGCATCATGAACAGGAGGGTCCCTTACCTGCCTCCTGGTGTCCAATTGCCAAATGACTGCTCAGTGCCTGAGATCCAGGCATGAGGAGTCAAGTGGCAGAATCATTGATCAATATAAAAGATCAGTGTGTCCCATGTTCTAGCTCCCATAGGGGGCTATAACTTTGCAAAAAATAAAAAAAAGTGAAGATCATTTAACCCCTTCCAATATAAGTTTGAATCACCCCCCTTTTCCCATTTAAAAACAAGAAAAAAAAAGCATGTGATATCGCCACATGCGGAAATGTCTGAATTATAAAAATATTAAAACACAGTCAATGGCGTACGCGCATAAAAAAATTCCAAAGTCCAAAATAGAGTAAAACGGCACAAAAAAATAGCCCTCATCTCGCCCCGTACGCAAAAAAAAAAAAAGTTCTAGGGGGTCAAAAGATGACAATTTGAAACAAGTTTTCCTGCATGTAATTATGATTTTTTCCAGAAGTATGACAAAAAGTGTACTATGTAGAAAAAGAAGCCCCCAAAAGTTACAAAATGGGGTTTGTCAATTTTGTCTCAATGATTTTTTTTTGTTTTGCTGTAGATTTTTGGGTAAAATGACTGATGTCATTAGAAGGTAGAATTGGTGGTGCAAAAAATAAGCCATCATATGGATTTTTAGGTGCAAAGTTTAAAGTTATGATTTTTTAAAGGGTGAGTAAAAACGAACATGCAAAAAAAAAAAAAAAAAAGGGAAAAACCCTGGGTCCTTAAGGGGTTAATGAGGTTTACTCTTAATAGGGAGATTTACTAGAAGCCCTTCTAACAATTTGCATTAGAGATTTTAATTCTGTGTTGGAGTGTATTAGAATACTGTAGCAGCTGGGATCCATGAAAGGTGAGAGGAGGTGCAGAGTAATTCCTTCACGAAGTGAATGGTGCACACCGCCTCCCAAAGTCCTGCAGTAGGATAGGCTGAAAGCCAAAAAAGGTCTATTGGGCACTGAGAACTTTGTTTAAGGCCCATTCAGAAACCTAGTAGTACACATGTTAATATAGCAACTGCAAGGTTTGTAAAACATGCTCCCTGAAAAAAACAAAGACCAGATACACATTAATTTGCTCCAATGCCCATACACCTGCATCACCGGGAATATTCAAGACCTTACATTGATAATGTTATAATGCAACAAATAAAATTATAAAAAGTCACTAGAAACAAACATTCACATTACCTTTTTTGTGGAAAGACAATAAGCTGATCAGGTACAATGCTCTTTACAAGGATGTCAACATAGCCCTGCCCATTGATCAACCCTACAGAAATTGATTTACGCACACTGCTGGACCAATAAAGCTGGCCTGTAATCCAGTCCACAGATATGCTGTTAACATTACCAACATCTGCAATGAAGAAAAAAAACTCCATTAGCCATACTACAGTACTGAAATCCATAACCGTGGATCATATTACTTTGTAAGAAATTTAGGAAAAGATGTCCAGCACAGTAGCTCATGACACAGGGCGAGCTGAATTATACACTTCTCATGCACTTTGTAAGTAGGATCAAAATGGAGTTGTGGCCTACTAGTTAGTTAATGCTAGAAGAAATTATGACTTTCACACACTTGGTACTGAAGTTTAAAGGAGGCCTTACAAAAAAGGTGCATCCGGTATTTTAAAGGGAACCTGTCACATTGAAAATGCAGTCCAATCTGCAGGCATTATGTTACAGAACAGAGCTGAACAGATAGTTTTTATAGTTTTGGGGGAAATTTCCAGAACATGTAGCTATTCATCGAAATATTTAGGCTAGTCAGTCAAGTGGGTGGTCCTACCCCGACAGCTCTTTGTACACCCCAAACTATATATCAATCTGTTTAGCACCTCCTGCTCTGTAATATTGTGTTGCATTTTCAATGTGACAGGTTTCCATTAAACTAAATACACATCTGTTTGGACTGTCACACATACCATACATTTTACAGTTTTTATACGGCTATATTCAAATGACAGCATTTCAAAATTATATACATTTTTATTTTTTATTGTTTCTTACAGTACCTGGATAGAGGGCAGTTGAGTTTTTGCGTCCAATCGTGAAAGACTGCAGAGTTTTGTTCTCATCTATCCAGAAATAGGATTCATTAGACAAGTAATAAGCAGCAGCAATAGGCTGACCATGAACTGGAAGAAGACGCAGGTAGTCGCCACTCCATGCATCCATTATACCAATTTCACCCCTTTTTGCTACTAGCAGTATTACTGTAGCATTACCTAGAATAGGAATTAAAGTTTGCACAGAGAAAAAAAAAAGTTAATATGTAGAGCAAGGCACTTACTGTATAGCAATATATTGTATGATACCAACCAGAAAACACACTTTGTGGCATAATAGAATAAAAAAATAAAAAAAAAAAAAACACAAGTCCATTGAGTTTAACCTAAGATCCTACTTTTTTATAGTGTGGCTGCAAGTGTGTGTTTTTTGGGAGGGAAATAATTGTAAGTGACCAAGTAGATACTGATCCTACAGTCTCTTCTTCCTGACACCCTTGTCTTGTCAAGGCCCTTTCACACTACTGTTCTGCACCATCAATAACAGCCATCAAACTTTTTTTTCAGAGTTTGACGGCCGTCATTTTGACAGGTCATAACTAGCAATAACAGGTCCCAATGGACCCCATTATAGTCAATGGGGTCCGTCGGGCACTGCTATTTTCAGAGAGAATAGCGGAGAAAGACTGTGCAAGCACAAATTTTTTCCCGCTATTTGCGATCCTAAAATAAAGGGCTTCACACTGCCGGAGACAAATTGCAGCGTGAATGTAGCCTGACCTATTAAAGAGTGTCTAACCCTTCAGGATCATCCAGCAGAGATGGGGCTTGCAGAGGTGAATGCAATGGTATCCCTTTTGCTGGGGATACATACCCCATTACTGACACAGGTGATCATTTTTTACTTTATGTACATTCTGGGTTGATGTCCTATAGTAAACATATTTACCTATAACTTTGTTTCAAAGAAGCAGGAAAATAATCGGCAACTCACCGCAACCAGCTGAAAAAATCTTTTATTTCATACTCACAAATATGTTACGTGGGAAGAGGGTAGTGGGGGGGACACAGGATGGCGACCAAGCTCCGTTTTGCACGGTGATCGTGCTTCCTCCGGCCGCCGGAGGAAGCACGATCACCGTGCAAAACGAAGCTTGGTCGCCATCCTGTGTCCCCCCACTACCCTCTTCCCACGTAACATATTTGTGAGTATGAAAAGAGGATTTTTTTCAGCTGGTTGCAGCGAGTTGCCGATTATTTTCCTGCTTCTTTGAAATGTCTTCATACACTATTGTCAGAGCACCACCTCCAGCATTCCTAGTCCAAGTCTGCCATTTCATCATTGTTCTATACTCCGATAGGGAAGTAGTGCCGTGCTGGCTATCTACGAACTGTGTCTATTTACCTATAACTTCACACACTGTTCCTTCTTCAAGTTCAAATCCTTTAGTACAACCACAAGTGAAGGATCCATTCGAGTTGCTGCAAAGCTGATGACAAGGACTATAATCCATAGAACATTCGTCAATATCTACATTATACAGAAAAGGGAGTAGTTATTAGGCTTTAGATAAAAAAAATAAAAAAAATAAAAAAACTGCATGTTGCAATCCGTCAGTTTCTTTGTGACCTGTAACTTTTTTTCTGCTATTACAAAGAAGCATTCCAGAGAATTTTTATCTTATATAGTGAAGCATTTGCTATTAGAGAATAATGTGGAGGGAAGAGCGTTTTACCACAAAACGGTCGTTGGGGTTTGGTATAGATATTGTTTCGCACCCACAGGTTATTGCCGTTTTCATACTATATACTTCTTACATTTGGTCTATTGTCCGTACCATATCCTTGTATTTCATATGTGAATTCCTAGTGTTATTTTATATCTTATATACTGTGCTCTCTCCTTACCTATACCTTGTATCTGACTGGTGCTGTGCTGTTTTGCTCTATGTATGTTTTAACATTTTTTAATATTGTTGTTTAAATAAAGATTGTTTATATTTTGTCTATATTCTAGTTTCTGGTGCATTTTTTGTAGGTGTACTAGTTTTAGGATTTGCAACCTCATTTATTCAGGATACTAGTGTATGTTCTGAAAATCCCAAAACTGGACACAGATTTGTTCTTATTTTGTGGAGCATATGCCAGGCTTGGTCCGAGTGGGGAGTGGGAGCTACACAGTATTGAACTGGAGACTAAAAACTAGCTTCGCTTCAATACAAAAAAGCCCATTATCAGGCATGTTTGTAGTAGAAAGCAGCCATGTTTTTTTTCTAATTCTGTGTATCTTTTTGCACTTGACTAATTCATTTTAAGTCTCACCAGCACATCTAAGTCTGTCTGGCTCGAGTTTCCAGCCTTTGTAGCAGGAACAGTTGACACCCCACGCAACATCTTCACATTTCTGTGAGCAGCCACCATTATCATTAGCGCAAGATCGACCTTAAAAAAAAAAATAAAAAAAAAATACTCAAGGCATCACTTTATGGGCATAAGATTGAAACATGAGTAAATAAACTGTCTTTTAAAGTTATGGATTATAAGTTTATCAAACATAATATGGCTAAAGCAGGCATGTCCTCTAAACAGGTAAAAACGCCCCAAAAAAAAAAAATAATAATAATAAAGTCTTTACCTGTAAAGTAATGGAGTATAAAGATTTTATGAAACAGATTGATGATTAAGTGATTTATTTTAAACTTCTTGAGATTAACTATTGTATTACTCTACCCGCTCAAGTACTTGACAAAACATTCATACAAAATACTTACCACAAACATCGGCTTCATCTGAGCCATCAGGGCAGTCTACTTCTTTGTTACAGACTTTACTGTCCTTCAAACATTTTCCATCACCACATTTAAAGAATCCTTTACCACAAAGATCTTTAAAAAAAAAAAAAGAAAAAAAAAAAAGTAAAAAAAATTTGCACATTTATGGAAAAATAGAATTAACTTTTACAACTGCTTAAGAGAATAGCTATAATTATACTTCAAAATACAGCATGTGACTTTCCCTTTTTTAAAAGCATATTTCTGGCAGCTAATTTTACAACCCATTGACTTCAAGGAAAATACACAACAGCAAAATAAGGCACGTGACCCTACCCCAACAAGAAAAATTGCTATGAGACATTTCCTTACACTGCACTTAGAGGGGTTCTCCACCTAAAATAGGGGATAAGTTGTCCAATAACATGGGGGGGGGTCCGGCTGGCCTTGGTTGTGACTTCACACCACACCCCCCTCCATTCATGTCTAAGAGGATGTGTGACTACTGATTGGACATAAATGAAGGGGACCTGGCGTGATGTCACGATCACCCGAACCAGGCGTTCTGAACATAAGTGTTCAGAACGCTAGGATGTGGGCCCAGAGATTGCTGGTCCCAGCGGCCGGTCCCCCCGTGATCAGACATCTTATCCCCTAGCCTTTGGATAGAGGATAAGGTGTCTAGGGGCAGAGTACTACATTAACTTATAATTGGAGAGACTTTCATATGCGTCTGTTTATAGTTTGAGCTGTGAAGTATAAAGCCATTAAACACAATGGTAATGGAGTGTGGGTTTCTCTTCTGTGCACCAAAAAAAATAAAAAATAAAGAAATTAACCCAAAATATAAAGCACACACCATGATGCTTGGCATTTAAGGTTTACTACACTAAAATTTCAGGCCAAAGCCACCCTTCTCCCAGGAAAAAAAAAAAAAAAAAAAAAAAAAAAAAAAAAAAAAGGCACAGAGATGCAGTAAGACACTGTATCCAGCCCAAGAGTGTCCTTATACATTGCATTTCATGCTGTGCAGCATAAAATTGCTCTTAATCTCTACTTAACTCTACGCTGTCAAATTGCCACGATTTGTAGTGCAACACTACTTTTATTTGCTACACTGTTCTCAGACATGCAGCAAATAAAGCTACATACAGGTTCTTCTAAAAAAAAAAATTAGCATATTGTGCTAAAGTTCATTATTTTCCATAATGTAATGATAAAAATTAAACTTTCATATATTTTAGATTCATTGCACACCAACTGAAATATTTCAGGTCTTTTATCGTTTTAATACTGATGATTTTGGCACACAGCTCATGAAAACCCCAAATTCCCATCTCAAAAAATTAGCATATTTCATCTGACCAATAAAAGAAAAGTGTTTAATACAAAAAAAAGTCAACCTTCAAATAAGTATGTTCAGTTATGCACTCAATACTTGGTCGGGAATCCTTTTGCAGAAATGACTGCTTCAATGCGGCGTGGCATGGAGGCAATCAGCCTGTGGCACTGCTGAGGTGTTATGGAGGCCCAGGATGCTTCGATAGAGGCCTTAAGCTCATCCAGAGTGTTGGGTCTTGCGTCTCAGCTTTTTCTTCACAATATCCCACAGATTCTCTATGGGGTTCAGGTCAGGAGAGTTGGCAGGCCAATTGAGCACAATACCATGGTCAGTAAACCATTTACCAGTGGTTTTGGCACTGTGAGCAGGTGCCAGGTCGTGCTGAAAAATGAAATCTTCATCTCCACAAAGCTTTTCAGGAGATGGAAGCATGAAGTGCTCCAAAATCTCCTTGATAGCTAGCTGCATTGACCCTGCCCTTGATAAAACACAGTGGACCAACACCAGCAGCTGGCATGGCACCCCAGACCAACACTGACTGTGGGTACTTGACACTGGACTTCAGGCATTTTGGCATTTCCTTCTCCCCAGTCTTCCTTCAGACTCTGGCACCTTGATTTCCGAATGACATGCAAAATTTGCTTTCATCCGAAAAAAGTACTTTGGACCACTGAGCAACAGTCCAGTGGTGCTTCTCTGTAGCCCAGGTCCGGCGCTACTGCCGCTATTTCTGGTTCAAAAGTGGCTTGACCTGGGGAATGCGGCACCTGTAGCCCATTTCCTGCACACGCCTGTGCACAGTGGCTCTGGATGTTTATACTCCAGACTCAGTCCACTGCTTCCGCAGGTCCCCAAGGTCTGTAATCGGGCCTTCTCCACAATCTTCCTCAGGGTCCAGTCACCTCTTCTCGTTGGAGCGTTTTCTGCCACATTTTTTCCTTCCCATTGAGGTGCCTTGATACAGCAGTCTGGGAACAGCCTATTTGTTCAGGAATTTCTCGTGTCTCACCCTCTTGCTTAAGGGCGTCAATGATGGCCTTCTGGACAGCAGGCAGGTTGGCAGTCTTACCCATGATTGCGGTTTTGAGTACTGAACCAGGCTGGGAGTTTTTAAAAACCTTAGGAATCTTTTGCAGGTGATTAGAGTTAGTTGATTCAGATGATTAGGTTAATAGCTCGTTTAGAGCACCTTTTCATGATATGCTAATTTTTTGAGATAGGAATTTGGGGTTTTCATGAGCTGTATGCCAAAATCAGTATTAAGACAATAAAAAGGCATGAAATATTTCAGTTGGTGTGCAATGAATCTAAAATATGAAAGTTAAATTTTTTTTTTTTTTTTTTTTTTTTTTAGAAGAACCTGTATATAAGCACCACATGCACACATTTGGTCCCATGATACTAACCACAAGACTCTTCATCAGACCCATCTCCACAGCTGTTTATTCCATCGCATTGCCAGGACTCCATAATGCACACTTTATTCCTGCACTGCACCTGATGTTCCATACAACTCTGCGTTGAACAGTTCTGTTCATCTGAACCATTTCCACAGTCATTGTGACCATCACAAACCTCCCATTCGTGGATGCATTCGTCACTATTGGCACACTGGATTTTGTTACCTGTGCAGGCTAAAAAGGCAATTTTATTTATTTTTTTATCAGAAAGTACATACAGTGTATCACATGCCACTACAACTGCCAAACATAAGGACAATTGCTTCTAGCCATCTAGACTGCTATGTGACCTGTAAATGTTTGCATAGGGTATAAGATATGCACATTAGATTCACATGACCGTATCAGATCCTCCTCGCAATTATCACAAAAATCCAGCACAGCTGACCACACTAGTGTGAGGAAGGCGCTTAACAGAACCTTTAATGTTCCTCCGCTCTTATAGCATGTCGAGAATCTTTAAAAGCAAACCTTGTTACAAGCTGCTAAAATGTATGATCAATAATGAACTATTCAGAGTTCATTAAATCAGAAATGCACATCACAGATCCCCATAATATAGAATCAGTATAGTTTCTCCCAACGAGTTTCTATCGCTTACAGTGGCAATGTCATCAGGGGAGTATCCTAAGATACTTGGGGCTAAGTACAGTAACCTCTCAAAGTGATTATAACAAGATCAAGCAGCAGATTAACAACCCTAACAGATCCAGAGTTTCACCATATATATGATCAGGGGGAGCGTATAAGCAGGATTCCTCATCCAGGACATGACCCCAGATGTAGGCAATCCCTGTTCAGCATTTCTGCATGAGTACAACGGCAGTGGCAGAGGGGTCAGCCGTGTTCACCTGACCTGTGTGCTGGTCAGGTGAACACGGCTGACCCCTTTGCCACTGCGGGAGCGCGCTGCCATTGTACTCCCTGCGGGAATACTTAACAGCCATTGCCTACATATGGGGGTCATGTCCTGGATGAGGAATCCTGCCTATACACTCCACCTGATGGTATACATGGTCAAACTGTTCGGGTGGTTAATCGGCTGCTTGATCTTACTGTTGTAATGTACCCTTTATGAGAGAGGTTACTGTACTTACCCCAAGTATCTTAGGATACTCCCCTGATTATGTCGCTGCTATAAGGGGTAGAAACGCGTTGGGAGAAACTATACTGATGTTTCTATATAGTGGGGGATCTGTGATGTGCATTTCTGATTTAATACACTATGAACAGTTCATTGTTGATCACACATTTTAGCAGCTTGTAACAAAGTTTGCTTTTTTGCTTTTCAAAAATTAATATCTCAATATAAGAGCACAATTTATTTTGTGTTTTTAGAGGAATATTAAAAGGTTCTGTTTTAAGCACCTTCCTCACACTGGTGCGGTCAGCTGGTGCTGGATTTTTGTGCCTAGAGTGTAAGTCTGCTATTCTGTAGACAAGTTGACTGGGGAACTGCAAAGCATTTTGGAAAAATCAGAAGTTTTTTGGCAAAAGACTTAGAGCACCTAGCTGGCCATAGGCATAAGATTAAGGTTATTCATGGGAAACCAAGTTTTTAATTTACCAGTGGCTATATTATATGAAATGGTGGATAACTAAGAATTCATAGTAAAGTGCAGAGTCTGGAGGAGGCTGATTTAAGTGGAATTCTCCTGAAATTTTTAGACAAATTCAGTGTGAATGGGGCCCTAAGGAGGTTGTAGGGGAGAAAGACACTGCAATAGCTCTGCATGCACCACCTTACAGATGCTACAAATTGTTTGGGTTCCTGAAGCCAGTTTTTCTTCAATAACAGCACCACACCTGTCTGCAGGTTGTGTGTGGCATTTCAACTTGGCTCCATTTACTTTAATAGAACTGAGCTGCAAAACCACACCCAACCTGCAGACAAACGTGGTAAAGTTACTGGTATCAGCTCTGTTTTTTTCTAATGCTGAACAACCCCTTTTAGTATGATGGAGTCTTTAACAAACTGATTGGGGAATGATAAGCCAGTTGAGTCCAAGAAAGCACTCAAGCCACCCCCGAATGTTTTGCATTCTGACTTAGACAATTGTCTGACGATTAGCATTATAAAACAGACATATCCAGCTTGGACTTCCAAAATACAGGGACACATTACAGATACCGTGATAAACCTTGGAAATGACACATTTGTGGAGGAAACTATATACAACTACCTTCTTGCCATTTTGATTTTAAAGGAACTTACTTTAAAAAGGAATCTTCTTAACCAAGCAAAGGTATAGAAAAAAACGGCGACTCACCAAATTCACATCTTCCGACTTTATTTAGAGAAATACTCACATGAATTCATAGGGAGGGGACATTTACAGGAGGGATACCAACAGGCCTATTTGTATCCCCCTGTAAATGTTCCCTCCGTATGAATTCATGTGAGTATTTCTCTAAATAAAAAAAAGTCGGAAGACGTGAATCTGGCGAGTCGCTGGTTTTTCTTCTATACCTTTGCTTGGTTAAGAAGATTGTATTACTGTGTTAACCAGAGCACCACCACACACCCACATCAGCAGAATATACCCACCGCCACCAGCCGCACCCAACATCCTCGCAGTGCCGGACTGCTTTGTATATTTATTACTTTAAAGGGATCAGTGCCCATGCAGTTAATTGAAGCTGATTGAGCCTTCAATGGGCAATAGGGCCATTTATCCTGTTGAAAGTTTGAGCGAGGGGAGGGACCAGTACCGTTTGTTTGCCTCTGTACATGGAATGGAGGAAAATAGAAGGCAAGCATAGAGAAGAGCCTTGGCTCAGATAAGGAAGACCCATCTACCTGTAGTGGCTGGTCAGAGAGACCTCCTGTGGCTGGGAACAAGAAAAGGCTAGGTGGACAAAGATTCCTGCATCTGCAGAAGTGGCTTCCATGTGTCCAAGTGGCAAAACTAGATGAAATTGCCTGTCCCTTGGTGCCTTTGGTAAAGGCACGCTTTCCTGAACTACTCAGTGTCTTATCCCCCTCATCTCCATGTACTGTACCATACACCATCCAAGACAGACAGTCAAAAATGTTATTGTTTTAAGTGAAGGAGTCTCCCAGGTTTCAGGCCTGTTTTCCCTGATAATTATTAGACAAGGAGTGGTGCCATCTGATTGAGAGAGGGGAATGGGAGGGCATGATTTGTAGAAAGGGCATCACAGGAAAATAAAACAAAGAAAATGACTAACATGACTATAGTTGTCACTAAACTTGGGCTATGACTTTT
Organism: Hyla sarda; assembly: GCF_029499605.1. Lineage (NCBI taxonomy): Eukaryota > Metazoa > Chordata > Amphibia > Anura > Hylidae > Hyla > Hyla sarda. Next base: position 242,902,665 of record NC_079189.1, on the reverse strand, counting down.
TTTGGTTTTAGTTTGGGGGAGATTTACAGTTTGTTAGAAAGGCTACAATACTAGTCTGTGTAAACCAAACGCAAAATAAGACCAAACATGTTTTGTTATACTTGCCGCAGTCTGCCTCATCTGAACCATCCAGACAGTCACCAACACCATCACATTTCCAGCTTTTAGAAATACATTTTCCATTGTCACATTGCCAAGCATCTATATCACCACGACATGGTAGATCTGTAAAGAAAAGTTGCAAACTGATGAGAAACTACAGATCATAAGCAGCATTAAAAGGGATGCAACACCTAAACTCTTTCCCGATTAGAAAAAAATAGTTTTAAAGTATGTGGCTGTTTTTATTTTCTAAATGTAGTATTTTTTGTGCATTATGGGGCAACCATCTTGCATGAGCTGTTAACTGCATTTAGTGATATGCTTTACACCAGGACCCATGGACAGACTGTTATTGTACAGGTGGGGGGGGGGGGGGGGGGGGCATTTATCGGGAACAATAGTCCCCCACAAATGCTCAGACAGTTATTGGCCTGTGTAAAGAAATATGTAGTCTCCTACATTGCTGTTATAGGAGACTATGTGGTGTCCCGGTACAGGACCTTGTCCTGCCCCTTGTCTAAAGTCCCCTCAGCTAGAGTCCCTCCATTCATATAGGGCTCTCCTGCAGGGATTGCCCTTGATCATCTCATGTAAAGGATGTTTATATTTAATGTATAGAAAATGTACAGGACCTTAGTAGTCATGATGTATGGTTGTGATGTATAAAATGTTAAAGGACCTTAGAGGTCATGTGATGTACCCAGAGTTCACTGGGTTCATAACTTACAGGTTTGCTGACCAATGAGCTTAGTCCAGCCCCTTATTATTTAAAAGGGCTGTAGCCACTAAATTTGGGTCTTAGTTCCTGCTCTTGTTCCAGATTATCAAGCAAGGACAACGTCTCAGCATCAATTCAATTAATCTAGGTCGAAGCCTTAGAATCTGCAGCCATTAAACGTGAGATACTCAAAGCTCTATCAAATCCTGTGTGACTACTACCAGCTCAAATCTTCTAACTTAGTAACACAGTGGCCTGCATAAAAGCTCATTGCTTCCAAGTCCCAGCAAACTTGTGAGGAACCTGTATCCTGGTTCACTCTTAAGAGACTTATGTTAAAGACTGTTTCATAAATTCCGCAAGTAAAGTTTCTTCAGTTTATTCCTGAAATCTGGACAATAGGATGTGTAGCTCACTTAAAGATAAAGGTAAGGAGAGTGTTCGAGGTTAAAGGTGATGCCTTCACCCAATCAGGCCTAGTCAAAAAAAAAATGGGAAAATATATGTATATACCAGTCCTCAAGAACACTAGGGATGTGTAGAATAAAGAGGAAAGAAAATAGTGGATCTAATAAGGATTAATATATGTATACAAGTAAATGCAAATAAATCACCACTCTGCAGGGCCCTTGCAGGAATGAATTGGTAATAATCAATATATAAAAAATGCAAATGAAAATGCAGAAAAATGCAGATAAAAATAATATAGCAGAAATGCACCAATGTCCACTACGGTGGTTAGCAACGTGTCTTTTGTTTAGTAGTCACTCTTGGTCACAGTTAAGTCCAAGGATATCCAATTAAAAGAGTCACAGTTCAGTAATCAACTCCTATGATACTGTAGCCAAATATAGCAATAGTGGCGATAATAGCAACAGTTGTAGCAAATATGGCAGTAGTTTGTAGAGTATCGGTGCACAGCACCACTCACCCTTCTTCTCGGCTGTTAGCGATCCCGGCAAGCAATGATGTTCACAGGTAGCGATTTCGGCAGACCGTGATGTCCTGTAGGTGATAAAAGCTGTTTGTATCGGCACACCTACAGGACATCGCGGTCTGCCGAAATCGCTACCTGTGAACATCATTGCTTGCCGGGATCGCTAACAGCCGAGAAGAAGGGTGAGTGGTGCTGTGCACCGATACTCTACAAACTATTGCCATATTTGCTACAACTGTTGCTATTATCGCCACTATTGCTATATTTGGCTACAGTATCATAGGAGTTGATTACTGAACTGTGACTCTTAATTGGATATCCTTGGACTTAACTGTGACCAAGAGTGACTACTAACCAAAAGAGACACGTTGCTAACCACCGTAGTGGACATTGGTGCATTTCTGCTATATTATTTTTATCTGCATTTTAATTTGCATTTTTATTTATATATTGATTATTACCAATTCATTCCTGCAAGGGCCCTGCAGAGTGATTGGTGATTTATTTGCATTTACTTATATACATATATTAATAAATCCTTATTAGATCCACTATTTTCTTTCCTCTTTATTCTACACATCCCTAGTGTTCTTGAGGACTGGTATATACATATATTTTCCTATTCCTGAAATCTGTTGTGGACATTCCGTTATTTTTCCCTGCCGTTTGTGGGAAGGTTGGCGGTAGGAACATTATTATTGAGGAAACCTCACCCTGGAGTCACGACATTCAAGGGTTAAAACCACCAGACCCTACACTACCATTGCAACACCCCAGTCACCGTTCCTCTCCTGGTTCACTGCAACTCCTTATTCCCTTTTTATTTAAAAGGGGTTTTCCAACATAAGGTCACTTTATTAATCAAGTGTCATACAGTAATTGACATGCTTACCAAGGATCTTTGCTTGTGTTGGTAAATGGCTGTGTCCTGTGCCCCCATAATGCTGCTGGTTCATTTTGGAGAAATAGCCTCACTTAAACTACAGTCCTCAAAATCTGTTTGTGCAAGGTGGGAGGTGACTTCATTCCCTCCCATCCATTGCAGGACATATTGGGGATCCTGGCCTAGCTGTAAAGTCGGGAAAACCATGCCCTGGCGTCACAAACATTTAGGGGTTAATAGAAACTGCCCCTGGGCTATAACATCTGCCTCATACACCTCACCTTCACACCGCATGGCACACCACAACATCACAACTAAATTTATCCCTCCACCTCCGCTTGGGCTATAGAAGACAATGGCACTACTGACAGCCGATGGGGGCTTGTGTGCAAATTCTTAAGGCACGTGTAAGTGCACAAGTATGTTTGTGTGTCACCCCAGTAGTATGGTTATTACATGAGAAGGGGTTTGTTACAGTGTGTCACCACAGTAGTAAGGAGATTATATGACAAGGTGGTTAGTTACAGTGTCACCCCAGTAGTAAGGTGGGGCCTGTGAAAAATCAGAGCCAATGGGCAGGGTCAAGGGGGCGGAAAAATTCCTTTCGCCTAAGGAGGCAAAAATCCTTGTACCAACCCTACAGGACAGTCATGCTCCCTTTCGTCATGTAAGGCTATGTTTACATGATGAAAATTCCGTGCAGAATACTGCACAGATTCCACAGCAGTAGAGCCCTATTGATGTAAATTGGATTATGCTGCATTGTTCACATAGCAAAATGTATGCACTGAAAACCTCTAGCGTGGGAATTCAAATTCCCCTGTCCACCGAAAAAATAGATGTCTATTTTTGCAGAATCTGCACGGAAATGCAGCACGAACATTCCCCCATGTGAACATTGCTTCACACTCTCCCAACATCAAGTAACACCAGATCAGGATCTGAGTGACGACGAGAACACGTACTTGTGCACTGTTGTCGTCATGAAGGGGCTGGCTTCACACACAACCTGACTTGACTTGCAACTTATTGCCTGGGGGGACAAGACTGAAAATGAAATAAGAAAGCAGCCACACTCACCACACTGCTCATCAGTACCATCAGGGCAATCCTTTTCTCCATTGCAAAGCCATGAAAACGGAATGCACTTATCGTTACATATAGACTGCTGCAGAACACTGCACTTCAAAGGATCTGAAGATAATGAAATACAAAACAGTAAAAAAAATAAAAATATTGATCACTTAAAAAGGGAACTGGTCATTATTAGCGTTTGTCCAAATTGTCAATTTAAAAGGGGTTTGCCCACAAACTAGTTATCCCCTATCATAACTATCCACCATCTCCAAAACAGGAGACCGAGTCTCCCCTTGAAAACGTTTCAGCGGCTCCTGTAGAGAATGGAGCGGTTGGGCACAAGTGCAATGCCAGCTCCATTCTAAGGTAAAAAACATTCCTAGGGGGGACTGTTCCCCTTCCTGGAGACTGGGGGGGGGGGAGGGGATGTTGCTGAGGATAGGTGAAAACTAGAGTTTGTGGGCAAAACCCCTTTAAATATCATTTCAATTAAGCCTGTCAGGGTGGGAATTAACCTGGGACCACCTGTCACCAACTGAATTTTAACCCCTTCATGACCCATTTTTTTGCACTACCCCCCCCCCCCCCCTTCTCCCTTAATAGCAATAACACTTTCAACTTTCAATCTCTAGACCCATATGCGGACTTATTTTCAACACCAATTGTAATGACATCTCCCATTTTTTTCTGTTATATGTACTTAGCAAAAATCAGAAATTCTGGAAATCTATACTGCTCAAAAAATAAAAATACATACATAAAAAGGAACACTTAAAACACAATGTAACTCCAAGTCAATGACACTTCTGTGAAATCACACTGTCCACTCAGGAAGAAACACTGATTGACAATCAATTTCACATGCTGTTGGGCAAATGGGACAATTTGGCAAGACACCCCCAATAAAGGAGTGGTTCTGCAGGTGGTGACCACAGACCACTTCTCAGATCCTATGCTTTCTGGCTGATGTTTTGGTCACTTGAATGCTGGTGGTGCTTTAACTCTAGTGGTAGCATGAAACGGAGTCTACAACCCACACAAGTGGTTCAGGTAGTGCAGCTCATCCAGGATGGCACATCAATGCGAGCTGTGGCAAGAAGATTTGCCGTGTGTCAGCGTAGTGTCCACAGCATGGAGGCTCTACCAGGAGACAGGCCAGTACATCGAGGGGACGTGGAGGAGGGCAACAACCCAGCAGCAGAACCGCTACCTCCGCCTTTGGGCAAGGAGGAGCACTGCAAAATGACCCCAGCAGGCCACAAATGTGCATGTGTCCACTCAAACGGACAGAGACTCCATGAGGGTGGTTGAGGGCATGACATCCACAGGCAGGGTGCTGTGCTTAAAACCCCATACTGTGCAGGACATTTGGCATTTGCCAGAGAACACCAAGATTGACAAATTCACCACTGGCGCCCTGTGCTCTTCACAGATGAAAGCAGGTTCACACTGAGCACGTGTGAGTCTGGAGAGGTCGTGGAGAATATCCTCCAGCATGACCGGTTTGGCAGTGGGTCAGTATGGTGTGGCATGGCATTTCTTCCATGTGCTTGCCAGAGGTAGCCTGAGCGCCATTAGGTACAGAGATTAGATCCTCAGACCCCTTGTGAGACCATATGCTGGTGCGGTTGGGCCCCGAGTTCTTCCTAATGCAAGACAATGCTAGACCTCATGTGACTGGAGTGCGTCAGTTCCTGCAAGAGGAAGGCATTGAGGCTATGGACTGGCCCGCCCATTCCCCAGACCTGAATCAGATTGAGCACATCTGGGACATCATGTCTCCCTCCATCCACCAATGCCATGTTGCACCACAGACTGTCCAGAAGTTGGCGGATGCTTTAGTCCAGGTCTGGGAGGACATTCCTCAGGAGACCATCTGGCACCTAATCAGGAGCATGCCCAAGCGTTGTAGGGAGGTCATACGGGCATGTGGAGGCCACACATTACTGAGCCTTTTTTACTTGTTTTAAAGGACATTACATCAAAGTTAAATCAGCCCATAGTGTGGTTTTAATCTTTGATTTTGAGTGTGACTCCAAATTTATCAACCCATGGAGGTCTGGACAGGATTTCCATTGATAAATACTTTCATCTCTCTATAGCTTAATTTGCTGAAAACAAAATCACACAAATTAATACGATTAGGTCATTCAGATCTATGATGTGTTATCTTAGTGTTCCCTTCATTTTTTTGAGCAGTGTATGTATAGTAATATATAGACAATTTTTTATCGTTCAGACATTTACAAAAAATGGGAAAAGAGGGAGTTTCAAACTTATTAGGGGAGGGGCTTATTCACATTTTGTTCATGAACGGCAGAAAGACTGCACTCACCAGACTGCAGGGATCAGAGGAATTTATTCGTGCTACCAGCGGATTACACCACGGGGTTATAGCCATTTCGTGCGCTGGGCGCACTTCAACAGACCACTCCCTGGTCTGTAACCCCGTGGTGCCCCCCCTCATCTCCCCATGTTGTAATCCGCTGGTAGCACAAATAAATTCTTCTGATCCCTGCAGTCTGGTGAGGGCCGTCTTTCTGCCTTTCATGATTATTTTTCCATGTCTCCGTACTGAGCACCCCGTCTAAAGGGTCATGTGTACTGTCCTGCACCTGCACACACCTGTTCCATTTCCACTCAGAATTTTGGGGTGGCTGTGCCGAATCGCTCTCTCTATTGTTACACTTCACATTTTGGTCACTTTTTTAAAAGTCAATATAGGGGACTATTACATGCATTCTTACGATTGCATCCACTGGACAATGCTGTCCCTTAGAACAATATTGATCAGTTATCAGGACACCATTATTTTCCCATTCTAGACACAGTAACCAACTTTAAAATTGGTGTCCAAAGTGTTAAAATGGTACTCTACTGGAAGAAATAAAAAAATAAAACAAAAAGTTAAATTAACTGGTGCCAGAAAGTTAAACAGATTTGTAAATTACTTCCATTTAAAAAAATCTTAATCCTTCTAGTACTTAGCTGCTGTATGATCCACAGGAAGTTCTTTTCTTTTTGAATTTTCTTTCTGCCTGACCAGTGTTCTCTGACGACACCTGTCCATTTTAGGAAACCTCTCCTGCTCTGGACAGTTCCTGACATTGACAGGTGTCAGCAGAGCACTGGTCAGACAAAGGAAATTCAAAGAGAAAATAACTTCCTGTGGATCATACAGCAGCTGATAAGTACTGGAAGGATTAAGATTTTTGAATAGAAGTAATTTACATACATACCATAGGCTTGCATTGAGGGGGGGCGAAGCGTGACGTCACATGGGGCAGAGCCTTGACATCACAATGCTCCAGCCCCGTGATCGACAGTAATCCGACCCGGAGCGAACATGCTCCGGGGACTGATTTTAAACGGGGTGCAGCGTGCAAGATCACGGGGGTCCCCAGCGGCGGGACCCCGTGATCAGGCATCTTATCCCCTATCCTTTGGATCGGGGATAAGATGTCTAAGCGCTGGAGTACCCCTTTAAGGCTTTGTGGTAGTAAAGTTATGTGTCGTAAAGCAAGATAATTATGCAGCAGTTTTAAAACCACAAACCACCCCATAAAATAGACAGCTTAAAGGAGTACTCCGGTAGAAATTATTTTTAAGTGAACTGGTGCCAGAAAGTTAGAAGCAGTTTACAATTCTGTATATTTAAAAATCGTAATCCTTCCAGTACTTAGCTGCTGTATGCTACAGAGGAAGTTCTTTTCTTTCTGACCACAGTGCTCTCTGTTGACTCCTGTCCATTTCAGGAACGGTCCAGAAGTATAGGTTTGCTATGGGGATTTGCTCCTGCTCTGGACAGTTCCCAAAACTTAGAGGTACTGAAAGGATTAAGATTTTAAAATAGAAGTATTACATATTTACAAATCTATTTAACTTTCTGGCACAGATTTAAAAAATTATTTTCCACTGGAGTACCACTTATTCCCAGCCCTTTGAATATAGATTTTTAATTTCTGCTTTCTTCCTACTCACTGTAAGGCTTATTTTTAAATTCATTCTACAGGTCAGAATGATTCCAATAAAACTATATTTGGATAATTTTTGCTTTCCTATACAAAATTAGTACAGGCCACGTGCAGCCCTGGCAACTGATCAGCAGCATGCAATTGCATAGCCCTGCCATATTTATCACAGTGGTTCAGACAGTTTGATACATCTAACCTAAGTTTAGATTATTTATTAGCTGTCAAACTGCGCCAAGATTTTGGGGCATGGTAGCTATACAAGCCATGCCCTTTTATTTGAATGTCAAGCCCCTTCTGTCAGACCCATCAGTATAGCTTATAAAACGTGGTGCAACTCATGTAAGGCTACGTTCACACTGCCGTCATGATCCTGCCTGTTCTTGACCAGTTATTCATCAATTATGGATCATGAATTTACTGATCAAATAACCATAGCCAATGTCCATTATTTTACCGGACATTGTTAAAATCCGTTATTTTCTTCATTATGATCCGTTATTGTCTGCTAATTTTAACCCTTTTTGACTTCCTGGTTGAGAGGCTTTACTGAGCATGCTCAGTAGCAACAACAATATACATATAACTGGTTTTAAATGAGGGTCATTTGTGGTCATCCATAGAAGTCAGTGTTAAAATTTTAACATCCAATTTTAGACTTAATTTTTGACAGTGGAAAATTTGAGCATGCACCATTTGGTCTCTTCAAAATAACGGACATCACTTGTAACGGGCTATAACTAGTGACAACATATGCTCAAAAAAATCCTGTTGACCCGAATGGGATTTTTGTCAGCCATTTACAGGATTTTACAATGGAAGATGTTAAAAGGGAGAATTAACAGTGACAACAGTAGTGTGCAGGAGGCTTAAGACAGTTTACGGGTGCATTTGATAGACTAAGGGGGAGATTTATCAAAACCTGTGCGGAAAAAAAGTTGACCTGTTGCCCATAGCAACCAGAATGAATTTTCCAGGAAAAAAAAAAAAAAAAAAAAACATTGGTTGTTATGGGCAACTAACTGTTCCTCTGCACAGGTTTTGATAAATCTCCTCCTATAGAAGTTTAGACTTTCTGCTCTAAAGGGGTTTATTTGTTACTTTTTGCGTCTTCATGTAGACTACTTTCTCATGATTCTGTAGGTATGTCAGTTTTTTCTGGAATGGTAATAAAGTTATCATATTGCACATTGTTATAAAGCCTTTTTTTTGTCAAATCTACACCAGCCCTGTTAAACAGGTTAACATTTTCAAATAAATGTCCCACTAGAGCTGGACCAGTGTGTGAACACAGCCTTAATGCACACAGGAACCTATAGGGCACTTTGTGAAAACTGCAGTACAAAGCACAGAAAAATGCAATGGGTTGACCATGAGTGTATGTGTGTGTATATATATATATATATATATATATATATATATATATATATATATATATATATATAATTTTATTTATACACACACACCTCTACCACCCCCCCCCCCCCTTTTCTTTTCACAGTACCCTGAATACACCAGCCTAGACCTGACATACAGGTATGCCAGTATCCCCCCAATAAGGGTGCCTCAAGCTTTTGCAGTCCAACAGCTTTCAGCAAGCTGGGAATTGTAGTTCGCAGCAGCTGGGGACACCCTGGGTTATCCACAGAGTTTGATCAGTTCCTTACCTGCTGCCAAGTGGCCCAGGAATCCAGTAAAGAAAACTAAAATAAGCAGCATCCATGTCCGCCTCATTGTTCCCCAGATGGCACTTGTACATAGAAGTCTTGCTGAAAGGACATGGAACTAGATAATGAAAAGCAAGCCTGCCCCTGCAGTGGTGTTATTTATCCTGTGCCAGCTGCTGACAATTCATCAGGATTTATCTCACCTGATAAGGGAAATCTTAGCATCGCCCAAGGAAAGTGGACAAGGCGGGGTTTACAATGGGGGGAATTTTGTGTAATTCAGGGTACAATCACACTACATTCCTTAATTGTACCCGTTTACATTCCGTTGAAAACATGACCATTTTCACTTCTATGGCCAAGGCTGCTACCGTTAACGTTATATATGTCAGCACCCCCTTTCGGTGAGATTCAGATGGATACAATTAACGGGGGGCAGGAAAGCGTAGCCTTAGTCACAATGTTTTGGCACTGTGTGTTTTTGCGCAAAATATTTGCGTCTTTTTATTTGCAGTTTTTTACAAATCAGTCTATGGTGGAAGGTTTTATAAGCAAGTTTGAGCAGTGGCCTTAAATTTTTTATATGTGTGACTTTTGTGAAAAAGCGCATTTTTGTCGCAAAACAACTCTTTCCACTACAAATCCATGCCAGCCCGGACACACTTATAGGCTAGGACTCCACTGAGATTTTTGCCCTGCGATTTTTGTGGCATAAAAACACCAGAAAAACTGCCACAGTTTTCCCCTGCGTTTTGGTGTTTTTTCTGGCTTATTTTTCTTGCATTTTTATCTTTGTGTGGAATTTGCCTTTTTTTGGCCCCTTTTGCGTTTTTTTTTTACAAAATAGTTGGCTACCAAAAAAAAAAAAAAAGGATGCAGTAGGGATGTAAAAATGTACTTAACTAAATGTTTATTTTTTTATAACAAAATTTTTATAATTTTTTTTTTAAAGTGTGTATGTGTTTAACTTTTTTTTCACATTTTTTATGTAGTACTACTACTCCCAGCATGGAACAAACTGTTCCATGCTGGGAGTAGTAGTACCTGTGCTATAGACATATCACCCCGGGTGTCAGTCTGACACCCGATGTGATCGTCCATAATATAGCAGAGATGGAGCCGCTCTATACAGCGCTCACCTCTCTGCTCTGTACTCTGAGTGATGTTCTATTCACATCACTGGCCGTTCATATTTTCCACCCAGAGCTGTGATTGGCCAGATGGTTGCAGCCAATCACAGCTCTGAGGAAAATATGAATGAATTAGTGGCCGGCCCGGAGTATAGTGCAGAGCAGGGATGCGAGGGCTGTATACAGCTGCTCCATCTCTGCTATAGACAGGATGATCACAGCAGGTGTCAGTAGTGATACCCGCTGTGATCTGTTCTTACCTGCAGGTACTACTACTCCCAACATGGAGCACACTCTGCTCCATGCTGGGAGCTGTAGTACCTGCATTAATAGAAAGATCGCAGCGAGTGTAATTTCTGACACCTGGTGGGATCTGTCTATTAATGCAGGTACTACAGCTCCCAGCATGGAGCAGAGTGTGTTCCATGTTGGGAGTAGTAGTACTTGCAGTTAAGGAAAGATCACAGTGAGTATCACTACTGACACCCGCTGTGATCCTCCTGTATAATGTATAGATGCGGCCGGTGCTCTCCTATGGTCCCCTGCGCTGCCGTATATATACACATATTCCTAGAGCTGTGATTGGCTGGAACCATCTGGCCAATTACAGCTCTCTGCGGGAAATATGAATATGTGTATATATACGGCAGTGCAGGGGACCATAGAAGAGCGGCCGCATCTATACATTATACAGGAGGATCGCAAGGGGCGATCTGTCAATTTGTACAGGTACTACTCCCATCATGGAAAAGTGTGTTCCATGCTGGGAGTAGTAGTACTACCTAAAAAATGTTTTTAAAAAAAACAGTGAAAAACACACACACACACTACATTTTTATTATTGTCGGCTACATTTTTAGCGCTTTACCCGCCCACATAAATTGATCCCTGTTTAAAAATTAATAAACATTTCGTAATAAAAAAGATCAATTTCGTTAGATACAATTTTTCCCATCACTACTGTATCTTTTTTATAAAAAATATTTTATGGTACCCTACGAAAAAGGTATCTCCATAATTTTTTTGGATCGCTAAAGTAAAAAAAAAAAAAAAAACCCTGCAAAAACGCAAATTTTTAAACCAACATGGCGTTTTTCTTGGCGTTTTTGCTCTCCCATATACTTCTATAGGAGGAAAACGCCACAATTTCAGGGCAAAAAATGCCAAACTAGGTTTTTGCAGGGCGTTTTGAAAATCCAGCCTCTGAGCCCGAAATTGCTGAAAAACGCCAAAAGGATTAAAAAACGCCAAACTGAAAAACGCCAAGTAAATCTGGAATTTTGCAGTTTACTATTGACTTGCAGCTAACATCTGGATGCCGTTTTTTCACGGCGTTTTTGCAAAAAAACCTCAGTGGAGTTCCAGCCGTACAGCATTTCTGTAGCTGGGGGACTTGGCCTGGCTGGCTGGGGGCGTGGCCTGTCCAGCAATATGAGCGTTCACAGAAGCAGATGAGGAGGTGTGGCCTACTGCTGGGGCGTGGCCTGGCAGGTGATGTGAGCTTTCACAGAAGCAGATTAGGGGGCATGGCCTGCAGCTGGGACGAGGCCTGACCGGCGGTGTGAACGATCACAGAAGCAGAGGAGAGGCAGTAAGCAGATACATTTCTGCCCGCACTGATTAAACTGCTTGCTGCCTCCACTCATCTGCCTCTGTGATTGACTGCGGCCTTGCGGAGTGCTCCAGAGCGATGCCGAGTCTCGTTGCTAGAGGCAGGAAGTGAGCTCTCTGCCTCTATTGGTCAGCGCATGTGCAGAGGAGCTGTATGCTGCTCGCACACGACCAATGCTGAGATGTTGTACAAGAGTGGACCCCTGGCCACGCGACTGTTCCTGGCTGTTGATAAAAGTGTTTTTTTTATCATCCTATTAGCACTGATTATGCAGGTATGGCTGCATTACTGTGATACACAAATTTTACACACTGTACATAACTTTAGGGGCTAAATCCTGATGACAGTTGCACTTCAAAAGGGGTTATGCCACCATAAAAGGGGTACTCCAGAGGAAAAGAAATCAACTGGTGCCAGAAAGTCATATATATTTGTAAATGACTTCTATTTAAAAAATCTTAGGGTGTACAGTACTTAGTACTTAGCTGCTGTGTACTACAGAGAAAATTGTGTAGTTCTTTCCAGTCTCTACTGACGCCTCTGTCCATGTCAGGAACTCTCTGGAGCAGGAGAGGTTTGCTATGGGCAATTGTTCCTAATCTGGACAGTTTCATGTCAACATGACCACAGTCGGGGTCGCAGTCCCGCTGTGATCCTTAGTTAGGGTGAAGCATGGCAGCCACATGCTTCATTTCTTGAATGGGCACCCAAATCGACTGTTTACAGGAGTTAGGTTCCATAGACTATAATGAGTCAGACTGGGTACACTTCACCCATCTATAGGCACAGGGGAGGGGGTCTCAGGACTGAGGCCTCAATGACACAATTTACACACTTTAAAGGGGTTATCCAGCTGATAAAACTTATTCCAGTGTTTTCCAACCAGGGTGCCTCCAGCTGTTGCAAAACTACAACTCCCAGCATGCCCGGACAGCTCATGAAGAACATTGCTCATCTACAGGATAGGTGTATTGGCTCTTTTATCAGGCAGCTGTCTGCCCACATAAACCCCCCTGACCTCCTACATTTACAGTGGGGATGAAAAGTTTGGGCACCCCAGGTAAAATTTTTTATTAATGTGCATAAAGAAGCCAAGGGAAGATGGAAAAATCTCCAAAAGGCATCAAATTACAGATTAGACATTCTTATAATATGTCAACAAAAGTTAGATTTTATTTCCATCATTTACACTTTCAAAATAACAGAAAACAAAAAAAATGGCGTCTGCAAAATTTTGGGCACCCTGCAGAGTTAATATCTCGTACTGCCCCCTTTGGCAAGTATCACAGCTTGTAAACGCTTTTTGTAGCCAGCCAAGAGTCTTTCAATTCATGTTTGAGGTATCTTTGACCTGTCACGATGCCGGCTGGCAGGTAGTGGATCCCCTGTGCCAGAGAGGGATGGCGAGGACCGCGCTAGTGGACCGGTTCTAAGCCACTACAGGTTTTCACCAGAGCCCGCCGCAAAGCGGGATGGTCTTGCTGCGGCGGTAGTGACCAGGTCGTATCCACTAGCAACGGCTTACCTCTCTGGCTGCTGAAGATGCTGAAGATAGGCGCGGTACAATGGAGTAGGCAGAAGCAAGGTCGGACGTAGCAGAAGGTCGGGGGCAGGCGGCAAGGATCGTAGTCAGGGGCAACGGCAGGAGGTCAGGAACACGGACTAGGAACAGACTAGGGAACGCTTTCACTAGGCACTAAGGCAACAAGATCCGGCAAGGGAGTGCAGGGGAAGTGACTAGATATAGGGAAGTGCACAGGAGGGAGCCAATTAAGCTAATTGGGAAGATTGGGCCAGGCACCATCATTGGTGCACTGGCCCTTTAAATCGCAGAGACCCGGCGCGCGCGCGCCCTAGGGAGCGGGGCCGCGCGCGCCGGGACAGGACCGAGGGAGAGCGAGTCAGGTACGGGGACCGGGGTGCGCATCGCGAGCGGGCGCTACCCGCATCGCGAATCGCACCCCGGCTGAAGGCGGGACCGCAGCGCACCCGGTCAGTGGATCTGACCGGGGCGCTGCAACAACGAAGATGAGGCGAGCGCTCCGGGGAGGAACGGGGACCCGGAGCGCTCGGCGTAACAGTACCCCCCCCCTTGGGTCTCCCCCTCTTCTTGGGGCCAAAGAACCTGAGAAAGAAAAACTCAATTTTTTCGTGATGAGGTCCGATGCAAATTAGGAGGGGTTCTGTGTGGAAACGTACGAGACAGTCCAATCTTTTATTGTAAAAACAATAGATGTAGAGGGGTCTGGCGAGACTGGTCACAGGAACGTAGAACCTGTTGATGAGAGAGGCCAAAAAAAATTTTCCTGCAGATCCGGAATCCAAGAAGAGCATAGTAGAGAAGGAGAAGGTAGAGGCAGATATCCGCACAGGCACAGTAAGGCGTGGAGAAGCAGAGTTGACATCAAGAACTGTGTCACCTTTGTGCGGAGTCAGCGTACGTCTTTCCAGGCGGGGAGGACGGATAGGACAATCCTTCAGGAAGAGTTCGGTACCGGCATAGTACAGGCAAAGATTCTCCATGCGGCGTAGTGTCCTCTCTTGAGGTGTCAAGCAAGACCGGTCAACTTGCATAGCCTCCGCGGCGGGAAGCACAGGAACAGATTGCAGAGGACCAGAGGGGAGAGGAGCCGGAGAGAAAAAACGCTTCGTGCGAACAAAGTCCATATCCAGGCGGAGCTCCAGACGCCATCCGGAAGAACGCATGTCAATGCGAGTGGCAAGGTGAATGAGTTCATGTAGGTCAGCAGGAGTCTCTCGTGCGGCCAGAACATCTTTAATGTTGCTGGATAGGCCTTTTTTAAAGGTCGCGCAGAGAACCTCACTATTCCAAGACAACTCGTAAGCAAGAGTACGGAACTGAATGGCGTACTCGCCAACGGAAGAAACACCCTGGGCCAGGTTCAGCAGGGCAATCTCGGCTGAAGAAGCTCGGGCAGGTTCCTCAAAGACACTTCGAATTTCCGAGAAGAAGGAGTGTACAGAGGCAGTGACGGGGTCATTGCGGTCCCAGAGCGGTGCGGCCCATGACAGGGCTTTTCCAGACAGAAGGCTGACTACGAAAGCCACCTTAGACCTTTCAGTAGGAAACTGGTCCGACATCATCTCCAAGTGCTGGGAACATTGCGAAAGAAAGCCACGGCAATACTTAGAGTCCCCATTAAATTTGTCCGGCAAGGACAGGCAGAGGCTAGGAGTGGCCACTCGCTGCGGAGGAGGTGCAGGAGCTGGCGGAGGAGAAGATTGCTGGAGAAGTTGCGACTGAAGTTGGTGCGAAATGGTGGACATTTCCGACAGCTGACGGGTTAGAAGGGCGATCAGTCGGGCTTGCTGGGCGGCCACCGTGGTGAGGTCAGCGACAACTGACAGAGGAACTTCAGCGGGATCCATGGCCGGATCTACTGTCACGATGCCGGCTGGCAGGTAGTGGATCCCCTGTGCCAGAGAGGGATGGCGAGGACCGCGCTAGTGGACCGGTTCTAAGCCACTACAGGTTTTCACCAGAGCCCGCCGCAAAGCGGGATGGTCTTGCTGCGGCGGTAGTGACCAGGTCGTATCCACTAGCAACGGCTTACCTCTCTGGCTGCTGAAGATGCTGAAGATAGGCGCGGTACAATGGAGTAGGCAGAAGCAAGGTCGGACGTAGCAGAAGGTCGGGGGCAGGCGGCAAGGATCGTAGTCAGGGGCAACGGCAGGAGGTCAGGAACACGGACTAGGAACAGACTAGGGAACGCTTTCACTAGGCACTAAGGCAACAAGATCCGGCAAGGGAGTGCAGGGGAAGTGACTAGATATAGGGAAGTGCACAGGAGGGAGCCAATTAAGCTAATTGGGAAGATTGGGCCAGGCACCATCATTGGTGCACTGGCCCTTTAAATCGCAGAGACCCGGCGCGCGCGCGCCCTAGGGAGCGGGGCCGCGTGCGCCGGGACAGGACCGAGGGAGAGCGAGTCAGGTACGGGGACCGGGGTGCGCATCGCGAGCGGGCGCTACCCGCATCGCGAATCGCACCCCGGCTGAAGGCGGGACCGCAGCGCACCCGGTCAGTGGATCTGACCGGGGCGCTGCAACAACGAAGATGAGGCGAGCGCTCCGGGGAGGAACGGGGACCCGGAGCGCTCGGCGTAACATGACCATTCTTCCTTACAAAAGTCTTCCAGTTCTTTGAGATTTCTGGGCTGTCTGTCACGCACTGCTCTTTTAAGGTCTATCCATAGATTTTCAATTATGTTGAGGTCAGGAGATTGGGAAGGCCATGGCAAAACCTTCAGTTTACGCCTCTTGATGTAATCCCCCATGGATTTCGAGTTGTTTTTAGGATCATTATCCATTTGTAGAAGCCATCCTCTCTTTAACTTCAGCTTTTAGTTAGCATCCAAAATTTGCTGAAATATTATTGAATCCATTTTTCCTTCTACTCGTGAGATGTTCCCTGTGCCACTGGCTGCAATACAACCCCAAAGCATGATTGATCCACCCCCATGCTTAACAGTTGGACAGAGGTTCTTTTCATTAAATTCTGTTCCCCTTCTGCTCCAAACGTACCTTTGCTCATTCCAGCCAAAAAGTAAAATTTTAACCTCATCTGTCCACAGAACTTGTTTCCAAAATGCATCAGGCTTGTCTATATGTTCATTTGCAAAGTTCAAACCCTGATTTTTGTGGTGAGGACGTAGAAGAGGTTTTCTTCTGATGACTCTTCCATGAGGACCATATTTGTACAAGTATCTCTTTATTGTGGAATAGTGTACCACAACTCCAGTGTCTGCCAGATCTTTCTGGAGGGACTGTGCAGTCAAATATGGGTTTTGAATTGTTTTTCTCACAATCCTGCTAGCTGTTCTGTCTGATATTTTTCTTGGTCTTCCAGATCTTGCTTTAACTTCCACTGTTCCTGATGACTGCCATTTCTTAATTACATTCCGAGCAGAGGATACTGACTTCTGAAAACATTTTGCTATCTTCTTATAGCCTTCTCCAGCTTTGTGAGCGTCAACTTTTTTCAGTTTCAGATTTCTAGGCAACTGCTTAGAAGAACCCATGGTGCTGATTGTTGGGACAAGGTCAGATGAGTCTGGGCATATAAAACCTTTGAGATTTACATCACCAGGTCTTTTCAGATGATGACTGAGAACAATCCATGACACTGGCAGGTCTCAGCTTTGCAAAGGGTGCAGTGCATGCTATACATTCTGCAGGGTGCCCAAACTTTTGAAGGCGCCATTTTTGTTTTCTGTTATTTTGAAAGTGTAAATTATGGAAATAAAATCTAACTTTTGTTGACATATTATAAGAATGTCTAATCTGTAATTTGATGCCTTTTCAAGATTTTTCCATCTTTTCTTGGCTTCTTTATGCACATTAATAAAAAATTTTAACTGGGGTGCCCAAACTTTTGATCCCCACTGTATCAGTCTTTTGTGCCCGGCGTCACCCCTGATTTTTATGGGCAAGGACTCTGTATTACTGCAGCTACTAGCACCATCGTCTTATAGACACAGTGACAGTGCCATAAAGTAGGCAAAGGGAGACCGCAGAAATAGAGGAAGGCACCTGTGGTAAGGGTGTGATGGAGGGCAGATGTTATCACCCTAGGGGCAGATAGCATTAACCCCTTGTGTTCGTGATGCCAGGGCATGGTTTTACCCGAAGATATGGCCACTGGATCCTGGGCTAGGCATGGGGCGAATAATGACTCCAACGCCAAGTTATGGAACAATGGCAGCTTTACTGAGGCAGACAGATGGAACAGTCTTTACAGCTCAGTTAGGCCCAATGAGGTGACCAGTGACTTCAGAGACTTTAGGGTTCGCTGGAACTTGTAGTGGATTTTGGACAATTTGCTGCAGGCCCATGCTGACTTTATGCAGACTGATCTTGACTGACTTGACTAGACAGACTTCACCCCGTATGTAGCTTGGCAGTGTGGTCAACCTTGGGTCTCCTCAGGACACCAGACAGTCTCCAGGTCTTGACTGTTCCTCAGCATGCTCTAAACTGAAACTAGAACTCCCTAGCTAGCTCTTCCCAGGGTTTTTATGAGGGAGACTCTGGAGGGGTCCTATAGGTCACCCTATTAGGCTGCTTTCACACTGTGAAAAGTACCCGTTATAAAATAGCGGGTGATCGTGGGGTTAAACCGCCATTAGAAAATCCCTAAATCCCTACGTTAGAAAATTCCATTATAGTCTATGGGATTTTTCTAATAGCTGTTTTAACCTGTTATTGCCCGTTATTCATAAGAATAACGGGCGTTATTTTATGACGGGAGATAGTAACGGGAGAAATAGTGCATGCACTATTTCTTCCGTTCAAGTAGTAGTGGCTGTACCTGAAAGAGTTAAAGATGTGCAGGAAAAGCGCGCAAAAATGTCCCGGATTTTTCTAATAGCTGTTTTAATCCGTTATTGCCCGTTATTCATAAGAATAATGGGTGTTATTTTATGACGGGAGATAGTAACGGGAGAAATAGTGAATGCACTATTTCTTCCATTCAATCGCCCGTCACAAAATAAGGCCCGTTATGGATAGCGGGCGATAACGGGTTAAAGCGGCTATTAGAAAAATCCCATAGACTATAATGGAATTTGCTAACGTAGGGATTTAGGGATTTTCTAATGGCGGTTTAACCCCGCGATCGCCCGCTATTTTATAATAGGTGTTATATAACGGGTCCTTTTCACAGTGTGAAAGCAGCCTAAGTCACATGGTCACTGGTACCTTCCTTGGTTACAACACTTGGTAACAGTATTTAAAGGCAAATTACACTATAAAGACATTATAATAGATAACACAAGGTATAATTAACCATTTACATTACATAGATTAAAGAGGGACTCGGGGAACACCGCAATAAAGTCCACCTGACAGGACAGCAAGGGTACAGGGATGCAACTCCTGTACTGGGCCACCACACACCAAACAATGGGGTGCCTCCCACAATTTGAAGCAGCATGCTAACATTTTGGCAGAGATTTATCAAACCTTGTGCCAAATATCCCTAGTTCAGTTGCCCAGAGCACCAATCAGATTGCTTCTTTCATTTTTTAAAAGATCTCTGGAAAATAAAAACAATCTGGTTACTATGGGCAACTGCTACACTGTTCCTCTGCACAAGATTTGATGAGAAATCTCCCCCCTGTAGCTCAGATTCCTAGATCTTTGAACCCCTGATGGGGTTTACTACTAGATCCCAGCATATGACACTGAGAGGGCAGCGGACATCCTGACAGGACCCAGTACTGCAGATCTCCCCATCCTGACGCCATAGGATCCTCAAGTTATCATAGAGATGGCCGCCTAGCTCCGTTCTGCGCATGTCTGGTTTCCACGGAGACGCGTGCGCCTGCCTTTCCTGTGTTGATTCGAAAGCCGTGACGTTGCCAGCAGTTCCCGACGTGCAATGCGGGAAGTAAATCTGAAAGGGGGAGGGGAGGACGAGATACAGCAGCGCCGCCATATTGGTACTGCAAAGTAAACGGAAAGCTGGGATCCCGGGGATCAGGCAAGTGGGGAGCACGGGGGGTGGGGGATCTGTATGGGGCATGTCTGCCAACTCCCAGCGTCAGCCGTTGGATGTGGTGGTTGACGTGCCACTCTTTCTGCACCCCCACCGGGCACAGACCCCGACTAGCTGGTAGCCTGATATTAATCGGGCACTCCACCCTGGTGCCCCTGTCATGTCAGCCCTGCTGTGCCCGGTGTGCGGTGCGGCCCCGCAGTCCTCTCAGTCTCTTCTGGCTGCCACAGTCTCCATCCACATTTCTGACCCCTTTGTTTCCTAGTGTCAGTCCAGTGTATTGTGTACGCTCCAGATGTTGCAAAACTACAACTCCCAGCATGCCCGGACAGCCGTTGGCTGTCCGGGCATGCTGGGAGTTGTAGTTTTGCAATATCTGCAGCTAGAAGAGCACTGGATCTGCGGGGCTTTACTACATCTCAGTTTCGGAAGTGCCCAGCCTTGTGCCATACAGCCCTCCGGTCTCCATTAATGGAGATGGGCCTAATGGAGGACTGATGGCAAAGATTTGATAATGTGTGGCTGAGAGCTAGACTTGCCCCCATATTTCCTCCCTGAGGGGACCCCCAGAATCATATAGGGGTGGCCTATACCCCTGTTATAGAAGAGAGGAATGAGTTCTCCCATGTTGTGCCTTGTTCTGGTGAATGGAGTAGTGTTACTTATATCTCGTTCCATAGAGAAAAATCCCATCTTGCCACTCCAGACGGCTCCCATAGTGCTGCGCAAAAATCCATACGAATAAAATGGTAGATGTTCCTGCACATAAATGGCCTTATCTTCCTTAAAGGGGTACTCCAGTGGAAAACCTTTTTTTTTTTTTTTTTTTTTAATCAACTGGTGCCAGATAGTTAAACAGATTTGTAAATTACTTCTACTAAAAAATCTTAATCCTTCCAATAATTCTCAGCTGCTGAATACTACAGAGGAAATTCTTTACTTTTTGGAACACAGAGCTCTCTGCTGACATCATGACCGCAGTGCTCTCTGCTGACATCTGTCCATTTTAGGAACTGCCCAGAGCAGCATATGTTTTCTATGGGGATTTTTTCCTACTCTGGACAGTTCCTAAAATGGACAGAGATGTCAGCAGAGAGCACTGTGCTCATGATGTCAGCAGAGAACTCTGTGTTCCAAAAAGAAAATAATTTCCTCTGTAGTATTCAGCAGCTAATAAGTACTGGAAGGTTTAAGATTTTTTAATAGAAGTAATTTACAAATCTGTTTAACTTTCTGGCCCCTTTAAAGGTAGCAACAGCATGGACATAAATGTCGGACAGATTTGCTGCTTTTCATTGCTGGATGTCCTGGATTTATGATGCACATTGTCAAATCTTATCTGACTGAGATTCATGTCATTGTTGTCGCTACCTTTTGTATATGCTCTAAAAAAAGAAGATTCTGTTTTTAAGGACATCTATGGGTTAAATCTAGTTGTGCTCTTTTAGGCTCTGTTCATACTTGATGTTTCTTTTTTTCTGTCAGGTTTCCATGGCAGTTTGACAACCTGAATAGTATAACATGCTGTGCTACTGTATAGGATAGAGACAGAAACCGGATGGCTCCGTTGTGTCAGTCGATCATAATTGAACTAAAATAAAGGTTATGTTCAAACTGCGAAAAAAATACGGGTGTATTTTTATGTACAATTTTTTTCCCCCAATTCCACAATGTAATTGGCAAAAAAAAAAAAGACTCATTTTCTTTCTGTTATGGCCAAAAAAGGCTTCAAAAATATTCTATTTGTGTGGTGAATCAAGTGATGTTTAATAAGAACTCACAAGAGATGCCGGAAAAGTAAATCAAGGAATGGTAAATTAAATAAAAAGCTATCTGGTTGCTATGGGCAACTGGTCAACGCTTCCTTTGCTCAGGTATTGATAAGGCTGGGTTCACATCACGTTTTTACCAATACTGGGCCGCAAACGGCTGGGGGGGGAGTGAAAACCTTTCGCTGCCGTATGCCGCCCGTATGTAATTGGAGCCGGCCGGAGTGAAACGCTGACTCCGGTCGGCTCATTTTTGCCCCGTATGCGGTTCCCACCGCACCTAAAATCGTAGTCGACCATGGTTTGAGGTCTGGTGGAAAAACACATACAGGGCAAAAACGAGCCGACCGGAGACAGCGTCTCACTCCGGCCGGCTCATTGAAATTAATTACATCCGGGCGGGATACGGGAGCGCAAGGTTTTAGCTCACACCGTCCCCCCCCCCCCCCAGCCGTACGCGGTCCCGTATTGGGGAAAAAAAGTTATGTGAACCCAGCCTATATCCCCCTAAATATGTTATATAACAAGTGCAGAACAATAGAAGAAATAATAAATGGACAAAAGTGCAAAATAGTCAAAAAGACATGAGCAAGAATATCCAAAGTGTGAACGTAGCCAAACAGATCATAAGACCGTGATGGATTGTACAGGTCCATGATGCCAGTATATGGGTCCAGCATCAGGAATACATAGTTCTTGTTCTTTTGATGGATCTGTGTGATTCATTCTTGCACCAGTGTTGTGTAAGGAAATTCATGTTACTTTTATGTACAACGCGACATTTTCACACTTTCTACCTTGCCTGAAATGCGCCAAATTCATCATATAGTCTCGTGATTTATGAATCTTGGTGCTTTCTTTCAAACCTTTTTAGTGGATTATTGCACTTAAAAAAATTTTTTTTCAAAATCACACCTTTTTAAAAAATGTAAATAGCAAATGTCTGAAAATTCCAGCTAAGTCTTACCGACATCATCTGTTAGAAAGCAAAACTGGCGAGCAAGGTGCAGATACGCCCAAAAGTGGTGTAAATGTATAAGAAATATATGTCAACAAAATATACAAACAATGGGGCAGATCAAAATCTCTGCAAAAAATGTAGAGCAGTTGCCCAACCAAGTGATTGCTATAGGCAACTGGTCTCTCTCCCCAATAAGAGCAATGGTACGTTCCCATCTGGACTCCCTGATGGTCTGTATGATCATAGGCTTGCTGTTCCAGCCTTAAAGGGGTATTCCCACCCTAGACATCTTATCCCCTATCCAAAGGATGTCTGACCGCTGGGGACCCCCGCAATGTTGCATGCGGCACCCAACTGTTTATTGTCCGGAAGTGCTGGAGGGTCTCGGTCGCGACCACTGGAACGGAAGTCCGTTACACCCCCGTGTGACATCACGCCCATCCCCTCAATTCAAGTCTATGGGAGGTGGCATGACGGCCCTCCAGCCCTTCCGGACAATGAACAGGTGGGTGCCGCATGCAACATTGCAGGGGTCCCCAGCGGCTGGACCCCTGCGGTCAGACATCTTATCCCCTATCCTTTGGATAGGGGATAAGATGTCTAGGGTGGGAGTACCCCTTTAAGTGTCCATAAACCCTTGTTTGATTGGCCTTTATGGCTCCTTATGCTCTCTCTAAACTCTTGGTATTCTGATCAAAGTTAGGTAAAATTTGGAGATCACAATGATGACAGAGGATGTAAATAAATGCAACATTTTATCATTTTTATGGCATGTTAGCAAGTAATGAATGATGAACATGCAACTATAATGTGTGATTTTTTTTTTTATGTATGTTCTCATGTTGTATTCTACCACATTCAACCCACAGGACTGTCCTAAAATATACAGTCATCTTTAGTGTCCTGTGGACCAATGAGGACAGGAACTACAGTATCTGCTAGTAGAGATACACATTCTTATTGACAGTCATGCTTGTTAGGTTCTTGGGTCTCTGTCTCCTGGTTGACAAATTACTGTAGACATTTAGACATTTTTTCCGGCAATGGCCTTCAGTGTTTTCTCCATTAGGAAGTTGCTTAATACACTGGTAATAAGGCTTTCTCTTGCGTATAATTTATATGTATAAATAGAATAATGGCTTAAGAAGGTTTCCCTGACCCACTTTCTAGTTCAAGATATGTCCTCAATAAAGCAGAGTTCCATGCGTTCCCTTATTGATATACGTAATGTAATTGCGCATACATCTTGTGGCGCATAGGGGTAGAATTATCACCTGTGCTGAGGAAAAGTTGGCCAGTTGCCCATAGCAACCAATCAGATTGCTTCTTTCATTTTGCAGAGGCCTTTGCAAAAATGAAAGTGATCTGATTGGTTGCTATGGGCAACTGGTTGGCTTTTCCTCTGCGCAGGTTTTGATGAATCCTCATAATGTATAATGTGACTACCTGATAAGCTCGGACTGTACCCAGCGGATTTGTTTCTTAGTGGTGGGCACTGAGTATCTAAGCTTAGGTGGGTCACTGTTCATGATATGAGCTTGTCTGCAGTTATATAATAGTATATTATTATTTAAGTAAAACATTTAAAATCCTTTTTAATAACGGAGGTTTTATTTCTTTAGCTCCCTGCCATAGGCATTAGGTGGACGCTACCACCAGAGCTGAACCTCGTGGTCAACTCCATTCTTATTCCCATTTCCGATTCTACACTTTGCTGCCATCATGGACCAAGATTACGAAAGGCGCCTTCTGCGACAAATCAACCTGCAGAATGAGAACACTATGCCTTGTGTAAGTTGCATGATTTTTATCATCTTTCCACTGGGACAGTTTCTTCGGGTTTAACCCCCTTGAAAGTGCATGATGAATATATCCTTCATGGCCGGTTAAGGGCGTAAGGATCGGGCTCAAGTGCTGCCGCTAATAGCCGGCATGGAGCGATCTCCCTTGCTGCCTATTTACAGTTTAAATGCTGCTGTCATTTAAACAGTGTAATTGGCATTGCTGTGGATCAGCTCCTCCGATGTCATCAACGATCCATTGTTATGGTAGCCCAAGGCCTGTAGTAGGCCTCCCTGGCCGGACTGAGCTACTGTATAGTCCAGTAGACCACTGATAGAATGGATCCATGTAATACTATTGTATCTCTAGTATTTTTTATGTTTACCATGTTTTTACACTTACCTTGTGGGACAAATAGCTTGTAGTGTTTGTTGGCAAGGCATGTAGTAGTGTTAAATGGCGGTAGGCCACCAGGAAGAGGTGTGCCCTCCCGGATGGATTGTTTTCATATAATGCATAACGCAAATAAAGTAGGATGTTTTTATGGTGAGTGCCACAGACTTTCCTTTTGTGTGGACTTAGAACTTTGTGTTTTATAACATGCTGAGCACCACTGGGACTACTGGTGCCACTGCAGGCTTTTGGATACTAGTTAAAGGGGTGCTCCGGTGGAAAACAAGTTATTCTAATCAACTGGTGCCAGAAAGTTAAACTGATTTTGTAAGTAACATCTATTAAAAAAAAAAAACTTAATCATTCCAGTACTTATCAGCTGCTGTATGCTCCACAGGAAGTTGTATTTTTTCTGGAATTCTTTTCAGTCTGACAACAGTACTCTCTGCTGACACCTCCGTCCATGTCAGGAACTGTCCAGAGTAGAAGCAAATCCTCATAGCAAACCTCTCCTGCTCTGGACATTTCCAGATACGGACAGAGGTGTCAGCAGAGAGCACTGTGGTCAGACTGAAAAGAACTCCAGAAAGAAATACAACTTTCTGAGGAGCATACAGCAGCTGATAAGGACTGGAAGGATTAAGATTTTTAAATGGAAGTAATTTACAAATCTGTTTAACTTTGTGGCACCAGTTGATTTAAAAAAAAGTTTTTCCACCGGAGTACCCCTTTAAGTCGAAGAGCCTTTATATGAGTAGACCCAGGGACACCCTGCATTGCTCCTTCTTTAAAGGGGTACTATGGTGGAAAACAAATGTTTTCAAATGATCTGGTAGAGAAGGAGAGGTTTTCTATGGGGATTTCCTTCTTATCTGGCAGTTCCTGACACAGACAGAGGTGTCAGCCTAGAGCACTGTGATCAGACTGGAAAGAACTACACAACTTCCTCTGTAGTATACAGCAGCTGATAAGTGTTGGCAAGATTAAAGGAGAGATCTCATGGAATAAAACATCCCCTATTTACAGGATTGGGGGGATACATTTTAGATTGCGGGGGATCTGAGCACTGGGGCCCCTGTGATCTCCTGTTTTCATACAGGAGATCGTGGGGGGCCCCAGTGCTTGGACCCCCGACTATTTAAAACTTATCCCCTATACATGAGACTACTCCTTTTAGATTATTAAATAGAAGTCATTTACAAATCTGTTTTAACTTTCTGGCACCGGTTGATTTGATAACATTTGTTTTGCACCAGAGTACCCCTTAAAATATGCTTTTCTCTGTCTTCCTTTTTTCAATTACAACATTTAGAAATGTATGAAGGAATTTACATTTATAGCCTAAAGTTTTCGGACTGGTACAAATTTTGGTTTTCACAGTTTGCTGTCTGTGATTTTTACATCATGTTTTGTGCCTCTGTGACACGAATCCATCCAAAGAGGCTCTAATCCTCCTGCGGACGTATCCATACTCGGATCTGCTCGGGCCCCTTTAAGTCCAATGACCTAAACAGAGTCACCTAGTTACTCCGTTCTGTTAATTTTTCAACCATATCCAATTTTTGGCTTGAACTTGACAAAGTTTTACAAATTTTTGTTGACAAATATAGCAAGTTTATGTTTGCAAAGGCCCAATATTTACAGTGTTGATCGTACTTTTTTTTTGCAATTCACCCTTGCATGGTGGATATCAGCTTCTGGGCCGACTCCTTTCTGATGGCTAAGAACACTGCCATTAATTAAGAATAGTACCTAAACATCCTCCGAAAGCAACTTCTTTCAACGGTCCAGGAGCAATTTGGTGATGAACAGTATGATGGAGACCCATCTTACAAGGAAAAAGTAAAATCTTAGTGGCCTGATAAAGAAGACATTTATATTTTCAGTCCATGGCCAAGAACCTGCTCAGATC
This sequence comes from Hyla sarda, assembly GCF_029499605.1. Classification (NCBI taxonomy): domain Eukaryota; kingdom Metazoa; phylum Chordata; class Amphibia; order Anura; family Hylidae; genus Hyla; species Hyla sarda. Next base: position 242,876,232 of record NC_079189.1, on the reverse strand, counting down.
TCATTGAAACCTGTGGACAAAGAAAAAAGGAATTTGTGATAAGATCCAAGCATTGAAAGAGTTGTCATCAGTCAGAATTTGGCCCAGAAGTCTTGAAATAAAAGGAACTACTCTGTAAATATTGAGTCTTCGCATAAACTTTGATGTACTTTGCAATAATGACCTTAGGGTACGTTCGCACTGCGGAATCTCCGCTCTCAGAATTCCGGGAGCTGAGATTCCGTCTGACGGCGGCCGCTGAAAATACTTTGGTGGTAGTACCACGTGGCACTGCGCCGTCACCATTGACTGCTATGCAGTGCACGCGGAATTCCGCACAAAGAATGAACATGTTCATTCTCTGTGCGGAACAATTTCAGCGGCGGAATTCCTCAGTGTGAATGGGTCTCGCAGCTTTAAAGGGCTAATTCAGTTCAGAAAAATTTATCCCCTATCCAAAGGATCTCCTGCCTGATGCCTGGCATATAGCAGTGGTTGACATATGCCCTCTATGCATCTCTGGGAAAGCCAGAGATACAGGAGTAAAGTGCTTCGGCTCTTCCATAGAGTTGGGGGGGTGCCGACCCCTGCTCTGTGCAGAAGTCCCCAACGATCTGATACTTATACCATGGATAACCCCTTTAAAATTAAGTGCAAGGGGCTTAAAGGAGAAGTATCATGTAAAAAAAAACTTATCCCCTATGCAAAGGATTGGGGATAAGTTTTGGATCACGGGGGTCTGAGTGCTGGGGCCCCCAGTGATCTCCTGTTTAAAGCCGCTGCTCTCCTTCACAGCTGCGTGTCACGACCCCCGCCCCCTCCATTTAGCTCTATGGGCAATCTTCGCCGCTGTGAAGGAGAGCTGGGGCTCCAAACAGGAGATCCCGGGGGGGGGCCCAGCTCTCGGACTCCCCGCGATCTAAAACTTATCCCCTATCCTTTGGATACTACTTCTTCTTTACGGCTTAGTGGTGCAGTTGTCCATAGCAACCAATCATATTCCAGTTTCCTTATATAAAAGGCCTGTAGTGTGTTAAAAAAAAAATATTAAAACTGTAATTGGATTGTAATGGGCAACTGCTCCTTAGCTCCTCTACACAAAGTTTCATACATCTCCACCTTTTGGGGGGGGGGGGGGGGGAGATTTATCAAAACCTGTCCAGAAGAAAAGTTGCTGATTTGCCCAGATTGCTTCTTTAATTTTTTTTTAGAGGCCTTTCCAGAAATGAAAGAAGCAATCTGATTGGTTGCTATGGGCAACTCGGCAACATTTCTTCTGGACAGGTTTTGATAAATCTCCCCCTTTGTCTTTTAAAAAAATGGTGTTTTTTTTCGACGTTTTGCGGGCCGTTTCCAGCTCAAACTGCTGGCCTGCAGATTGCATATTAGCATTTGCTGTATCCTTCATTAGCATGACAAGCTCATACATTCCAAATTGTTTATATTTGTACTGATAAGCACCAGGCACGCAATGTCCTTTTTTGTTTCTATTGTCAAATTTTTATTTATTTTTTTGTACACTATTATATGGGCAGCCATTTTGCCTGAGTTTTTAACAGCATTTAGAATTTAGAGAGGTGCTGTACAACAAGCCACATGGTGGAGATTTATCAAAACCAGTGTTGAGGATAAAGAGTAGTTGCCCATAGCAACCAATGAACATTTACATTTTGTAGAGTTTTTTTTTTTTTTTTTTAACTAAAGAAGCAATCTGATTGCTATGGGCAAATGCACTGTTTCCTCTACACAGGTTTTCATAAATCTCCCCCAATGAACATCTCCTTGCTATTCTTTGGGGCTTTTAACTCCTTTAAAGGGCAGCTCCCACCATCCTATTATGGTCGTTTAAGGGGTTAAACATGCTGTGTGACCTGTGCAGAGATTATTCTTCCGGTAGCAGAGACTGAGCTCCTTTTGTGTTCTCTATCTAATGGTGTCACTTTTCACTGTTATGCTGTACAGATCACTTTTCATTAGCCTCCTCCTTATCATTGCAGGCAGAACAGCTTGAAGGGGTATTCCAGGAAAAGTCTCAGCTTAAAGGGGTATTCCAGGAAAAAACTTTTTTTGATATATCAAATGGCTCCAGAAAGTTAAACAGATTTGTAAATTACTTCTATTAAAAAATCTTAACTTCAGAAGCTCATAAGTACTGAAAAGATTAAGATTTTTTAATAGAAATAATTTAATAGAAATAATTTACAAATATGTTTACTCTCTGGAGCCAGTTGATATATATAAAGTTTTTTCCTGGAATACCACTTTAATTTTAGGCCTAGTGGCCAGACTGAAAACGGCATGGCTACAGATTTATTTTTAAAATAGTCCTTAGAGTAGAAAGTCAGCTGGCACTTCCTGGATCCTGGCGTTGTTCCGAACGCAGCCAGAAGGCTGGCCAATGGAATACCCCTTTTAACCAATGGTCCCAAACCCAGTCCTTACAGTAGGGATCAAAAGTTTGGTCACCCCAGGTAAAAAAAAATTATTAATGTGCATAAAGAAGCCAAGGAAAGATGGAAAAATCTCCAAATACCATCAAATTACAGATTAGACATTCTTATAATATGTCAACAAAAGTTTGATTTTATTTACATCATTTACACTTTCAAAATAACAGAAAACAAAAAAATAGCGTTTTCAAAAGTTTGGGCACCCAGCAGAGCTAATATCTTGTACTGCCCCCTTTGGCAAGTATCACAGCTTGTAAACGCTTTTTGTAGCCAGCCAAGAGTCTTTCAATTCATGTTTGAGGTAGCTTTGACCATTCTTCCTTACAAAAGTCTTCCAGTTCTTTGAGATTTCTGGTCTGTCTGTCACGCACTGCTCTTTTAAGGTCTATCCATAGATTTTCAATTATGTTGAGGTCAGGAGATTGTGAAGGCCATGGCAAAACCTTCAGTTTACGCCTCTTGATGTAATCCCCCGTGGATTTCGTGGTGTGTTTAGGATCATTATCCATTTGTAGAAGCCATCCTCTCTTTAACTTCAGCTTTTTCGCAGATGGCATCAAGTTAGCATCCAAAATTTGCTGACATTTTATTGAATCCATTTTTCCTTCTACTCGTGAGATGTTCCCTGTGCCACTGGCTGCAATACAAGCCCAAAGCATGATTAATCCACCCCCATGCTTAACAGTTGGACAGAGGTTCTTTTCATTAAATTCTGTTCCCCTTCTTCTTCAAACGTACCTTTGCTCATTCTGGCCAAAAAGTAAAATTTTAACCTCATCGGTCCACAGAATACGTTTCCAAAATGCATCAGGTTTGTCTATATGTTCATTTGCAAAGTTCAAACGCTGATTTTTGTGGTGAGGACATAGAAGAGGTTTTCTTCTGATGACTCTTCAATGAAGACCATATATCTACAAGTATCTCTTTATAGTGGAATAGTGTACCACAACTCCAGTGTCTGCCAGATCTTTCTGGAGGGATTGTGCAGTCAAACGTGGGTTTTGAATTGTTTTTCTCACAATCCTGCTGCTCTGTCTATTTTTCTTGGTCTTCCAGATCTTGCTCTGTTCCTGATGACTGCCATTTCTTAATTACATTCTGAACAGAGGATATTGACATCTGAAAACGTTTTGCTATCTTCTTATAGCCTTCTCCAGCTTTGTGAGCTTCAACTATTTTCAGTTTCAGATTTCTAGACAACTGCTTAGAAGAACCTATGGTGCTGTTTGTTGGGGCAAGGTCAGATGAGTCTGGGCATTTAAAACCTTTGAGATTGACATCACCTGGTCTCCCCAGATGATGATTGAGAACAATCCATGACACTGGCAGGTCTCAGCTTTGCAAAGGGGGCAGTGTATGCTATAAATTCTGTAGGGTGCCCAAACTTTTGCAGACACCATTTTTTTTGTTTTCTGTTATTTTGAAAGTGTAAATGATGGAAATAAAATCTAACTTTTGTGGACATATTATAAGAATGTCTAATCTGTAATTTGATGCCTTTTGGAGATTTTTCCATCTTTCCTTGGCTTCTTTATGCACATTAATACAAATTTTTACCTGGGGTGCCCAAACTTTTGATCCCCGCTTCAAGACACACCAACATTGTTTTTCAGTTACTCTGCTGGAACTGAACAGGGAAAATTTCTAATTCTGTATTGTTGGTGGGCCTTGAAGAATGGGTTGGGGACCTCTCCCATAAACCATAGGTTACAATACCACTGGTTATTTATTTTATAATTTAGACGATGGGGAAATTAGATTTTAAAAAATCAAAAATGTTTAACACAAACTTTTAACTTTAAATCTGCCATTTTCTGATGACACATTTCCTTTTAAGAATAAAAATCCTGACAAAAAAGGATAGGCTATTATTAACCTATAGAATCAATTAATTACATCAAGGAAATAGACTTTAGTCTATTTGTAAAAAAGTCAGATGTTTGTGTTTTGCCCCGTGTGGCTCTTTGATCAGCTGACAGCTGGATATGCCTCTCTGCACCCCCAGTTGGGCATCTGCTGCTGAATGCTGGAACTGACAGCTGCGGTAGATACTACTCGGGGAACAGATGGTAGACCCCCACTGCTAATACTATTATTGGGATAATGTGATGTGTGGCAGGATTCACACTTTGGTCACCTTGGTTGCTGAGTGTTTGTTGCCTGCTTTATTTGCTAGTTCACATAACGTCCATAAGGGAAGAGTTTTAAGGCTGAAATTATACTTGCAGGTTTTAAGGAAGGCCAAAAGTGGATCCCAAACCAATGGGAAATAAAAAAGTACTTAGACGGGGTTCTGTCTTGAAATTTCACTGCGGTTAAAGGAATTTCACTGCGCAGTGCACACAATAGAATTGCAACGGCTGAGCTTCCACCGCTCAAAAGATGATCAAGCATTCCTTCATCCGAATCCGCATGGAATACTTTGCTGTTTTATGCTTCACAGTCCTGATTTCAGTCAGCGCTATCTGCTCCTGGAATATCTGTCAGGAGATTATAGAGTGAACCCTTTAGGCTGGAATTCCACTGAGGATTTTCTAGCAAAAACGCCGTAAAAAACGCCCATTTTGCGAAAAAACGCTGCATCCAGATGTTTGCTGCAAGTCAATAGTAAACAGCAAAATGCCAGATCCACCTGCGTTTTTCAGTTTGCCATTTTTTTAAATCCTTTTTGGTGTTTTTCAGTAATTTTGGGCTCAGAGGCTGGTTTTCCAAAAAACGCCCCTCAAAACCTAGTTTGGCGTTTTTTGCACAGAAATCGTGGCCTTTTCCTCCCAAAGAAGTCTATGGGAGAGCAAAAACGCCAAGAAAAATGACATGTTATTTTTAACTTTTTTTGGACTTTGGCGATCCAAAAAAGTGATGGAGATACCTTTTTTTATTTTTTATAAAAATTTCATAGGGTACCATTAAAAAAATAATAATCAAAAAGATATAGTAGTGACGGAAAAAATTGTATTTAATGAAATGTATCTTTTTTTTTTTTTTTCTAACATCTTTATACATTTTTAAACAGGGATCAATTTATGTGGGCAGGGCACTAAAAATGTAGCCGACAATAATTAAAATGTAGTGTGTTTTTTTTCCCCTTTTTTTTATTTTTTAGGTAGTACTACTACTCCCAGCATGGAACTGTTCCATGATGGGAGTAGTAGTACCTGTACTAATAGACAGATCGCCATTGCGATCCTCCTGTATAATATATAGATGCAACCGGCCGCTCTTCTATGGTCCCCTGCACTGCCGTATATATATACACCTATTCATATTTCCCGCAGAGAGCTGTAATTGGCCAGATGGTTCCAGCCAATCACAACTCTCTGTGGGAAATATGAATAGGTGTGTGTATATGTATGTATGTATATATATTTTTATATATACGTCAGTACAGGGGACCATAGAAAAGCGGCCGGCCGCATCTATTCATTATACGGGAAGCTATAACTGGTGCATAAAAACATACATATGTGACAAAACGGGGGTCCGCTGTGTTTTTAAAGGGAACTTTACAGACAGAACATGCTGCTGTTGCTGAGGGCATCACAATATAGACAGGCATGCTGTTTCCAGTGTTCTTTCATATGCAGATACATAGTACATGTTGAAGTCTGCAGTATGCGCCCAGTGCGGCAAGTGATGAATCTGACGTATTCATCCGGATTCTCCCATTCACTGTACATAGAGTGAAGCCTGTCAGTCATCCACAGATAGGCAGGGCAGCGGTGCCTAATAAATATGCTGGACTCCTCTCTCACAGTGGAGTATGTAAGTTTGACTTAACAACTGTACATACTTGCAGAAATGACAGACCGCTGGAAACGGCATGCCTGTCTATATTGTACTGCCCTCTGTCTGTAAGGTTCCCTTTAAAAACAAAGCGGCCCCCGTTTTGTCATTATGCAGAAACTCGCAACGGGTGTCAGAAGTGACACTTGCTGTGATCTGTATTAATGCAGGTACTACAGCTCCCATCATTGAGCAAAGTGTGCTCCATGTTGGGAATAGTAGTACCTGCATTTAAGGACAGATCACAGTGGGTATCACTCCTGACACCCGATGCGATCGTCCTTTCTATTGCAGAGATGCAGAGCGTCTTTCTACTACGCTCTGATCTCTGCACTATACTCCGGCCAGTGATATGAATAGAACATCACTCATTCATATTTCCCTCTGAGAGCGGTGATTGGCTGCAACCATCTGGCCAATCCCCACTCTGAGCAGAAAATATGAATGAATGATGTTCTATTCACATCACTGGGCGGAGTATAGTGCAGAGATGCGAGCACTGTATAGAGCCGCTCCGCATCTCTGCTATATTATGGATGATCGCATCGGGTGTCGGGAGTGACACCCGGGGCGATCTGTCCATTAGTACAGGTACTACTACTCCCATCATGGAACAGTCTGTTCCATGCTGAGAGTAGTAGTACTACCTAAAAAAAAATGTTAAAAATAGAGAGGGGAAAAAAAGTGAAACACACACACTTTATTAAAAATGTATTAAAATTTCATTATAAAAAATGAATGTTGTTGTTAAATTCTTTTTTTTCCATCCCTACTGCATCTGGCGTTTTTTCTGGCATTTTTAAGCCTAAAAAAAAAGCAGTGCAAAAACCTAATTGGAATCCTAGCCTTATACTCTTCTTTCCCACCTCTCTGGCTTTGGCTCAAAAAGCTGCATGAAAAACAGTAAACTGTGTGTCTCTGCCTAAGGGAGTAGAAATGCTGCAGATTTTCTGCAATTCATTGTAAGTTGGCAGTCTGCTGCATAAACAGTATGAGATTTTAGTGGACATGTGAGCATGCTGCAGATTCCTTTTGTTGTTGTGGATTTCATCACTTTAAAGACTTTTGTAGTCAATGCTGTTTTATTAGCACCAGATATTCAGAACTGGGGCATGGCTTTTGAAAATTTGGGGCACATTTGTTAGATTTTCTTTTTTTTTTTTTTTTTTAATAATTTTACACCACTAATAAGTCAGAAAGTTAGAAAGCAAATACTGTGTGTAAAGGTAGCCTCAATGTAGGACTGGGTTTATTCCACTCTGGTCAAAAATAGTGTGTGAATTCTGCAGTAAATCCACATGTAATACCTATGGCTTATGCTGCAATTTCACCACGGATTTGCCACAGCAGATAAGTTATGCTGCGTGTTAACTCTTTCAGTCTACACTTCTACAACAGCCCCTGTTTTATTGTCTACACCCCATCCCCCAATTCCCTCCATTTTCAGCTTTCTCCCTCTACTACCACTTAACTCCGCCCCTTTCCAGCTGCCACATTGTTTATATTCAAGGAACAGCCCTCTTTTTTGTTTTTGGTAAAGAGGAGCACTTGACCCGCAGCCTCATAGTGAGCACAGGCTGTAGATCTGTCCATACTGCTATCCTTACAATGAAGAGACCCCTGCTTGCTCCACTCTGCGAACTTCAGAACTGTAAGCTGTGGGTAAGTATGGTGGCTGGGGGCACGGTGTATTTGTGCCAGGCTTTAGTAATACTGGGAGTGTGGCTCTGTACCAGCTGGAGTTTTGGCTGTGCTCAGTGACTGGAGGAGGACAATGGATTTATTGTAACTTTCGCTTCTATGGGTGGCTGTGTGGTCTGTGACTTGCTATAGCTTCACAGTTGGCGATATGGACTTTAAAGTTTTTATACTTTGGACTACATTGGTGATTGGGGGCTCTGTATGTAACAGATCTAACCGGTTATCTGACATCACACAATCTTTCTGTTGTGATACACGTGTTTAGATGGGTATTCCAATCTCATAAAGAAATGGCATATTGCTAGACTGTTTTATCGCGTTATGTTGGGGGGGACTCTACCTCAGGGACCTCAGAGTGAAGAGGGTACAGCGCTGTCGTATTGCTGCATCCCTTTCACAGTTTTTTCCTCTGTATGTGACCTGCACTCAATTGAATAGGGTTATAGGGTTGCCTGCACTTTTTCTTTCACTTTGGGTGATTCGAGAGCACGTTCCTCAGCTCTTAGATAAAAAAATAGGGTTGCCTTCAGTTCCTTGCCTAGCTGCTTGTAGGGCTGGGCGGTATGACCAAATGTGTGTATCACAGTATTTTTTAAACTTTTGGCGGATCCACAGTATCTAACGGTATTCCCCCCCACCCCCCAATATTATCAGCCCACATCCCGATCGAGGTAAATACTCACACGTCACCCGCAATCCCTGCCCTCCTCGTCCTGTTTGTTGCGGCCACCGGCGCTGGCACTCTATACTGTGCGGTATCCCTATGCCCGGGCTGCAAAAGGTAAACAAAAACTTTTTAATGCACCTACGTCGGACTTACGCTGGGGACGGGCACGTCCGAGAGCTGTCAGCCTATCACCAGCCGCAGTGATGTTCCGCCTCGGCCTGTGATAGGCCGCGTCCACTGTCATGTAAGAAGCCGGCTTCTTACGTGCCAGTGGGCTCAGCCTATCACCGGCCGAGGCGGAACATCACTGTGGCTGGTGATAGGCTGACAGCTCTCGGACGTGCCCGTCCCCAGCGTATGTCCGACGTAGGTGCATTAAAGTTTTTGTTTACCTTTTGCAGCCCGAGCATAGGGATACCGCACAATATAGAGCAGTGGTCTCCAACCTGTGGACCTACAGCCGTTGACTGTCCGGGCATGCTAGGAGTTTAGTTTTGCAACATCTGGAGGTCCGCAGGTTGGAGACCACTGGTATAGAGTGTCAGCGCCGACGGCCGGAACAAAGGACGAGGAGGGCAGCACTTGCGGGTGACATGTGAGTAGTACCCTGATGGGGACAGCGCTGGGCTGATAATTAATTGGGGGGGGCAGAACAGCACTCGCGGGTCACATATGATTAGTTCCCCGATGTGGGAACAGCGCAGTGCAGCGCTGGGCTGAGATTAATTTATTCCCAAGGGGGGAGGGGCCAAACCGGTATTGCGGTAAGGATTAAAATTCATATTGTGCAGCACAAAAATGTTGGTATTCGGCATGAACCGGCATACCGCCCAGCCCTTCTCCATTGATTTAAAAAAAAAAATAATTAAAATTTTTTAAGTATGTAAAACACTTCTGTGTGATGGTGCTGCATAAGCCAAAATCTACTTATGATACAATATTTGTGCAGCCTTCCTGGCTATTGCCAACTGTACTAAAGCATGACTGCTGGTATCCAAGTAGATACTATGATCAGTGATGATGGGGCTTCTTCTGACATCACAAATAGGGAACAGGGGAGTCTGGTCACAAAGCATATGTGGCGCATATCCACACGTGTCACCTCCTTGGTGATCACTCGGCTTGAAGTGCCACAAAAAAAAGTCACATACTTGCTTTGCCTTGTTCCTTAAAGGAGTAGTCCAGTGGTGACTCAGTGGTGAACAACTTATCCCCTATCTTAAGGATAGGGGATAAGTTGCAGATCGCGGGGGGTCCGACTGCTGGGGCACCCTGCGATCTCCTGTACGGAGCCCCGACAGCCCGCGGGAAGGGGGCGTGTCGACCTCCGCACGAAGCGACGGCCGACACGCCCCCTCAATATAACTCTATGGCAGAGCCGAAGCGCTGCCTTCGGCAATCTCCGGCTCTGCCATAGAGATGTATTGAGGGGGCGTGTCGGCCGCCGCTTCGTGCAGGGGTCGACACCCGCTATCTGGCCGGAGAGCCTGGCCCTCATACAGAGAGATCGCAGGGGGCCCCAGTGGTCGGACCCCCCGCGATCTCAAACTTATCCCCTATCCTTAGGATAGGGGATACGTTTTTCACCACTGGACTACCCCTTTAACCTTACAATTATAAGCACATGCTGGCTTGAGGCCTCCTATACAAACAGTATTTACTAGCATTGTTGTTATAGACATTTTTGAGAATACGTTTACATTTTTATATATAAAAAAATGAAAAGAAAAGAAATTAAACCCATTTGCTACCAGTATATTTATCCCTTCCTGACGATGGACATCATTGTACAGCTTGGTTGCCTGTGCCTTAACACCCATGACTGACCTTTACATTATGGTGTGTGTTCTGTCTATGAAGCGAGAGTAGAATCTGCGCTTGCTTCATAGACTGTGAGTGACTATGTCCATCATTTAACTCCTTTAAGGGGTACTCAAGGGCTAGACATGTTATCCCCTATACCCGCGATCTCATGTCTATGGGAGGAGGCATGACAGCTGGACCCCCTGCGATCAGACATGTTATTCCTTATCCTTTGGGGCAGTGAACCCCTTAAGTGTCATGATCTATAGGGATTGCAGCACTTGAGAGCCTGAATGATAGCTCCAGTCCACAACATATTTAAGGGGTGTCTATTGGTTTCTATGGCAGTCGAAGGCCTCCATGCTGGCCACTCCACGATCTATTGACTCTACTAGCAGACCGCAGATTTCACTGACCATTGCTTTGAAAAAAATTAGTATATAATATAACTTAATAATTTCTTTCCCTATTTTCTTTAAACTGCTGCTATAATCTTCTGAATATATGCTCTTTTTTTTTTATCTTGTTCTTCATGCAGGTATCTGAGATGAGAAGAACACTGACACCATCCAATTCTCCTATGTCCTCTCCAAGTAAGCATGGAGATAGGTTTATTCCATCTAGAGCTGGAGCAAACTGGAGTATTAACTTTCACAGAATAAACGTAAGTATAATGTTAATGTAAGTGGATGCAAGTGCTAAATGTAAAGTAATGACTAAGATTTATAGGTGTCTTACGTTTTGTGGCTTTTTATTTTTTTTTTATATATAGGAAAATGAGAAATCTCCTAGTCAAAACAGAAAAGCCAAAGATGCAACTTCTGATAGTGGGAAAGGTGAGGCTTTACATAATTTATTAACATTATAATGTTAAAGAGATTCTCTGGACAATGTAAGCATGGCTATACTACCACTAGGTATGCTGGGAATGGGCTTGATCTTTACAACAGCAGTCAATCTGGACAGTACTATAAGGAAGGTCTGCCTTAAAACTAAAAAATAAGTCTTACTTACCTGCCAGATTGACCGCTGCTGCTGCTCTGACAGTACTTATCTTAGGTCATGTTCACACGGCATAAAATGTGTGGACTGGGTTGCAAAACAAAAGTTCGAGCAGCTCCAATCCCCTCTCCAGGACCCATAGTCTGGCCCGGACGGCAGTGCCTCCCCTCAAAACAACTACGTAGGAAAAATTGGATGTCCAGCACCGGAGTCTCAGATAAAAGCTGTAAGTCTTTATTGAAGTAGTCGCAGGATACAAAAATCACAGAATACAACTCCTACACGTCTTGGGCAGTCCTGCCCTTAGTCATGGCATCATGACATGACTAAGGGCAGGACTGCCTGAAACACATAGGCATTGTGTTCTGGGATTTTTGTATCCTGTGACTACTTCAATAAAGACTTACAGCTTTTATCTGAGACTCCGGTGCTGGACATCCAATTTTTCCTAAAATGTGTGGACATTCTGCACTGAAAACGCATGTGGACGTTCCGCACGTTTGAAAAATCCGTCAGGTGCTAGGAACAGAAATGCATGAATAGGCAAGTTTATTCTTTTTAGTGACACTGGAATTGGCATTTCTGCAGCAGACAAATCTGTGTGAACAGTGCAGCAGAATCCCATTGAAATCAATAGGGGTCTGCTGCAGCGGAATATTCTGGCTTAATTCCGCACAGACATTTTGCCGTGGGAACAACACTGATCAGCACACCGGAAATTCCCGCTTAGTCAATCACTGGCCACAGTGGTAGAAATGGTGGGAAATTGGGCAAGTATTGCTTTTTTTTTTTTCAGGCAGCCATTATCCTGCACTGGAAAACCCCTTCAAGGCTATCTTCACACGTTGTAATGTCCGCCCAGAAAATTAGTGGGAAGAGGACCGCTCGGAAATGCACCAGCTCCAAAGACTGCATTGCATTTCCAAGTGGATTCCTTAGAAATAATCAATACGTCAATTCTTCCTGAGTTCTAAAATGTTATTGAAATTGACTCTCCAGGCAGCCTAAGGCTCATTCCCCTCACTATAGGCGTGGCAGTTACTGGCTTTGTGTGGCGAGGTGCTGTGCCCCCCCCTTTCCCCCCGAAAAGAAAAACATTATTATCTTGCCTAAGCTGTTTTTAACCCCTTAAAGGACAAAGAGGCAGCTGAGCGCACATCATAGCTAGTTAGTCCCAACAGCTATCAGCTCAGGGACCCGTGTCTAATGCCCGACATTGCCTATTGGGCAGATACCCGGCATTAACCCTTTGAATTTTCATTGTGGCATCTAAAATGTAAAAAAAATAAAAACAATCCAAGCTGCTCAACAGAGCTGATAGGCACACCTGTGGTGAAATCGTGAGGTCACAATCAGCTAAGAGGACGGCGGAAGGACCCTTACCTGCCTCCTCGCCGTCCCATTGGTGTTTCAATGCTCCATGAAGCCTATGGAGCGGCGATAAAATTGATCAATGCTGTTCAATGAAGCAGCATTGGTCAATGTTTGCAGTCTGAATATTGCATGTAATAGTCTCCTTTTGGGAATAAAAAATTGTAAAAAGTTAACATGGATTAACCACTTCCCTAATAAAAGTTTGAATCCCTCCCCTTTTTCGTATTTTTAAATAGAACAATGTAAAAAAAATAAAAATAAACCTAAACATATGTGGTATCGCCGTGTGCTTAAATGTCCGAACTATTAACCGCTTAACGACCACGGATGTAAATTACGTCCTGGTTTGGCGGTACTTTGCGTGGACAAAAGTAGTTTTGCTCTGTTTTAGTCCCGGGGACAAGTAGTTGATTACATTTCCACACCCCTGCAGATCGCTTACAGATGGCTTTGTGTTTCAGATGGCTTAGCATACTCTGCTTTGTTGAAGAATGAACTGTTGGGTGCTGGAATTGAAAAAGTTCAAGACCCCCAAACTGAAGACCGTCGACTTCAACCATCGACCCCTGAAAAGAAGAGCCTTTTCACGGTAATCTTCTTGTTATACTCCCATCCCTAGTGTTCCATTTTAATTTAGCCAATAAACATGATATTCTGTGAACCAGGATAGCACCGATCATGAAGTGCATATGGGGAGGGATATAAGTGAATACCCTGTGTTCTATGTAGGTAAATCTAATATAAAACATTAGGAATTATTGGTAAATTAAACAACTTTTTTTTTAATTTTTTTTTTTTACTTAATGTACAGTATTCCTTAAGTTCAAAGCGATCAAGCCCTGATGATGGAAATGAAGTATCTCCGTATTCTTTGTCACCTGTTAGTAACAAAAGGTAAGCATTTCAGGTTCTCTTTCAGTAGGTCCAAGGTATGATGTTATGATGAATATATTTATTTATAATTTTTTTTCGCCTCACTTAACAGTCAGAAACTACTGCGCTCTCCTAGAAAACCTACACGAAAGATTTCTAAAATTCCATTTAAGGTACTTGATGCCCCAGAACTGCAAGATGACTTCTACCTTAATCTTGTGGACTGGTCATCTCTGAATGTACTGAGTGTAGGATTGGGGACCTGTGTATATCTATGGAGCGCATGTACAAGCCAGGTAAGAAAAAGCTTTGTGTGTAAGTATATGTAATGTTGTTTACTTACACAAGTATATTTTATATGTACCTTTTATATAGGCTTTATGTGGTCAACTTAAAAAGTGAAAAATAATAGTATCATTCAGGAAACGCTATTTATGCCTGTGTGTATATGCACATATATACGCTTATTCACCATAAGTAAAGAAATCTCCATTGACACAAGAAGATTGTCCAGCACAGCAGCTCACACTTAAGAATCTTGCTTTATTATGATGTACACGGAATTACATGGCACAGGTAACTCAAGAATGTCTCCCTATAAAGGGGGAAAGACTTCCCACAACAGGTGGAAGTGATGATGCTCAAATTAGGTCCAGGCCACTATAGTGTGATGACATAAAATGATTAGAGATAAACAAACATGAAAAAATATGTATTTGTGAAGAGAACACTACAATAAAATAATCATCATAAAAAAGAACAAAAAACATAATCATAGTAGGGTTCACACGTAATTGTTGACAACAATAAGATTCTGAGTATATACTATTAAATATTGAAGAAAATACAATTTAAGCATAAAATGCCCAACAAAATGGTGTCAACTGCTACTTAGATATGGGATGGACAATGAATAAAAGGTAGATAAAACTCAGTAACTATATCTCAAATCAGCAAACAGCAGGCAGGTTAGTAACAATATCCCTTTACATCAGCGAAGACAACACATAATGCTTGACAAAACAGAGTTTTCAGTAATGTAATATTACATCGTCTCTTTTATTCAGTCTGTGGGGAGACCTCGTTTCTAGTTTAATCCAAAAGACCTCACGGTCTAGAAGTTTCTGTTTATGGTCTCCACCACGGACAGGGATGTTAACTCGTTCAATTCCCTGACCACAAGGGATGCACAGCTCCCCTCGTGGAAGTCTGCACAATGTTTGCTTAACATCAATACATGCCGGGACTTAAAGGGGTACTCCGCCCCTAGACATCTTATCCTCTCCCCATCTCTCCTGCCGAACCCCCGTACATCAGAAGCCTGGAGCTATGTTTGCTCCGTGGCTGATGGCGGTCAATACAGGGGATGGGGTATCGTGATGTTACGGCCCCGCCCCCTCAATGCAAGCCTATGGGCCGCCACTCCCCCTCCCATAGATTTGCACTGAGGGGGCGGGGTGTGCCGTCACGGCCCCACCCCCTCATGACATCACACCCCACCCCCTCAATGCAAGTCTATGGGAGGGGGTGTGGTGATCCATAGGCTTGCATTGAGGGGGCGGGGCCATGACTCCATGATACCCCATCCCCTGTATCGCCGTCATCAGCCATGGATCAAACATAGCTCCAGGCTGCTGTTGTACGGGGGTGCAGCAGGAGAGATCGCGGGGGTCCCCAGCAGCAGGACCCCCACGATCAGACATCTTATCCCCTTTAAAGTGTGGGATGTCAGACAAATGCTTGAGGATTCTAACCTTCAAAGCATTAGTCGTGCATCAAAGGTATGGTAAGTTGCACTCCCCACATGTAACCAAATAAAGCACAAATGTGGTATTACAGTTGATGTACTGTTTTACCTTGTATCTACCTCCATTGGCTGTAGACTCGAAATGTATTACTCATTACTGAACAGCATTTTTTTTATGACCCTGGACATGTCAGCCAGGTGGGCCTATGTTAAGCGCCACTGAGGCAAAGGCTAAAGAATATTTTTTGCCCTATAGTTGTTGCTTCTCTAGAGACACACCTCAGGCCACTCTCAAAAACCGAAGTAAATGCTGAATCACTACTGACCACAGGGATATAGCTGCGTGTAATGTCACAAACATCCCTAAAGTCACTATTGTATTGTGTAGAAAACACTATAGGCTGATTGCTTATACCGTCACTTTTTTTTGGACTTGGTAGAAACAATCAAATCCTCCCGTTTCCTTTGTTTGGCAGTAGACCTGGCCCTTTTAATGCTCCAGCTACTATACCCCCTATCCAGTTACTATACCCCCTATCCCACATACATCTGACCCCCAAATAAAGAGGAGGTCGTCTATGTATTGGCCATACCATTGGATGTAGGAATTGAAAGGGCTATGGTGGGCAAAGAGTCTCCCTCTTCTACCAACTGATACAGATGTTGGCCAGAGAGGGGGAGAACTTCACCCCCATGGACACTCCGGGGATCTGCAGGAAAAGGAATCTCAATGATCCAGATGCTGATAAAGGTCTGAGCCATGGAGTTGACAACTGTCCTGATTAGGACAGAGGATGATGTAGAACTGCTTAATATCTCACCTGT
This sequence comes from Hyla sarda, assembly GCF_029499605.1. Taxonomy (NCBI): domain Eukaryota; kingdom Metazoa; phylum Chordata; class Amphibia; order Anura; family Hylidae; genus Hyla; species Hyla sarda. Next base: position 242,860,028 of record NC_079189.1, on the reverse strand, counting down.
GCTGTAGTAACACCCACCTCCCTACAGAGGGCACAAATCCTCTGGGATTGGTGTGTGCGTGTAACAACGGATTGTGATTTTTATTCCTGGTGGCACTTAAAGCTTCAATCCCCCCCCCTCCCCATATTCTTTTCATATACGCAGAACGAGGAAAAACGTTTTATGCTGCTCTTTATTAGTGTGTAACATTTTAAATGTCATAATTTCATTTCCAGGTAACAAGGCTCTGTGATTTATCAGTGGAAGGAGATTCTGTGACTTCAGTGGGTTGGTCTGAAAGAGTAAGTATGTCTGCAGGCCTTGTAATGGGGGTTTTACAAATATATATACAAAAATACAGAGGTTTTCTGTATGTGGATATCCACCTTGTGTTCAAATAATTAGCTGTTTGGCCAGGAAATCTGACTAAAATACTCTTATAGGTTATTGACATGTATGCCCAAATATATTTACACATATATATATATATATATATATATATATATATTTATATATTTTTTTTCCAATTGATTCCTAAATCAAAGTAGAGATTCCTATCATTTATTTCTACTCAGAAACATAAAAGTAGGCATATTTTATGTTCCACTTTCATAATCGGGAAAATTGTGGCCATTTTTACATTGTGTTAACATACCCTAACAATTTATGCGCTCTGTGTTTAGAAATAGCATAAGTGGGGGTGAGGTAGTCATTCAGGGTATGTTTACACTGTGTAATTCCTGTGGAATTCCGTGAGCAGAACTCCACTAGTGGAATTACGCACTGTGAACATTAGAATCAGTTTGAATGAGTCTTCCGAGCAACCCGTTCACACTAAGGAATTTCAGTGGTGGACAATTCCGCCGCTGAAATTGTTCCGGGCAAAGAAAGAACATGTTCTCTCTTTGCACGGAAATCCTGGAGCACTGCATGGCAGTCAGTGGTGACGGCGTAGTGCTTCGCGGTCCTACCGCCGAAGTTTTTTTGCCATCGTCCGCCAGATGGAATCTCACAGCGGAGATTCCACAGTGTGAACGTACCCTTACACTCCAGCTCAAATAGAGAGATTGGTGAGATTATGCAGGGTGGAGAAAGAGGAGAGCAGATAGAAGAAAGTTTGCTGGAAAAAAATCATATAGTATGTGTAGAGAGCAAAGAGCACATTTGTAAAGGCTATGCAAGCAAAAGTAAGCAGCATTTTAATAAAGACATATAAATCAAATGTTTTATGCACAATAGTTCTAAGCAAGAATAAAAAAAATACTTTTCAAAGATGTCCATAGTCTTAACATTTATATTCGTTCTACACTTCAACTTTGTGTAGTTGACTTATTAAACTCTAAACTTGTTAACTTAAATTTTATAATAAATACAGTGTGTATAAATAATTTTACTATCCATGCAATACAGACGTTAATATAGGGGTTGTGCTGTTATTATTAGGACATATAGACATCCTGGGGAGAGCAAATAATAGAGATTTGCTGCAAAGAGTGGTTTCCACACGGGAACCCCTAGGTATCCTTTGTCACCTATTATTTTGTTATACCATACTGAGTATACTAGTCAGTGTTTTCCTCCCAACAGGTCATGTTTTCAGGATTTTCTTAGTATTTGACATGTGATATAATTAAATGATCAATATATAATATTTTACTGAAAAAGCAAGGATTGATGTCCAGCGCAACTCCCATAAAACATAGCCTTTATTGTATATTCATCCACAGGTACATAGACAGCCTAGACAGGTGACGGGTTTCGGTTCATCAAAGAAACTTAGTCATGAATAAGGTTCTTTGATGAACTGAAACGCGTCACCTGTCTACGCTGTCTATGTACCTGTGGATGAATATACAGTAAAGGCTACGTTTTTTTATGGGTGTTGCGCTGGACATCAATCCTTGCTTTTTCATTTACTCCATGGTGTAGTCCACATCGGTCCGGGTGACCTGCTTTTGGATCTTAAGAAACACTGTTTTATTTAATACCTGTGGTTTACTTAATGCCTGCACTTTCTCTGCGGATATCGGCTGTTTGACTGGGGGTACAGCAGCTGGTGCAGGGCACTGTTGGATATGCCATAGAAAGATATGGCAGCGAGTAACCACATTCTCACGGACTACTTCTCCTGCTATGCCCTATGGTGCAGATAAAAAGCCACGACCGCTTGCTGTGCCATCCTGCTTAGGACTGTTAACTGTAATCCCATCCATAATATAGAGGTGCACGTTTCTCCTTTAGCATACTTATATTTCCATGTAGGATGTTGAGTGATGTGCGTGTCATGTGCCCATCCATGCTAGGCCATATTATGGGTGGGACTGCCCATCTGTGCTGAGCAGGACAGTTGTGGCTTCTTTTATCTGCTTTTTGTGGCACAGCAGGTGCAGTTGTTAGAATGTGTCATAACTTTAGCATACCTGTACACTGAATAAGTTTAGCTTTAAAGTGGACAATTCCTTTAATGTTTACGCATTCTCTCTACTCTTAAAAATACATGTTTTAATCCCCTCCTTTGTTTGCAGGGTAATCTGGTTGCTGTAGGGACTCATAAAGGTTTTGTACAGATTTGGGATGCATCTGCAGGGAAGAAGCTCTCCACTCTTGAGGGGCATACAGCTAGAGTCGGTAAGACTAGTTTGAATCTCATGTCTTCTGTCCTTATCAAAAAGTATTATCCAAGACCCTACCTTGGATTAATAAGTGGGAAAAAACATAAAATAAAAATCATAAAATGCGACAGAAAATAGGCAGATTATCCCAGTATGTTCATAGATAAAGTAATTTATTTCCAGTGAACCTGTAAGGCCGCATCCACACGACGGAAATTCAATGCAGACTTCTGCTTGGAATGTCCGCACGGAATTTCCGAGGCAGCAGAGTCCCGTTGAATTCAACGGATTTCTGCTGCTCTGTGCACACGTTGGAATTTCCGTGCCAGATGTTTCCATCACAGAAATTCCTTTTTCTGTGCGGATTCCGCACGGAATGCATAACAGTCTGAAGACTGCGCATTCCATGCGGTCTTAGCGCCAGCAGATGCACTGTACGGAATGTCCACACGGAGAGTTTCTGTGCCGACATTCCGCCTTGTAAAACGCGGCCTTATTGAGATTAGGTTTGCAATGGGTAGTGATGGCTCTCATTGACTTACAATGGGTTTGTCTGGTTTCTGTAAATTTGTACTGAATAGAATGGTATAGCTACAGTCATGGCTGTAAATGTTGGCACCCCTGAAATTTTTCTAGAAAATTAAGTGTTTCTCACAGAAAAGGATTGCAATTACACATGTTTTGCTATGCACATGTTTATTCCCCAAAATGGAAGGAAAAAAAGCTAATTGGACATAATGTCACACCAAACTCCAAAAATGGTCTGGACAAAATTATTGGCACCCTTAACTTAACATTTGGTTGTACACCCTTTGGAAAAAAATAACTGAAATCAGTCTCTTCCTATAACCATCAATAAGCTGCTTACACCTCTCAGCTGAAATGTTGGACCACTCTTTGTTTGCAAACTGCTCCTGGTCTCTCTCATTCAAAGGGTGTCTTTTCCCAACAGCAATTTTAAGATCTCTTCACAAGTGTTCAATGGGATTTAGATCTGGACTCACTGCGGGCCACTTCAGAACCCTCCAGCGCTTTGTTGCCAGCCATTTCTGGGTGCTTGTTGATGTATGTTCGGGTTCATTGTCCTGCTGGAAGACCAAAGATCTCGGACGCAAACCCAGCTTTCTGACACTGGGCTGTAGAGTGCGACCCAAAATCCGTTGGTAATCCTCAGATTTCATGATACCTAGCACTCATTCAAGGCACCCAGTGCCAGAGGCAGCAGAACAACCCCAAGACATTATTGAACCTCCACCATATTTCACTGTAGGTACTGTAGTCTTTTCTTTGTAGGCCTCGTTCCATTTTTGGTAAACAGTAGAATAATGTGCTTTACCAAAAAGCTCTATCTTGGTCTCATCTGTCCACAAGACGTTTTCCCAGAAGGATTTTGGCTTACTAAAGTTCATTTTGGCAAAATGTAGTCTTGCTTTTTTGTCTGTGTCAGCAGTGGGGTCCTCCTGGGTCTCCTGCCATAGCGTTTAATTTCATTTAAATGTCGACAGATAGCTTGCGCTGATGCTCCCTGAGCCTGCAGGACAGATTGAATATCTTTGGAACTTGTTTGGGGCTGCTTATCCACCATCCGGACAATTCTGCATTGACACCTTTTCATCAATTTTTCTCTTCCATCCATGCCCAGGGAGATTAGCTACAGTGCCATGGGTTGCAAACTTCTTGATAATGTTGCGCACTATGGACATAGGCAAATCTAGATCTCTGGAGATGAACTTGTAACCTTGAGATTGTTGATATTTTTCCACAATTTTGGTTCTCCAGTCCTCAGACAGTTCTCTTCTCCTCTTTCTGTTGTCTTGCTTACTGCAATCCTTTTCAGTGAGAAATACTTCATTTTCTAGAAAAATTTCAGGGGTGCCAACATTTACGGCCATGACTGTACATAGCTACACTATTGTGGCATTACAGAATTCTTTATATTTTGCTTGGTGTGCTGTGAAAATTATAGACTCTGTACTCGCCTGCTCCAGGTTTCTTCTGCTCACTGTTACTTCTTAGTTTGTTTGTTTTTATGTGGCATGTCCGTGCTGGAAATGCTTGTTAAGCCAATCAGTGTCTGAGGCGGGTCACCACTGCAGACAGTGATTGGCTCTTCCTACAGGCACAACATGTCACAGAAACCAGACGAAGTGGGAACCATGAGCAGGTGAGTACAGTTTCTTTTTCCCAGCACACCAAGCAAAATGTAAAAGAAAAAAAAAATATATATATATATATATATATATATATATATATATATATATATATATCTGCCTCCAGAATTCCCCCATTGTATGTGTAAAAAAACCCAAAAACTTATTTTCACAGATTTCTTTGTCTTGTACCATCTTATTCTTCAGTGAGATATAATATTACTTTTAAATTAAGCTCTGAGCAAATGATGTTCCCTCTGCCTATGTAGGTGCTTTGGCTTGGAATGCAGATCAGTTGTCCTCAGGAAGTAGAGACCGCATGATCCTACAGAGAGACATTAGAACCCCACCTGTACAGTCTGAAAGGAGGTTACAAGGACACAGGCAAGAAGTTTGTGGTCTCAAGTGGTCCACTGATCATCAGCTGCTAGCATCAGGAGGGAATGACAACAAGGTATTATTTTTTAGGAATGTGTATATTGTTGGTTTTGTCCTTATACTCTTTTGCTGTATAAAATATATCCTGTCTCTTTCAGCTCCTGGTGTGGAATCACTCTAGTTTGACCCCTGTTCAACAGTATACAGAACACCTGGCTGCGGTGAAGGCAATTGCTTGGTCACCTCACCAACATGGGCTGCTTGCTTCAGGAGGGGGCACAGCTGATCGTTGCATCAGATTCTGGAACACACTCACTGGTCAACCACTTCAGTGTATTGACACTGGTTCACAGGTTTGCAACCTAGCCTGGTCCAAGCATGCTAATGAACTGGTAAGGGCAGAGTTTGTTTTTTCAATTCATTTACTTTTTTGATCTGCTCAAACATGAGAAAAGAGGAAGAAAATCTAATGATAAAGTGCAGTGTATTCCCCCAGGTTTCACAAGAGATTATAAAAGCAATAGAGGCTGCAACACTCACTGAGAGCTGAGAAGAGCAGAGAAGACCGCTTTTGTCTTCTTTTCCTAAATCCTTTTATAGCTGGCTTAAAACAATGCAATATATACACATTTAACCTCTTAAGGACCCAGGGCATACCTGTACGTACATGTTGCGACGTCCCGAACAGCTGGAGGACACATGGAGGGTCCCTTCCTTCCCTATGGGGGCTATAACATTGGATAAAAAAAAGTTGTTAAAGAACATTTAACCCCTCCCCTAATAAAAGTAAGAATCAGGGGGATTCTTACTTTTATTAGGGGAGGGGTTAAATGTTCTTTAACAACTTTTTTTATCCAATGTTATAGCCCCCATAGGGAAGGAAGGGACCCTCCATTATTTTTTTTAGGAATGTGTATATTGTTGGTTTTGTCCTTATACATAAAAAAAAGTATAAATAAACGTGGTATCGGCACGTGTGGAAATGTCAGAATTATAAAAATATATAGTTAATTAAACCACACGGTCAATGGTGTACACGCAACAAAATTCCAAAGTCCAAAATAGCATATTTTTGGTCACTTGTATATCATGAAAAAATTAATTAAAAGCAATCAAAAAGTCTGATCAATACAAAAATGGTACCACTAACAACTTCAGATCACAGCGCAAAAAATGAGCCCTGATACCGCCCCGTATGCGGAAAAATTAAAAAGTTATGGGGGCAGAAGATGACAATTTTAAACTTATAAATTTTTGTCGCTTTTCTTTGGGGGACACCTATACTGATGGGTATATGCTCTTGCCACTAGGAGGCGCTGACACTAGGGGAAAAAAAAGCTCCTCCCTGGCAGGATGTACCCGCCCACTGGAAGTGAGGTAATCAGTTTTAGCTAGTGTCAGCAGGAGGCAAGACACAGGTCTGGGAGCTCCCCAGACCTTGTCTTTTTTATTATTTTCTAGTAAGGGCTGTTTAGTTAGGTTCCTTTACTCCTTTTTGTTTCCTTTTTTCAGGTGGGGGTTCAGGAGCATGGCGCTACCTGTTCCCCTATATGCGGCTATGGGGCACGGGACATAAAAGTATGCACCGTTAACCCCTCCCTGCCAACGACCAGCACCTGGGTTTGCACCTTGGGTCCAGGTCCCCATATTTTCCCTGCTCATCCCGCTGTCGCAGCCTGACGTGATGCAGGGGACTAAAAAGCTGGCTGAAGAAATCTCTAGGTGAGTATGTGAAGATAGGTTAGTATATGAAGATGGACGGGTGAGTATGTCCTCCAGCCCGCTGACCCCTTCCCAGCCGGGCACCCCTTTCCCTCTCCTGGCCTGGAGAGACACTGACTCTGAGCGTAGCTCCGCCCCCGTCCTCTCCTTTTAGAGCGGGACCCAGCAGTTTCCCTGGAACTCCTCATCCAGCAGCCATTATGCGGGAGGGAAAGATGGCTCCGCCATCCTCCCCCGCACAGGTGCCGGCGGCCATGCTGCTGGACGGTGACTTAGAGCATATCTCTGTCCGCCCTCTCCCCACCAAAACCCTTTTCAGTGAGACAGTATTGGCTTCTATTCCCCAGGCTTTTTGGAGTTGGGGGGGAATGGGCATTGTTCTGCCCTCCTTCTCCTCCGCCCTGGAGGCGCACAGGTCACTCTCCAAAAAAAAAAAAATGTTCTGCGGGTTTCTTAGACCTTTTTAGTGGCGTTTTGCGCCCTCTTGTGGTCTATCATTGCATTTTGAATTATTTTCAATGCACTCTTGTGATCTCGGGGAACACAAAATTAAAACCTTTGCCTGTACAGCTCCACTCAGGTATACGGTCTGTTCTTCTGAGTTTTATCTCTGATATGTCCCCTACCTGGGGATCATAAATTAAATGGAATTTTTTTTGAGACTTGGGGCAGATTTACAAGTTTGCTTCCGTCGCCCCATGCATTCACCCGACAGAGCAGTATCTTCGGGTACAGTACACCCAAAAAAAAATAAAATAAATAAAGTAATGCACCTGGCGTACCTGCTTTCGCCAAGGTTCTCGCTCTGTCGGACATATGTGACTCTCTGTGGCAGGTCGTGCCAGGGATTTCATGATCCTTTGGAAGTACCGGGGTTACAGTCTGGACTGTTTTTTCCTTTCTACTACCGGTTGTCATGTCATATTTGCCAGGTCCGCAGGTGTTTTTGATGTGTACATACGTTATTCCCTCTTCCACAGGCTGCCACATTTGCGTGTGGTGTCCCGGACCCCCTCGTCCAGGGCAAGGTCTCTGTGGGAGTGTCCCTGCGTGGTCACGATTGCACCTGCTTTCATGAGACCAGACAGCAGTCTCACCTGTCACTCATCTCACCACTGCCACGTCCGCGACTGGATTTCGGTACCCCACTACTAGTGCGAGGTGACCGCTGGAGTACCCATTGTCTTCATGGACCCATACCAGTAAGTCTGACATGGTCTCCTTTGCCGCCTGTCGCTTCTCCAAGGGCTGTTGTATCTGCAGCTGAAGTTCCGGTACCCCACTGCTAGTGCGAGTTGACCACTGGAGTGCACCGTTGTCTACATTGACCCATAACAGTGAGCCAGACAGTGGTCTGCATGGTTTTCTCTGCCGCCTGTCACTTCTCCAAGGGCTGATGTCTCTGCGGCTGAAGTTCCGATACCTCACTGTTAGTACATGTTTTCCGGTGGAGTGACCTGGCGTGTACTGTGGACCCGATGCAGGGCATAGGGGATTCAATCCACGGCTCCTAAACCTCCCCGATCTCCCAGGATGACAGGGATTCTGTTCATGGCTTCTAGGCTTCACTGCCTTTCCACATGTGTGAAAGGGGCACAGTTATTGTTCTGTCTGACTGATGTCCCCTTATCCCCAGCGCCAGGAGGGTTACTCCTTACGCCAGTCTGTTGTCTGCACATAGCAGGTACAGAAGGAGACTCCAGACACAGACAGATGATGTTACGGAGGCACGGATTAAGGATCCGCCTATCCCCGTAGCATTCAGGCAGAGAACAAGAGGAAAATCCAGCTTCCAAGGTGCAAGTACAATAAAACTTAACGTTTACTTCATCCAATTAAAAATAAAATTCCGTGGAGGAAGTGAGTGGTGACTTGCCACTTTAAAAATCGAAGTGAAATGCTGACTCGTTTCGAGCATAAGCTGTTAGTCATGGCAGTGATATTACCGTACTGAGGGGTTTAAATACACATTTGCAAATAACACAAACCTCCCTTCAGATACGCCCACCGGTCTCTGCAGCTGGAACTGACATCAAGTTCCCAATACAGGTGCAAAATGATTACTTACTCCCCCATCCTATTGAATGACCGAGATACGTACAAGAATTCCAAACAAAGTTACTTGACGTACAATGTGAATACACATTAAAATATATATGTATAAACGTTCACAGGACTTGATATTTCTCTCTATAGTATAAAGCCAACTCATATCCAAAAAGTTTGATGCACAAAATAAAACTCCAGAAACATACACAGCATGAAAACCCACGAAACATTCTTAGACGAAACATTCCTTCAGTAAATTTCCATTTAATTGTTGCAACTTGCTGAGTCTTCTTATGCACTTCACTCAAAGACCTCGGATACTTCATAAAAAAACGGAATAAATTATTAATACAATTCACAACATTGAAAATGTATTTCTTTCATTTATCGAGATAGAAATGTACAAAAAGACTCAGTATACTATACTCCTAGTGTATACGGAGAAAAAACTTCATTACGGACAAGGAAGCCGGTATTTATTATCGCCCCGTGTGAACATGGTTCAAATAATAGATAAAATTCAAACGAAAGAAATTTTGAACAGAGAGAAAGCAACCAGAAAAAAAAAAAAGTAATGGAACGGCACAACAGACAAAAAGCTACACAAAAAATGTACAATCCATATGCAAATTCAGCCAGGAATTATAAATAGCTTTGAAAATATTCACATGCCACCACATAACACATTTTTCATTTCTGCATGCTGCAACATGTGAACATGTGCCTAAATCAAACATTCACAGGTGCAGCATGATTACTTACACTCTTTTCCTGTTGAATGACCAAGATACGTACAAGAATTCCAAACAAAGTTACTTGACGTACAATGTGAATGCACATAAAAAAATATACATATGTATAAACATTCACAGGACTTCATATTTCTCTCTATAGTAAAAAGCCAAATCATATCCAAAAAGTTTGTTGCACAAAATAAAATTCCAGAAACATACACGGCATAAAATCCTGTGTTTAAATTACTGCACAATGTGAACAAACGCCAAAGTGTAAACTCTGAGACGAAACATTCCTTCAGTAATATACGTTTCCGTTTGTTTGTTGCAAACTTATGATCAGCTTGCTGAGTCGTCTTCTGTACCTCACTCAAAAACCTCCGATACTTCATAAAAAACTGAATTATAAATACAATTCACAAGATTGAAAATTAATTTCTTTCATGTATCAAAATAGAAATGTACAAAAAGACTCAGTATACTATACTCCCAATGTATACGGGAAAAATTTTTTTGACTCTGAATGGGGCTCTCTTGTTGTTCCCGTTTCCTTTTTTTTGTTTTCCAGCCGGGCTAGCCCTCTGTCCGGTGCTGTGTTCCTTGGCGTTGTTTTCCTACTACTTTCAGGGTGGTTCCTGCCCATCTGGTTTCCTAGTCGACCTTTTTTCTTGTCTCTTCATATGGATGTAGGTTTAGAGTCTCTGCTAAGCATGGCCCCTTCCTTGGTATCCTAGCTTATATCCATGGATGGGGGGATCTCCGGGAGCTCAGTTTCAGGGCCTCGGTTGTCTCTAACCTGGGGTCTTGTCTGCAGGCCTTACGGACGTGTGGTTTCAGTCTCGGGACTGCTCTCCTTTCGCTAGCGGTTGTTTTTTCCCACTCTAGGAGACTGCTTTGGTACGTCCATCAGTATAGGTGTCCCCCAATGAAGAAGCGACCAAGAAAAGGAGATTTTTGTACTCACCGTAAAATCTCTTTCTCGTAGCCTTTATTGGGGGGGACACCGCACCCACCCATTTTTTCCATTTTTTTTTTTGTATGGATAGTCTATTCCGGTTCTTGGGTTTTTATCCGGGATTCTTTTCTAGGGTGCTTTCGCGGTTTCTTTGTTGGCTTCTCCTACTTCTTTGTGACAAAACTGATTACCTCACTTCCAGTGGGCGGGTATATCCTGCCTGGGAGGAGCTTTTTCCCCTAGTGTCAGCGCCTCCTAGTGGCAAGAGCATATACCCATCAGTATAGGTTTCCCCTAATGAAGGCTACGAGAAAGAGATTTTATGGTGAGTACAAAAATCTCCTTTTTCCTGCATGTAGTACAACAAAATCAAACCTATATAATGTACTGCATAGAAACGGAAGCCCTCAAAAGTTACAAAATGGCATTTTTTTCTTCAATTTTGACGCACAATTACTTTTTTTCCGTTTTGCCGTAGATTTTTGGGTAAAATGACTGATGTCATTACAAAGTAGAATTGGTGGCGCAAAAAATAAGCCCTCATATGGATTTTTAGGTGTAAAATTGAAAGAATTATGATTTATTTAAAGGTTAGGAGAAAAAAAACAAGTGCAAAAACTGAAAAACCCCGGGTCCTTAAGGGGTTAAAGACAGACTGCTTGCCTTTTACTTCAGGGAAGTTAAACTTATCCCCACAGGATATGGGATAAGTGTGTGATTGACAGTGGGTCTGACCGCTGGGGCCCCTTTGCGATCTCCTGTACAGGGCCCAGCTACTCGCCAGTCCTCAGCATGCTCTGGCACCCACCCTCATAGAGGACGTTGAGTGATGGCCGACCCAGTCACTGGCTAAGATGACCCCAGCAGTTGGACCCCCAACGATCAGACATTATCCCCTATCCTGCGGATAGGGGATAAGTTTTAGTTCCCTGAAATACCCCTTCAAGCAGTCAGATGATCCACACTTTGATGTGTGTCTATATAGGTGACAATCTTCTAAAGTGGACTATATGAAGCAGCATTTAGGGTTCAGAATAATCACTTGTCTTTGTTTGCATGCAACAGCCAAGTGTAAATTGCCAAAACTTTTTCCCATTTGTTAGTAAGTTCAATATTATTAAATATGGATTTTACAGTACAGTGGTCCCTCAACATACGATGGTAATCCGTTCCAAATGAACCATCGTTTGTTGAAACCATCGTATGTTGAGGGATCCGTGCAATGTTAAATATAGGACGTTTTACTCACCTGTCATCGCTGCCCTGGATGTCGCCGTCCATTGCTGTTGCCGCGTATCCGGGGTGTCCCCGCCGCTCCTGAACATCTCTTTTGCCTGGGATCGTCGTTCCTCATCGCCGCCATCACGTCACTATGCACGCCGCTCCTATTGGATGATGGCACGGTGTGCACGGCGACGTGATGACGACGATGGAGAGCGCCGGGGATGCAGGGGATCCCAAAGATGACGTCCTGGAGCGCCGCGGATAGGTGAGTGACCATCACCGGAGCTTACGGGGCACCGTAAACTGCTATCCGGCAACAGCTGAAGCAGTCTGCGCTGCTGGATAGACGTTTATGATATAGACGTATTTTGATACTGCCTTCAACATGCGATGGCTTCTGAGAGGTCATCGCATGTTGAAATTATCGTATGTCAGGGCCATCGTAGGTCAGGGGGTCACAGTATTATAATTGCAGCAAAAATGTGTGTGTATATTGTGATGCGTGGAATGGTTTAGAACATTTAGGAGAATGTTTAAAGTTTATATATGGATAAGATGTGCAGACAGGAGACTGTAGCTTATCAAAGCATTCTTTGACTCTGAGCTATCTATTTATTTATTTATTTTGCTCTACAGGTGAGCACACATGGCTATTCCCAGAATCAGATCCTAGTGTGGAAGTATCCATCCCTTACACAGGTGGCAAAATTAACTGGACACTCTTATAGAGTTCTCTACCTTGTAAGTTTTTTTTGTTTTTTTTTTGAGCTAGCACTTTTCTGTCCTCTTTCCTGTCTGATAGGACTCCTCTGTGCTTTCTCCTGTCTGATAGGACTCCTCTGTGCTTTCTCCTGTCTGATAGGACTCCTCTGTGCTCTCTCCTGTCTGATAGTACTCCTGTGCTCTCTCCTGTCTGATAGCACTCCTCTGTGCTCTCTCCTGTCTGATAGTACTCCTGTGCTCTCTCCTGTCTGATAGCACTCCTCTGTGCTCTCTCCTGTCTGATAGTACTCCTCTGTGCTCTCTCCTGTCTGATAGCACTCCTCTGTGCTCTCTCCTGTCTGATAGCACTCCTCTGTGCTCTCTCCTGTCTGATAGCACTCCTCTGTGCTCTCTCCTGTCTTATAGCACTCCTCTGTGCTCTCTCCTGTCTGATAGGACTCCTCTGTGCTCTTTCTCCTGTCTGATAGGACTCCTCTGTGCTCTTTCTCCTGTCTGATAGGACTCCTCTTTGCTCTCTGCTGTCTGATAGTACTTCTCTGTGCTCTCTCCTGTCTGATAGCACTTCTCGGTGCTCTCTCCTGTCTGATAGCACTCCTCTGTGCTCTCTCCTGTCTGCTATCCCTCCTCTGTTCTCTCTCCTGTCTGATAGGACTCCTCTGTGCTCTCTCCTGTCCTATCAGACACAGAGGAGTGCTAGCCTGACTCACTGTGCTTTGGCTAAGACAAAGCCATGATTTTATAAATATACTAGAAAGATTAATGTTTTGCCAAGATGTACAACATTTTAAAAGTTATTGTATCTGACAGTGCCCATTACATTTTTAATGGGGTTCTCGTGATGAGACAACCATTCTATGTAAAGAATAATGGTCTTCAGTTAATAGATATATTCCATTTTGACTTGTATTTCTATGCTTTTTACAGGCCATGTCTCCAGATGGGGAAGCGATTGTTACCGGGGCTGGAGATGAAACATTGAGATTTTGGAATGTTTTTAGTAAAACACGGTCTACAAAGGTGAGGAAACTGCCATTTTTTTTTATATAAAATTTTTTTATTTCGACATTAGCAAATGTACCTAGTTTTGTCGCATGTTAGTAAAAATGCCTATATTAGACAGCTGCTCTTTGTATTTTTAGGTGGAAGTTGTCAGTAGGTCCCATGGAATTAAACTTATTTTTTTTTTCTCTCTAGGAATCTGTTTCTGTTCTCAACCTCTTCACCAGGATACGATAACTTCAATGGTCTCTGGCAGTTCTCTTCTTACTTCACTGAGCCGGGAATTGCTTTCCAACCCAACAAAGTGACTATTGTTCTGTGTACAGTTCAGGGATTCATCAGTAGCCTATATGGGCATGGAAAGCATTAAATAACACTGTTCTATCTCAAATTCATTTTTCCATCATTGGCATTGGAGGAAGGAGGAGCCATATGTTTTTCATATAATGGGTAGTGGGTATAAGCAACCCTACTGCCCATTTTCTATAGATATGTATTTAAGTGCTTGTATATAAATGCTTATGTATATCTTATTGTTTGGAATTGACCCCCTAAGGAAAGGGTTTCAGCACTGTCTAACAGCTAGAAAGATACCATCAGAACACCTATTTTAAACTTTTGGGGACCATGCTCTGTTTTATAGAGGCACAGAGATTTCCCGTACAAAACTGTCTTGTTTGCATGAAAAGAATATCCTATTCTATATATAGAACCTACTCATTACAACTCTACTTGCAACTTTTCACATAACTTTTATTTGTGAATATATCTGTGCTCTGTTTGAGGTGGGAGGTCATAAGGGTGGGGGGGGGGCTTATTTTATGGATGTGTGGATGACAGATTGATAGTCTTTTTGTAGCATAATACCTGTTTTGTTCTGTGCAGTTCCTTTTTTATGGGTGATGTTCTGTATTTTTAATGTTAATTTAAAATACCCTTTTCAGGATCAGTCAGACAATTTGCCTGATCTTGTTCCCTCCCATATTTTTTTTTATTTTTATTTTTTTTTTTGCATTGTTTTGCACGAAGGAGGAATTTAGAGGAAGAAGAAGAAAGTCTGTTTGCTCAAGGAAAGCACTTAGTTCTGGAGTATTGAATCCATTGATATTATAATGTTTAACAGTGAAGGGGTTTAAATAAGAACTTGTTTGATGCCATTTGCTATCTGCTACATTTGTAGTCCTCCATTTTTTTTTTCTCCCCACAGGTGGGGCATGTAAATCTCATTATTCTTTGTTTTTAAAGAAAAAAAAAATATTGCCTCTTGATGTTGAACTGTGAAGGATGTGTTTATTTGTAACTGACTGTTTATTCTTGTAAGAGACCAATGTTCTAAGATGTTATAGTCTTATTGGTACTAAATGTACAATTAAGGGGGGGGGGGGGGGGGGACAAACATTTGTTACTTGCAGTGGGGTTAATGTATTTGCCTCTGCTAGCCAAATGATTGAAAACTGCAAGGCACATACCTCTGTGTACAGGCATTCTAAAGCTGCACTTGGGGTAGAGGACAGACTTTACATCTATGCGGTACAAATAGATGACCAATAATATATAGCTGAATCCAGTCTACAGCAGCCTATGTAGTGAAGAGGGGGCTCAACACACAATCTTCTGCTTCCTGTAGCTCCTCTCTGAAACTATCATGAGTCCCCGGCTGTCAGGCTTTATGCAACAGGCCTAACTCCTAGTTAGTACTGTTGAAAAAAGACACATGTCCATCAAGTTCAACCGAGCAGGTGAAGGAAAGGGGTATGGGTGAAGGAAGGAATTCATTCCATATTTCTGCATAAGCATTAATGTTGTTTTGTTCTAGGAATATATCTAACCCTGTTTTGAAGCCCACAACTGTTTTTCCTTTGACCATTTCATGAGGCAGATGATTCCATAAATTCACAGTTCTTATGGTAAAGGAGGCTTGTCACTCCTTGAGACTAAACCTTTTTTTTCTCCAGACGGAGGGAGTGCCCCTTTGTCTTTTGAGGGGGTTTTACCTGGAACAGCTTTTGCCCATATTTTTTGTATAGGCAATTTATATACTTATGTAAGTTGATCATATCCCTCCTTAAAGGGGTATTCTGCTGCTCAGCGTTTGAAACAAACTGTTCCGAATGCTGGAGCCAGCGCTGGGAGGTTGTGATGTAATAGCCCCGCCTCCTCATGGCTTTAAATGCAAGACTATGGGAGGCAAGAGACTTGCATTGAGGGGGTGGGGCGTGATGTCATGAGGAGGCAGGGCTATGACATTACATGTTCCCGACTCCAGCGTTCCCCTTTAAACATCTCTTCTTAAGACTAAACAAATATGATGAACTTGAAAAGAGAATGGTGATTTCAGCTTCCAGAGAAAGTTTAAAAAAAAAAAAAAAACGTTTATTGTAAAATATTAAGACCAGTCATCCGGCTAATGCAGAAAGGGACATGTCACTCTAAATCAGGAGTAAACCCAACGTGTTTCGAGCCTAAGCTCTTAATCATGGCAGTGATATCACCCAACCAAGGGGTTTAAATACCAGATACAAATGAACCAAACTTCCCTCTGATCCACCTACCGGCATCTTCGAGCCAGAACTCATGCGTTCTCTGTCAGACCCTCCACCCCAGCAAACAGGTGAGGAATAATGCCAGCATTAACAGGTTACACCCCCCAGATCTCTCCTAAAGAAGCTGATTACATGGTAGCCGCATAGAAACTAATTACATCACCTGTATATTATGTGGTGTGAATTGCGGCTAAATATGAGCACAGCTATCAGACACGGTATTTCAAAGGGAAGAAAAAAAAAACTATCACATTGTACACATAATATAGACTGCAGCCATGTATCTAACACCAACATAAAAATATTACAGATCATATTTGTTTGCAGCGCTGCTTATGTACATATATATTACAGTCTTCAAATATACAAGTCTCTGTGTAAACACTTAATTAAGCTCATGTGTGGATATCCACCGACTCCACTATAGACAACTTATACGTAAAAGCATGAGCTATAATTAATTTCTTGGAAGAATATTCAAGCACTCACGGTTAGATGTTTAATTTTTAATTTCTTTATTCCGAATGTTCTGTAATAGTCATAGCTTATAACATGGTAAAACAGGCATTATTTCCATGCTAGCAGAGGTCTAATCGCACTAGTTTGGAGCCATCAGGGTCTGACACAATGTTTTGGGGGAACACCCCCTTACTCATGCGTCGCATGAGTAATGTGGTGTTCCCCCGAAACGTCGCGTCAGACCTGGATGGCTGCTGACTAGTGTGATTGGACATGGCTGCAGTCTATATTATGTGTACAATCTGATACAGGAATAATATAGGGATATTATTCCTCTACTGTTTGCTGGGGTGGAGGGTCTGAGAGAGAAAGTCTGTTCTGGCTCTACGATGCCGGTAGGTGGAGCCAAGGAAAGTTTGGTTCATTTGTATCTGGTAATTAAACCCCTCGGTTGGGTGATATCACTGCCATGATGAAGAGCTTAAACTCGAAACGCGTCAGAATTTACTCCTGCGTTATAGAGTAACATGTCACTTTCTTCCTTAGCCGGATCTCCGGTTTTTAACCACTTAATGACAATGGACATAAATGTACGTCATGGACATGGTACTTAACGCACCATGACATACATTTACGTGCCGACATGATTGCGGGCACCGGAGTGGTGCTCGCGTCATGTGCAGCAGGTCCTGGCTGCTATCAGCAGCCAGGGACCCGCCGGTAATGGCGGACATCCGCGATCGTGCGGGTGTCCGCCATTAACCCCTCAGATGCCGTGATCAATACAGATCATGGCATCTGCGGCAGTGCGCTACTTTGAATGGATGATCGAATCGCCCGCAGCGCTGATCATCCAGCATGGCAGTCGGAGGTCCTCTCACCTGTCTCCGGCTGTCTCCCAGGGTCTTCTGCTCTGAGCAGAAGATCACCGATAATACTGATCAGTGCTATGTCCTATGCATAGCAATGAACAGTATTAGCAATCAAATGATTGCTATGAATAGTCCCCTATGGGTACATAAGTATAAAAAAAAAAATGTAAAATAAAAAAGTGAAAAATCCCCTCCCCCAATAAAAAGTAAAACATAAATTTTTCCCATTTTACCCCCAAAAAAGCGTAAAAAATAATACACATATTTGGTATCGCCGCATGCATAAAAGTCTGAACTATTAAAATATATTGTTAATTATCCCGTACGGTGGACGGCATAAACGTACATTTTTTTTTTTTTTTTTTAAAGTCCAAAATTGCTGCTTTTTTTACATTTTACTCCAAAAATAAATTTTTAAAAAATTTATAAAAAGTAAAACCTAAGCAAAAGTGATACTGATAAAAACTACAGATCATGGCGCAAAACATTAGCCCTCATATCGCCCCATATACAGAAAAATTTGGAAGTCAAATTGGTGGTCAAAATAGGGCAATTTCAAACATACTAATTTTGTTAAAATGGTTTGAGATTATTTTTTTAAGCGGTATAATTATAGAAAAGCATATAACATGGGTATCATTTTAATCGTATTGACCCACAGAATAAAGAAAACATGTCATTTTTACCGGAAAGTGTACAGCGTGAAAACTAAACCTTCCAAAATTTGCGGTTTTCTTTTCAATTTTACCACATAAATAGTATTTGGTTGCGCCGTACATTTTATGGTAAAATAAGTAATGTAATTACAAAGTACAATTGGTGATGCAAAAAACAAGCCCTCATATGGGTCTGTGGATGGAAATATAAAAGTTATGATTTTTAGAAGGCAAGGAGGAAAAAACAAAAATGCAAAAATAAAATTGGTCTGGTCCTTAAGGGGTTAATATGTTACAATAAACATGGAATTGCCATTCTCTTTTCTTCATGTCTATGGGGGATAAGTCTCCTGCATCCGTGCTTCTGCACTACATGTAAAGTGCCTGCTACTATACACGGTATATTCCTTGTAAACCTAGTTACTAAACAAATGTAATTCTTTTAATTATAATGGCTAAGATGTTCCATGCCCCTGGTTAGTTTAGTTTGCAGTCTCTGTACCCTTTCCAGCTCCATAAAGTCCCTTTTATAAACCAAACTACAATCAGTATGCCTAAATTTTTCCTCTCCTGACCCCTATAACTTTACACAGGGCTGCCTAAGGCCTAATTTTTTGTGCGGTGCTATGTAGTTTTTGTCAGTACCATTTTTGTTATGGGATGTTTTGATCACTTTTTTCATTCATATTTTTTTTTACCTGGGTATTTTTTTTACGTTTTATGCCGTTCACCATGTGGGACCTTTTAACATAAAATTTTAATAGTTTTGAACTGTTTCACTTGTGGTGATACCGAGTATGTGTGTTCACTTTAGTTTTTTTGTAAAATGGGAAAAGGGTGATTTTATAAGGGGAGGTGCTTTTATAGAGTTATCGAAATGTATATTTATTTTACACAAGTTCACATAGGGATCATTAGATTGCATTCACTGTATGTTATACCTATTCCTCCGATTCAGTAAAGAGTTCCCAATAATGGTCTTACCCAAGTGGAAGGCAGATTGTGCATTTTGCTGTCGCCTGGGGTGGGGGATCTGCGTCAGCAGTTGGGCCATTTAGAGTATCAAATAAGGCATAAAGATGGATTTCTTTTCTCTGCTTTCCCACTTAGTATATGCAGACAATACATTGTTCTGGACCCTTGGATCAAATTGTATTAGAAAACAAGGTAAAAAGTTCTGGTAGAAAAGGGAGTTTTTAGTGCAGGTCCCTCCTTTAAAAGGTCAGGCATTAAATTCTCTGTTTGTATTAAAAAGGCCAAGTTTGGCTGTCATAATAAACCTGTGGTAAATGGTTGAGCTTAGGGACAGGATTGTGTGGAAGCACAGATCTGGAGAAGGGTACAAAAAAAAGATCCGAAGAGCACAGTGGCTTCCATAATTGTTAAATGAAAGAAGTTTTGAACAAACAGGACTCTTCCCAGAGCTGGCCATCCAAACAAAGTAATCGGAGAAGGGGGTATGGGAAAATAGACAGACTGACCACTGGGTTCTTAGTCACCTGAGTTCCAAAGATTTTTCTATACAGCTGTGAGAAAAGTTCGGAAGGTCAACAATAACTGCAGCACTCCACCTATTTTGGGCTTTAGGGTACGTTCACACGCGAAGATTTTTTAGCGGGTTTTCCGCTGCGTATTTGAAAGTGGGCGGGCTCTTCTCGGCTGTCCGCAGCAGATTTTCTGTTGCGGAATTTATGCTGCGGAAAATCCGCCACAGTCCCTACTGACTTTAATAGGGCTTGTGGCAGATTTTCCGCAGTGTACATTCCGCCGTGGAAAATCTGCTGCGGACAGCCGAGAAGAGCCCACCCAGCCCACAAATACGCAGCGGAAAACCTGCTAAAAAATCTGCGCGTGTAAACGTACCCTTATGGTGGTCAGAGAGAAGCCTTTCCCTTAGTAAAAGAAATGCTGCCGGGAGTTTGCAAAAGGCACCTAAAGTGGTGTGATAAGATTCTCTGGTCTGATGAAACCAGGACTGAACTTTTTGGCTTCAATTCTAAGCATAATGGGGGAGATTTATCAAAACTTGTGTAGTAAAGAATGATGCAATTGCTTATAGCAACGAATCAGATTCCTTCTTTCATTTTTGAAAGTGCCTCTCAAAAATGAAAGAAGTGATCTGATTGGTTGCTATAGGCAACTGCACCACGCTTCCTCTACACATGTTTTGATAAATCTCCCCCAATGTCTTGAGAAAACCAGGCACCCCTTATCTCTTATAAACAATTCTATCAAATTCACCTCTTAAGTTAGGTGCACGGATCCAAGTCAGGTGCTGACAACTGTATAAAAGAAAATGTTTGATCCAGCATTGTAGAATGTGCAGGTTTATTCAAATCTTCACACCACAGGTTTATTCAAAACACACCAATGAGCAAATAAGTAACAGATCTAGAAATGCTAATGTCACGATTCGGCTAGCTGGTTGTGGATCCTCTGTGTCAGCGAGGGATTGGCGTGGACCGGTTCTAAGGTGCTACTGGTATTCACCAGAGCCTGCCGCAAAGCGGGATGGTCTTGCTGCGGCGGTAGCAACCAGGTCGTATCCACTAGCAACGGCTCAACCTCGCTGACTGCTGAGAAGGCGTGGGACAGAAGGACTAGGCAGAGACAAGGTCAGACGTAGCAGAAGGTCGGGGCAGGCGGCAAGGTTCGTAGTCAATATGGCAATAGCAGGAGGTCAGGAACACAGTATGGACAAACACAGTAATAGCTTTCTCAAGGCACTAAGGCAACAAGATCCGGCAAGGGAGTGCAGGGAAAGTGAGCATAAGAAGGAACAGGTGCAGCTAATCAAGGTGATTGGGCCAGGCACCATCATTGGTGCACTGGCCCTTTAAATCTAAGAGCGCTGGCGCGCGCGCGCCCTAGAGAGCGGAGCCGCGCGCGCCAGAGCATGACAGCCGGGGACCGGGACAGGTAAGTGACCTGGGATGCGATTCGCGGGCGGGCGCGTCCTGCTATGCGAATCGCATCCCCGCCGGCCATGTCAGTGCAGCGCTCCCGGTCAGCGGGTCTGACCGGGGCGCTGCAGGGAGAGAAACGCCGCGAGCGCTTCGGGGAGGAGCAGGGACCCGGAGCGCTCGGCGTAACAGTACCCCCCCCCTTAGGTCTCCCCCTCTTTTTGTCGGGATGTCGCTCCACAGAGGACGAGGACATCGGGAGCGACTGTAGAGTCTCCCTCCGGGGGACAGCGAAGTCCTGGGTATGCCCATGCATGGCAGATAGTCCAGAAGGAGTGGGAATGGGGAGGGGGGGCAGAGGGTGAGGCTTGACACGGGGCAGAGTGTCACCAGGACGGGGACTATGAGGGGGCACGGCACGGTCCTGACAGGCCTTGGGGAGACCAGGCACAGGAGGGGACACTGAGGACCGACAGACGGGGCTGGGAGCAGACGTGAGGCACTCCTTGCGGCAAGCAGGACCCCAATTCTTGATCTCCCCGGTGGTCCAGTCAAGGGTGGGAGAATGGTGCTGGAGCCATGGCAGACCGAGGAGGATTTCAGAGGTACAGCCGGGCAAAACCAAAAATTCTATTTCCTCGAGATGCGGTCCAATGTTCATAAGCAGGGGCACTGTGCGATAACGCACAGTGCAATGCAGCTTGACCCCGTTGACCGAAGAAATATAGAGCGGCTTGATGAGACGGGTCACCGGGATGCAGTACGTATCAAGCAAAGAGGCCAGAATAAAATTTCCAGAAGAACCAGAGTCCAAGACGGCCACAGCAGAGAAGGAGGAGTTGGCAGAAGGAGAAATCCGTACGGGCACAGAGAGAGATGGAGAAGCAGACTCCGTACCCAGAGACGCCAGGCCCACATGAGCAGGTTGCGTGCGTGCATTTTCCAGACGTGGAGGACGAATAGGGCAATTCACCAAGAAATGTTCGGTACTAGCGCAGTACAGACATAGATTTTTATCCCTACGGCGAGACCTCTCTTCAATAGTCAGGCGAGACCGATCTACTTGCATAGGCTCCTCGGCGGGAGGCACAGGGGTAGATTGCAAGGGATACCGAGAGAGAGGTGCCCAGGGATTAAAGTCTTTTTCCTGGCGGAGTTCCTGGTGTCTTTCCGAAAAACGCATGTCAATGCGGGTGGCCAAATGGATAAGTTCATGCAGGTTGGCAGGAATCTCTCGTGTGGCCAGCACATCTTTGATGTTACTGGATAGGCCTTTTTTAAAGGTCGCGCAGAGAGCCTCGTTGTTCCAAGATAATTCGGAAGCGAGAGTACGAAAGCGGATGGCGTACTCGCTTACTGAAGAATTACCCTGGACCAGGTTCAGCAGGGCAGTCTCGGCAGAAGAAGCTCGGGCTGGTTCCTCGAAGACACTGCGAACCTCAGAGAAGAAGGAGTGTACAGAGGCGGTGACAGGGTCATCGCAGTCCCAGAGCGGTGTGGCCCAAGACAAAGCCTTCCCAGACAGGAGACTGACCACGAAAGCCACCTTCGACCGTTCTGTAGGAAATTGGTCCGACAACATCTCCAAATGTAGGGAACATTGTCACAGAAAACCACGGCAGAGTCTAGAGTCCCCATCAAATTTGTCCGGCAGGGACAAGCGGAGGTTAGGAGCGGCCGCTCGCTGCAGAGGAGGTGCAGGAGCCGGCGGAGGAGAAGGTTGTTGCTGTTGCAGCTGCTGTAGCTGTGACTGAAGTTGCTGTAGCTGTGGCTGAAGTTGCTGAAGCTGTTACTGAAGTTGCTGTGTCATGGTGGTCAAGTACGACAACTGGTTTTCTTGTTGGGCGATCAGTCGGGATTGCTGGGCGACCAGCGTGGATATATCAGCGATACTTGGCAGCGGCACGTCAGCGGGATCCATGGCCGGATCTACTGTCACGATTCGGCTAGCTGGTTGTGGATCCTCTGTGTCAGCGAGGGATTGGCGTGGACCGTGCCGGTGGACCGGTTCTAAGGTGCTACTGGTATTCACCAGAGCCCGCCGCAAAGCGGGATGGTCTTGCTGCAGCGGTAGCAACCAGGTCGTATCCACTAGCAACGGCTCAACCTCGCTGACTGCTGAGAAGGCGTGGGACAGAAGGACTAGGCAGAGACAAGGTCAGACGTAGCAGAAGGTCGGGGCAGGCGGCAAGGTTCGTAGTCAATATGGCAATAGCAGGAGGTCAGGAACACAGTATGGACAAACACAGTAATAGCTTTCTCAAGGCACTAAGGCAACAAGATCCGGCAAGGGAGTGCAGGGGAAGTGAGCATAAGTAGGGCAAGGAACAGGTGCAGCTAATCAAGGTGATTGGGCCAGGCACCATCATTGGTGCACTGGCCCTTTAAATCTCAGAGCGCTGGCGCGCCCTAGAGAGCGGAGCCGCGCGCGCCAGAGCATGACAGCCGGGGACCGGGACAGGTAAGTGACCTGGGATGTGATTCGCGGGCGGGCGCGTCCCGCTATGCGAATCGCATCCCCGCCGGCCATGTCAGTGCAGCGCTCCCGGTCAGCGGGTCTGACCGGGGCGCTGCAGGGAGAGAAACGCCGTGAGCGCTTCCGGGAGGAGCAGGGACCCGGAGCGCTCGGCATAACAGCTAATCTTTTCCACAATACCATCCCTACAGTGAGGCATGCATGTGGTAGGTTTTAAAGGCCAGGCTACCATACATGTTTTTTTGTTTTTTCTGGCATTTTTGGAAAACTGCCACTGCAGTCTTTAAACCAAAGCCAGATGTGGATACAAAAGGAATGAGAAATATCATAGAAAGACTTATACTTCTCCTTCCTACTGGATCCACTTTTGACTTTGGCTCAAAAGCCGCAGTGGCAGTTTTCTAAAAGAAAAAAAAATGCCAGAGAAAAAACTGTGTGGAAACCTAGCCTAAGTGGCTGGGACAGGAAGACTGATCAGGGTTGAGTAAAAGCTGAAAGGAGCAAAGTACAGGAGCAGATATTTTTTTATGAAAACCTGATCCAGAGTGCTCTAGGCCTCAGCCTTGACTGCAGGCTCATTTTCCATACAAAACAGTGACCCTAAGCACACAGCCAACCTTCTAGTGGCTTTTAGAGCAAACTTACAGTAAATTCGATTCGTCACGAACTTCTCGGCTCTCCAGTTGATGACTTATCCTGCGTAAATTAGTTCAGCTTTCAGGTGCTCCGGTGGGCTGGAAAAGGTGGATACATTCCTAGGAAAGAGTGTCCTAGGACTGTATCCACCTTTTCCAGCCCACAGAAGCACCTGAAAGCTGAACAAATTTATGCAGGAAAACCATCAACTGCCGAGCCGAGAAGTTTGTGACGAATCGAATTTACTGTTCGTTCGCTAATCTCTACTTGTAGCATCATAACCAAGAAGAAAGGAGGCTGTAATTGCTGGCATAGATGCCTTAACTAAGAGCTAAGTAAAGGGTCTGAATACTTATGACAAAATATTAGTTTCCTTTTCAATTAATGAACAAACATTTCTGGCATGCTATTTTCACTTTGTTGTTATGGTTTATTAAGGGCAGACTGATGGTGGGGAAACTTTTTTTTTTTAACATAAGAATAAGGCTGCAGCATAACAAAAAGTGTAACTGTCCAAATGCATTGCATCTCAGAATAGTGGTGGTGAGGGGCAGCTAAACTTTCTGCAGTTTTGCACACTTCCTTTTGCTATAGCCATAGCTCCCAGAGTTTATTTTTATTTTTTTCAAGAGTCAGTCATTCAGCAGTAACTTCAGAGCACTCTATAAATTCTAGGACAGTTAGGCTGGTTAATAACTTGGGGGAAGTCTTCCATTTACCAGACGACAAGGTAGAGATAATGCTCTTTGTTATGGAAGTATGCCCATATCTCTGTCTTGACAGTTCTCAAGGCCATGTCAGTTAGGTCAGTTTACTGCAGCCTTTCCAGCAGTTCCCTGGGCCCAAATACATTCCCATCCTCTTCAGTTATTCTAGCTCTCTAGGTGGCTAGACATACGAGATATTTTCTTCCGGAGGTTAAGATTCCCAGCCTGCTGGGGGTGCAGGACAAATCTAGTGGAGGGCCTCGATTGTAAAATGAAGTATTAGTTTGTCCCCATGACAAATGACCGCCCTTGGTGGGGGGAGCCCATTTATTTGACTTAAACTTCTGGGAGACTTAGGACTAGAAAACAAATCAGAGGTCCTCAAATTACAGGGAACTGTTGGCCATTCACAGGGGTCTAATAGGAACAGCATCAGTTGTACAGGGCAAGAAAGTAAAAGTTCAGTAGCCTGCATATACAGGCAGCGCAGTACAAGGAGTCTGTCTCTGATACCAGATTTTTAGCATTGTGAAAAAGCATCTGGTTTTACTGTTGGCATTACATCTAAAGAGGACCCTGAACACCAGAGCAGACTTGAAGAAGCTTCAAGTCTGTCATTTTTTATAATGTAAATAATTTTACATGTATATTTGTGATATACATTGGTTAAAAAGAAAGCGTATTTTGGCGTGAAAAAATGCTGCCTGCTCCCTGCGGCTATTGCCTATTTGTGTCTGTGCAGATGCAAAATACATGGTGTCTATGGGACAAGCATGCCTCTGTGCAGGCTCCTGGCTTGTCAATCAGCCTGCTGTGTGAGCCAGGGGCTTGTTGTAGAGCCTCAGTGCCCAGAGCCCTGCTTGTCTGCCCACATTTCCTGTATTTTGGCTCTGCACAGAGACACACAGACAATAGCTGCAGAGACCAGACAGCATTTTTTTCACCCCAAACTATACACATTTTTAACAAATTTATATTGCAAACCTATGTATAATGTTATGATCTAAAATATATAAAAAGTTTTGCAAATGACAGTTGCCAGTTAAGCAGACACATACTCCAGCAATTTTTTTAATGATAATTTGTTTTCCCTTAGTCCTAACATTAGTACAGATGGAAGTTTAATGACCAATAAATTATTTATTTAGGAATACACACCCACATAACCCTGTATAAAGGAGAGGGTCACCCTCAGTCCCTTGTGTAGTAAGAGGAAGAGATAATGGAAAAATAGCATAATAATAATAATAATAATAAAAGGGAGGGAAAGTTGTTCTACTGTTAGGACTAAGGGAAAACAAATTATCGTTAGAAATTAATGATTCCCTTACGTCCTAACCAGTAGCCCAGATGGGGATATGGCAAGCAGAATACCTTATGAGGGAGGACTCTCACGCCTGGCAGCAGATAACACTGTCCGCCCAAAAGATGAGTAATCGGCAACTTTACTATCAAGCCTGTAGTGGGTGATGAAGGTGGAGAGAGAACTCCAAGATGCAACCTTGCATATATGTTCTAAAGAAACTAAACGCCTTTCCGCAAAGGAGGTTGATACAGACCTGGTTGAATGAGCTGTTATGAACTGAGGAGGCTCCATATTTTGTGATAGCATGGCTTCACGAATGGTATCTTTAACCCATCTACTGAAGGTTTTAAAGCTTTGTGACCCTTCCGGGTCCCTGCAAAAAGAATTAAAAGATTTTCATCCTTCCTAAACTCCTTAGATCTATCTAGGTAGATCTGGAGGCATCAAGATATCAAGGCAATGGAAGTCTCTTCATCTGTGGATGGACGTGGAACCAGGACCGGAGGAGATATAACTTTGGTTTATATTATGAAAAAATGGTACTTTGGCAATAAAATAAGGTATACATCTTAATAATGCCCAAATCTGGCAAAAATATTGTGTACGGTTCAAATGCAGAAAGCGCTTGCAGTTCCCCTGTCCTATAAAAAGTTGCGTTCATAGTGATGAACTTAATGTCCACGTCCTCCATAGGCTCATAGGGAGGAGATGGCAGTCCCTTGGGACTGGTTGCACAATTGTAGGTTTCAATTTTGAGGCACCCCTGAAGGATCTCTTGAGATAAAGACCTATTAACATAGGCAGATATGGCCGATACTTGAATCTTAATGGTGAAAGTAGACAGATACTTGTCTAGTCCATCTTGGAGAAAGCTCAGAATGGTAGAGACAGCTGGATTTGATACAGAAACCTGTTTTCTGTAGCACCAAGACTGGAAAATCATCCAGAATCTTCCATAGGCTCTATTTGTTGATTCTGCTCTAGAATGTGAGAGAGTACTCAAGACCGCACTGGAAAGCCCTTCTAACTGTGGAAGGGACTGATCAACCCTTCAGGCTGTCAGGTTGAACATTTAAAGATTCGAGCAGCTGCTAGGGTCTCCCCACACTAGTGCTTGCTCTGGGGGAAGCCTCCAATATTGCCCCTGACTCATCTGAATGAGTTGGGTGAACCAAGCTCTTTTGGGCCAAATTGGTATTATGGCTATGACTGATGCTTGGTCTTGCCTGATTTTTATCATTACCCTCTGGATCAAGGAAATTGGAGGGAAGATGTAGGCCAGCCTGAACCTCCAAGGGAATGAAAGAGCATCAATTGCCACTGGGTTGTCTTTCCTGTAAAGGGAGCAGAACCTCTCCAACTTGGTGTTGAACCTTGTTGCCATGAGGTCTATCTCTGGCACACCCCACCTGAGCCTTATTTCCTTGACTATGTCTGGGTGGAGAGACCACTCTCTGGTTAGAAATCCTCTGCCCAGGCAGTCGGCTATCATATTGAGGGATCCCCGAATATGTACTGCCGACAGATGGGTGAGGTTTCTCTCTGCCCATTCCAAGATCAGTCCCACCTCTCTGAGGAGGCTGTGTGATCGAGTGCCTCCCTGCTTGTTAATATACATTACAGCCGTCATGCTGTCTTATTGGATCTTTACTGCTTTCCCTTGAAGAAGAGAAGCAAAGTGGAGCAATGCTAGCCTGATTGCCCGAATCTCCAGGAGGTTGGATGTTAACAATCTCTCCTGAGAAAACAAAGAACCTTGCACTGTCAGATCCTGAAGATGCACTCCCCAACCTACAAGGGATGCATCAGTAGTAAGTTTGATCCAAAAGGGGTTGGATCAGGGACTTGCTATCTTCTAGGTGAGACCACCATCTGAGAGAAAATCAGGTTGCGTTCGACAGGGAGTGACACTTGTTCAGGCAAGAACCTCTGATTGAAGAGGGCGTCCATGCCAAAGAGCCCAAGGAACCGCATCTGCGGTAGCAGACATAAGTCCCAACATCCGCATGAGAGTGCGAATGGACACTCACCGGGGTACTGAACCCGAGATTTCTGAGGTAAAACGTAATTGAGACTGAGTCGACTATGAAGTCGAGAAACCTCACTGACATTGCTGGGAGGAAATTGGACTTGGGCCAATTGACTATCCAACCCAGCTGGTAAAGGAAGGATACAGCTAGCTGAAGATGCTGGGATAGGATCACCTGAGATGGAGCTCTGACTAGACAATCGTTCAGATAAGGAACAGTGCTGAGCCCCTGGAGCCGTAGGGCAGGTACTACTGCTACCACAACTTTGGTAAATGTGTGTGAGGCCAAAGAAATTCCAAACAGGAGGGCAACAAACTGAAGATGTTTTAGAACTCCCCCCCACTGGCACAACAATCCTTAGATACTTCCTGGAAGCAGGATGAATGGATGTGTGGAGGTAAGCATCCTTTAAGTCCAGGGTAGCCAGGTAATCTCCTTGCGAGATAAGGATGACCACAGTGTAACACACACATTTCAGAAGACAGGAACACTGGTGGATGGGAATCCGCTGGACCTGTGTGGCAGATGACTCAGACCGTACCAGGGAGCGGAGTCTAAGGTGCCCCTGGTTTTCAGCAGAGCCTACCGCAAAGCGGGATGGACTTGCTGCGGCAAGCGGCACACAGGTCCCTACCCCTGGCACGGCTCGACCACACAAGCGGCTGAAGAGATGCGAGGAACAGGAGTGATAAGGCAGCTCGTAGTCTGGATAGCAAAAGCTCAGGGCACAGAAGGGTAGTCAAGACGTAGCAGGAGTTCAGTAGGCAGACGGCAGAGGAGCAAGGTCAAAGTCACAAAGCAACGGGTAAGGCAATACTGAGGAATGCTTTCTCTAAGGCATAAGGCAACAAAGATCCGGCAGGGTAGGGTGGAGGAATTTACAAATGAGCCACAGGTGAATTACACTAATGAGTGTACTGGCCCTTTAACTCTTAAAGCGCCGGCACGCTCGCGCCTTAGGGGACGGGAACACGCACGCCGGAGCAGAGAGCAGAATCTGGAAGGGACCAAGGTTGCGGGGACCGAGCTTGTAACAAGGAATCTTGAAGCGTTTGTACTTGGATGAAAGCCACACCATGTCACCAGGAGAGAAGGATGGAGGAGGTCTTCTACTTTTATCCACTTGCGCCTTCATGCGTGAAGAAGCCTGGGATAACGACTGTCGGGTCTGTTGCCAGATGGTGGAGAAGTCACTGACCAGCTCATCAACAGCAGGCACACCAGAGGAGACTGGGAGAGGAAGAGGAGAACGGAGATCGAGTCCATAGAACTTGTGGACTCGGAATCCTTATTATTATATGAGAATTCAGCCCAGGGGAGAAGGTCAACCCAATCATCTTGGCGAACTGAAACAAAATGCCCAAGATAAGTCTCAAGGATTTGATTAACCCTCTCCACCTGACCGTTGGACTGAGGATGGTAGGCCGAGGAGAAGTCCAGATGGTTAAAAAGGGCTCGCCAGAACTTAGAGACAAACTGCACACCTTGATCCGAAACAGTATGCTGAGGAAGACCATGTATACCAAAGACATGTAACAAGAAGTACTTTGCCAGCTGCGGGACAGAAGGAAGACCTGGTAAAGGAATGAAATTAGCCATCTTGGAAAACTGATCTACAACGACCCAGATGAGAGTGTTATTATGAGATGGTGGCCAATCGGTGATGAAATCCATGGCCATATGGGACCAGGGAGTCTCCGGAATAGGTAAGGGCTGTAAGAGTCCTGCAGGTCTCTGTCGAGGAGTTTTGTCACGAGCACGTTTCACAGGACCAAACAAAATCAGAAATATCACGTTCAAGATGGGGCCACCAGCAGTGCCGAGAAATAAGAAGTAGAGTCTTGCGTATTCCAGGATGTCCTATTTTCAAGGAAGAATTACCCCATTTCAGGACCGTGCATCTCAATTTGGCGGGCACAAAGGATTTTCCCAGAGGAACTTTCTGAATCTCGGCAGGAGCAGCAGGAATCAAATGGTCAGGAGGAATAATATGCCTAGGCGTGGAGTCCAAACCAATGACGTCAGAGGACCTGGAGAAGCATCAGCCCTGATGTTCTTGTCTGCTGGACGGAAGTGAATGAAGAAGTTGAACCTAGGAAAGAACAGTGACCATCTTGCCTTGTGGGGGTTCAAACGCTGAGCAGACTGAAGGTATAGAAGATTCTTATGGTCGGAGTAGATGCTGACTGGATGAGAAGAACCTTCCGATAAATGTCGCCATTCCTCCAAAGCTAGCTTGAAAGCCAGGAGTTCACAATCTCCAATGGAATAATTCCTCTCAGCAGGAGAGAATGTCTTGGAGAAGAACCCACAAGTTACACTCTTGCCCTTGGCATTTTTCTGAGTGAGAACGGCACCCGCTCCAATAGATGAGGCATCAACCTCCAAAGCAAAGGTCTTGTAAGCACGGGAGCAGAGGCAAATGCAGACTTTAAATGGGAGAAGGCCTCTTCAGCCTCTTGAGGCCAAGATTTAGGATTAGATGCTTTCTTAGTTAGAGACACAATAGCCAAAATGTGGGATAAACTGATGATAATAGTTAACGAATCCCAGAAAGCATTTAATAGCACATAGGCCCAAAGGATACAGCAGACAACTTATCTGGATCCATCTGCAGGCCCTGGTGAGAGACAATGTAGCCAAGAAATGGAAGACTAGATTTCTCGAACAGGCATTTCTCCAGTTTGGCGTAGAGATGATTCTTCCGTAGTCGCTGAAGAACCAGACGAACATGAGAACGATGCTCTTCTAGGTTGGAAGAGAAGATCAGGATGTCACTCACTGACCAACTTGGAGAAGAACATGGCACCATGTAGACAGTCAAAAAGTTCTGAGATAAGAGGTAGAGGGTAACGGTTCTTGACCGTCATTTTGTTAAGTCCCCTGTAGTCAATACATGGACGGAGTGAGCCATCCTTCTTCCCTACAAGGAAGAAACCTGCTCCAGCAGGAGAAGAGGACTTACGGATAAATCCCTTTTGAAGATTCTCCTGGATATACTCAGCCATGGCTTTGGTCTCAGAAACTGATAGACGGTATATCCTCCCACGAGGAGGAGTGGTACCAGGCAGAAGATCAATAGCGAAGTCGTAAGGACAATGTGGATGCAGAGACTCAGCCTGTTTCTTTCAGAAAACATCAGAGAAATCTTGGTAAGGTGGCAGCAGGCCAGGTGAAGGAGGAAGACGAGAAACAACTTTACGCAGAACTGGCTGGAGGCAAAAATTTTAACAGGATTGTCCCCAGTGAATTATTTCTCCAGTTCTCCAATCCAGTTGTGGGGAATGGCGTTGCAGCCAAGGAAGGCCAAGAAGAATCTCAGAAGTACAGTGTGGCAGAACATAGAATTCAATCTTTTCTTTATGCGATACTCCCACTTCCATGACGAGAGATTCAGTACGGAAGTGAACCTTACACTCCAGATTTTGCCCATTAACAGAGGAGATAAACAAGAGCTTGGCAAGGCGAGTAAGGGGAAGATGATACTTGTGGACTAAAGTCGCATCAATAAAGTCACCTGCTGATCCAGAATCCAAAAATGCTGTAGTGCTAAAAGAAAACTTGGCTGAAGTGAAGACTTGTACAGGAATAGTTAAGCATGAAGAGGTAGTTTTCACACCTAGGGATGCCTCTCCCATGTACCCTAAGTGCGGGTGAACTGTACAGTCCTTGAGAAAGTGCTCCGGACTAACACAATACAAGCACAAATTCTCATTGCGTCGTCATGATCTCTCCTGTTGCGTAAGATGAGAACGATTTCCTTGTATAGCCTCTTCGGCAAGAGGCGCAGGAAACTGAAGAGGTGGACGTTGAAACATGGGTGTCAGGCGGGCAGGTTCAATTCCGCATTCTAGCCTCTGAACTTGCCTGGAATGATGAGGCCTTGTGTGACACATTCAAAAAAGGACTGTCAAGCAGGATTAAAGATGCCCTTGCAGCACGTGATCCTCCATCTTCTTTGACAGAACTTATCCACTTGGCCACACGCATTGATGTGCATTTTGCTGAGAGACAACAGGAACTAGGGGACCGGGACACGCGTGCCGGAGCAGACAGGTGGAGGCAGGAGAAACACCCGGAGAGTGACAGACTGGGACTCGCATGTGGGCGCGTCCCACGATGCTTGTCCCAGCCATGTCGGCAGCAGGTAAGGGAACCATGCACTCATGGCCAGCGTGTGCGGCCAGAACACATAACATAACACACGGATTGAATAGTTTCTATACGAAAGCATTTGTGCTTTACGTACTGATTGAAAAATCTCAGATCTATAATCATCTGCCACTGTCTCCTGTCACTTTGGGAACTAGGAAGACCAGAGAATAGATGCCTGCCCCCCCATTCTGATAGTAGCAGATGAGGTGGGTTTCAGCGGCGCTGACCAGGGATAGGCAACGCGTTTCACCGTGTTTGCGCAGTTTCATCAGGCATGACAAACAAGGTAGGAAGAAATCTAGGTGATGTTAACTCTTTCATAGCATTTGTTATTTCTTAAATATCTAAGATAATATCGATAATATACTTCACTCACATGGATATCAATGTGCAAAGCGTATCCCTATGCAAATACATATACAGAAAGTACAAAATACATAAAGTATTAAAAAAATATATATAAAATTACAATAACCGATGTATTTACACACATCCCTGTTACAGTAAATGCTAAATATGTGTAGCATTATTAGACAGACCCTCCATTATGCTGTAACTCCGTACCAAACAACTGGGTTCATAGGGTAAAGAACATAGGGTATGCTTGGGAGAGGTATCCGCCTTCCAAGGTTTTAGACAGAGAGGACAACATCCAGTGGAGGATGAGGCCATGGTCTTAGAAGCAAGCTTTAGCTGCTGAGTAGCAGCATCGCATAGAAAATTCATGGCCAGATTGGCCGTTTTGAAAGAGGCCGAGATTTCTTCCCTAGGGACCCCCTGGTCCAAATCCGTCTGGATAGATGACAAGTCTTAAAGAGTACCTGTCACCAAACTAAACTTTAACCACTTAAGGACCAAGGATGTACCGGTACGTCCTGAGTCCTTTCCCTTTCTATAACGCGGGGCCATGACCTGGTCGGGACCTGCGGCTAATAGCGCGCGCCAATGATCGCGGTGCCGCACGCTATTAACCCTTTAGACGCGGCGTTCAAAGTTCAATGCCGCATCTAAAGTGAAAGTAAATCACTGCCGGTTAGCTCAGGGGGCTGTTCGGGATGTCCGCGGCGAAAACGCGGCATCCCGAACAGCTGATGGACACGAGGAGGGTCTCGTACCTGGCCTCCTGGTGTCCGATCGCCGAATGATTGCTCAGTGCCTGAGATCCAGGCATGAGAAACCAGTGATCAATGTAAAAGATCAGTGTGTGCAGTGTTATAGCCCCCTATGGGAGCTATAACATTGCAAAAAAAAAAAAATGTGAATAAAGATCATTTAACACCTCCCCTAAGAAAAGTTTGAATCACCCCCCTTTTCCCATAAAAAAAAGTGTAAATAAACATGTGGTATCACCGCGTGCGGAAATGTCAGGATTATAAAATATATAATTAATTAAACCGCACAGTCAATGGTGTATGCGCAAAAAAATTCCAAAGTCCAAAATAGTGTATTTTTGGTCACTTTTTATATAATGAAAATATGATCAACAAGTTTGATCAATACAAAAATGGTACCGCTAAAAACTTCAGATCATAGCGCAAAAAATGAGCCCTAATACTGCCCCATATGCGGAAAAATAAAAAGTTATAGGGGTCAGAAGATGACAATTTTAAACGTATACATTTTTATGCATGTAGTTATGATTTTTTTCCAGAAGTACGACAAAATCAAACCTATAAAAGTAGGGTATCATTTTAATCGTATGGACCTACAGAATAAAGAGAAGGTGTCATTTTTACTGAAAAATTTAGCGCGTAGAAACAGAAGCCCCCAAAAGTTACAAAATGGCGTTTTTTTTCTTTCAATTTTGTCTCACAATGATTTTTTTTTTTCATTTCACTGTAGATTTTTGGATAAAATGACTGACGTCATTACAAAGTAGAATTGGTGGTGCAAAAAATAAGCCATCATATGTATTTTTAGGTGCAAAATTGAAAGAGTTATGATTTTTTTTAAGGTAAGGAGGAAAAAATGAAAGTGCAAAAACGGAAAAAATCCTGGTCCTTAAGGGGGTACTCCGGTGCTTACACATCTTATCCCCTATCCAAAGGATAGGGGATAAGATGCCTGATCGCGGGAGTCCCGCAGCTGGGGACCCCCGGGATCTTGCACGCGGCACCCGTTTGTAATCAGTCCCGGAGCGTGTTCGTTCCGGGACTGATTACGGTCGACCGCAGGGCCGGCGGCGTGTGACGTCATGCCTCCGCCCCCGTGTGATGTCATGCTCCGCCCCTCAATGCAAGCTTACGGGCGGGGGCGTGATAGCTATCACGCCCCCTCCCGTAGGCTTGCATTGAAGGGCAGAGCGTGACATCACACGGGGCGGAGGCATGACGTCACACGCTGCCTGCCCTGGGGTCGCCGGTAATCAGACCCGGAGCGAACACGCTCCGGGGACTGATTACAAACGGGGTGCCCCATGCATGATCCTGCGACTCCCGCGATCAGGCATCTTATCCCTATCCTTTGGATAGGGGATAAGATGTGTAAGCACCGGAGTACCCCTATAAGGGGTTAAATATATTGTTCCTTTTGTTATTATAAGACACTTTGCTATTTACTTGCTGTTAAAATTCCATCTTAAAGAGTACCTGTCGCCAAACTAAACTTTTTAATATATTGTGCCTTATGTTATTATAAGACACTTAGCTATTTATTTGCTGTTAAAATTCTCAATCTTTTATATGTTTTAAATGTGATTGAAAAAAAAGCCACTAGGTGGCTCTGTTCTGTTCCCTGCCCCAAGTCAAACCGTTAGTTTGTTTTCCTCCCAGCCTGGCAGGAGACCAAACTCAGGAAGTGTGTGTGGGGCATGGCAATGCACAGCTCTCGCAGGCTTCAGTGACATCACACCTGCTGGGGAATGCCCACTTTCTTCTTCCGGGAGTTCACACAATGTGAGCAAGGGGAAAGATATAATACACAGCTTTTTAAATCTCAAAAACAAATTGAATGCAAGCCTATGGGAGGGGGCTTGACAGCTTTCAGGGCCCCTCCATAGGCTTGCATTGAGGGGACGGAGCGTGACATCACACGGGGGCAGAGCTGTGACGTCACTATGCTCCGTCCCAGTGATCGCTAGTAATCAGACCCGGAGCGAGCACGCTCCGGGGGCTGATTCTAACGAGGTGCGGTGGGACCCTCTCGATCAGGCATCTTATCCCCTATCCTTTGGATAGGGGATAAGATGTCTTAGCGCCGGAGTACCCCTTTAAAGACTCAAGGACTTAAGGTTTTTTCCTCCCTGCCTTCTAAAAATCATAACTCTTTTATATTTTCATCCACAGACTAGTATAAGGGCTTGTTTTTTGTGTGACTAGTTGTCCTTTGTAATGAAATCACAAATTTTACCATAAAATGTATGGCGCAACAAAAAAAAATACTATTTGTGTGGAGAAATTGATAAGAAAACCACAATTTTGCAAATTTTGGAAGGTTTCGTTTTCATGCTGTACACTTTACGGTAAAATAGACATGTTTTCTTTATTCTGTGGGTCAATACGATTAAAATTATACCCATGATTACATCCTTTACTATTATTATACCGCTTTAAAAAAATCGCGAACTTTTTAACCAAATTAGTGCGTTTAAAATCCCTCTATTTTGCTGACCTATAACTTTTTTTCATTTTTCCGTATAAGCGGTGGTGTGAGGGCTCATTTTTTGTGCCGTGATCTGTAATTTTTTTTATACCACATTTGCATATGTTAAACTTTTAATACATTTTTATCAATTTTATTTGGAATAAAATATTATAAAAAAGCCTTTTTTTTTTAATTTTTTTTTATTTTTTACATTTACTCCGTTTACTGTATGGGATAATTAACATTATATTTTAATAGTTCGGATATTTACGCACGTGGTGATACCAAATGTTTATTTTTTTTAAATTACACTTTTTGGGGGTAAAATGGGGAAAAACTGACAATTTACATTTTTATTGGGGGAGGAGACTTTTCAAAATTTTTTTACTTTAGTTTTTTACTTTTTTTTACTTTTATTTTTACACTTTAATAGTCCAATAGGGGACTATTTATAGCAATCATTTGACTGCTAATACTGTTCAGTGCTATGCATAGGGCATAGCACTGATCAGCATTATCGGTCATCTTCTGCTCTGGTCTGCTCGATCTCAGACCAGAGCAGAAGACCCGTGGAAGGCAGCAGAGGGAGGTAAGGGGACATCAGTCTACCGTTCTGGATGATTGGATCGCCGCGGCAGCGCTGCAGGCGATTCAATCATCCATTTTAGTGATCTGTATTGATCATGACATCTGAGGGTTAAATGGTGGACATCCGCGCGATCGCGGATGTCAGCCATTACCGGCGGGTCCCTGCCTGTTATCAGCAGCCGGGACTTGCCTCGCATGACCCGAGCATTGCTCCGATGCTCGCAGTCATATATAGGACGTAAATGTACGTGCTAGTGCGTTAAGTATTACCGCACCAGGACGTACATTTACATCCTGCGTCGTTAATCGGTTAATCTCTTGGGGACCCCGCGTCATATCGGGTCGGTCCCAGCGGCTAACAGTAGCCCTGACCCGTGGCTAATACTGGACATCACCAATCGCAGTGATGTCTAGTATTAACCCTTTAGACTCGTCTAAAGTAAAAAAAAAAAAAGCATTCCCGGAAGCTCAGTCAGGCTGATCGGGACCACCATGGTGAAATCGCGGTGTCCCGATCAGCTGTATGGACATGAGGAGGGTTCCTACCTGTCTCCTCGTTGTCCGATCACCCAATGACTGCTCCGTGCCTGAGATCCAGGCCGGAGCAGTCAAGTGCCGAAAACACTGATCAATGCTATGCTATGGCTTGGGGATAGAATACTGAGTACAGTACTGGGCACCAGTGTACAAGAAAGATATGGTGGGGCTGGACTGGGTTCAAAGACGGGCAACCAGAGTGATACAGGGAATGGGAGGACTACAGTACCCAGAAAGATTATCAGAATTAGGTTATTTAGTTTAGGGGAAGAAAGGCTTAGGGGAGACCTGATAACTATGTATAAATATATCAGGGGACAGTACAGAGATCTTTCCCATGATCTATTCATACCCAGGACTGTATCTATACCAAGGGGGAATCCTCTACGTTTAGAGGAAAGAAGGTTTCACACCAGCACAGATAGGGGTTCTTTACTGTAAGAGCAGTGAGACTGTGGAATTCTCTGCCTGAGTAGATGGTCATGGTTAACTCGGTAAAATAATTAAAAAGGGGTCTTGATGCATTTTTGGAGAATAATAACATTACAGGTTATGAATTCTAGATCTATAGGGACAGAAGGTTGATCCAGGGATCTATTCTGATGCCATATTTGGAGTTGGGAAGGAATTTTTACCTCAAGTTTTTTTTTTTGCCTTCCTCTGGATCAACTCAGTAGGGACTCATTAGGGTTATAGGTTGAACTTGATGGACTCTGGTCTTTTTTCAACTTTATGAACTATGTTACTAGTGTGGGCAATTAGAGATGAGCGAAGTTACAGTGATTCGATTCGTCATGAACTTCTCGGCTCGGCAGTTGCTGACTTTAGCCTGCATAAAATAGTTCAGCTTTCAGGTGCTCCGGTGGGCTGGAAAAGGTGGATACAGTCCTAGGAGAGAGTCTCCAGCCCACCGGAAGCTGAACTCATTTATGCAGGCTAAAGTCAGCAGCTGCCGAGCCAAGAAGTTTGTGATGAATCGAATTACTGTAACTTCACTTATCTCTATGGGCAATCAGTGTAATGCATGTTATAGTCCCCTATGGGGGCTATAACATTGCTAAGAAAAAAGAAAGTTAATAAAGATGATTTAACCCCTTCCCTAATAAAAGTTTAAATCACCCCCTTTTTCCCATAAAAAAAACTGTGTAAATAAAAATCAATATAAACATATGTGGTATCGCCGAGTGCGTAAATGTCTGAAGTATAGAAATATATTTTTAATTAAACCGCATGGTCAATGGCGTACACGTAAAAAAAATCCAAATTCCAAAATAGCGTATTTTGGGTACTTTTTATACCATTAAAAAAATTCATAAATAGCAATCAAAAAGTCTGATCAAAACAAAAATGGTACCAATAAAAACTTCAGATCACGTCGGAAAAATTAAGTTATAGGGGTCAGAAGATGACATTTTTAAACGTATTAATTTTTGTGCATGTAGTTATGATTTTTTCCAGAAGTTTGACAAAATCAAACTTATATAAGTAGGGTATCATTTTAATCTTATGGACCTACAGAATAAAGAGAAGGTGTTATTTTTACTGAAAAATGCACTGCGTAGAAACGGAAGCCCCCAAAATAAAAATAAAAATTGAGTTTTTTCTTTTTCTATTTTGTCGCAAAATTCTTTGTTGCCATTGATTTTTGGGTAAAATGACTGATGTCATTACAAAGTAGAATTGTTGGCACAAAATAAAAAGCCATCATATGGGTCTGTTTGTGCAAAATTTAAAGGGTTATGATTTTTAAAAGGTGAGGAGGAAAAAATTAAAGTGCAAAAACTGAAAAACCATGAGTCCCCAAAGGGGTTAAGGAAGTAAGCAACTTCTGAGCTAGCTATTGCCACAGAAGCTGAGGCTGGAGCTGCTGAATAGGAGTGCCTAAATGCGCAATCAGCTTTTCTGTCCATTGGATCCTGATAGGGAAGACCCATCCTCTGCAGGAACCACGGTTCTTTTAGACATCTTAGCCACCGCTAAGTCAACTTTGGGGAGAGGGCCCCAGGAAGAAACCTGATCTTCCTGAATAGGGAACATGGTCTTAAAACGTTTCGTTAAGACCGGACCCTTTTTTTGGCTTCTTCCATTCCATTTTAAGTACGGAAAGTATGGTCTCATCCGCTTTATAGGCTCTTGGCCCCTTAGAGGCGGGGATAGAGGGTCAACATCCTGGTCCCCCGACTGAATGGAACTTAGAAGACGTTAGCTTTTCTCCAACGGGAAAAAGTAGGACACTCTTCAGAGAAAGATGATTTGGAATCTTCCTTCTCATGTTTTGTGGTTACTTCCATTCTTGGAGGAGAAACAGGTCTGGAACGCTTTTGGGCAACCACTTGTTTCGATTCTTCTATGGACGCATGCATAGAGGACATGTAAGTGGACAAGCAAACGTACATACCTTGTACAGTGAGCTCCGCATGCTGAGAGGGCAGAGTTTTAGTCCTACAGTGTGGACACCTGGAAAACTCGTCTTCCAGCGGTATAGTGGAGTTGTGACCAGTAAGATGTTTTTGCTTGGATGCTATTTTCCCAGGCCTTCACGGCCAGCAGTGCCCTCTGTAGACATGATCTGAGGAAGATAAAAATATTGCCAAAAGAATAGCTCAAAACAAGCGAATAAAACATAAGAGCTAAAAAGTACCCAAATGGGCAAGAAACCAAATACTAGCAGGAACTAATAGTAAGAGTAAGAGAAGTAGTACTTTTTCGCAAGGATAGCACAAGAAGCAAAGCTTCAAGACTGCACTCAGAGATGCAGAGGGGCACACTGGGGAGGTTTAAATATCCTCTAGTGGAGCAAAAGGAAGCTCCGCCCCCTGGGTGAAGGCAGGAAGGGCATAAATTAATGCATTTATATTTATTAAAAAATATTATTAAACATATCCTGCCCGATTGGACTTTGTAAAAAAGGCTCCTCCCGCTCGGATTCGCAACAATTTACCACAGCAAAAATCCAAGCGGGGAAGCCGAGAGGAGAGAGGAAGTCATGTCAGACGGCGCTGACGCACTTCCGCTGCCAGGAATGCAGCAAAGACGCCTGCCTGAGAAGCCAGAGATGCAGCCAGGATACCAACAAAGGTGAAGGGGAGCGCGCCCGCACATGTAAGGACACTGCGGCCGGAGTAATCGTCAAAAAAGCTGAGAGTCCCGGCCCAAGGAAAAAAGACACTTAAGAAAAAAAAAGGCTGCAAGGGAAAGATTAACCTAAGGCACAGAATAGAGTACAGCTGGGAGAAACAGATTTCATAAACATAACCTAAAAAGAATAGGACACAACAATGCCCATGGTGAAAAGAAGGTAAATAAAAAAGTATATGACCCCCCCCAAAACCAAAGGAGGGGGCCACTATCTGTCCCACTGTCCGGTAGGACAGAAAAAAAACACAAGTGGACTAGAGTGACCCTCTCCTTTATACAGGGTTATGTGGGTGTGTATTCCTAATTAATTAATTTATTGGTAATTAAATTTCCATCTGTCCTACCAGTTCGAGGGGGGTGGAATACCCCATATGCGCTGCTGGTTAGGTCGTAAGGGAATAGTAGCTAAACCCTCAGCTCTTCCAAAAAATCATGAGTTTTTCAAATAGATCTATTTACAACAAGAAAAAAAATCGATTGAAATATTTTCACCGACTTCAAAGGAGAGTGCTCTATTGGTAGATGTACTGTCCCAAAAGTGGGCTTGGGATCATGCTTATGCATTCCCAACCTTGGCTTTAATTTCCAGGATCCTGACAAAGTTTAGGGAGGACAGAGCAGATGTAATACTAATAGCTCCCTTCTGGCTGATTTGGGCTTGATTCCCATGGCTTAGAATACTGTCAGTTTAATATCCCTTGGTTCTACTGGATCACAAACATTTATTTTAGGGGTCAATACAATACTACATGCACAGGTACAGAGGTTGCACTTGACTGCTCAGGAACATATTAGGCTGGGTTCACACCACGTTTTCTTAAATACGGTTCCCGTATACGGTTTGGAGGAGAGGGGCGGGGCTTAATCGCGGCGCCCGCACTCAGCCGTATTCGGGAACCGTATTTAATGCAAGTCTATGAGCCGACCAGAGTGAACCGCAGCCTCCGGTCGGCTTCGTTTTCGGCCGTATGCGGTTTCCCGACCACAGGCAAAAATGTGGTCGACCACGTTTTTGCCTGCGGTCGGGAAACCGGATACGGCCGAAAACGAAGCCGACCGGAGGCTGCGGTTCACTCCGGTCGGCTCATAGACTTGCATTAAATACGGTTCCCGAATACGGTTGAGTGCGGGCGCCGCGATTAAGCCCCGCCCCTCTCCTCCAAACCGTATACGGGAACCGTATTTAAGAAAACGTGGTGTGAACCCAGCCTCAAAAAAGAAAGGGCTCCTAGCAACTCTCTCCCTGCTGTAAACAGCAACGGACTCCAGTATGTGATAGACTAAGGCTACACACACCTCCCAGCTCTCTGCGCACAGTATGAAACATTTCAGAGAGTAGCAGAGTCTTCATGCACACTCAACATTACCAGATGGAGGAGCTGGGGACACACTGATTTATGATCCCTTCATTCCCAATGCTGAGGGAGGTTTGTGCTGCCTTACCTTATCACAAACTGGAGCTCTGTTCAGAGCAGAAGCCAGGCATCCTAGACAGGACAGAAACCATGTGGTCTCTGTCTTTCAGTGGGTGGGGGCTGCTTACAGAGATGGACAGGGACAAGATGGATGGCTGAATGATGTCTTTCCTTCATTTCCTGCATGTAAGTGACAACTGAAAGAGGGGAAACTGCTATAAAGCTAATAAATGATATTTAGACAATTAAATAGGTAGAGGGAAAGGATAAGCTATGGGTTTTGTTCCCCAGAGCCAGCCACAAATAAAGGTGCAGATATTGGTTCTTCGGGGCTCTGTTTAATAACAGATTAGCTGACCACCCATGGATTGTGAGGTTCATTAAGGCAACTTAGAGACTTTCTCCAGTCAAGTGTTCAAAGTCTACACCCTAGGATCTATTTCTGGTCCTTCAGGACCTCATGACCAATCGCTTGAACCTTAACAGATATCCCACTGAGAATTTTGTCCCTCAAAATGGCCTTTTTAATTGCAATTGCATCAGCCAGAAAAACAAGAGAATTATCGTCCCTGGTCCGATATTCCTCCATATACTCTGATCCTGGATGACTTCAGACTAGATACAAAATTTTTACCAAAGTAGTTTTTGACTTCCACGTTTTGGCCAAAGCCTTTATCAGACTGACATGATGTCAGTCTAATAAAGGCTTTGGCCGAAATGCGTCATACTTGTACTTGCACTGTGTTTTCAATAAACACAAAACACAAAACAGATTGTAGTGAGTGCCGGGATTTCTTTTCTATCATTGCCAATTTATTCCACGTGCACCACCAGGGAACTTGAGTGCCAACCATTTTTGTTCTTTTTTGTCAGGAAGTATATAACCTAAAAACGTAAATGACCCTTCATTTTACAGTTTTTCACTTGCACTATAACTCAGTATATTGTGTTTAGTGTGGGTAAAATAGCTGTCACATTCTCTTTAAAGAGGTATTCCAGGCAAAAACTTTTTTTTATATATCAACTGGCTCCGGAAAGTTAAAGACAGATTTGTAAATTACTTCTATTAAAAAATCTTAATCCTTCCAATAGTTATTAGCTTCTGAAGTTGAGTTGCTGTTTTCTGTCTAACTACTTTCTGATGACTCACGTCACGGGAGCTGTCCAGCTCCTATGGGGATGTTCTCCCATCATGCAAGGGATATTCTCCCATCATGCACAGCTCCCGTGACGTGACATCATCATTGAACAGATAGACAGAAAACTTCAGAAACTAATAACTATTGGAAGGATTAAGATTTTTTAATAGAAGGAATTTACAAATCTGTTTAACTTTCCGGAGCCAGTTGATATATAAAAAAAAGTTTTTGCCTGGAATACCCCTTTAACCTTTCTAATATACTTCATAAAAAATATATCTCCTTTTTATAGAAATCATAGCTTATAAATAAGACCACTAGGGGTCACTATACCAACCAGAACATAATCCTGTCTGGCTTCAGCATCATCCTTGTCCAAAATGAAACACAGGCAGAGTAAGAGCTGGTGGGACTAGTACTCCTTTGTGCTCTCTCTTGTCCTGGCTATTAAACTGCAGCATGGCAAAAGAAAGGAAAGGGGTTACAGAAGAGCCTGCAGTGATTGGAACAAGAGATCCAGCACAGCAGACTCAGGGAGGAAGTGAATGCATAGTGAGGGAAGACACGTTCAGTGCTTGCCCCGGACATGCCACTTTCTGAGCAGTGAATTTCAGAATTAGTGGGCATCAGAACAGAGGGATTTGTGAGGTACATTTTAAGAATCTGTATTACCTAGTGAAAACATATATAAGCATTATTTTTTTCTGTGATATGACAGGTACGCTTTAATAATGTAGTATTATCACACATTGTACAGGCTTCAGCTTGCTTTTGTGTAGTTTTTATTTTCAATGTGGTATTGTCTCCAGCTCCCTGACTTCTACCCCTCTCCAAAGACAACACATCATCCTCTGGCTGGATCTTGTGCCTGAGCTGTAGCCATGCCCCCTGAGTGATGTCATCAGATTTA
The DNA here is from genome assembly GCF_029499605.1 of Hyla sarda. Classification (NCBI taxonomy): domain Eukaryota; kingdom Metazoa; phylum Chordata; class Amphibia; order Anura; family Hylidae; genus Hyla; species Hyla sarda. The sequence goes on along the minus strand of NC_079189.1, from coordinate 242,816,451 downwards.
TTACCATCTCCCTGTTATATACACACACACACACATTTTTATGGGACATTCAGGGAGAATGATGTGTATGTATTCCATGCTGCCTTGTGCTGACCAATGCCACAAGAGGGGTAGCAGACGGGGGTTAAAGGAGTTCTCTAAGCTAAAACTTTTAACCCCCGCTGTGCCCGGGCTGTAAAACTATACATAATAAACTTTCACTTAACTGCCTACGATCCCCCGTTGTTCCAATATCGCCCCCCGTTCTACGGTCCCGGTTTCTTCCACTTCCTGCGGGTCGGTGACTTCACTCTGCGCTCAGCCTATCAGCTGCCGCAGCAATGTCCCGTCGCGGCCGCTGATAGGCTAAGCGCAGAGTGAAGTCACCGATCCGCAGAAAGTGGAAGCTGACAGGGACCAGAGCACGGGGGGTGATATTGGAACAACGGGGGATCGTAGGCAGTTAAGTGAAAGTTTATTATGTATAGTTTTACAGCCAGGGCACAGCGGGGGATAAAAGATTTCAGTTGGAGAACACCTTTAAATAACAGGTGCTGCCAGGGGCGTAGGAACCGGGGGGGATGGATCCCCCCCAAGAATTAAGGCTGGGGGTCCGATAATGGCTTCATCCCCCCCCCCGGCTCGCCGCCCGCTGCCCGCCGCCACTACTACGCCCGCACCATGCCGCTGAGCACAGGTCCCTGTCTCACAGTCCCAGTCTAAAACTTTACCTGGCACTGTGCAATGCTGTGAGGCCGGGCGTCTGTATCTGCGGAGGGACGTTGCGGAAGTGACGTCACTCCGCGGACCCGCGCAGGACGTCACGTCACTCGCCGAGACTAAGAGGAGACTGGAGAGGTTCTGCGGTAGTAGGTAAGTGTGTCTGTATGTGTCTGTTACTATGTGTGTGTCAGTGTTTGTCGGCCAGTGTGTGTGTGTGTGTGTGTGTGTGTGTCTCTGAATTCCACCCCACCCACCCCAATTCCCCTGTGGCAATTCCCCCCCCCCCCATGGGGAAGAGGGGGGGGGGGGTAACTTACTATACCTATGGGGAAGAGAGAGAGGGGGGGGGTAACTGCCTATACCTATGGTGAAGACAGGGGGGGTAACTGCCTTTACCTATGGTGAAGAGAGGGGGGTAACTGCCTATACCTATGGGGAAGAGGGGGGGGGGGTAACTGCCTATACCTATGGGGAAGAGGGGGGGGGGTAACTGCCTATTCCTATGGGGAAGAGGGGGGGGGTAACTGCCTATTCCTATGGGGAAGAGGGGGGGGGGGGTAACTGCCTATACCTATAGGGAAGAGAGAGGGGGGGGGAGTAACTGCCTATACCTATAGGGAAGAGAGAGGGGGGGGGTAACTGCCCGTACCTATGGGGAAGAGGGGGGGGGGAACTGCCTATACCTATGGGGAAGAGGGGGGGAGGGTAACTGCCTATACCTATGGGGAAGAGGGGGGGGGTAACTGCCTATACCTATGGGGAAGAGAGGGGGGGGGTAACTGCCTATACCTATGGGGAAGAAGTGTGGGGGGGGGGGTAACTGCCTATACCTATGGGGAAGAGAGAGGGGGGGTAACTGCCTGTAGGGAACGGGGGGGGGGGGGTGTAACTGCCTATACTTATTGGGGGGGGGGGGTAACTGCCTATACCTATGGGAAAGAGAGAGGGGGGGGTAACTGCCTATACCAATAGGGAAGAGAGAGGGGGGGTAACTGCCTGTACCTATGGGGAAGAGGGGGGGGGGATAACTACCTATACCTATAGGGAAGAGAGGGGGGTAACTGCCTATACCTATGGGGAAGAGAGGGGGTGACTCTGCCTATAGGGAACGGGGGGGGGGTGTAACTGCCTATACTTATTGGGGGGGGGGCTACCTAACTTTATACCTGGATGCCTAACTACTTACCTACATACCAGGCTATCTAACTATGTACCTGGCCTTCATACATGGCTGCCTAACTACCTAGCTAGCCCCCTACCTACCTGGCTTGTCACCTACCTACATATCTGGCTTCCTGATCTACCTACCTAGTTACCTATTTACCTGGCTACCTACCTACATGCCCTTTTACTGTGCAGGACACCAAGGAGGGCTTTATTACAGTTTGTGGGTCTATAGATGGAAAGATTGTGTAGAGGAGGGCACTGAATATATACAGAGTCTGACATGTTTTTCCTGCAGATGTTAAGAGATCCACATGGCGGTCTTATCCGGACGGAGAAGAAAAGGAAAGAGGATGCCGCTGATCAGAAAAGATGTAATTGTGAGTCCCAAAATGTAACTGTAATCACTTATATGGTATACACATCCTGTGTACAGCTGATATCTACCGCCATATGGTCCTGTGTATAATCACTTATATTGTATACAGATTCTTTATAGTATACTGGTCTGTATATAGTGGTTTTATTCAGTACAACATTTTCAGTTTTCCACCTACAGAGCTATATGAGGGCTTTATCGGTATCAATTTGGTTTTGATGATTTTTTCATCCTATTTTTTGTTGTTGGTAGTGCGTATACAGAGGAGCTGTTACAATGTTTGCATTTGTACTATTTGGTGAGGTTGTCAAATGTATTTATATTATATTTATATTTGCTGGGTATCCCCTTAAATTTATTGCCTGTTGTTAAATAAATGTTATTTACAATTGTAAGTTTTATTCTCTAAATGTAATTTTTTTTGTGCGATATAGGAAAGTTCCCCCCGCATATATATTGTATCCATCCCATCCCCTCTGCCATTTCTTTACCCCCCCCCATTCCCCCATCCCCCATGCCATTTCTCAAACCCCTGATCCCTTGTCCTCTGTGCAATCGGGCCCCTCCCCCTTTTAAAGCCCCACCCCCACATAGCCACACCCACAACAGGTATTTTTCTGAGGGAAAGGTGGCAACCCTATACTACCTGTATTCTTCGGCAGGCCCCGCTGATGCCTGCGGCCTGCACGTATTAATTCATTACTTTCCCTTTAAGAAAGTAATGAATTCTGGGGGATGAGAGAGGCGACGTGCCTGTGCGCAGTTACGTACTGCAGCGTAGCTCTATTTGCCCGCCAAAGAAGAGCTGTGTCGCAGTTGGAAAAGAGCCCTTCACCAAGACGGTCGCCTGCAAGGTAGCTCCTGCTGCTCCAGCTTAGTCTATGGCCGCCCCCCGCCTGAAATGATATTTCTCACATGAATCATCATCATTCAGCTTTCTACTAGGAAAGCTGAGTGAATGATGATTCCTATGAGAAATATAATTGCAGCCATATTTTTTTCACCCAGCTTTCCCAGACTTCAATACAGCAAACATTGCCTAAATATATGTTACCACATATTTAGGCAAAATTTGCTGTTCTGAAGACAGTCTAGGAAAGCTGGGTGAAAAAAATATGGCTGCAATAATATTTCCTATGGCTGCTGTTAAATTTGGGCAATTATATTTTAGGTGTTACCGCATATGTAGGCAAACTTGGCTGCTTTGAAGCCTAGGAAAGCTGGGTGGAAAAAATATGGCTGCAATAGTATTTTTCACTCAGCTTTCCTATGACTGCTGTTAGATTTGTGCAATTATATTTTAGGTGTTACCGCATATGTAGGCAAACTTGGCTGTTTTGAAGCCTAGGAAAGCTGGGTGGAAAAAATATGGCTGCAATAATATTTTTCACTTTGCTTTCCTATGGCTGCTGTTAGATTTGTGCAATTATATAACAATATACAGAGTATATGAAAATGATGTCAATAGTGCCTACACTAACCCCTCGTCCTGACCTCACACACAGCCTACCTCCCACAGTCCTGACAGATCCCTATCCCTTGAATTCACTGCTTCCTGAAGGTACCTGTGATGAGGAGCCTGTATTGACCTGTCCCATTTAGTCCCTCCCCTTTTATGGCTCCGCCTTTTTTGACATCTCAATGCTATCCCCCCCAGATTTTTTGGGCTTCCTACGCCCCTGTGGGGAACTATACTGAACCTAATGTGGAGAGCTATACTGCACCTAGTGTGGGGAAACTATACTGCACCTAATGTGGAGAGCTATACTGCACCTAATGTGGAGAGCTATACTGCACCTAATGTGGAGAGCTATACTGTACCTAATGTGGGGAACTATACTGCACCTAATGTGGAGATCTATACTGCACCTAATGTGGGGGGAACTATACTGCACCTAATCTGGGGAACTATATTGCACCTAATGTGGGGAGCTATACTGCACCTAATGTAAGGAACTATACTGCACCTAATGTGGGGAACTATACTGCACCTAATGTGGGGGAACTACACTGCACCTAATGTGGAGAGCTATACTGCACCTAATGTGGAGAGCTATACTGCACCTAATGTGGGGAACTATACTGCACCTAGTGTGGGGAAACTATACTGCACCTAATGTGGAGAGCTATACTGCACCTAATGTGGAGAGCTATACTGCACCTAATGTGGAGAGCTATACTGTACCTAATGTGGGGAACTATACTGCACCTAATGTGGAGATCTATACTGCACCTAATGTGGGGGGAACTATACTGCACCTAATCTGGGGAACTATATTGCACCTAATGTGGGGAGCTATACTGCACCTAATGTAAGGAACTATACTGCACCTAATGTGGGGAACTATACTGCACCTAATGTGGGGGAACTACACTGCACCTAATGTGGAGAGCTATACTGCACCTAATGTGGAGAGCTATACTGCACCTAATGTGGGGAGCTATACTGCACCTAATGTGGAGAGCTATACTGCACCTAATGTGGGGAACTATACTGCACCTAATGTGGAGAGCTATACTGCACCTAATCTGGGGAACTATATTGCACCTAATGTGGGGAACTATACTGCACCTAATGTGGGGAACTATACTGCACCTAATGGGGAGAGCTATACTGCACCTAATCTGGGGAACTATACTGCACCTAATGTGGGGAGATATACTGCACCTAATGTGGAGAGCTATACTGCACCTAATCTGGGGAACTATACTGCACCTAATGTGGGGAGATATACTGCACCTAATGTGGAGAGCTATACTGCAGCTAATGTGGGGAACTATACTGCACCTAATGTGGAGAGCTATACTGCACCTAGTGTGGGGAACTATACTGCACCTAATGTGGGGAACTATACTGTACCTAATGTGGAGAGCTATACTGTACCTAATGTGGAGAGCTATACTGCACCTAATGTGGGGGAACTATACTGCACCTAATGTGGAGAGCTATACTGCACCTAATGTGGGTACTGTAAATTTGATCATCTTGTCTCCTTGATTTAGTTTTTTTGTTGTTATTCTAGGTCCCCTTGGTCGCACTGGCTTCTTACTGTTAACATCATGGATTGTGCTCCCCCTATTACTGACTATGCCCCTCCTCAAAGTATTGAGTGGAGAAAAGACTTACCTTAATAAGCTAATTGGTTAAAAAGCTATTATTTTATTGTGTCTGACACCATGACTAAGGTATAGTCTAGCTGCTTGGCCAGTTACAACCCCACCTTTTACCTTAAATAACACACGGATACCTATTGGTTTAAAATGTCCACAGCAGACCAACTTTTATTAAACATGAACATTATAAATACCAAATAAAACTGTATGAACATCATACATAAACATTATATATATAACATTATATATAACCTTTCTGAGCCAAAACACCCATTATCAAGTGGGGGGGGGGGGGAAACCTGAAGGCACCTCTCCACACTCCATGTCCAATCTTTGCTCCACCTGTAACGGGTCCTCCTACTTTTACCCCTGGCCGTAGATCACCAGACCCTGGTGCACCCTTTTCGGAGTCCCCTACCCATACCTGTGGGCCCCATGCCCGCCAGGTCCTCACCAAGCTGGGTACCCTCACCCAGCCACACCCTCATTTTCAGCATCTCTGACTACCAAAATGCATACAAGTCTTCCCCCCCACCCCCGCCAAGACGGCGGAAGTGACCCCCCTCACACTCCGCCGCTCCGCCACAACACCACCGCTTTCTCTACCACCTCCTTAATCGCCAGAGTCCACAGATCCATTCCCATGGCGTTCAGGTGTATACCGTCAGGATCCATGAACTCCGGCACCCCAGACTCTAGCTCATGGTGGCGCACCACCAGGCCCCCATTGCGCTGCACAAACTTAGTGACCACCTTGTTCGTCTTAGCCTGTGCCCGGTTCACCGAGACCACAGACCTGGCCTGCCGCCACTTACGCCGCGCCACTATGTCACACCAAACAAGGATTATGCCAGGAAAAGTGGCCCACAACCGTAACATGTCCAATTTAATATCCCTGGTGACATCCCTGGACCTCCTCAAACTAAGGTCATTACCACCTGCGTGGATAACCAGTATATGGTGGCGGGGGGATGGTTTGGCCCGATCCATATCCACAAAGTACTGGATATGAGGCAACAAACCCGCCCACATCAGCCCCCCTTTTCCCAACCACAGCACCTGCACCTACTCCCGTGGGAAACCCAACTGGCGACCCGCCGGTCGCACTGCAGCTCTGGCCCTCCTCCGAGGTACATAAGAATGCCCACAAATCCACACCAGGCAAACTACAGCACCTGCAAAAAAAAAAAACCAAGCAAATAGCAACAATACATATTACAACATATGAACTTCTCCGACTCCCATCTCCCAATACGCCTGATGATATCTGGAGACAAACCCCACCTGGCCGCCTCGGTCGCAGCTCCTATCCTAAACGAATGGGAACTGTACTCAGACTCCACACAACCAATCTCCCGCAAACACTTCCGAAATACCGCTACAAATTGATATCGAGAGAGATAACTGCCATCCGCATGCACCAGTAACGGCCCATCACCCACCATGCGCACCAACAAAAGCCGCTCCAAACACGCCACCGGACACATCAAAGAGGCCCCATGCGCCGCCAAGCGAACCAGCACACCCCTACCAAGTTGATTTGTTTTTGACCTGCAAATCCAACACTCCACTACCCCCTCATTCAGTCTCACATCCGCTCTCAACAAGCCCCCCGCCACCACGCGGCTAGGCGCCACCAGTTCGGAAATCCTGAACGCCCCAAAGAACGCCAGGGAAAAAGCCGTACAAAATAAAACAAGCTCATACTCAGAAACACACAGTACCCCCAACCGCACCCCAACCGTTCAAGCAAAGGAAAAGACACAGGCCTACGCTTATCCCGGCTAGACGCCCCCCGACGAAAACCCTTCAACGCCTGCCTCACCAAAAAGGACTTGGTAAAATCCTCCAAACCCCTAAACTTAAGCCAAAAGGCTAAGGCCGAGATGTGCCTACCCATGCCAGACGGAGACACCCCCACCCCAAAAGCAGACCCCACATAATACAACAAAACAGCCAACCAGTCATCACTCACCCGAATATCTGCCAAACCATCCAGTAACGCCTCCCAATCAGCCCACCTCCGGCTGTAAGCCGCCCAAGTAGCCTCACTCACAGACCGCAGCACCAAGCCCATAGCCACTGTCAAACCAGCCGCCACATCCTGTCCGGACAAGGAAGGCCCTGTTCCTCCGCTTCCGGCGCCAATTCCTGAAACCTGTCCCACTGGAAACGATAAAGAGCATCTGCAATGGAATTATGGACACCCGGCACATGCCGGGCCACAAAATGCGCATTCAACTCTAACCCTTTCAAAACTAACCTGCGCAATAACTTAACCACAGGAGGGGAGCTAGCAGACTGAGCATTTATCGCCTGAACCACCCCAAAATTGACACAGTGAAAACTAACACGCTTATTACTCAACTCCACCCCCCAAACCTCCACCGCTACCAAAATGGGAAACAATTCAAGCAGCCCCAAATTCCTCACCAACCCCGCCACCTTCCATTCTGCCGGCCAAGTCTCCGCACACCACTGCCCACGAAAATAACAACCAAATCCTGCGCTACCAGCCGCATCCGTATACAAATCCAACTCCTGACTAGTTACCGGCCGCTCCAAAACCACCGACCTCCCATTGTACTGGCCCAAAAAATCCCTCCATACCTTCAGGTCCTAACGCAGCTTCCCCGTCACCCTCACAAAATGATGGGCCCTGCGCACCCCACCTGTAGCAGCCGCCAACCGGCGACAAAACACCCGCCACATGGGCATAAGCGGCAAGCGAAGTTGAGATGGCCCAACAAGGACTGGACCTCCCGTAACCTAAGCTTTCACACCCGGCACGCCCTCTCCACCTCGCTGCGCAGCAACCCCAGCTTGTCAGCAGGCAGCCGACATTCCATAGCGACAGTGTCAATTACAATCCCCAGAAACTGCACTGTCGTACCTGGCCCCTCTGTCTCCTCCGGGGCCAACAGAACCCCAAACCAGCTAACAACCCGTTCCATAACCTGCAGCAGTATAGCACACACCCTAGACCCAGCCGGGCCCAAAAACTAAAAATCATCCAAGTAGTGCAAAACAGAAGCAACCCCTGACTCCTGCCGCACCACCCACTCAATGAACGTGCTAAACTGCTCAAAGTAGGCACAGGAAATGGAACACCCCATCGGTAAACATAGATCCACAAAAAACTGCCCCTCGCAACAGCACCCCAACAACGGAAAACTATCCGGATGAACCGGCAATAACCTAAACGCTGCTTCAACATCTGTTTTTCCCAACAACGCCCCTTTCCCATATCTCCTAACCCAAACTAAAGCTTTATCAAAAGATGTGTAGGACACCGCGCAAAGCACAGGGTCAATTCCGTCATTCACCGACCCCCTTCCGGATGAGAGAAGTGATGAGGCGGACTTGTTCGGCCCAAAGGGTAAACGCGCAAGTCTGGCAATGGAGGAGAACTAAAAGGCCGCACCATCCTACTCAACGCCACTTCAGCAACTTCTCCAAGACCAACCCCGGCTGGATCAGAGCCGAAGACAAATTGCGCACCCCCACCCTTCCACTGGCCCCGCCGTAACACTCGGAATTCGAAACCCCACCGTAAACCCATCTCGCAATAAGGCAGCCGCCCCTCCATTTGGATATCTGTCTAGAAATGGCGCCATCCTTTCCACCAGGATCGGCATCGCCCCCCTTTTGATCAGCCTCCTCCCCTTTTCCCCCACCGCGCCTAAAGCAGCGGGCAAAGCTATGCGACCCCCCGCAACCCGAACACTCATGTTTGAAGCGGCAGTCTGCCCCAAATTTACAAGTACCCTCATTGAACTGCCAACAGTCTCTTCGCTGCAGTTCCTGACTTCCCTGCTCCTGAGCCGGCACCGCCGGCACCCTCCCGAAAGGGCTGCTGACCCACCCCCCGCGGCGCCGCCATAAGCCTCATCCAAAGACTAATGTCTTTGTGGTCCCACCGCAACACGGCCTGACTGCCATGCGCTGCCTAAACTGCTCATCATAGCGCAGCCAAGCAGTACCCCCATATACCCTATACGCCTCCCCCACTGAATCCAAGTAGCAAAAAAGCCCGGAACAATGTTCCTGCTCCTTCTCCCCAATCACACTCGCAAGAATAGCGAACGCCTGCAGCCAATTGGAAAAAGTCAGCGGTATCAGCCGACGCTCTTCCTCCTCCTCCTCCTGCCTAGTGTCCTCAGATTTAACCCTATCCAAATTAAACTTCTCAAGGGGCAGGAGAGTAAAGGTCTCCACATACTCCCTTTTCCAAAATGTTTCTCACACCTCCGGTTTTAAGTGAGCCCCCAATGGCCCCTCAAAACACACGTAAACCTCCCCTTTCGCGGTATCCGCCAATCTCACTTACCCACTGACACCACTCCCACTAGCAACCACCCCCGAACCAGATGCGCTAACCCCACTACCACTCCCCTGACCTACCTCAGGACCCGCCACAACCTCCGTAGGCCCCACTCCCAACAGACCCCCTGTAGCAGCCTCGCGAACCCTGACCTCAGCAACCTTCCCCGGCCCAGGTCCCCCTCCCTGACCACCCCAAACAGTAACTGGAGACCCGACAGCCCCCAAACCGCCCCCCCCCCCCCTAACAACAAAGCCTGCATGCCTTGTAAAAACATTTGCAATCCAAAGCACAGGAGAAAGTGGTCGGCTCACCCAACCTCTCTGGTCCGTCCTGACCAGCGGCCGTCCCTCCTGCAGAGACACCTCCATCCATCGCCCGGCTGCGATCCACTCGCCTCTGGCCAGGGTCCCCCCTGCCTGTCCGACCAGCAGCAGCATCAGCCTCAGGGTTCACAACACGGACCGCTGCCACCGGTTCCACAGCTCTTTCAGGAATGGAGTGGGCAGCACCCCTCCGGCCACAACTCCTCCCACCATCAGCCGCAGGTCTGGCATCAGAAGCCCCCGAAGGGCCGGCATCCCTCCCAACAGCTCCCAGGGGCCCGGAACCCCCTCCGACCTCCTCATCAGCATTCATGTCCGCAGGGCTCAGGGGCAGAGCATCCCCCGCCATCTCCTCCTCACCACTGCTGCTTGGAGACCCGGGGGCGGGACTTCTGGAGTCCACACCGCCCACCGCATCGTCCCTGTCCACGTGCAGGTCCTCCTCACCAGCCGCCTCACTCTTGTGCACTAACACCCGGGTCACCACCACCGAACCTGCTGGCTGCTGCCCTCCGCGCCCGGAGACAGGGATCGCTACGGCCGCTGTCCTCTCCTGCCCGGCCCGCCCACCACCTGACGCCATCTCCCGGGGACGGGACGTCGTTCGCTCCAGCTCACCAGGCCGCCGCACAGCAGAGGGAGCCACGCCTGCACTCCCCCTTGCCGCCTCACCAGTGCGCCGCCTCGCCGAACCCCCGGACCTCCCCAACCGCTCACCACTGACCATACCAGCAGCGGGGGCCGAGGGGCGGACACTGGCAGCGTCGGGACCTCGTGACTGGGCTTGGACTCAGCCGGGCAGCGCCGTCCGCTCACCCTAGTCTCCCGCTCCGTAGGCTCCACCACCCCTGTCCCCAAGAGACTCCTCCACTGCTCCTCCAGCCAATGGGGGCCCCGGCGCTCCGCCTCATCCCGCATCCATGCCAGAATATCCTCGATCGCTGCTGACATGCTGGAGCTCTTCACCACAGGTAAGTAGATAACCTTTCTTTGTGGCTCTTTCCCGCAGGCTATTAGTCCCCCCCCCTCAGCCCCCTCTTTTATACCCCCACTTAACTCCTCCCATTGACCATTACTTGACCCTGACCTTAAACCTACGTGCCCTGCACAGACTCCCCTTGTCATGTGCCCCTCCCATCCAATGCTTTCCTGTCCAGGGCTTACTTTAATGCTTCACTGCCACTCTGATACCTTTTTCTTCTTTACCTCATCTCATATGCTTTCCAAGCTATACCATTAACAGCTATCCCCATGTGTATGGTCCCATCTTATAATGTTGGAGGGTTCAAACCCCCTGCTTCTGCATTCCTCCGGTGAGTGATTGACTCACCCTGTCAATCACTCGCAAGAGGCCCGGAACTTCAGCGCATGAGTGACGTCCTCAGACATCTACTGCCTAACCAGTTGTTGGGGAACATCTGCCACCTAACCAGTTGTGGAGGAACATCTGCCTCCTAACCTATTGTGGGGGAACATCTGCCGCCTAACTAAATTGTGGTGGGACATCTGCCGCCTAACCAAATTGTGGAAGGGACATCTGCCGCCTAACCTAATTGTGGAAGGGACATCTGCCGCCTAACCTAATTGTGGGGGGACATCTGCCGCCTAACCTGATTGTGGGGGAACATCTGCCGCCTAACCTAATTGTGGAAGGGACATCTGCCGCCTAACCAAATTGTGGAAGGGACATCTGCCGCCTAACCTAATTGTGGGGGGACATCTGCCGCCTAACCTAATTGTGGGGGAACATCTGCCGCCTAACCTAATTGTGGGGGAACATCTGCCGCCTAACCTATTGTGGGAGAACATCTACTGCATATCTAATGTGGGGGACTATCTACTACGTTCCTGCCTAGCTAATATGGGGACTAACTAGGAAGCTAATTGGGGGCCTACCTACTATCTACATAGCTTATATGAGGGTTTTCATACAGGGGACAGCTATCTGGGGGACATGACCTACCAGGGGCCACTACCTATTGGGGGCATTACCTACATGGGGTACTACCTACCTAATAGCATTACGTACCTGTAACTTCCGTAAGAAACACCTTTTTCTGTTCGCCAACACAAAATATTACGATAGTGCCCCTCCCGAGACTAGACTCTGGATCCGCCCCTTCTCTGACACTTTGTCCTAGCTTGTAAGCCACACCCCTTTCTCTTGTCATCGTGACAAGCCACGCCCCTTCATAATATTGCCCAACCAAACCACCCCCTCTCTATCATAGCTTGTCAAATCATGCCCTCTTCCTAGACACAAGGTTCTGACTCTAGCTATCATGTAGGATGTTGTGTGGGTAGCACTTATATATCCAGTTATTGGCAATGTCAGAAGTTTCAGCAAAGTGGCACCTGGCAACATGACAGCAATGATTGACAAGAGTGGTAAATATATTGAGATCTGCTCTGGTCACAAGAGGCTTTTTCTCATTAAATGTTTCTTTAGGCAAATATGGCAGCACTCAGGAATCTCCTAATGCAACTTTCAACGCAGATTTGATTTTTAAACTTGTATTCTTTTTTTAAAGTAGTTATATAGTAGTAATAAATGCATTCCAATGACTAAAGTGAAATGTTACATTTTTATTCTTTGTTAAACATTGAGTTTTGAATTTGACAATTTGAAGTTGTGAATCCATTAAAGGGGTACTCCGCCCCTGGCATCTTATCCCCAATCCAAAGGATAGGGGATAAGATGTTAGATCGCCGCGGTCCCGCTGCTGGGGACCCCGGGGATCGCCGCTGCGGCACCCCACCATCATTACTGCACAGAGCGAGTTCGCTCTGTGCGTAATGACGGGCGATACAGGGGCCGGAGCAGCGTGACGTCATGGCTCCGCCCCTCATTACATCACTGCCCGTCCCCTTAATGCAAGTCTATGGCAGGGGGCGTGACGACCGCTATGCCCCCTTCCCATAGACTTGTATTGAAAGGTTCGGGCCGGGACGTCACGAGGGGCGGAGCTGTGACGTAACGATGCTCCGGCCCCTGTATTGCCTGTCATTACGCGCAGAGCGATCTCGCTCTGCGCAGTAATGATGGCGGGGTGCTGCAGCAGCGATCCCCAGGGTCCCCAGCAGCGGGACCCCGGCGATCTGACATCTTATCCCCTATCCTTTGGATAGGGGATAAGATGTCTAGGGGCGGAGTACCCCTTTAACAGCCACAGTTCTGTCCAACAGTAAAAATCCTGCTTAGACACTAATTTCCAAATGAAGCTGGGTCCACAGGTAGTATTTTGGTCAGTATATATAGCCAAAACAGGAGAGGAACAACACAGAAAAAAGAATAGAAATATATCTTGCTCTCTTGGTTTTAAAATGATTCTAAAAATACCAAAATACTATGGGGGAGATTTATCAAAATTTATGTAGAGAAAAAGTTAAAGGGGTACCCCAGGCCAAAACTTTTTTTTTATATATCAACTGGCTCAGGAAAGTTAAACAGATTTGTAAATTACTTCTATTAAAAAATCTTAATCCTTCCAATAGTTATTAGCTTCTGAAGTTGAGTTGTTGTTTTCTGTCTAACTGCTCTCTGATGACTCACGTCCCGGGAGCTGTGCAGTTCCTATGGGGATATTCTCCCATCATGCACAGCTCCCGGGACGTGACATCCTCATTGAGCAGTTAGACAGAAAACTTCAGAAGCTAATAACTATTGGAAGGATTAAGATTTTTTAATAGAAGTAATTTACAAATCTGTTTAACTTTCCGGAGCCAGTTGATATATATATAAAAAAAAGGTTTTGCCTGGAATACCCCTTTAACCAGTTTCCCATAGCAACCAATCAGATTGCTGGTTTTATTTGTCAGAGGCCCTTTGTAAAATGAAAGAAGCAATCTGATTGGTCACTATGGTCAATTAGTCAACTTTTCCTCTGCACAGGTTTTGATAACTCTCTCCCATGTGTAAACCCAGGCTATGTGTGTGCATGGTGACTGTAATATTGTGAAAAACACTGCAAATTGTTTTACAATTTATTATCCCTCTTAACGTTAAGACTTGGTAGGCTGAACAGGATCACTTCTAGACTCCAAACTTGTGTCTGTTCACAACTGGAAAAGACAAAAAAGTGTTTTAATGAATTACAGGTTCATGAATGTCAAGCCATGACTTAGTTGGAGGATATAGATTTGATGATGTTGTGTTATTGGAGGTAAGTCATATAAAAAGGTAATCTGTCAGCTCTGTTTTCTGCTAAAAGCTGCAGATACTGTTGTATAGCTGTTATGGTATAGTTGTCAATGTTATAAATTGCCATTTTTTTTTTCTCAGCCAAGTGTCAAGGAGGTGGGCCTGTGCTGCTCAAGTGTCACAGCCTAGCTTGCTTCCTCACTCACACTCACCTACTAGCTCCTGCTTGACTGACAGACAGGGCCCTTTACATCAATCAAGGCTGGCAGGTGAGGGCAAGTGAGGAGCTGTGCCAGATTGAGGCAATTAACCTCTTAAAGGGGTACTCCACTGCTCAGCGTTTGGAACAAACTGTTCTGAACGCTAAAGGCGGTGACGGGAGCTCATTACGTCATCGCCCCGCCCCCTCATGATGTCACGCCACGCAGCATTGAGCAAGTCTATGGCGTTCACCATGTAGTATCAATAACATGTTATCATATTAATACAGGTTGGTACAATTACAGTGGTAACCAATTTATATAGTCTTTTTAGTTCACTTTTTTTGGAGGCAAGGTGACCAAGATCATCAAGTTTGACACTGTTTTTTGTTTACATAACCATTTTATAGTATAGGTTTGTTAATGTGGTAATGCTTATGTATGGTTTTTTTTTTTCTTACATTTTTATTGATAAGGAGCTTTAAAGGGAAAGGGATGTTTTTCTTTTTTTTTTTTTTTTTTTTTTTTTTTTGTACTGCTGTGTAGTATACATTGTCAGAACAACACTGACAGTAAGCCTGTGAGACCTAGCCTGTGGCTTCCATAGCTAGCTGACCAGAGGCCTTGATTTGGTCTCTGACTACCATGACGACCTGCATTGCATCACAGGGTTGCCAATGTGATGCTGGCAGCGCCCTCACTCTGTCAGGCCTCTAGATACAGCGGACACAATAACCGCAGCATTTGTAGGGTTAACTGCTGGGAGTAAAGAACAATTCTGCTCCTGAAAGTTGCAGCAGGAGCCCGGCTGTCTATGACAGCTTGCTCCTGGCGCCATTCTGTGGACTCAGATTCTGAGTCCAGGAACATTCTGCGATGACTATATCCATCACAGAGCATTAGGTACCTTACCACCATGACTTATATACAGTGGTCCCTCAACATACGATGGTAATTCGTTCCAAATGAACCATCGTTAGTTGAAACCATCGTATGTTGAGGGATCCGTGCAATGAAAAGTATAGGAAGTTATACTCACCTGTCCCCGCCGCTCCGGACCCGTCACCGCTGCCCTGGATGTCGCCCTCCATCACTGTTGCCGCGTCCCCGGGCTGTCTCTGCTGCCTGGGATCATCGCTCTTCATCGCGCGGCGAAGTGATGACGACGGAGGAGAGCAACGGCGATGCTGGGGATCCTGACGCGGACGGTCTGGAGCTCCGGAGACAGGTGAGTGACCATCACAGGACCACACGGGGCACCTTAAACGGCTATCCGGCAGCAGCTGAAGCAGTCTGCGCTGCCGGATAGCCGTTTATAGGATGGCCCCGACAACATTGTATGTTGATGCTGCCTTCAACATGCGATGGCCTCTGAGAGGCCATCGTATGTTGAAATGATTGTATTTCGGGGCCATCGTCGGTCGGGGGGGGGGGGGTCACTATATAAATCATACAGCAGAAAGAGGTTAAACAGCTTAGCCCCACATCCTTGACACTTGGAAAAATAAAATGACAATGTTATAAGTTCGGCAACCACCATCATCTCCAGGAAAGGTACAGTTTTCTTTTATATCCTAACAGCTATCCAATTTTCTCCCCACATATATTTAAAGAGAGCGATTGGGTCTTTTATTTTGGGAAATTTATGGATTGTCATTCTTACACGTTCACGTAGCACAGACACACCACTAGTAATCACCACCGAACAACAGTGGTCTCCCCCAACCCCCCCCCCCCCCCCCTTTGAATAGAGCAGCGATCTGCATGTGCTTTGCTGCTAAATTCAAAGACTATAAGATTGATACAGAGATAGAGAGATACAGAGTGTCAGCCTCTGTTTATCCTAGACTTGGTTTGTCCTCTAATCCCCCCTTTCTAGGTATTATCTAGTAGGCTACTACTCACTGACTGCTCAGATACAAGGGCAGCTTTTCCACCTTTGCCCTGAACTTATAGAGCGCCTACTGTGCCAGTCCTCCTGCTCTTTGTTTCACTACATCCACATTTCTTTAGGATTAAGCAACCCCTCAGGCTTGCAGGGCAACAGACTTCGCTCCCTGCATTTATTCTCCCCAGACCTGCCTTTAAGCTATGATTGACATCTCTAGTATCTAATCAGAAGATCATTAGAGCTGTCAATCATAGTTAAGAGGAGGGGTGGGGGAAGATTTCAATACAGAGAGTTCAGGGCACCTAAGAAGAAGAGCCCACCTCCTGGGCATTTGCCATGGTGGGCGCCAGGAGATTAAACAGTGTTTTTCTCAGTAATGCAAGTTACATTACCAAGACAGTTATTGTTTTACTCATCCCCCAACTTGTTATCTGTTTGTGTCTCTTATTCTGTTAGTTCTCTCATCTAAGTTTTACTTACCATATTCTTTACCAAGGATGGGCTTATCTCTCCATATGAAGGTGCCCCACCGAGCCGAGTCCTTCAGCTGCTGAGATGGTTGGGTGGGATCATACCATGCTGTCTCCCGAAGAAGCTGAGAGGCACCTGGAAAACATATTTGTATTATGACACAATCTAAGGGTTTGGGCTGGCGTTACTCTTTTAGTGACCATGGCTCAGATGATTGGGTGGGGTTGCAAAGCAAGCTAATGCTCCTAATCCCTGTTTCATTGCAGCTGTAAAAGTCACGCTCCTGTGTTTCTGGGGAGCAGCTTTCCTCCAAGTTGTCTGCATTGGGTTCCTTCAGTGGTGGCAACTTATGATGTCAGGTGTTGTGAAAATGTACTATTTAAAATGTGATGCGGATCCTGGCCTGTGCCAGGTCCAAACTTCCAGCCAGCAGAAGAAAGGTTATCAGTGTATATAACAGATGAAGAGCCATGTTATACAGGCTGGAGCTGACACTGCAGATTTTGACCCAAAACTAGTGGATTCAAAAGGAATGGGAAATATAGAAGAAGGTCTTGTAATTCTCGTTCCTGCTGGATCCACTTCTTGCTTTGGCTCAAAAATGGCAGTGGCAGTTTTCCAAAAAAACTTGCCGTGTGTGACTACAACCTAGGTCTGTCTACAAGAGGGATCTGGAGGAGGAGCAAGGGGGCTCTAATCGATCTTTAAAACCACTAGGTAATGCCGTTTGTTATTTACTTTGTATATGCTGATGCTTAGGCACTGTTTTGAGAGACTTTGTCTCTGCAGCTAATAATTTTGTGTTACATTTATGAAGCACTTTGCACTTGATCTATGTTTACACTTGATTTTATTAATGCACTTCTATAGTATACTACTTGAGCTTCCGTTTAGTTCTGTTTAGTCCTGTTCCCTTCTGGAGAAGATTTTTTGGATTACAGCAAATGGCATTTTATATGTTTTTAACCCCCTAAGGACTCAGTGTTTTTCCGTATTTGCATTTTCATTTTTTCCTCATCACCTTCTAAAAATCATAACGCTTTAAATTTTGCACATAAAATTCCATATGATGGCTTATTTTTTGCGCCACCAATTCTACTTTGCAGTGACATTAGTCATTTTATCAAAAAATCAACGGCGAAAAGGAAAAATAATTCATTGTGCGACAAAATTGAAGAATTTTTTTTTATTTTGTACGTTTTGGGGGCTTCCGTTTCTATGCAGTGCATTTTTCGGTAAAAATTACACCTTATCTTTATTCTGTAGGTCCATACGGTTAAAATGATATCCTACTTATATAGGTTTAATTTTGTAGTACTTCTGAAAAAAATCATAACTACATGCAGATAAATTTATATGTTAAAAATTCTCATCTTCTGACCACTATAACTTTTTTATTTTTCCGTGTATGGGCCGGTATGAGGGCTCATTTATCGCGCCGTGTTCTGAAGTTTTTATCGGTGCCATTTTTGTAATGATCTGACTTTTTGATCGCTTTTTATTCATTTTTTCATGATATAAAAAGTGACCAAAAATACACTATTTCGGACTTTGGCCATTGACCGTGCAGTTTAAATAACGATATATTTTATAGTTCAGACATTTCCACACGCGGCGATACCACATATATTTATTTACACAGTTTTTTTATGGGAAAAGGGGGGGTGATTCAAACTTTTATTAGGGTTAAATGATCTTTATTAACTTTTTTTTTCCACTTTTTTTGCAGTGTTATAGCTCCCATAGGGGGAGCAAGGTAAGGGGACCTCCGCTCGCGTCCTAGCTGTTTGGGACATCGCTATTTTATCGCGACTGAGCTGCCGTGAAGCTTTTATTTTCATTTTAGATGGGGCGATCAACTTTGATCGCCACGTATAAAGGGTTAATAGCGCGCGGCACCTACTCCTGCAGAGGAGGTTTGGCTGGCCCTACAGGCATCAACTGCTATTCCCCCAGTGGCGCAAGCCACTGCAGTACAAATGGTGGTCACCATCAGCCCCGCCATTACAGAGTCTACTGAACTGGAACACCCAAGTGGGTCCTTTAGAGGGGGCACAGTCCCGTGGACCCAGCTACATGTCTCAGCCTCGGAAGCAGTCCGACAGGCGAGGCTGGTATGGCAAGTTTTCAAGTTAAAGAAATGAAGTACTTTTGTTGTCTACAGGTTATGCAACGTTTAAGAAGTGCCTGACGAACTTGTCAAGAAGTTTATTTGTAACCATTTGTGTAAGTGTATGTGCCCAGAATTTAGCCGTGATTCTTTACTAAAAACTCTAAAGTGTACCAGAACTGTGGAGCGGTACTGGGAACAAAAAGAATAATATATGTATATACAGTTAGAGTAATATGTATACTTGTATACTGGTAATATTGGTTTGAGTATACAGGATTTGGTTAGTAGCTGTTACGCCGAGCGCTCCGGGTCCCTGCTCCTCCCCGGAGCGCTCGCAGCGTTCCTCTCTCTGCAGTGCCCTGGTCAGACCCGCTGACCGGGAGCGCTGCACTGACTCTGCCAGCGGGGTTGTGATTCGCATAGCGGGACGCGCCCGCTTGCGAATCGCATCCCAAATCACTTACCCGTCCCGGTCACCGGCTGTCATGTTCTGGCGCGCGCGGCTCCGCTCTCTAGGGCGCGCGCGCCAGCTCTCTAAGGTTTAAAGGGCCAGTGCACCAGTGATTGGTGCCTGGCCCAATCAGTCTGATTAGCTTCCACCTGCCCCCTGTCCATATAACCTCACTTCCCCTGCACTTCCTTGCCGGATCTTGTTGCCCTTGTGCCAGTGAAAGCCTTTCCTTGTGTGTTCCTAGCTTGTGTTCCAGACCTCCTGCCGTTGCCCCTGACTACGATCCTTGCTGCCTGCCCTGACCTTCTGCTACGTCCGACCTTGCTCTTGCCTTATCCCTTGTACCACGCCTATCTCAGCAGTCAGAGAGGTTGAGCCGTTGCCGGTAGATACGACCTGGTTGCTACCGCCGCTGCAAGACCATCCCGCTTTGCGGCGGGCTCTGGTGAAAACCAGTAGCAACTTAGAACCGGTCCACCGACACGGTCCACGCCAATCCCTCTCTGACACAGAGGATCCACCTCCTGCCTGCCGAATCCTAACAGTAACAGTATAATGGTTATATATATGGTGATATTTATATAGTATATAATTTTTTTTCTGTTATATACACTATGATACCCAACTATGACTAACATTTTTCCACTCCCCCTTTGTGGATCTGCCTTCATGTAGCCACACCCATGGTCAAGTGGGCTGCTTAGTCTAAAATGCCCAGGCCTATTTTTGTTCCCAGTCTGGCCCTGCCTACTACCTTCAGTATCTCCTGTTCTGACAATCTGAAAAGGGTGGGGTAAATGCTGCTGCCAATAAGGCAGAGGACAATTGTGAAAGGGTTAGAAACACAGTGATACTTCAGGGTTGCGAAGAGGATATGGGAACAGAATTACTGTCAGTTTGAAGAGGACTGGGAAAGGGGACAGTACTGCTTCAAGTGAATAAGAAGTAGGAATGGGGACAACTGTTAGTGGGGGAGGGGTGTGAATGGGGACATCACAGCTGCTGGTGGGGGAGGGATGGGAATGGGGACAGTACTATTACCAGTGGTGCCACTCTGTAACATTGAGAGAGATATGTAAAGAAAAACCAAACACAATTGTGGCACTGCCTGGTGCCGTTACCTCAGGTAAAACAGGTGAAAGATACCAGAAAAACTGCTTACCTGGGAGGGTTGAACTTAGAGCTCAACACTTTATATCGCCTTGTGACAATTTCAGAGGCTGCCACCAACCCAAAGCCCGTCACAGCGAACAGAAATGCAAAAAAGCCTCGGTCGCCTGCATTGTCCAGATAGGAAAAAGAGGGTCTTTGGGGCGCACACCATGGTGACATGGATAAACCGCGAACACCATGTAAAATAAAAACATGAATTTATTATGGACAACGCGTTTCGGAAGCTTGTGCTTCCTTTATCATGACTTGATAAAGGAAGCAAAAGCTTCTAAAACGCGTTGTCCGTTATAAATTCATGTTTTTATTTTACACGGTGTCCGCGGTTTATCCGTCTCACAACGGTGTGTGCCCCAAAAACCCTCTTTTTCCTATCCGGATAATCCAGGCGACCCGACTTCTCTGCAACTCTGTAGCATTTGGCACTGCTGGAGAAGTATTTTGTGCAGCACTGTGATATTTGTTTAGAGCTGCTGCAGAGGTACAGGGAAGTAAAAAAAAAATTGTACATTTGCCAACTGACAAAGAAATGATCAGGCTATACATTTAATGGCAGGTTTATTTGAACAGTGAGAGACCGAATAACAACAAAAAAATCCAGAAAATTCCAAGGACATGCCTCTTAATAAATCCATTGGCTCTGTGACTGCCTGTTTCACCCAGCATTGAAGCTAAGCCAGCTACGCAAATTTGGTCTAAAATCCCATGTAAGGTGGGTGTGCCTCCTCCATGCAAAGCCATGCTGCCTTCCCTCCTGGTTGGCGCAAGCGTCATATTTGTTTTGTAGAAAATCTGCGGCTTTGGAGCAAATATGCCACTGGTGCTGCTTAGAATATGTGTCCCAGTGTCCTTGACTAAAATTTACTTTACTTGGACTCTTCATTGTATACTTACTGGGGTGGAGCACAGTCCGCTCTCTTTGTCTGTATTCATTTTGCCATCGAACGAAAGCCTCTCGCTTGTTTGTGTGCAATGTATTTGACTTAACATCTAAACCCCAAGGACCCGAGGTAAAGGAGACTGCCTGTTGCAAGATGAGGGAGTTGGAAGGTCCATGTAGTGACACAGACTTAAAACTAGAAAAAATAAAGATTAATTAAATTGTTACACTTTACAGCTCAAATGAATATCAGTTTTATTATGTCTTTTTAAAGGGTACTCTGGTGGAAAACACTTTTTTTTTTTTTTTTTTTTATCAACTGGTGCCAGAAAGTTAAACAGATTTGTAAATTATTTCTATTTAAAAATCTTAATCCTTCCAGTACTTATCAGCTGCTGTGTGCTCCACAGGAAGTTGTATTTCTTTCTGGAATTCTTTTCAGTCTGACCACAGTGCTCTCCGCTGACACCTCTGTCCGTGTCACGAACTGACCAGAGTAAAAGCTAATTCCCATAGTAAACCTCTCCTGCTCTGGACAGTTCCTGATACGGACAGAGGTGTCAGCAGATAGCACTGTGGTCAGACTGAAAAGAACCCCAGAAAGAAATACAACTTCCTCTGGAGCACACAGCAGCTGTTAAGTACTGGAAGGATTAAGATTTTTAAATAGAAGTCATTTACAAATCTGTTTAACTTAGCGGCACCAGTTAAAAAATAGTTTTCCACTGGAGTACCCCTTTAAGCACATTAATATGCATGGGGGGGGGGGGAGCGGTCATTTTTAAGCTGTTCACAATAAAGCAAACCTCCCCTGATTTACTAAGATTGTTGAGTTTTTATTAGTGTGAAATGTTGTTTCAGACTGGCATGATTCCATTATTTACTATGGAGATTCATAGGTTGGGAAAGTTCTGACCAGTTTTTTCTTGTACAGGATTTTCTGTGAATTTGATAGTAGACTGCCCCTTTTTGACTGGCCACACCCCTTTTCTGGTCAACCACACCTTTTCCTTGAGGTGCAAGACCTAGCTCAGGCACAAATTTTGGCACACAACCCAACAAAAGCCGGTCAGGTTTACAATACTAAATCAGACTTGCCCTCTTTATTCCAAAGGTAAATATGATAACAGTAATACCCAATTTATATAGTTTTTATGTTTTATTACCTTAAAGAGGTTATCCAGGAATAGAAAAACACATAATTTCTTTCAGCTCCATGTCTGTCTCTAGATTGGGGGTGGTTTTACAACTTGGCTCTTTTCACTTTAATGAAACTGAGCTGCAGAACCACACCCAACCTGGAGACAGATGGGAAGTTTTTGAAAGAAAGCAGCTCTGTTTTTCTATTCCTGGATAACCCCTTTAACCCATTCCCACCCTATGGTCAAGAATTAAACTGTAGGCCCATTAAAAAATGATGAGGAATAAATGATAAATGGGGATCAGGAAAAAGCAAATATATTAAACAAATTCTTCTCCACTGGATTCACCAAGGAAAATGAAAGGCCAGGTGAAATACTGCAAGCTAACGTAAACTCCCCAGTACCCAGGAAGAAGTACAGTGCCGCCTACAAAAAATCTAAATAGACAAATCGCCAGTCTAGATGGCATTCACCCCCCCCCCATGTTCTAAAGGAATTAAGTAATGTAATAGACAGACCCCTATTTTTTAATATTCAGGGACTCTGTAGTAACAGGGACTGTTCACCAGGACTGGAGCATAGCAAATGTGGTGCCAAAGGGGGGTCAAAAGGTGACCCTGGGCATTATAGACCTGTTAGTTTAAAGGGGTTATCCACCATAAGGTGATTTTAGTACGTACCTGCCAGACAGTAATGGACATGCTTAGGAAGGATCTGCGCTTGTCTTGGGGCTAAATGGCTATGTTGTGAGATTACCATAATACTGTGGCTAACTTTTTGTGAACTGGTATTTCCTGTTTGACTTTTCTTTTTTTGACTACAAATCCCATAATTCCATTTTCCTCCCTCCCACGTATCAGCCACCCCACCCATTGAAACATAAATGAGCTGCATCCATTCAAAAAGACCTGTGGTTTTCAATCAGGGTGCCTACAATTGTTGCATTAGTTGTAGATTAATCTCTCCCACCAAGCAATTCCTCCACCCATTGAAGCAGACAGGCTCCCTGTCATCAGCTGACTAGTGAGTCAGGTCTCAGCCGCATTGCAACCTGGGAAAAATCTGAGACAACAGTCATTTTGTATGCTGTTAAAATACAAATTGGGGTGAAAATCACATAAGAATTGTGAGAAAACACAATGAACTACACTAAATTTACAGCCCCTGTAGCATAGTCAAATAAAAAAAAAAATCCTGGAATACCCCTTTATACTCTGTTGTATGCAAATTGTTTGAGGGTTTTCTAAGGGATGTTATTTTTGGGTATCTTGATAAAAAATAAATGTATGACCCCATATCAGCATGATTTTATGAGGGATCGGTCCTGTCAAACTAACCTGATCAGCTTTTATGAGGAGGTGAGCTCTAGACTGGACCAGGGGAAATCGCTGGATGTGGTATTATTAATTGTGCTTATTCTGGTAGGGTGACTGTCTTGGGTCCTATTGTATTTAATATATTTATTAATGACCTTGTAGAGGGGTTGAATAGTAAAGTAGCAATCTTTGTAGATGATACTAAACTCTGTAAAGCGGAAAACACTATAGAGGACTGTGCACTGTTACAAATCGATCTGGATAGGTTGGAGGTTTGGGCTGAGAAGTGGCAGATGAGGTTCAACACTGATAAATGTAAGGTATTGCACATGGGGAGGAAAAATCCAGGCTGGGATTATGTATTAAATGGGAGAACACTTGGGACGACTGACGTGGAAAAGGACTTGGGAGTCTTAGTTAACAGTAAATTTAGCTGTAGTGACTAGTGTCAGGCAGCTGCTGTCAAGGCAGATAAAATCATGGGTTGCATCAATAGGGGCATAGATGCCCACGACAAGGAAATAATTCTACCGCTGTACAAATCACTAGTCAGACCACACATGGAATACTGTGTACAGTACTGGGCACCAGTGTACAAGAAAGATATAGTAGAGCTGGAGAGGGTTCAAAGACGGGCAACCAAGGTAATACGGGGAATGGGAGGACTACAGTACCCAGAAAGATTATCAGAATTAGGGTTATTTAGTTTAGAGGAGATCAAATAACTATGTATAAATATATCCGGGGACCTTACAGAGATCTCTCCCATGATCTATTTATACCCCGGACTGTATCTTTTAACAAGGGGGCATCCTCTACTTCTAGAGGAAAGAAGGTTTCTACAACAGTACTGACGTAGATTCTTTACTGTAAGAACAGAGGTTGATCCAGGGATTTATTCTGACTGCCATATTTGGAGTCGGGAAGGAATATTTACCTCAAGTATGAGTTTTTTTTTGGCTTCTTCTGGATCAACTCAATAGGGACTCATTAGGGTTATAGGTTGAACTTGATGGATTCTGGTCTTTTTTAAACCTTATGATCTATGTTACTATGATGTATAGTTATGTCATGAACAGGAATACATTAACATGAAATGGCGTATATTTAAATAATTTTATGTTTACCATCTTTGAAGCAAAGGCAGGAGCTGTGCTTGCTTCAGAGCCGGCGAGAAATGGCTGCTATAAGCAGCCAGGATTAACCTCTAATGCACAGCATTAACCCTTTATATCCCAGGGTTAGGGGGGCCAATTGGGACCTCTTCGTAGTAATTGCAGGGTCCTGATCAGCTGAGATGACAGCTCAAAGTCACTTACCCATCTATGTGCTGCCAGATTGTCGCTTATCGGCCTGTATAAGTGGAGCACTGATAACATTGATCAATGCTGTGCCCTTGGCATAGCATTAAACAGTGTTAGCAATTAAATGATTGCATGTAATTGCCCTCTATGGGGACTAAAAAAATGGTCCTGCATAAAACAAGCTCTCATATGAGCCTGTAGGTAGAAAATTGAAA
The DNA here is from genome assembly GCF_029499605.1 of Hyla sarda. Classification (NCBI taxonomy): domain Eukaryota; kingdom Metazoa; phylum Chordata; class Amphibia; order Anura; family Hylidae; genus Hyla; species Hyla sarda. The sequence goes on along the minus strand of NC_079189.1, from coordinate 242,791,148 downwards.
GAGATATAATTTAAAAGGTGAGAAGGAAAAAAAAACAACAACACAAAAATAAAAAATTTGCTGTGTCATTAACGCCAAAACACCCTTGCGTCATTAAATCAATCAGCTATTGTAGCCTTTGGTATTCTTTGTGGTTGTGCTGTTCACTGTGATATATTAACCCGTCCAAGACACATGGCGTACAGGTACGCCATGGCGTCCTGGGACTTAAGGACCCAGGGCGTACCTGTATGCCCTGGACGTTTCCGTTCACCACCGGTAGCCAGGCGGTGAACGGAACAGGATGCCTGCTAAAATCATTCAGCAGGTATCCTGTGCAAACAGTTGGGGGGGTTCTGAGACCCTCCTATGTCAACGATCGCAGCAAATCGCCTCATGGCCCACGGCGATGATCGGCAGTGAGGAGAGGACAGCAGCAGCAGGAGGTAAGGCTGTGCGTCCTGCTGTTGTTTAGCAACAGCTCCCAGCATGCACAGCCAAAGGACATGCTGGGAGTTGTAGTTATGCAATAGCCAGAGGCACAAGAACAACTCCCAGCATGCCCTTTGGCTGTCTGTGCATGCTCGGAGTTGTAGTTATTCAGCAGCCGAAGGCACAACTACAACTCCCAGAAGGCCCTTCAGCTGTCAGTGCATGCTGAGAGTTTTAGTTTTGCAACAGCTGAAGGCACATTGGTTGCAAAACATTAGTTAGGGTTTGTTACCTAACTCAGTATTTCGCAACCAGTGTGCCTCCAGCTGTTGCATAACTACAACTCCCATCATCCACGGTCTGTCAGTGCATGCTGGGAGTTGTAATTTTGCAACAGCTGGAGGTTCCACCTCCCCATGTGAATGTACAGGGTACATTCACTCGGATGGGGATTGTCAGTGAGTTTCTCACTGCAAGTTTGAGCTGCTGCAAATTTTCCGCTGCAACTCAAACTCCCAGCGGAAAAATGCTGTGAACCCCCGCCCGTGTGAATGTACCCTAAAAACACTACATTACATTATACTTACACAAAATGAAGGGTAAAACACTACATATACACACCCTTACACGGTTAAACTCCCCCCTCCCCCATAAAAAATAAAAAACTTCACTGTTTCCAAAACGTAGCCTCCAGCTGTTGCAAAACAACAACTCCCAGTATTGCCGGACAGCCATTGACTGTCCAGGCATGCTGGGAGTTTTTCAACAGCTGGAGGCACCCTGTTTCGGGAACACTACCGTAGGGTATTTTGGTGGAGGAGGAAAATGCCATGCTTGCATCTGGGTCCAACTGTAATCCCTAATTTAGGTCTCAAATGCTCATGTTGCTCTCTCACTTCTGAGCCCTGTCGTATTTCAAGGCAACAGTTTAGGGCAGGGGCGGATCCAGAGTCTAGTCTCAGGAGGGGCACTATCAGAGTATAGTGTGGTGGTCAACATGCCCCCTCCCAAAGACTTGCATTGAGGGGCGTGGTGTGACGTCACAAGGGGCATGGCTGTGACGTCACAACCCCTGCAGCCCGCACCCAGGGTTCGGAACGCTGGGGCAGTGGAGTACCCCTTTAAGTACGCAGCATAGTTCCCCCACACTAGGTTGGCAGCATAGTTCCCTCACACTAGGTTGGCAGCATAGTTCCCCCACACTAGGTTGGCGGCATAGCTCCCCCACACTAGGTTGGCGGCATAGTTCCCACACACTAGGTAGGCGGCATAGTTCCCCCACACTAGGTAGGCGGTATAGTTCCCCCACACTAGGTTGGCGGCATAGTTCCCCCACACTAGATTGGCGGCATAGTTCCCCCACACTAGGTTGGCGGCATAGTTCCCCCACACTAGGTTGGCGGCATAGTTCCCCCACACTAGGTTGGCGGCATAGTTCCCCCACACTAGGTTGGCAGCATAGTTCCCCCACACTAGGTTGGCAGCATAGTTCCTCCACATTAGGTTGGCAGCATAGTTCCCACACATTAGGTTGGCAGCATAGTTCCCCCACATTAGGTTGGCCGCATAGTTCCCCCACATTAGGTTGGTAGCAAAGTTTCCCCACATTAGGTTGGCAGCATAGTTCCCCCACATTAGGTTGGTAGCAAAGTTTCCCCACATTAGGTTGGCAGCATAGTACCCCCACATTAGGTTGGCAGCATAGTTCCCCCCACATTAGGTAGGCAGCATAGTTCCCCCCATATTAGGTTGGCAGTATAGTTCCCCCACAATAGGTTGGCAGTATTGTTCCCCCACATTAGGTTGGCAGTATAGTTCCCCCACATTAGGTAGGCAGCATTGTTCCCCTACATTAGGTAGGCATCATAGTTCCACCCACATTAGGTTGGCAGTAAAGTTCCCCCAAATTAGGTTGGCAGCATAATTCCCCCACATTAGGTTGGCAGTATAGTTCCCCCACATTAGATTGGCAGTATAGTTCCCACACATTAGGTTGTAGTTCCCTCACATTAGGTAGGCAGTGGCCCCCACAGACATACAGCCTTCAGCCATACAAAGTGTATGTTTGGAGGCTGTATGTCTGTGTACTGCCCCACTTCAGGGCTCCGACCACCGCTCCTCCGGTCAGGGGTCATGATCTACTGCTATGGCCTATAGGCCATAGCAGAATGTCCTGGGACCTGAGGAGCGGTGGCAAGAGCACTGAAGATGACGCGCCGCTGGTAACTTACCATGCTCATGTCCTCACTGCTCTGCTCCTATGGGCGCACGCAGGGACGTCAGTGACATCCCTGCTTGCGCTTCCTCCCGTCAGCCCGCAGCCCCTACATTTTTAAAGTTAGCGGGGAGGCGCAGAAAGGTAACGGGACATCCTTGTGTCCCATAAAGATCTTTCGGGACACAAAGATGTCCTAAATGTGATGGGGGAAATTAATCTGGGAAGGAGAGCCCGTTTTTTTTTTTGTTTTTTTTTTTTGCTGTTCTGGCACCATTGGGGGCTTCCTGAAAGCAACATGCCCACCAAAAACCATTTCAGCAAAATTCGCTCTCCAAAATCGCATTGTCGCCCCCTTCCCATAGACTTTCGTTGAGGGGGCGGGCATGATGTCACGAGGGGCGGCCCTGAACACGGAAGCCCGCACACACATCGTTCGGAACAAAAACTTCCGGACAGTGGAAAGCGGAGCTCCGACAGCAAGGTAATGGTGTACCCCTTTAATGGCACCATGACGTACACAAGTGGGTTAAGAGGTTAATTAAAGTAAAAGTAAATTTTACTTTTGATCCTTATTTTACCTTTAATGTACTAGAACATACAAATCTCTGTATAGCAGCACATTATGAATGTGAAGGAGAATACCATTAAGGTTTTAAGGCATAGGAAATCATCTCATATACAAAAGTGTCTCAAAGTTAGTGTTTTTGCCTCCCATACATCAGGTCTTGAGATTGAGACCTAGTAAAAGAAGAGGCATAATAAAAGTTAGTGAAATAGGTGCATCCCTGACCACTGTAAGGACGTGTTCACACTTCATTCCTGTGTGGTCCTAGCGTGCAGGATTTTCTGTGTGGACATTCCGAGGTGTAAACATAGCTTATGAGGGGTCCCTTTCCTCAAGGCCCTGTGTAGTAAAAACTTCAAAGCACATTAAAACACTGACAAACAACAATGTTGCACTAAATTAGCTCTGTGCTCTTACCTTTTCCAGTAATAAGGGTATGTTCATGGCGTAATTTCACCAGAAAAACTCTGCTTGGAAATTCCTTTACAGCAGAGTCCTGTTGTTTTCAATTTGATTCTGCTGCACTAAGCACACAGCGGAATTTGCAGATGTTTCCGCCCCAAGAAATTGCAATTCCACTCTGCCAAAATGCATTGCCATCAATAGAGACGGCACATTTCCAAGCGGTCCTAACGCCATCGGAACATGCTATTTGCAGATTGTCCAATCGGGTGGACATGCTAGTCTAGTCTAAGCCACAGTCATTACAAAACAAACAGCGAGGCTTTGGTGCAATACAGTTTTTAGAGGCCAGGACAGATTAACACATCACATCATTACAACAGAAAATAAGATTTGTTTCAAATGTTCCTCTCACCTTTCAATGGATTTTGGAAATTCTGTCTCCAATGACCTGCAGGAGACATGTTTTTTTTCTGTAGGCAGCTCCATGCCAGTGCCTATGGTCTTACACAGATAATGTGAGCACTGTGACTGTACTAGTCATGTAATGTTGTGTTCCACAATGCTCACCATAGCAACCAAAAGTGAAGTAACAAGATAACTCTACAGATGGCAACTGCCACCTTGTGACTAGAAGAGGCTACTTTCACCTGCAATGTATTATTTTAGGAGGGCTTGCATCTCTTTTTTTTTTTTTTTTTTGCCCAACCAGTGGCACTTTGTAATGACACCTAAAATGTGTGGTGCAACCCAAAAAATATTATTTTGTGGGGAAAATGAAAGAAAAAAAAACAACAACGCAATTTTGCACCTTTTAGAGGGTTTCGTTTTTACGCAGTGCACTTTATGGTGAAAGTAACATACTCTTTTTATCATGTGGATCAGTACGATAAATTAATACCGATGTTTACATGTTTTACTATTACTGTAAAGCTCAAACTTTTTAAACAAAATTTGTTTACAATTGCCCTATTCTGACCCCTATAATGTTCTCATTTTTCCGTTTACGGGGCTTAATGAAGGCTATTTTTTGTGCCGTGACCTGTAGTTTTGATTGGTTTCCCTTTTGCATATATGTGATTTCAAGGCACAATTTGTGCCTCCGATGCACATACGTCAGGAAGCTGCCAAAATGACATGCCGACCTATCCATGGACAGGCACAGTCCTCATTCATTTCAATGTAGTAGTCAGTGAGTAGTCAGCTAATGACTAAGTTCGGGTCATTTCGGGTCAAGTTCGAGTCAAGTTCGAGTTTTGTCCCCCTTCATCATCACTGCTTGTCAATGTCTGAATACAGTGGTCTTCAACCTGCAGACCTCCAGATGTTCCAAAACTACAACTCCCAGCATGCCCGGAAAGCCATCGGCTGTCCGGGCATGCTGGGAGTTGTAGTTTTGAAACATCTGGAGGTCCGCAGGTTGAAGACCACTGAGGGCGGAGAGTTCACTCGAGAATAAGCCGAGGGGGGTGTTTTCAGCACGAAAAATCGTGCTGAAAAACTCGGCTTATACTCGAGTATATACGGTAAGCCAAAACTTGTAGATGCTCGTAAAATACCCCAACAGTAATCACTAGCTGACTACGCTCAGGCCATTGAAATAAAGGAGCCCCCTTCCTGCCCAAGCATGGATACATAGATAATTACGTATCTTTGCCTTTGGAGGCACAAATCGGGGCATAAATGAGCCGTTAAAATTAACACCAGAATTTTTTTCCATGCAAGGGGAGCACTTATGGCATTGTAGTCTCAGAGATCTCACATTGGTATAGTACAGAGCTGTAGGGCACACTGAAGGGAGCAGTGTTTGCCCACAGCTTGAGGAAAGGGTAAAATGATTGGAGTAAATACATCTCAGCTTAGCAGCTTGCTCTGTATTCTGTATTTTTGTATGGTTACTTAGTAGGCACAGAGCCTCTCACTAGCTACTATGGGGACAGGTCCCAAAAAGAAAGTGTATATGACTATGCAAATCCCAATGAGGTCCTTATTATGGGGAACTTAAACTACCCCAATATGAACTGGTAAACTTAGCCCTGTGAATCTTATAAAGGAAACAGGTTTCAGCTTATAGCTAAAGACAATTATCTGACCCGAATGGTGCAGAACCCGACTAGAGGGGGCGCCCTACTGGACTTAAAGGGGTATTCCAGGCAAAAACTTTTTTTTATATATCATCTGACTTCGAAAAGTTAAACAGATTTGTAAATTACTTCTATTAAAAAATCTTAATCCTTCCAATAGTTATAAGCTTCTGAAGTTGAGTTGCTGTTTTCTGTCTAACTGCTCTCTGATGACTCACGTCCCAGGAGCTGTGCAGCTCCTATGGGGATATTTTCCCATCATGCACAGCTCCCGTGACATGACATCATCATTGAGCAGTTAGACAGAAAACTTCAGAAGCTAATAACTATTGGAAGGATTAAGATTTTTTAATAGAAGTAATTTACAAATCTGTTTAACTTTCCGGAGCCAGTTGATATATAAAAAAAAGTTTTTGCCTGGAATACCCCTTTAATATTAACCAGAAGACCTGATATAGTAACTAATATGCAGGTAGAAGGACACCTAGGAAATAGTGACCACAATATAATATATTATAACTTTTCCTTCAATAACGTAACCTTTAAAGGAGCCACAAGAAAAGAGAAGCCCTTAACAGTATAAATTGGGAAAATATCTTCAAAACAAGAGTATAGACACTATAGTATAAAGGGGCAATAACCCATAGTTATTTAGGGACCTGTTATAATGGCTGTATGTGGTGGGATGGGGACCTGTTATAATGACTGTATATGGGGATGGGGACCTGTTGTATTGGCACCCACTTTTTACCCCACACAGTTGGGAACATCACTTGAATATTCTGAAGACCAAACCACATTAATCATGACCCAAGTGGGTAATGGAGACGGATTCCATAAGTGTACTATACGCAGAAAGGCTCACATGGTTGTTGTGCTCCATTGGCACAACTAAAAAGGTGAGCTCAGTAATAAGCACAGCGAGGGAGATTTATCATTGCCGTCCAGAAATGTTTTATTTTTTTTGGCGGTATTATGGTGAAAATTTTTTGCGCAGTTAGTTTGTGAGCAAAAAGGTTAGAAATTTCAAAATAGACACTTTCTGCAAAACTGAAGGGGGGAGATTTATCAATGTGTAGCTGTGTGCACTCATTCCTCCTGCCATTTTTTTGTGGTGAATTTGGCTAACTTGCGCCAAATTTATCAATAAGGTGCACATACTTTAATACATTTTGAACAAATGAAAAATCATCTCAGAACTTGCTGTAGAATGTCACTTTTCTAAGGCAAGGCAGACATGGTATGAATTTGCATTTCTTTACCATTTGCGCACTTTTTTGTGCCTTTTTCAAAAAGGCAATTATGGTAAATATCTTCCACTGCAATGTCAAAAATGATTCACTGCATTTCACAGACAGTTTTGCAGAAAGTGTCTATTTTCAAATTGCGCAAAATTTCTGTGCAAAAACATACTGAACATATTTAGTATGTGCACCTTTTTGAAAAAGGCACAAAAAAGGGTGCAAATATTACGAAAAACGCAAATTTACACCACTGCCTTAGAAATGTGTCATTCTGATGTAATTTCTCATTTATGCAAACTTTATCAGTCTGTGCTCCTTTTTGACAGGCAGAAGAAAAAAGGCAGAAGGAAAGACTGAAAACAGTCACACAATGATAAATCTCTCCCGATATGTGGCACTATTATACCCTAACAGCACAGAGTGTGCACTTTTATACCCTAGCGGCACAGTGTGTAACAATATTTTATCCAGGCAGCAGAGTGTAGGGTACTTTTATGTACTGGGGCACAGCATGTCACATGATTATATCCTGACAGCACAGTATAGGGTACTATTATGTACATTATTATATCCAAGCAGCACAGCGTGTGACATTATTATATCCTAGCAGCACAGTGTGTGACATTATTATATTCAGGCAGCACAGTGTGTGACACTGTTATATCTTTGCAGCACAATGTGTGGCACTCTTATGTCCTTGCAGCATAGTGCGTTGGAATATTATGTCTTTGCGGCACAGCGTGTGGCATTACTATATCCTGGCAGAATAGTGTGTGAAACTAGTAAGACCTAGCAGCACAGTGTGTGGCACTATGATACCCTTGCAGCACAGTGTGTGGTACTATTATATCCTGGTAGTATGGTGTGTGTGTCACTGTTATGTCCTGGCAACACAGTGCGTGGTACTGTTATATCCTGGTGGCACAGTGTATGGCACTATTATATCGTGGTGGCAGTGTATGGCACTATTATATCCTGGCAGCACAGTGCGTGGTACTGTTATATCCTGGTGGCACAGTGTATGGCACTATTATATCGTGGTGGCAGTGTATGGCACTATTATATCCTGGCAGCACAGTGCGTGGCACTATTATGTCCTGGTGGCACAGTGTGTGGCACTATTATATGCTGGCAGCACAGTGTGTGGCACTGTTATATTCAGAAGGCCCAGTGTGGGGCACTGTTATATCCTGGTGGCACATTATGCACCGTTATTACATATGGCATATACAGTATATAGCATTTTATAATTGCCTCCTATCTCAGTCTTCTTCAGAAAGTTTTAGGAACTAATGTAATGTTTACCTCCCCTCCCTTTCATAGCAATTTGTTTATTTATTTATTTATTTATTCATTCATTCATTCAAACTCTCTGTTAAAAGTCAAAAATCTCATTCTGAAACGATGCCAAAAAACACAGTGAACAAGTTACATAAATCACCCAGATTTAGATGGAAATGGTGAACAGGGTAAAACAACAAGAAAACCTTTAAAAAAATACAGTTAAATGCATTTCCCCTTTTTTTTTTTTTTTAAACCTATATTCACATGGAACTCCAATAGTACATAAAGCTCATAAGATTACTATATTAATGAGCAATAGTTATATGTAGAAATTATCTCCACGGATTTGTATATGAGGCGACTGTTACTGGGATACTTGTTGCACTGTAAATGTTTTCTTTTGACTGAACTACCTGGTCCCATTGTGTGGTGTATTTAGCCCAGGGTTATCCACACAGAATAGAATTTCAAAGAGAAGGAGGATCTGAATAGAAATATATAATTGGGTATATTAATTACACTTACTGATATTTCCTTTAAAGCGTACCCGTCAGATCCAACAACATTTATATATATATAAATATCCAAGAGGAACCAGAGCACCGAGGTTCAATTGTGCCTGCACCCACCTCACCTAAGCTGGATGTGTGCTTCACTTCGTGAAGTGTGTCCATGACATAGGTGATGATGCATGGACACAGCAGGACTAGTATGTGTCCAATCAGTTGTTTGACTGGCTTTTTCATTATGAAATACTGAAAATTTTCTAATGAAAGCAATTGCAAAACCTATTGGTTTTACATGCTTTACAACATATCAAATATATCTGACAGTGGCCATTTAAAAGATGATATTAACCCCTTCCCGCTATATGATGTATGCATACATCATGAGGGGGCTCCCGCGACAGAACGCGGGGACACGCGCTGACCCCGCTTCATATTGCGTCGGTCCCGGCGGCCATCAACGGCAGGGACCTGCGGCTTATACCGGACATCCCCGATCACGGTGATGCCCAGTATTAACCCTTCAGGCGCGGCCCAAAAAGTAAAATGGAGCTGCAACAGGAAGCCAGTGATAAATAAAAAGCTATAGGGGAACATAAAATATGTAAAAAAAAATAGATAAAAGCAGTAAAAGTGGAGACAGAAAAACTCATTGTCAAAGAAAGTAAAATTAACCCCAAAATGTCCTTAACTATATAAAAGGTAAACTCATTAGTACATGTCACCTGTCTAACCCAGGAAGAAGTTGAGTGCCGCCTAAAAAAAATTAATATAGACAAATCACCAGGTCCAGATGGCATTAACCCTTGTGATCTAAGGGAGTTAAAGGGGTATTCCCTCCAAAGGATAGGGGATAAGATGTATGATCGCAGGGGTCCTGCCGCTGGGACCCCACGCGATCTCGGCGCAGCCCCCGGCGCTGCCTCTGAAGCCAAGATGTGACGTCACGGGCACGCTACCTTGTGACGTCACACCAAGCCCCTCCACTCATGTCTATGGGAGGGGGCGTGATGACATCATGTCTCAGTCTCGGAGCCAGCACCCGGCACAGAATGCCAAGGGCTGCACTGAGATTGCGGGGCAGGATATTGGATAAGATGTATAAAGCCAGAATACCCCTTTAAAGGGGTATTCCAGGAAAAAAAATAATTATATATCAACTGGCTCCAGAAAGTTAAACAGATTTGTAAAGTACATCTATTAAAATTTTTTAATCCTTCCAATAATTATCAGCTGCTGAAATTGAGTTGTTCCTTTCTGTCTTATAACAGTGCTCTCTGCTGACATCTCTGCTTGCCTCGGGAACTGCAGAGCGTAGAAGAGGTTTGCTATGGGGATTTGCTTCTACTCTGGACAGTTCCCGAGACAGGAGTCATCAGAGAGCACTTAGACAGAAAAGAACAACTCAACTTCAGCAGCTCATAAGTACTGAAAGGATTAAGATTTTTTTTTATAGAAGTAAATCTGTTTGACTTTCTGGAGCCAGTTTATATGTATAAAGCCCGCAGGGCTGTATTTGTGCGAGGGGCGGAAGTAAATATCGCTCCCTGCACTTCCAGGTGGGGCTTATTGGGAACAGGTGTGGGCGTGTGTATATAACTCTCCCCTCTCCTACAGGGGCAGAGCACGTATCGTTTGTGGAACCCTCCCAACCTTCCCTTATTTTATTCCTTCACTATGGGGCATGCCCTCTATAGGCGTGCCCTCATTGCGCAGTTATGGCACAACTCAGACCGCTATGCTAGGGTAAGATCTTGTATAGGTATGTAGGCAATCTTTCTTGTCACTAGTACATGTATGGAGCCCCGAACACAATACATACATACACACATATATATATATATATATATATATATATATATATATATATATAAAAAGTTTTTTTCCTGGATAACCCCTTTAAGTAATGAAATAGACAAACCCTTATTTCTATTTCTAATATTTATAGACTCTATAGTGACAGGGTCATTTCCACAGGACTAGTGCATAGTAAATGTGGTGCCAGTATTAAAAAATGGGCCAAAAAGTGACTCCAGGAATTATAGGCCTGTTAGTTTAACCTCCGTTGTATGTAAATTGTTTGAGGGTTTCCTAAGAGATGCTATTTTGGAGTATCTCGATTGAAAATAAATGTATGACTCCATATCAGCATGGCTTTATGAGGGATCGGTCCTGTCAAACTAACCTGATCAGCTTCTATGAGGAGGTGAGCTCCAGACTGGACCAGAGCAACTCACTGGATGTCGCATATACTGATTTTTTTAAAGAATTTGATACTGTACCACCTTGAAGGTTGGTACATAAAACTTGCCTGGGCTGTGGGAAAATGTGCGTAAGAGGGTAAGTAACTGGCTCAGGGATAGGAAACAGAGGGCTGTTAATGATACATACTCAGGAGTGGTGCAAGGATTTTTGTCACCCTAGGTAAAACCTAATTTTGCCACTCCTTTGGCCCCACGCTTTGGTTGCACCCATTTTTTTTGCACTATGCAGTTATTGAATAAAAGTTATTATACAGAGATCAATATTCCCACATACAGTGAAGACACAGAAGTAGATATCAGTTCTACACAAAACTGATATCCTGTATAAGGGATAAGAGCTGCATGTAGGGTCTTACAGGTGACGTCTATTCTGATCTGAGTCAGTCACTTTAATTTTCTTAATTCTTAATTATCTATGCCCCCATAATGCAGGTCCCCCACATTGCCCCATATAGCAGGCTACTCACATTGCCCCCATAAAGCAGATCTCCTCACATTGTCCCCATATTCCTTCACATTGCCTCAAATATTCCCTGACATGGCCCCATATATCGCCTCACATTGCCCCCAAATATGGCAGGCCCCTCACATACATTGTCCCCATATATATAGCAGGCCCCCTAGCATACATTGCCCCTATATATAGCAGGCCCCCACACATACATTAACCCCCATATATATAGCAGGCCCCCATCATACACATTGCCCACATATATAGCAGGCCCCATCACATACATTGCCCCCATATATAGCAGGCCCCCTCACATACATTGCCACCATATGTAGTATCCGTAAGGGATTTTTCCACTGTTTGTAGTGGCAGCTGTAATATGCAAAAAGACTGTACAGTCAATTTTTTTTTTAAAAAGGTCTTAGTAATAATTTAATCTGCCTCAGATAGTCCATGGAAGTGGTGGAACATTTACCCTACAGGGTGACATTAAAATTGTAATGGTTAAGATGCTCAGTGAAATTGTTAAAATGATCTTCTGATCCATCTCAAATAAAAAGATCATCTATGTAGCGTTTGTAAAATATGATGTTTATCCCCCAGGGATGATGGTTGTAGCTACATTCTGTTTCACAAGCACCCATGTATAGATTAGTGAAATAAAAAAGCACAAACGGATGCGCTCCGTAGTGTAACACCAAAGGTGAGTTGGTAACGCTAAGTGTGAATTGCGCTTACCACATGAAGTTGTACTCCAACCAAGTACAACAATGGAACAGGGCGTATCATCAAAGGGTCTCTGAGGAAGCGGGTGACCGTGAAAAGCGTTGCATTATGGGAAATAAATCCTTTTAACTTCTTATCTGGTCTCAGCGCTTCCATTGATCCCGCTCTGCTACCTGGAGATTACTTGTTTTCATCATGTATAGATTAGGGAAGGCTGGTGTAAGAATATCTGTGATTCAAGCGGAAAATAATTGTGATGTAATATACTGTATATCTGATGCTGGGCATGGAATCATGTCCTTTTAAGACATTTGCAACAACCTTGATCCCGTGTTGGTGTGGAATGTTGGAGTAGAGGGTGGGCACGTCTAGGATTGCCCACATTTATCCAGGTTTCCATCTACTGTATATCTATTTAGTACTTCTATAAGAGATGGAGTATCCTTGAGATAGGATTCCAAGGGGGGTGCCAGGGGCGGACTGACCCGCCACCACCGCTACTGAGGTCCGGGACACTAGTCCCAGATCCCCAGCAGACAGCGCTGCCTTCTCCTGTATGTGCGATACACGCACATACAGGAGAAGGCATCCCCTCTGTGTGAGCAGCATCTGCAGCTTACACAGAGGAGACGTGACCTCCGCCCCCATGCAGCACGCAGTACAGGCGCTGGTGACGTCACTCATCCGGCGCCTGTACTGTTGAGGGGAGAAGATGCGGGCCCCTGCTGCTGAGGAGATCGCTGCGTGGGATATCAGGTGAGCATCCTTTTTTTTTCCCCCCTCAACTCTGTATATACCTATGGGGGAGGGGGGATACTCTGCATATACCTATGGGGAAGAGGGGGGGTTACTTTGCATATACCTATGGGGAAGATGGGGAGGGGGGTTACTCTGCATATACCTATGGGGAAGAGGGGAGGTTACTCTGCATATACCTATGGGGAAGAGGGGGGGTTACTCTGCATATACCTATGAGGAAGAGGGGGGAGGGGGGTTACTCTGCATATACCTATGGGGAAGAGGGGGGAGTTACTCTGCATATACCTATGGGGAAGAGGGGGGGTTACTCTGCATATACCTATGGGGAAGATGGGGAGGGGGGTTACTCTGCATATACCTATGGGGAAGAGGGGAGGTTACTCTGCATATACCTATGAGGAAGAGGGGGGAGGGGGGGTTACTCTGCATATACCTATGGGGAAGAGGGGGGAGTTACTCTGCATATACCTATGGGGAAGAGGGGGGGTTACTCTGCATATACCTATGGGGAAGATGGGGAGGGGGGTTACTCTGCATATACCTATGGGTAAGAGGGGAGGTTACTCTGCATATACCTATGGGGAAGAGGGGGGGTTACTCTGCATATACCTATGAGGAAGAGGGGGGAGGGGGGGTTACTCTGCATATACCTATGGGGAAGAGGGGGGGAGTTACTCTGCATATACCTATGGGGAAGAGGGGGGGTTACTCTGCATATACCTATGGGGAAGATGGGGAGGGGGGTTACTCTGCATATACCTATGGGTAAGAGGGGAGGTTACTCTGCATATACCTATGGGGAAGAGGGGGGGTTACTCTGCATATACCTATGAGGAAGAGGGGGGAGGGGGGTTACTCTGCATATACCTATGGGGAACAGAACAGGGGGAGGGGGGTTAATCTGCATATACCTATGGGAAAGAGGGGGAGGGGGGGGGGTTAATCTGCATATACCTATAGGGAAGGGGGGTTACTCTGCATATACCTATGGGGAAGAGGGGGGAGGGGGGGTTACTCTGCAAATACCTATGGGGAAGAGGGGGGGGTGTAACTCTGCATATACCTATGGAGAAAAGGGGGGGTGTAACTTTGCATATACCTATAGGAAAGAGGGGGGTGTAACTGCATATACCTATGAGAAAGAGGGAGGGTGGTAACTGCATATACCTATGGGAAAGGGGGGGGGGTAACACGACATATACCAATGGGAAAGAGGGGATGGTGTACCTGCTTATACCTATGGGAAAGAGGGGGGGCGGTAACTCTGCCTATACCAATGGGGAAGATGGGGGGTGGTAACTCTGCCTATACCAATGGGGAAGAGGGGGGGAACTCTACCTATACCTATGGGGAAAGGAGGGGGGTGTAATTTTGCCTATACGTACGGAAAAAGGGGGTGAGGGGATTGTGCTGCCTATACTTAAAGGGGGGGTTAACTCTGTTCCTATACCTATTGGGAAGGGGGGGGCTACCTAACTTTATACATGGATGCCTAACTACTTACCTACATACCCAGCTACCTAACTATGTACATACCTGGCCTTCATACATGGCTACCTAACTACCTAGCTAGCCCCTATCTACCTAACATGTCACCTACCTACATATCTGGCTTCCTGATCTACCTACCTAGTTACCTGGCTACCTACCTACATGCCCTTTTACTGTGCAGGACACCAAGGAGGGCATTATTACAGTTTGTGGGTCTATAGATGGAAAGATTGTAGAGGAGGGGAGAGCACTGGAAAATGCAGAGTCTGACATGTTTTTCCTGCAGATGTTAAGAGATCCACATGGCGGTCTTATCCGGACGGAGAAGAAAAGGAAAGAGGATGCCGCTGATCAGAAAAGATGTAATTGTGAGTCCCAAAATGTAACTGTAATCACTTATATGGTATACGCATCCTGTGTATAGCTGATATCTAGATATCTACCGCCATATGGTCCTGTATATAATCACTCATATTGCATACAGATCCTTTATAGAATAGTGGTCTGTGTATAGTGGTTTTATTCAGTAGAGTATGGCGGTATTATCCAGTTATTGAGTGGTGGTATATATGTACTCCTTGTATACCAGTATTATTGGTCATGGAAATTTACCTATGTTAAAGTGTTTCTTACATATATAAATTTTTGTTTATTGTGTGTGTGGGATTTGGGTGGAATAGGAGTGTGGCAGAAGATTGACGAGCTGCAGAGCCTAGCAAGGGCCCTTGCTTTTTTTTTGGTCTGAGGGCCCCGAGTGTTGTCATTCCGCCCCTGGGGGGAGGGGAGGGAGGGGGTGTAATTTAAGGGGGGAAGGGTGGGGGATGTAATTAAGGGGGGTGTAATTAAAGACAGGTTATCTATACATTTATGTATTTTCGGCAGGTAGTAAAAGATAGCTGTTTTTGGATTATTAATCTAGATGAAATCTTTATTTTTTTGTCCAGAATTCCTTGGTGAAAGGCCCGAGTCACAATTTCTAAGCATATTCTCTAAAATTCAGTGGTTGAATCTTGTTGAAAAGCACAGTGTAATACTCTTTATTTGCCATGATCCTAAGTGCTTTATCGATGTACGTATGTCTATCTTGTATAACTATTCCTCCCCTTTATCCGCACTTCAGATGATGATATCAATATTTTCAGATAAAGATGTCAAGGCATGTCTTTCTGCTCTTGTGAGGTTATGTTTTGGCGTGTTGTAGACATTAATGGTCCTGAAGTCTTCAGCTGCAAGCTCAAAGAAAGTTTCGATGAGGTGGCCTCTAAAATAAGAGAAAAATTGGACATCAGGTCAGTAGAGACTTTATTGGAGGTGGTTTTATAGTATTGATGGATTCTTTAATGGTGGGATCATTAATCCTAAAAAGATTAGGCAGAGAAAACTGCATATTCAGAGTTATTTTACTGTATGCGTAAATCAAATTTGTTCACTTTGCCAGAGGGACAGAATGAAAGACCTTTAGCTAATAAATTTAATTCCGTTTCAGACAGTATATGTGAAGAGAGGTTAAAGATTTTTATACTTTCTCTGGGTAGTTCGTCTATTGGTGTGTTTTGTTCTTCTTGGGCTGTGGTATGGACGTTGTCTTTTCTCTTTCATTCTCCCTTTTTTTCCTGCAGCCCCTCTTGGTTTTTCCTTCTCTTTTTTTCTCTGGTTCCTTCCATTTCTGTATACAATAGATTTTAAAAACGACGGCAAAGGGAGCCTTTTTGGATTTATAAAATGAATACCTTAGTTCCTTTTGGTCTTAAAGAAGCCATCATTATTATTCGATAAATAGAAAAACACAAGAATGGGATGGGCACGGCAAACACCTATAAACTGAGCTGTGCACAATGAGCTAAAAAAAGCTACTGATGTATCCTGGGTGTATAGAGAAGTGCTGGGGTGCTAGACAAAAGTAGCAAACATGTACAACGATATCTTTATGCAAGAAGAAAATGTCTGCACTCACCACTTGACTTCAAAGAAAATTTGGACTTTATTCAGCGTAGCAGCAATGTCCATAGAAAATTCAAAAACATACACCCAGGTGAACAGGGAGGGGGAGCAGCTCGCGGCTCTGTGGCCGAAGTGATAAGGAACAAACACTTCGGCCGCAGAGCCGCGAGCTGCTCCCCCTCCCTGTTCACCTGGGTGTATGTTTTTGAATTTTCTATGGACATTGCTGCTACGCTGAATAAGGTCCAAATTTTCTTTGAAGTCAAGTGGTGAGTGCAGATATTTTCTTCTTGCATAAAGATATTATTATTCGATAAATCATTGACATTATTTCAGGCACCATCCTATTGGACAGGGATATTACTTTTTCATAAATCCTAATCTGAGTCTTATCTCCCAAAAATGATGTTTTAGTATCTATATATTGGTTCTTCGCATGCTAGCGCTGGTCCTCCAGAAGGGATAGAATTTTTTGAAATGCTCATACTGTCTTACATATATATTTTATCCATCTATATTTGGTATGATTTTATGTTTTAGAAATGCAAAATGTTTCTTAAAACTATATCGGTAATATATTTATTATTTTACCCATGGCTCATGGATCGTACCCAAATCGTACCCAGAGAGTGGTGGTCAATGATTCGTACTCTGATTGGTCCCCGGTTATTAGTGGTGTACCCCAAGGTTCAGTACTGGGCCCACTGTTTTGTTAACTTATTTATCAATGATATAGAGGATGGCATTAACTTCTCTGTTTCTATCTTTACAGATGACACCAAGCTTTGTAGCACGGTACAGTCTATAGAGGATGTGTATAGGTTACAAGATGACTTGGATAGACTAAGTGTCTGGGCATCCACTTGGCAAATGAGGTTCAATGTGGATAAATGTAAAGTTATGAATCTGAGTACTAATAACATGCATGCGTCGTATGTCTTAGGGGGGATTAAACTGGCAGAGTCACTGGTAGAGAAGGATCTGGGTGTACTTGTAGATTACAGACTACAGAATAGCATGCAATGTCAGGCTGCTGCTTCCAAAGCCAGCAGGATATTGTAATGTATAAAAGGAGGCATGGACTCGAGGAACAGGGACATAATACTCCCCCTTTATAAAGCATTGGTACGGCCTCACCTGGAATATGCTGTTCAGTTTTGGGCACCAGTCCATAAAAGGGACACTGTGGAGCTGGAAAGGGTGCAGAGACGCGCGACTAAACTAATATGGGGCATGGAACATCTTAGCTATGAGGAGCGATTGAACAATTGTAACTCCTTTAGTCTTGAGAAGAGATGTTTAAGGGGGGATATGATAAATGTATATTAATGGCCCATACAAAAAATATGGAGAAAAACTGTTCCAGGTTAAACCCCCCCAAAGGACGAGGGGGCACTCCCTCCGTCTTGAGAAGAAAAGGTTTAGTCTCAAGGGGCGACATGCCTTCTTTACCATAAGAACTGTGAACTTAATTAACAGTCTACCTCAGGAACTGGTCACAGCAGGAAAAATTAACAGCTTTAAAACAGGGTTAGATACATTCCTGGAACAAAATAACATTAATGCTTATGAAGAAATATAAAATCCCACCCCTTCCCCAATATCGCGCCACACCCCTACCCTTCAATTTCCTGGTTGAACTTGATGGACGTATGTCTTTTTTCAACCGTACTAACTATGTAACTGTATTACTTTTCGGTCCCATTTACAGCTCTGCCCTTGATGGGGCTGGACAGGACATCATTTCTTGGTGCCTTTCACAAATGTATATATGTTTGTATATGTCACGCTAATGTTTATGCACACCTGTTCATCTGAGGAAGGGCTCCTAAGCCCTGAAACACGTTATTTTTTTTGGCATATGATACAATAAAAGACAATTGTGAACTGGGATTTTCTTTGTTTTACAACACTCTTACTTCAACCGGCACCCACACTGACATTTGGAAGGCTGCACCATCATAATTTTTTTTATTTTTAAACTCTGTTTATTACAAGGATTTTCAAAACACATCAGCAGGCAAGAGAATGCGGATAGGTGAACTGAAAGAGGGTCGCGCAGGATCCTAAATATCTAAATACCAACAATGTTGCAGTATCCGTTACAGTACACACGTGACCGAAGTGAGATGAACATGTTGCTGCAAATCCACATCTGGCAAAATACACTAACATTCCCACCAACACACACACACCACAGAGAAAAAAAAAAAAAAAAAGGGGGGGAGAGGAAAGGAGGTAAGGATGAGAAAGAGCCAGGTCAGCTTTATTAGCCACAGAGACATTTGCCCGGAAAAAGTGATAAGCACGGAGAGTCATCCCCTGTCATCAGAAAGGCGAAGGGGGCCCAATGAATTGATAAGCGATGCCAGAGAATACCATTCCGTGTGTCGGAATGGTAAAAAATTTCATCAATTTGAGGTTTAGTCAGGTGGGCGACCAAAAATGTCTTCCACTTAGCAAAGAATTTTTTTGCATTCCGCTCGCGGTGCCTCTCCGTGTCCAGCCTGTCGGCCTCCAAGAAATCTTTAAGATCCCCAACTACAGCCGCAACAGACGGAACGGTGGGTGTGATCCACTCCCGTAAGATTATTCGTTTAGCAACCAAAAGAATAACATGCACAAATCTGGGCAGGGATCGAAGGCCCGCCAGTTCTATGATCGTGGGGTCCACAGACTGAAACAGGAGGGCACGTTGAGTCAATGGTAAGCTAACCTTCCAATAGGTGGTGATGTAGGTCACCACCTCTCTCCAGAACGGCTGGATCTTCTCACAGGACCAAATGCCATGGAGAAAATCAGTGGAAGGCGTACCACATTTTGGGCATGACGTAATCCTGTCAGGAAACGTAGCGGATGCCGGGATATTAAAGCCCAGGTATCCAAAGTGCACCAGTTTAAAGTAGGACTACCGCCAACGTTCGTTTATAACATTCTGTCTAACCCTTGTCCAACCGTCCAGTATGTATTCCCTAGTGTCCGAGTCCTGAAGAATCGCCTCCCATTTAGCAAATATAGTATGTTTAGAGACTTTCAGAAGTCGATCGTTAAAACTTCTGTACAGGGTAGAAATGGAAACTTTTCTGGGCTGCGTTCCTACCAGATTCTCCAGGGGTAAGGGGGTTCACTACAGAGACAGGATTTCGCAGCCTAGCCGTACAGACCGATAAAAGCTGCAACACCTGGAGAAAATGTGGAATCTTTCTAGGAGCTCGTTTAGGGGTCAACCATCGTCCATCTTCGATAGACATCAGCTGGTTGCCAGTGTGTAGTCCCTTGCGTTTCCATATGTCAAAAGTGCGTTCTGTCTGACTGGAGTACACTCCGGGTGTCCCCACAAATTGAGCCTCCCCGGCAACAAATAAGGTAGGTTATACGCTTTGCGAATGGACCGCCATGTCACCACCGTGTCCCTGATCAGGGTCGACCGTTTGATATGGGCGGGTAGGCTCTGTATACGTGAATGCAGGCAAGACACCAGGTTCCACGGGAACGCATAGTCTTCCTCTACATTATGAAATATGAAATATGAAATTGGAATGGTAGCTGGAGGCATGCAGCCGGTCCATAACATGACGGAAGAGGCACGATAAATTGTACCCTCGGAGATTGGGGAAACTCACTCCCCCATCTGCTCGGTGAAGCATTAGTTTTTGGAGGGAGATACGAGGACGCCTACCCGACCAGATAAAACGGGAGAAGGCCGAATTAAGGGCGTTGATATCTTTGTGCTTCAGCAGTAGAGGTAAGGTTTGCAAATGATACAGAAATCTAGGGAAGCTGATCATCTTCACTAGGTGACATTTACCGAGGAAGGAGATCGGCAGATGACTCCATCTTTGCAATTCGGTACATATCTGCTGAAAGAGTGGGGGATAATTTAGGATGTAGAGAGAGGAGGGAACCTTCCCTATTTTGATCCCCAGATAGGTGATAGAAGATTTAATAAGGTTCCCGGGTACATTGATCGCCTCCCAGTACTGTAAGGGTCTAGGGGCACCTAGCGGTAACAGCTCGCTCTTTGATTGGTTGATTTTATACCCCGAGAATGTTTCAAAGCGGGTTAGTGTCGACATTAAGGACGGGTAATGGGACTTCGGATCTGCCATGAAGATGAGGATGTCGTCGGCAAAGAGAGTCAATTTGACCTCTATCCTTTGGATAACAATACCCCGATAAGTCGACGACTCCTCCAGATGTCTTGCCAAGGGCTCAAGAGCTATATTGAACAAAAGTGGTGAAAGTGGGCATCCCTGTCGCGTCCCATTAAAGAGGGGAAAGGAGGGGTATAGGAAGCCAGAAGTAAATACCTTTGCCAAGGGGGAAGTGTAGAGGCTTTTAAGGAAAGACCGGAAATTCCCCACTATACCCATTTCGTTCAGCACCATCCCGAGCCAGTCCCATTTAACATTATCAAACATTTTTTCCGCGTCCAACGCCAACAAAGCAGGATGTTCGCCCGGCTCGGGACGGTGCTGCACTCTGTCTAGGACTGCAAGAACTTTACGGATAATAGTCACAGCTGAGCGATTGCAGACAAAGCCCACCTGTGAGGGGCCAATGAGCGTGGGCAGGGAGGCACTTAAACGGTCAGCCATTATTTTCGACATCAGTTTGAGATCTTGGTTTATTAGCGATATGGGGCGGTATGATTGGGGAAGCAAGGGATCCTTGCCTGGTTTCAGGAGTAGTTTGATAGTTGCCGTGTTCGAGTGTAAGGGTAGAGCACCGCTGTGCAGGACATGGTTGAGGTAGGACGTCAAAGGAGTCGCCACCTGATCCACCAATATCTTGTAGAATTCGCCCGTGAATCCATCCGGACCTGGCGCTTTGGAGTTATGTAAATTTTTTATCGTGCTGCGCACCTCCTCCTCAGTGGAGTCTGCGTTTAAGATATCACGCTGATCAGGAGTCATTGTGGGGAGAGTGACCGACTCCAAAGACGCCCCACCAGCAACCATGTCAGCAGGCGAAGACGCATAGAGTGCGGAATAATATGAATGGAAAATGGAATGAATAGTTTTGGGGTCTGAGTGGGTTGCTCCTGAGTCATCCTGTAGGGAGGAAAAGTGTTGGGGGGGGGGAGTTGTTCCTTGGCTAGGCACGCCAGTAGGCGACCCGATTTGTTACCAAACCGGAATAGGTCAGCTCTAAGTCGGGAATACGTAGCTAGGCACTTCCGCTCCGACCACAGGTCGAAGGTAGTTTTTGCGGCCTTCCATGCCTGGCATGCCTCAGCCGACGGACGAGAAATGTAGGTAGTGTATGCCTTTTGTAGGGAATTGCTTGCTTCCAAAAAGTAATGGAGAGATTTATTTTTTACCGTCGACATGTATGCGATTAGATGACCGCATAGGACATGTGGCCAACTCCCAATAAAGTGGGGCATCACTAACATGAGTGCCATTATCCCAGCAGTACTCAAGCCACCAGTTTCTCAGTGAGTCCGCAAAATTGTCGTCTTTTGCCATATACGCCGAGAAGCGGCACTGGAAGTCCGTACCTTTTGGGTAGGAGTCTGCCAGTGATAAGGAAATGGGCGGATGATCCGAGATGACCATAGTGTGGACACCGGGGCACCAGATCAGGGGATACTAGCTCAAACAATCGTATCGCCCCAGAGGAGAGGCAAACACTGCACTATGTGCGCAAAGATCGTCAGCCGACAATCAGCACCGTGCTAGGGACTTCGCTTTTTTCTGTAAGTAAGCGGACCCCCCGACAGTATATTCAGTTACAATCAAGGCCAAGTAATCCCCAACTAGACCCCAGCCCTCCCCCCCCAGTCAAACTCCCCACTAACATTCTGGAATCAACGATCCATCACCAGGATATCAGGCTCCTTAGACACTGGTGAGCCGCTGTCAGTACCCATGTCTGTCGTGAGTGAAGTCAGAGCCCACAATGAGTCCCTAAGCTTGCAGGATAACGTCTCAACGTTCGTCAGTACAATAGATCTAGTCCCCTCCTGACAGTTAGAACAGGTGGGAAGTCGAGAAACTTCGGAATGTGCCGGGGGGGGGGGGGGGGGGGTTAGTGGGTGCTCTGAGTAGGGCTCCGGCTTCTGGGTGAACTTGATGGTATTAGGTTCTCGGGGCCCCCTTGAATCCCATTCAGTCGACCAGGACTAGCAGGGCTGTGTAGTGCCACCTCGGCAGCCGCCGGGCTACGGAAAACTGAAGAAGTTCCGTCGTCATGGAAAATACGTAATATAGCAGGGAATTGCAATTGAAACTTAATTTTCCAGTTAAACAGGTCTGAGCAAATTGCACTAAAAGCTCTACGTCACTTGGCAACGGGTGCAGAAAAGTCCTCGAAGATGAGAATGCGACAGTCACGAACAACTAGTGACACAGTGCGGCGCTGAAAAGCCCGCAAGATAGCCTGACGGTCATTGTAGTCTAGCAATTTAAAGATGACTTGGCGGGGGCTACTTTGCTGACCCAACTGAGACGGGCGATGGGCATCTCTCCTGTTCCCCAAATCAGGACCCAGTCTGTGTGCTCGTTCTACCCTGCAGTTGTGGTCCAGACCCAGGACCTCGGTCAATTCAACCTCACATAAGTGCTGTAGATCAGGTGAAGGTATCTGTTCTGATAGTCCCACAATGCGCTAATTGTTGCGCCGAGAGCGGTTCTCTAGGTCATCAAGTTTAGCCCATAGATTAGCGTTTTCTTGCGTCAGGTCTGCAATTTGGTTAGATAAGTCAGAGTGGCTAGTCTGGAGCTCAGTGACATCAGATTGCACCACATCCACGGCTACGTTAGTCTGGGAAAGCTCCCTTCTCAGTGAGTCAAATGAAGCCTGCAGGGTAGCTTCCAGAGAGTTCTGTATGTCAGGTATAATCTGCTCCATTATCTGCTCAGCTAGCACTTTGAAGTTAATAGCTTGTGGTGCAAGGGCGGCTGGGGGGGTAACAGAGGCTGAAGAGCACCCAGGGCCACCCGAGGAAGTGACAGAGACCTGAGGCTGGGTGAGGGAGGCAAGTAGCGGTGTCCCCTGTGATGGTCCCAATGACTCAGGGAGAGGAGGATTGGAGGGCTTCCCAGGCGCCATATTGCCTCTGGTGACTGTCGAGCTGGCCTGGGAAGGGGGTGGAAGTCCCTTATTAGTAGCACAGTCCTGGGTGGGAGAGGGCACCTCCTGCGGGGGGGGCAGCAATCCCCATATGAAATTCACTGACCTGAGTAACAATGTCCGCCATGTGCGCAGGCTCTCCCCGCGATGCGCCGGGCTGTGTCCGGGATGGCGCGGCTGCAGGGGATGTGGTGGCCGTGAGGGAATCTTCGGGCCGCGCTGGGGAGAGTGGCACCGGTGATCTGCAGGAGCGGCCAGCAGTTGCCGGGCTCCAACGGGCAGAGATCCCCCGTAGGAGAAGCGGGACAGGCGCTTCCTTACTTGTATGTGTGCGCCGTGGCCGCCTTCCCACGTGGTGCCGCCACGCGCTGTGCAGAAGCCAGGCGGGAGGACAAGGTGGCAAGGTGGAAGGCGAATCTCTGGCGCTGCGAAGTAGGTAACCCTCCATGCGGCAGGTCAGTGAGGAGAAGATGGGGTCCGTGGGCACCAGGGTCCAGGGGGGGGATCAGCTCAGCGGTAGAGAAGGCTGTTAAGGGGGAGCGCAGGAGCTCACTTAGCCAAGTCCTCTCATGGCAGCGCCGGAACCGAAAGTCTGCACCATCATTATTCATGCCTGAATAAGTAATTGTGTCTTTCATACAACTCTATAAGGTGAGCGTGCTATATTAGGAGTAATTCATCCTTACACGATTGTCTGTCTATACACATATTGCCCTACGATAAGCTGTGCTTTTCTTTTTTTTTTTTATCTAAGTTATATATGCTACAGGTATCAGAGTCCCTGGTATGGATTCCTGGCTTCTATTATTGAGGCTGGATTAAATCTTTGGCCTTTGATGTTGGTTATGTTTGGTACAGTGTTCTGTCAATTGGTGGTACTTGGGTTGGTCTGGGGAAGTGTTTTCTATGGGCTTTGTTCACTTATTTCCCTGGTACATTTACCTGCTTCTGTTTGTACTGGCCTGTAGTACGTGGGATGCTGCTAGCATCATTAGAGATGTGTGCAATGTTAAATATGGCACTCTCTTATGTTGTTGGTGCTCATGTAGTATCCCAATCCTTAACAGCATATAGTAAACAACTTGGCACTTAGAACTGTGATTCAAGGTTTTATTTTTCACAATCCTTATAGATACATACATAATGTTTCGGTACAACTGGACGTTCATCAGACTTCAGGATTGCTGCAAAGACTTGGTTGTGATTTCATAGAACTGACAGATGACAGGAGAGAAGTGTACTGTGTCTGTGACCTATAGTCACTAGTGGAATCTACTAGCGACCATAGGTCGCAAACACTGTGTACTTCTGGCATTTGGCCGTTCTATCAAATCACAAGCAAGCCTCCACAGCAATCCTAATGTCTGATGAAGATCCAGTTGGACCAAAAAGTTACATATGTGTTGATAAGGATTGCAAAAATAAAACCTCTTGATTCACAGTTCTGAGTGCAAAGTTGTTTGCTATATATAATTAGAGGTGTGTTGGAGATTTCCTGTTCGTAGGTGGATCTCTGGCTTGCTGGTTCGTCATTGAGGGTTGTGCGCTGCTAGTCCTGGATACATTGTCAGCACACTTTTCTCATTACAATTGTCTCCATTTTGGTTGCAGGCACACTGCCCTGTGTGTCTGGGCAGCCGGACACTCTATCCATAAGGGTATTTTTCTAGCATGGGGCTGCATGTTCTTAACTTAAAGGAGTGCTCCGGCCCTAAGACATCTTATCCCCTATCCAAAGGATAGGGGATAAGATGTCTGACCGCAGGGGTCCCGCTGTCACGACCCCTCCCATAGACTTGCATAGCGGGGGTGGGGCGTGACATCACACGGGGCAGAGTCATTACGTCACGAAACTCCGGCCCTGTGGTCGTCACACGGCAGATTATGAGCTGACAGCGCGGCATACAGCTCCCCGAGATGGGTGCTAAATGCAAGATGGCGGGACGCTTTGGACTTTATAACTTATTATCTTCACCATCCCTGGGGGCACATATGTCCCTCGGGGATGGTGAGGATAATGATTTTAGCATATGTAACGCATTGCCAAGTGTTTTATATGCTAAAATCTGCTGATTGGTTCCCTTTAAGTTGTTGATGCTTGTGACTTTTGTATGCATAATCTCCATGTACTAGCCTCTTGCTGTAGATGTTATATCTAACATATACAGTGGGGCAAAAAAGTCAGCCATCAATTGCGCAAGTTCTCCCACTTAAAAAGATGAGAGAGGCCTATAATTTTCATCATAGATATTCCTCAACTATGAGAGACAAAATGAGAAAAACTAAATCCATAAAATCACTGTCTGATTTTTAAAGAATTTATTTGCAAATTATGGTGGAAAATAAGTATTTGGTCACCTACAAACAAGCAAGATTTGTGGCTCTCACAAACCTGTAAATTCTTCTTTAAGAGTCTCCTCTGTTCTCCACTCCTTACCTGTATTAATGGCACCTGTTTGAACTTGTTCTCAGTATAAAAGACGCCTGTCCACAACTTCAGTCACACTCCAAACTCCACTATAGCCAAGACCAAAGAGCTGTCGAAGGACACCAGAAACAAAATTGTAGACCTGTACCAGGCTGGGTACACTGAATCTGTAATAGGCAAGCAGCTTAGTGTGAAGAAATCAACTGTGGGAACAATTATTAGAAAATGGAAGACATACAAGACCACTGATAATCTCCCTTGATCTGAGGCTCCACGCAAGATCTCACTCCGTAGGGTCAAAATGATCACAAGAAGGTTTAGCAAAAATCCCAGAACCACACAGAGGGACCTAGTGAATGACCTGCAGAGAGCTTGGAACAAAGTAACAAAGGCTACCATCAGTAACTCACTACCCCACCAGGGACTCAAACCATGCAGTGCCAGATGTGTCTCCCTGCTTAAGCCAGTACATGTATGGGCCCGTCTGAAGTCTGCTAGAGAACTTTTGGATGATTCAGAAGAGGATTGGGAGTATATCATATGGTCAGATTAAAACAAAGTAGAACTTTTTGGTAAAAACTCAACTCGTCATGTTTGGAGGAGAAAGAATGCTGAGTTGCATCCAAAGAACACCATACCTACTGTGAAGCATGGGGATGGAAACATCATGCTTTGTGGCTGTTTTTCAGCAAAGGGACCAGGACGACTGATCCGTGTAAAGGAAAGAATGAATGGGGCCATGTATCGTGAGATTTTGAGTGAAAACCTCCTTCCATCAGCAAGAGCATTGAAGATGAAACATGGCTGGGTCCTTCAGCATGACAATGATCCCAAACACACCGCCCGGGCAACGAAGAAGTGGCTTCGTAAGAAGCATTTCAAGGTCCCAGAGTGGCCTAGCCAGTCTCCAGATCTCAACCACATAGAAAACCTTTGGAGGGAGTCTGTGATGCCCAGCGACAGCCCCAAAACATCACTGCTCTAGAGGAGATCTGCATGGAGGAATGGGCCAAAATACCAGCAACAGTGTGTGAAAACCTTGTGTAGACTTACAGAAAACGTTTGACCTTTGTCATTGCCAACAAAGGGTATATAACAAAGTATTGAGATGAACTTTTGTTATTGACCAAATACTTATTTTTCACCATAATTTGCAAATAAATTCTTTAAAAATCAGACAATGTGATTTTATGGATTTTTTTCTCATTATGTCTCTCATAGTTGAGGTATACCTATGATGGAAATTACAGGCCTCTCTCATCTTTTTAAGTGGGAGAACTTGTACAATTGGTGGCTGACTAAATACTTTTTTGCCCCACTGTATTTGATTGTTCTCCATCTGAAATTATGAGAGAGAAAACAAAAAAAATGAATCCCATATAGAGACTTGGTAATTAGTAGCAAAGGTAGATCCGGCTGTAGCCTGTCTATTTAGAATAGCCTTTTTCCATGCAGATGGTCTTTTGAAAAACCATTGGATAGAAAAGCAAACATCTTATTAAAAAGATCTTAATTTAGCGTTTTCTAAATAATGCTGCTGTGTCTACTGTACCAGTCGCTAGAGCTCTTACAGTGTGATTGACCCAAGTGTCCATAGATATTGAAGAGGGAGTGCCATAAGAAGAATTATTGGACCAAGCATGATCATTAAACATGGCTGCAGACTATACTTGGAACTTTACATTACCGTATATCCCGGCGTATAAGACGACTTTTTAACCCCGAATTTTGTTCTGAAAAGTCGGGGGTCGTCTTATACGCCGGGTATTGAGGTCCAGGATAGGAAAACTTCTGATTATCTGCCCGGGCCGGCTCCCGTGTGTGGCTGCAGGCGGGGCCGGCCAGAGCAAGTAAAAACTAATACTGTATACTAAAAACCAGAGTGCCTCCAGGTGTTGTGAAACTACAACTCCCAGCACGGCAAAGGGTGTCCGGGCATGCTGGGAGTTGTAGTTTTACAACAGCTGGAGGCCCCCTGGTTTTTAGTATACAGTATTAGTTTTTACTTGCTCTGGCCGGCCCCCGCCTGCAGCGACACACGGGAGCCGGCCTGGGCAGACAATCATAGGTATTCCTATGCCGGACAACCCTGTGTCCCAAAAAATCTTTTCGGGACATAAGGATGTCTGCCGGTCACTTACCATTCCCCGGCGTCCTCCTGCGGTCCGGTCCTCAGTCTCTATGGTTGTACGCACGGGACGTCAGTGACGTCACGTGCCTACAACCATAGAGGCAGAGGAGCGCAGGACCAGGAGGACTGCAGGAGGACACGCGCCGACCGGGGCCTGGTGAGTGAGTGATCTTAAGTGATCCGGTCACCGCTCCCCGGTCCCGGCACCTACTGCTATGGTCCATAGGCCATAGCAGTAGATGGTGACCCGGGCCGGAGGAGCGGTGATCGGAACACTGTGGGGGCAGACCAGTAGAGACATACAGCCTGCAGCCATACACTGTATATGGCTGGAAGCTGTATGTCTGTTGGGGGGGGGGGGGGGAGCTGCCAATCTAATGTGGGGGGAGCTGCCTACTATTGTGGGGGAACTGCTGACCTAATGTGGGGGGAGATGCCTACAAATGTGGGGGGAGCTGCCTACAAATGTGGGGGAGCTGCCTACTAATGTGGGGGAACTGCTACTAATGTGGATGAGCTGCCTACTAATGTGGGGTAACTGCTGACCTAACGTGGGGTAACTCACGACCAATTGTGGGGGAGCTGCCTATTATTGTGGGGGAACTATACTGCCTACCTAATGTGGGGGAACATGATGCCTACCTAATGTGGGGGGAACTACAAGGTACCGTACATCGCGGTAGGAGGGGTAGTCTTATATGGCGAGTATATCCCAAACTCTATATTTTAACTGTAAAAGTTGGGGGTCGTCTTATACGGTAGATGTTATAAAGGTAGCTCCTTAAAACATGGCCATATCAAACTACTAGGAGAGCTACAGAATTTGGCTTAAAGGGGTACTCAGGTGGAATTTTTTTTTTTTTAAATCAACTGGTGCCAGAAAGTTAAACAGATTTGTAAATTACTTCTATTTAAAAAGCTTAATCCTTCCAGTACTTATCAGCTGCTGTATGCTCCAGAGGAAATTCTTTTTGAACTTCTTGTCAGTCTGACCACAGTGCTCTCTGCAACCCATAGCAAACCAGTTGGAGAGGTTTGCTATGGGGATTTACTCCTACTCTGGACAGTTCCTGACATGGACAGAGGTGTCAGCAGATAGCATTGTGGTCAGACAGAAAAGAAATTCAAAAAGAAAAGAACTTCCTCTGTAGCACACAGCAGCTGTTGAGTACTGTAAGGTTTAAGATTTTTAAATAGAAGTAATTTACAAATTTGTTTAACTTTCTGGTGCCAGATGATTATGAAAAAAACTGCTTTCCACCAGAGTACCCCCTTTAACCCCTTAAGGACCCATGATGTACCGGTATGTCATGAGTCCGCTGGCGTGGCCTTGCGTCATAGCAGGTCGGGCCCGCCCTCTAACAACGGTCGGGACCCGTGGCTAATAGTGAGCAGCACTGATCGCAGTGCCGCACGCTATTAACCCTTTAGACGCGGCGTTTAAAGTTGAATGTCGCGTCTAAAGTGAAAGTAAAACCATGCCGGTTAGCTCAGAGAGCTGTTCGAGATCGCCGTGACGAAATCGCGGTATCCCGAACAGCTTACAAGACAGCCGGAGGATCCCTACCTGCCTCCATGCTGTCCGATCGCCGAATGACTGCTCAGTGCCTGAGATCTAGGAATGAGCAGTCAAGCGGCAGATTCATCTATCAGTGGTTTCTTATGAGAAACCAGTGATCAATGTAAAAGATCAGTGTGTGCAGTGTTATAGGTCCCATTGGGAATCACCCCCCTTTTCCCATAAAAAAAAAAAAAACAGTGTAAATAAAAATAAACATATGTGGTATTGCCACATGCAGAAATGTCCAAATTATAAAAATATATCATTAATTAAACCGAACGGTCAATGGCATACGCGCAAAAAAATTCCAAAGTCCAAAATAGTGCATTTTTGGTCACTTTTTATATCATGAAAAAATGAATAAAATCCTTTCAATGCAATAAGTCCTATCAATGCAAAACTGGTACAGCTAAAAACTTCAGATCACGGTGCAAAAAATGAGCCCTCATACCGCCCCATACACGGAAAAATAAAAAAAAGTTATAGGGGTCAGAAGATGACAATTTTAAACATAAATTTTCCTGCATGTAGTTATGATTTTTTCCAGAAGTACAACAAAATCAAACCTACATATGTAGGGTATCATTTTAATCATATGGACCTACAGAATAAAGAGAAGGTGTCATTTTACCGAAAATTTACTGTGTAGAAACGGAAGCCCCCAAAAGTTACAAAATGGTGTTTTTTTTTTTTTCAATTTTGTCTCACAATGATTTTTTTTCCCGTTTCGCTGTAGATTTTTGGGTAAAATGACTGAGGTCACTACAAAGTAGAATTGGTGGCGCAAAAATTAAGCCATCATATGGATTTTTAAGTGCAAAATTGAAAGAGTTATGATTTTTTAAAGTTAAGGAGGAAAAAACGAAAATGCAAAAACGGAAAAACACCAGGACCTTAAAGGAGTAGTCCAGTGGTGAGTCAGTGGTGAGCAACTTATCCCCTAAGTTGCAGATCGCGGGGGGTCCGACCGCTGGGGCCCCCCGCGATCTCCTGTACGGAGCCACGACAGCCCGCGGGAAGGGGGCGTGTCGACCTCCGCACGAGGCGGCGGCCGACACGCCCCCTCAATACAACTCTATGGCAGAGCCGAAGCGCTGCCTTCGGCAATCTCCGGCTCTGCCATTGAGATGTATTGAGGGGGCGTGTCGGCCGCCGCTTCGTGCGGGGGTCGACACCCGCTATCTGGCCGGAGAGCCGGGGCCCCGTACAGAGAGATCACAGGGGGCACCAGTGGTCGGACCCCCCGCGATCTCAAACTTAACCCCTATCCTTAGGATAGGGGATAAGTTTTTCACCACTGGACTACCCCTTTAAGGGGTTAAGCTGTGGATAGCTAACATAGCCTCTAAGAACAACTTTTGTGTTTCCTTTGAACCAGGGAGACTGATCAAGACCCAACTAAACAAATAAGGAGTAAAAGTTGTTGTTTTCACAGAAACTCAGGAAGGGGCCTTTTGTTCCCAATGGTATTTTTAGAAAAAAAACTTGTGTAGAGGAAAAGTTGACCAGTTGCCCATAGCAACCAATCACATTGCTTCTTTCACTTTTGAAAAGGCCTCTGAAAAATAAACAAATAAATCTGCTTGGCTACTATGGCTATAGGCAACTTCTCCTCAGCACAGTTCTTGATAAACACCCCCCCCTATCAATATTTCAAGCCACAAACTAAGACAAAAAAAAGCATTAATCTGGGGGTGGCCAATCTGACACCAGATTTATTCTGGTGGAAGCAGGAGTGCAGCTAGTTGTGAAAAACTAGTCTCTCTTTACATCACACAAATGGGCTTTGGACATTGTTAAAATTGCTCCTGTTAGAATTTCTAGTACTCCTGGGGCTATGTCTAGTCCTTAACACCTTAAAGACAAAGGACGTACATTTATGTCCTGGGCACTCCTGCCATATGAATCACGCTCTAGAGCTACCGGGACCCATGAGGACCAAAAAATAGCGAAATAAAGAGGAAGTAAAAGTGAATTGACCCCTTTCCTAATAAAAGCTAATCCTAATTATTTTTTTTACATAAAATTATGTAAACAAAAATAAACATGTGTGGTATCGCCACATACGTCCAAGCTATTAAAATATGTTCATTAAACCACACGATCAGTGGCGTATATGTAAAAAAAATACCAAAGTCCAGAAATATGTATTTTTGGTCACTTCATATACCATAAAAATTTTTATAGAAAGGGTCAAAAAAGTCCCATCAAAACAAAAATGGTACTGATAAAAACTACAGCGCAAAAAATGTGCCCTCATACAGCCCTATATACAGAAAATAAAAGAGTAGTTGTAGAAAAGACCGCAGCACACACAATGTAGTCCAATGTAGAAAAGTGGATTTATTCCGTAAAACAGCAAGCAAACAGAAAGCTATGTTTCGGTAGTCTCACACCACCATCTTCATCTGCCTGAAGATGGTGGTGTAAGACTACTGAAACGTAGCTTTCTGTTTGCTTACTGTTTTATGGAATAAATCCACTTTTCTACATTGGACTACATCGTGTGTGCTGCAGTCTTTTCTACAACTACCTTAAGTTGGGGCTCCTAACCAGTACCCCTGTGATGGCGATCACCTCTTTTATATATTTTTTCTATCCATGCGGATGTGCTGCTTTTTTGCTTAACTTGTTTACCAGAAAATAAAAGAGTTATAGGGGGGAGAAGAGGATAATTTCAAGTATACTTTTTTCCATACAAAAGGCAAAAAAAAATTAAAGTAGTAAAACAAAATAAAACCTATATAAATTGGGTATTTTTGTAATCATATGGACCTACAGAATAAACAAATTATTATTATTATTATTATAATTTTTCAATTTCGTCCCACAAATAATTTTTTTTGTTTTACTGTAGATTTGGTGGTAAAATGAGTGATGTCATTGCAAAGTACAATTGGTGCTGCAAAAAGCAAATCCTCATATGGGTCTGTGGACAAATGAAAGCGTTTTGGCTATAAGAAGGCGGGGAGGAAAAAACAAAAAAACAAAAATGAAAAATACCTTACTCCATAAGGAGTTAAATTATATTGGGATTTTACTATATAAACAAGCTAGATAGCATAAGAAGTTTGCCACTTCAATCAGAAAATATAGCCCAGGCAGAGACGGTGGTTCCACATCTATCAGCAGTCCACATCAAGGAGGTATTTACTACGAAGCAGCTCTTTTGAGTTGCAGAATCCTTAAAGGGGTACTCTGCCCCTAGACATCTTATCCCCTATCCGTGCAGCACCTGGCATTCTGTTTAGAATTCTGGGTTCCTGTGGCAGGGGATGTGACATCATGCCACGCCCCCTCGTGTCATTACACCATACCCCTTCTATTCATGTCTGTGAGAGGGGACGTAACGGCCATCACGCCCCCTCCCATAGACATGAATGGAGGAGGAATGGCGTGGCGTCACAAAGGGTGTAGCATGACGTCCCCCATTGTGGGAACCAAGCATTCTAAACATTCGGTTTAGAATACCGAGTGCTGCATAGAGATCATGTGGGTCCCAATGGTGGGATCCCTGCGATCATACATCTTATCCCCTATCCTTTGGAGATGTCTGGGGGAATCGTTTAATCTATGACTTCCCTCCAGTTCTAATAATGTTTAAGGTTATGGCGAAGATTAGGCTCAAGACGCCATCTGCGAGTGTCCTTTCAGACTTAAAAGGCCTGGTTTCCAGGCTTGTTTCAGTTTTTAAATGGAAAATACTGGAAGCTCCCTGTTTAGCCAGACCTCCTTCTTTAGAAAGAGTCTCTTCTACCCTCCCCTCAAGCGACCTTATCTGACAACATGGAATTTGAAAGATCTAATCTAAGAAGCAAATTACTTTTTGAACAGGCCATCTCTACATTGTTGATGTCCAGAAAACTGTCTACAACCAAGGTGTATGTTAGAATTTGGAATAAATTCTCATCATGGCTGCAAGCATTAAAATTGCAGAAACTCAATGGGGGAGATTTATCAAGACCTGTGTAGAGGAAAAGTTGACCAGTTGCCCATAGCAACCAATTAGATTGCTTCTTTCATTTTTAAAAAGGCCTCTGAAAAATAAAAGAAGCAATCTGATAGGTTGCTAAGGGCAACTGCACCACTCTTGCTTTACACAGATTTTGCTAAATCTCCCCCAATATTTTTAAATATTCTACAGTTCATTCAAAAAGGTTTTGACAAGGGGTTTAATACACTCAGAATGCATATGACTGCTATTAACTCCTTCCAAGATGGATGATTCTCTAATCAACCACTTATCAATAGATTCTTTAAGGCATTAAGAAATTTCAGACTTGTCACTCGGCTCCCATTTCTAACTGGGATCTTGCAAAAGTCTTGCTGGTTCTCCCTTTAATCTGAAATATTTTTTTTAAATACTTTGCTCCTAATGGCAATTACATCCTCCAAAGGGCTTGGAGGGTTAAATGCACTTTCTATCTGAGAGCCCTATCTTAAATTTGGTCCAGAGGGTGTTCTGCTTAGAACGCTGCCATCTTTTATTTTAAAGGTAGCTTCAGAGAGAAATATTAAAAGGGAAGCTTTCCTTCTGGCTTTTCTTCTAAATTCTGAAGATGCATTCCTTGCATGTTAAAGAGACTTTAATGTCTTGTCTGCCCAAGGTGGAGCAAAATAGGAAAGACAAGAACCTGTTTATACAGGTTTTTTTTTTTTTTTTTGGTCTGGGAGAGGGATAAAAGCCTCAAAATTTTTTCTCATCAAATGGATTAAACTAACCATTATGGAAGCATACAAGTTTGAAGACAAAGTTACTCCACTTCCCATCAGAGTCATCAGAGTACATTTGACCTGCTCAACTGCTCCTTTATAGGTTGAGAGAGAGCAGAAGCTCCTCTACTGATATCAGTAATGCAGCTTTCTGGATAATATCATCAACATTTCTCAGACACTACAGGCTGACACTGAGGCTAGTGGTACAGCCTTGAGTGTTGGAGTCAAATTCTGTTCAATGTTCTAAATTCCTCCCTACAGTTCTACATTTGTATGCAGATCCCTGCTGTGCTGCTGTAGGTTGAAGAGGAAAGGAGAAATTTATACTAAACATAATTTTGCGTTCCTGGAGTCTGAAGGCAGCCATACAGAGAGTGTAGTTATACATGGAAACATAGAACCCAATTAATATTCCCATATAAGATTAACCTAATAAATAAACCACTCAGACAAGAAATGTGGATAAACAAGGCTGCGATGTTTATTAAACAGTAATAATAAATATTTAATTATTATTTAATATATAATCAAATGTTAAGAAATAATAAAACAAGAATAATTATAAAAAAAATCCAAATAAATATATGAAATAAAACAAAAACATGTCCACTCGAGTAATCGAGCGACTAACCCCAAGAGGTCATTAAATGGCCCCCCAAACATCGCGAGACCTCTATCCACTATGTTACTAAGACCAATATTAAAAATGTCAAAACCAATGGCAGAAAGAGAGAAATAATTACCAGAGAAATATACCAGAACAAAATTCTTCCAAATCAATATGTCTATAAGAAAAAGAACCTAGAGAGGGAAGGAAAAGAAATAAACAGCGATTAACTCATTTACGAATCTTATTAATGAAGCTCAAATCCGAACCGGACCAAGAAGGATGGGGAACAATCTCAGAGAAAACTAAAATAAAATTAGGAAACCAACGTCCTAGTTTAGAAAGGTCTGTCTTGATTTCATTAATAAGATCAATGGTTTTTACTCTACCTAAATCATGAGCACCTACATGGAAAATAATTAAATGAGGTGAAGGATTGGAATGGGACAAAAACAAAACACATTCAACCACATTCCTCCACCTAAAACCAGAAAAACCAAACCAGGGAAGAGTTACCATATGTGTATCAAATAATAAATTCATAGTGCAGCTTCTAACAGATGCTCTCTCTCTCTCTCTCTGGCTGATATGATAAATTCAATCCCTCATGATCTTGCTATTCTTGCTCAGGTGGTTTCTTTCTGTTTATTCTTCTTATTCTTCTCTTTGTCAGTTCTTGGAACTTGCTGTCACATATCTTCTTCATCACAACTATTTTATGTTTGATGGGGCTTTCTTTCTACAGACAACTGGTGCTTCTATGGGGGCTAAATTCTCCCCTTCTTTAGCCAACATTTACATGTCTTGGTAGGAGTCTAACTATCAATTCACTTCGGACAACACTTTTTCTTCACAACTCATCTGGTACGGTCTCTACATTACCAGACTTCACATCTTATCTCAATTCCAATGCATGCAATCTTTGTTTCACTGTTACCCATCACTCTCACTCTGTTTCTTTTCTTGATTTGAATATTCGGGGTGACGTCTCGACTAACAAAGTATTTACTAACACATTCCACAAAAGTACGGCTGTCAATTCCATCCTGTATGCCCGGTCATGTCACCCACCGCATGTTATTCGGAACCTGCCGGTGGGTGAGATGGTCCGGGCACGTAGGAATTGCACTACCAAGGAAGATTTCCTCCGGGAAGCAGAGACTGTTCATTCTCGACTCAGTGCTCGTGGCTATCCTAAGTGGTCATTGGACAGGGCTGTTAAAATTGCCCTTTCCAAGAACCGCACTGACCTCTTGAACAGTTCCTGTAAACCTAAATTCAGACAGGGACCCTTACCAGTTGTCTTTTCTACTGCTTATAGTGCAGAATTCAGGAGTATCTGCAACATTGTACGAAAACATATGCCTATGATTCTAAATGACCCTCACTTTAAGTGTATAGATGAAGTGGGATACAGGTGTGTTGCCAGGAGGGCCCTTACAGTGGGCCTAATTGTTTCACCTAGTTTATTTTTATCTACTCGCCCCCAGGTGCCCTCTTGGCTTACACACACTGGCTCCTACAAATGTGGGCATACACGTTGCATATGCTGCTCGGTTATGCATACACCAACAACAATTCCTTTGAGATTAAACAATACATTCATTGTAACACCACATTTGTGGTATACTTGGTGCCCTGCACAACTTGCCACATGCAATATGTTGGTTGTATGACCAATTCGTTAAAAACCAGACTCCGCAAACATTTATCAGATATTCCACATTTTAATTCTCGTAATGTCTCAGCTGTATCGAAACATTGTGCAGATTTTCACTCAGGGAGTTTTTCATCCCTGAGATGTACTGCTATAGAACGAGTCTACATACCTAGGCGAGGTGGTAATCATAAACAAAAACTTTTGAACCGAGAGGTCTTTTGGATTTTAAAGCTAGCCACCCGTGTTCCACATGGCATGAACAGATGCCAGGACGTTATTTCACATTATTGATTTATGTAATTTGACTTTATTTGGTCATGTCCCTGGCATCTGTTCATACCATGCGTCTTTTATCATTGTCAGCATTCTTTATTCATGTTTTTCTTCTTTTTACCAACCGTATCCTAGGAGAGTGTCTCTCTCTCTAATGCGCAAAATAAACCGGTTATAGCCTCTGAGCGCACGCAGCGTCCTTGCAGTCCCGATCCGGCTACGATGTCCATTTAGGAACAGCCTTTATCGATCCCGGCGGTGAGAGCGGATAATTCTTGTATTCTTTACTACACACGATTTATCTAGCTTTTCTTTCGTATTTATTCCAGCACCACCACCCGGTTCATCAGTTGAACTCTCTGTTTGCTATATTGTCCTGCTGACATTGTTAACCCGTTAGAAACCAATGCATTTGGTGCCTTCCTCTCCGCTCTATTGACACAGATTTAATATCAGCTTTAGAAAGTAAAGCACCCTTTCCAGCAGAACGCAAGATTGACAGGGCGTCATCAAAAGACACATAATTCACTGAAGCCATAGACCTGTCATTCTCATCATTCAAAGAAAGGTGTTCAGGAAAAGATAAGTGATGAATAATACAGAAAGAATTGGAAGACTTTTTTGGCACTACACCCAAAGGAGAGACATGAAAAGGAAAAAATGGAGGAGAAACAAAAGGTCCAGCAATTCGACCAACAGACAACTCAGAATCAATCTTCTCCTGGACGACTTGAGGATATAAAGAAACAGAAGAAAGATTCTTTAAAACAATAGGAGAATCAGAAACAAAAGAAGGAACGAAAAAAACCTTCACTGAAACCAGAAAAAAGAAAATTAGCTGTCTCCTTGTCAGGAAAACACTTTAGGAATGGAACTAGATTTTCCAGACTCACTGGTGTCTGTGACCTTTGAAGCAGATTCTTTAGCATTAAATGACTGTAGCTTCCTAAAGCACCAAGACAAGGGGAGGGAACCACTACAGAACGCACACTCGTGCTTGTACTTGCAGTTATTGGGCTATTTGCATGAACCTTTGTTGAAGGCAAAGTACAATACTTTACGGATTGCTGGTTGAGAATTAAACTGGGGGAGAATAAGACTAAGCCAAAGGCCTACATCTTTTTGGCCAAATTTAAAATTAGGATAAATAGCAAGTTTTTGACAAAAAAAAAATCCTAATGAAGCCAAGATAAACCACCGAAAGATCTAAAAGCCTCCAAAACAGTTTCAACAAACCGGAGCAAAGTTGAGG
This sequence comes from Hyla sarda, assembly GCF_029499605.1. Classification (NCBI taxonomy): domain Eukaryota; kingdom Metazoa; phylum Chordata; class Amphibia; order Anura; family Hylidae; genus Hyla; species Hyla sarda. The sequence continues at coordinate 242,753,097 of NC_079189.1, read as the reverse complement.
CTTCTTTTCACCCAAAACTGGAGCAAAAAGCATTTAACCACACACTGAAACCTGGAGGAGACCTCTTATCCTCATCTTTTAAATCAGTCTCTTTTTCTAAGACAAGGTCCTTAAAAGATGGAACAAGACTCATAATAACTGTAACAGGTCACGGCAGGCGGTGGATCCTCTGGGCCTGTGTGGATGATGATGTGAGCCGTGCCAGGGAGCGGAGTCTAAGGTGCCGCTGGTTTTCACCAGAGCCTGCCGCAAAGCGGGATGGTATTGCTGTGGCAGGCTGCACCCAGGTCGCTACCCTTGGCACAACTCGGTAGCTGGGAGGTGGTGTGGCACAGAAGGAGACTGGCAGGACGTAGCAAGATGGCAGAAGGTCAGGTCAGGTAACACAGGGTAGGTAAGGAACAGGTACACAATAGCAGGGACACAGGACTTTCACTATGGCAACCAAAGATCCGGCAGGAAAACAAGGTTGGAGCTGATATTTAAGGACAGGGGACAGGTGTAGACACTTGATTAAATGAGCACTGGCTCTTTAAAGAGTAAGAGCTCCGGCACTTGCCCGCCCTAGGAGACGGGGGCTGCGCGGACAGGGAGAAGAGGAAGATGAGAAAGGTAAGTGACGGGCTGCGATTCGCATGCAAATGCGTCCCGCGATGCAAATCCCAGTCCCGCTGGCAGCGGGGACAGGAGCAAAGAGCGCTCATGGCCAGCGTGTCCGGCCGGAGCACAGGCATTACAGTACACCCCCCCCCCCTGTGGTCTCCCCCTCTTCTTTGGAATTCAGAGAGTTCCCCACTACATGAGACCAGGGGGTTTCTGGAATGGGCAAAGGCTGTAAGGAACTTGCAAGCTTCTGTCGTGGAGTCTTTTGTCTTCTAAGGTGACCAACTGGCAAGGAAGAATGTCCCCAATTCAAGACTTTATGTTTGAGCTTTACAGTCACAGAAGATATCACAGGAGGAACAAGACAGTGATCTTGGCAATATTGTCCCCAACATGTGATTTCACCACACTTCCAGTCAAGTTGTGGCGAATGACGTTGAAGCCAAGGAAGACCAAGAAGAAGCTCCGAAGTACAATGTGGTAGCACATAGAACATAGAATTTTTTCCTTATGCAAATTTCCTACTTGCATGATGAGGGGTTCCGTGCGAAATTGCACCTTACAGTTCAGATCTTGGCCATTAACAGAAGAGATGTAGAAGGGCTTGGCAAGACGAGACACTGGAAGACAATGTTTATGGACCTGGGAGGCACTAATGAAGTTACCAGCGGAACCAGAGTCCAATAGAGCAGAAGCAATGAAAGATGTCTTGGCAGAGGAAAATACATGAACCGGGCTAGTCAAGTGAGGAGAGGTAATATTAACATCTCGGGAAGCCACTCCCACTTGTCCAAGATAAGAGCGTTCTCCCGGACACAGAGGATGTATAGAACAGTCTTTGAGAAAGTGCTCCGGACTGGCACAATATAGGCATAAATTCTCATTGCGTCGACGGCATTTTTCCTGCTGCATTAAGTGAAAACAGTTCACTTCCATTGCCTCTTCGGCAAGAGGCAAAGTAGAGAGATGGAACACGGGGGCCAGTCGAGGAAAACGCCGTGTTCGGGCAGGTTCTTTTTCCAAACGAAGTTCCTCCTGCTTCTCGGCAAAACGCACATCCATTCGAGTGGCTAAATGGATAAGTTCACTTAGGATAGCCGGAGAATCTCGTGCAGCGAGAGCATCCTTGATTCAAGAGGAAAGTCATTTTTCAAAGGTAGCACACAAGGCCTCGTCGTTCCAAGAAAGAAAGGCAAGAGTGTGGAATTGAACCGCGTAGTCGCCAACGGAGGAGTTCCCTTGGCAGAGGTTCAGAAGAGCCGTCTCGGCAGAGGAGGCTTGTGCGGGCTCTTCAAATGCATTGCGGAATTCTGCAAGGAAGGCTGACAGGTTCAAGGAGACCGGATCGCTATGATCCCAGAGAGGAGTAGCCCAGGCTAAAGCTTTTCCAGACAGTAGACTGAACACAAATGCCACTTTAGCACGCTCCGTCGGGAACAGATCCACCATGAGTTCAAGATGGCTAGAACACTGTGTCACAAAGCCTCTACACAGCTTGGGATCTCCGTCATACTTTGAAGGCAAGGACAAACGAAGCTTGGTCCCGGAAGAAGCTGCAGACACAGGAGGAGGCTCAGGAACAGGTGACTGCTGCTGTTGTTGTTGTTGCTGCTGAGCGACAAGATGCTGTTGCACCATGGCTGAGAGTTGATTCAGTTGTTGCGCCTGACGGGCTAACTGCTGCGACTGCTAGGCCATGACAGTGGGAAGATCCGAGACATCTGGCAAAGGCACCCCAGCGGGATCCATGGCCGGCACTAGGCAACCAAAGATCTAGCAGGGAAACAAGGAAGGAGCTGATATTTAAGGACAGGGGACAGGTGTAGACACTTGATTAAATGAGCACTGGCCCTTTAAGAGTAAAAGCTCCGGCGCGCGTGCACCCTAGAAGGTGGGGGACGCGAGCCGGGGGCTGTGAGGACAAGATCAGGAAGGTGAGTGATGGGCTGGGATTTGTATGTGGGTGTGTCCCACGATTCGAATCCTAGCCCCGCCGGCAGTGGGGACATGAGCAAAGAGTGCTCACAGCCGGCGTGTCCGGCCAGAGCGCAGGCGTTACAATATCAACATATTCAAGGTTCCAGATTTTCTCCTTGATCTGACTGCTATGGTGAAAACCTAAGGGAGACAAGTCACAAGGCATGCTCTCTTTCAAAAAAAGCCTGCCAAACACCAGACCCCTCTCCAAAACAGGCTGAACAAGGGAAGAATTTGCAAAAAAAAAATTTGAGGAGGAAAGACAAAAGTAGATGACAAGATTTCATTAGGATTACACCAGACTCCAGCAATGGAGTTTCTAATAGCCATATAGCTGTCAAAAACTTAAAAAAATTCATCCCTCAACTTAGTAACAAAAGAAGGATGATCAGGCTGAGCGAGAACATTAACCATAGGAGAGAGGACAGGAGGACAGTTAATCTCAGCACTAGCAGGCTGGTCCTGTTGTTGCAGATGGCCACCATCACTGGAGCTCGAGCTTGTAACAACAACTAAAGGTCTGGTTGACATTGCAAAGGGGCCCAAATTACCAGGTTGTGACGCAGAATCTAAGGCTGGAAAGAGCAACCCAGAAGATGAAGAGGGACAGCCTGAGGAATTGGACGAGGTTGTAGGAGCATCTTTGCACTGAGCTCTTGTAGACACTCCACGCCTGCTACCAGCCAAAGGGGTGGCAGGGACCTGTGCGTTGTAGGAGGTTCCGGAGCAGATGTGGAGGGCTGACAGGCTCTGAGTTGAACTGCCGTGGGTCCTGGGAGCACTTCCTGAAGGACGGGAGGCCCAGCCAATTGTAGAGATCCCTGCTGCTGACGATCCATGATGACATAAGGAGATGAGTCATCAGGCTGTGACACCAATAAAAGGCAGCGATGCAGCTAAGACACTCCCCCCTGGGATTCAGCCCGGCGAAGGATCTCGGAAAAGACGCCTTTAATAAAGAAAGAGGAGTGGCGCAGTAAAAAAATCAAGAGGAGAAGAACAGAGGTCCTTTTTGCAGCTTGTAAAGCGCAAGACGTGCTGAAAAAATATATAAAACCGCAACAATGTACCTCGAGAGGCATATAGCCAATCAGGTAATGGATGAAAAAACTGACATAGCACGTGCCCTAAACCTGGCAGCTAGACAACAGACCAATGAATAAAAATTATGGTTCACCCAAACACTGAACCCGATATGGGTTCATGTTTCCATGGTCCCCCAATTTTTATTCATCGGGGTCCTCACAGCAGTGCAGTCACTGAGTGCAGCCATACAGCAGTGCGGTCTGAGACTGTAGTTATACAGCAATGCGCTCACTGAGTGCAGCCATATAGCAGAGCGGTCTGAGTGTAGTTATACAGCAGTGCGGTCACTGAGTGCTGCCATACAGCAGTGCAATCAGTGAGTGCTGAAATACAGAAGTGCAGGCAGTGGGTGTAGCCATACAGCAGTTTGGACAGTTAGTGTAGCTATACAGCAAGTGCGGTCAGTGAGTGCAGCCATACTGCAGTGCGGTCGGTGAGTGCAGAAATACAGCAGAGCAGTCAGTGAGTGCTGAAATATGGAAGTGCAGCCAGTGAGTTCGGCCATACAGTAGTTTAGTCAGTGGGTGCAGCCATACAGTAGTTTGGTCAGTGAGTACAGCCATACAGCAGTGCGGTCGGTGAGCACAGCAACACAGCAGTTTGGTCATATAGTGCAGCCAAACAGCAGTGCAGCCAGTGGGTGTAGCTATACAGCAGTGCAGCCAGTGGGTGTAATTATACAGCAATGCAGCCAGTGGGTGTAGCCATACAGCAGTGCAGCCAGTGGGTGAAGCCATACAGCAATGTGGTCAGATAGTGAAGCCATACAGCAGTGTGGTCAGATAGTGCAGCCATACAGCAGTGAGGTCAGAGTGTAGCTATACAGCAGTCCAGCCAGTGGGTGTAATTATACAGCAATGCAGCCAGTGGGTGTAGCCATACAGCAGTGCAGCCAGTGGGTGAAGCCATACAGCAGTGTGGTCAGTGACTGGAGTGTCTGCCAAAAAATGTACCTGGCTATAGCATGTCCAAAAAGGCTGTATTGCCACGTGAGGAGTCTTTTCAGCTTACAGCCTCCTTCTGTTGTTTTGTCCCCATGAACCTTATAATTGGGGAAATAGGGGGGGGGGGGGGTGAAGCTTTGTAACAGGAATTGATTTATTTGGGGTAACTACCAGATAAATTATGATGACTCCAGATGCCCTTGAAAATCACTACTGCATATTGCATATATTCTGGTGGCACCACTTGGTTTGATCACTACTGCCTTTGGGTCTTACACTGCTAGGGTGTCTATACACATTTTCTTTAATGTGAACTTATTGGATTTATACTTTATTATCATATTGAATAAACGTTAAGTTTTAATTGAAACCATAGTCATATGATATCTATTATGAGGTAAATAAAAAATAAAAAAAAAATAAAAAAAAAAAAATATATATATATATATATATATATATATATTAAAAATTTACTTGGTAATTAAAAATTTAAATCACCCCCTTTTCCTAGATGGTATTGCCGAATTGTTGAAACTATTAAATAAAAATATTAAAGAATAATTATGATTGTGCACGGTCAACGGCATAAACAAAAAATACCATAGGCCAAAACTGTGGATTTTTGGTCACATCACATCCCAGAAAACATGGCATAAAAAGTCAGCGCACAAAAATGAGCCCCCATATAGCTCTATAGTTTTTTGCAAGCTCTAAATTCCAAGTTTTGCAAGTTCTTTATTTTTATAGTAAAACATTAATTTGATCAATGTTTGGTATTTGGTACTGGCCAGTAGAATAAAATAACGTTAGTTTATTTTTATTCAGGTTTCATAATCTAATTAAGGGTAAAATGAAGGGTACCAGTAAAAAGTACAACTTGACCCACAAAAATAAGCCCTCACACAACAGTCAGTGGAAAAATTATATCATTATGGGGAGGAATTTATAACTGTCTATGTATACCAGTTCTTTTACCCCCGTTGCCTGAGCAAACATCACATGTACTTCCCTTAAATTTATCAAAAAGGTGTATGTTCTTCCAAAGTAACACAGATCTAAGCAAAGTGTGGGCTTTGTGTGAACATTTTGCAACAATCTTAAGAAATCACAGTTTATAAATTGCCAATCACTGCAAAAAGCTAACCATGCTACATGACATTCAAGTTGTTTTCTGGAAAGAGCCTAAATGAGTTGCATAAACATATTATGACTTGTTACGCATTGCTCAAAATATGCAACAATTTACCACTAAAAAAAACAGGGTGAAACCAATCATAAATTCCCACTTTAGAGGAATGTAAGCCAAAAATCAAAATTTGGAGGGTTGAGAAGGAGTTAATTTCTTAATGAAGACAACGAAGCTTAAGATTTAAGTAGTTAAACTTGTTTCCCTTAGTCTGGGAGCTTACAGGACCTTAGGATAAATTTAATAAAAACAACCTGAGTAACTAGAGCCCCTCCTCCCCACAAGGGGATATAAGGCTCCCTGTAACCACTCCCCCTGAGTAATTATAGCGTATAGCACAAAAATAACATTAAGAGGGAGGGAAGCTTGTGCTGCTGTCAGACTAAGATTAACTACATAAATCTTAAGCTTCCCTATCATCTGCCAGCAGCACAATGATGGGGATTTAAATAGCAGCAGCCCCAGGGTGGGAATATAATATATGTATATGTATATAACAGCATCTATTGCAATCTTTGGAAAATGAGATTTTCAGAAGATAAATCTGCAATTCTGTAATGCTTGAAAAAAATTTCAGTGATCATTCAGGTAGAGCGGCACTTGTAAATACAAGCGAATCCATGTCAGCCGATAGTCAAGCAGAAGAGATACAAAACCATCTGGATATTGTGGGTTTGGAGACTTTCTTACTGCGCTTTGCACCCTGGTATACAACAAAGAGATTATTCTCCTTACTAAAGAGATCCACCCTTTGAAGACAAATTTTTAGACATCTGAGCAGATCCAAGGTTTTCACATTCTCATCTTCACCAGTAGAGACATCAGGTATGTACTGTGGAAGAACTATCATCTGGTTACCATTAATGAAAGAAGGGACTTTCAGAGTCAAAGATGGTAAAACATTTCAGTAAACCCTCATCAGGTCGGAGCCGAGAGGCCTGTAGTTCTTCCCTCATAGGTAGAACGCAGTGTTAGGGTCTCTAGCCGAGAGGCCTGTAGTTCTTCCCTCATCAGGTTGAACGTAGTATGAGGTTCTCTAGTGAGAGGCCTGTAGTTCTTCACTCATCAGGTAGAACGTAGTGTGAGGTTCTCAAGCCGAGAGTCCTGTAGTTCTTTAACTCTCATGCAGAAGGGACAGCTAGTGAGAAGATAACCTTAAGAGAAATGTTGTTCAGGCTCCTGGTAGAAGCTTGTTTCCTCCAGAGGCTCAAACAGAGGAGCACACAGCTGCTTTACAGCACAATATATGAGGAACAGAAGGTGAAGATAAATCAATCAGTACATCAGGAGGGAAAAACCTTTTAACTCGCTATATGTCTTATTGGTAGCCTCACTCCTAGAGTGGGAAAGCTTATTCCCTATTCGGTCCGAAAAAACCATCGGCTTTACATCTGGACCTATCACTCTCCAAGCTGTCAGATTGAAAGACGTTGTGGCAGAGCTGTGTGCTCTAAGACACTGGGTTCTGATGTAATGGAAACCTTGAATACATCCCTCAGCTCATCAACATGAGCTGGGAGAACCAAGACCCCTTGGGCCAAAATGGAATCACCGCAATGACTGAGGCTAGATCCTGCTGAATCTTTATTAATACCCTCGGTATTATTGAAGTTGGCTGAAAAATATGCACTAGTTGGACTGTCCAAGGCATGGACATTGTGTCTACTGCAAAAGGGTAATCCACTGAATAAAGGGAGCAGAAGGTCTTGAGTTTGTTGTTTAAGTGAGCGGCCATAAAATCTATTTCCAGTACTTCCAGTGGAGTATGATCTGGAATCTCTGGATTCAAGGACCATTCTCTTTGAATATTCATATTTCTGCTCAAACAATCCGCTAGAACATTCTACACTCCCTGATATGAACAGGAAATAACCTCCTCACCTAACTGAAGATCTTCCCCACCTCCAGGAGGAGGACTTGAGATCTGGTGCCTCCTTGTTTGTTTATGTAAGACACGGAGGCCATTTTGTCTTATCTTACCTGTACAGCTCTCCCTAGGTGGAGAGGGGAGATTGACTTCAGTGCGTAAAAGATTGCTTTGAGTTCTTTGTGGTTGGAGGAAAGAAAAAGTTCTTCCAAATTCCAGACTTCAGACTGTTCTGTCTTGTAGATGAGCTCCCCATCAACCATCCATTGTGAGAATCATCCATGGTGGTCCTTCTGAAGACATACAATCCTTTAAGTCCGCCCCAATTTACTGATCTTCTTGTGTTTGTGGACAGTACATAAAGGGTATATACATCAGACAATCTTCTGTTCCATCTGTGAAGAATATCTGACTGAAGCAGGCGAGGATGCCACAATACAGAAGGCAAAAGAGAAAAAGGTTACATTGACGTGATCTAAGGTGATACAAGGTGCTCAACCCCAAGTGCAGTTGTGCACCTACGTTGGAGTGGAGGACCTGCACCTATGGATCACAATGTGGTTTCACTGCTGTGGTTAATGTAAACAATGATATTAGCTAACCCTCAAAACTGATGTAAAATTGAGACATTAGCCAGTATATCCTTATATGAAGGACACGCTTGAGCCCGCACACCATGCCAAGGTTTCTCAAATGGTGCGGGACCTATCAACTAACCTACCTGGCCAGATAAATAAAACCAGGAACCAAATTACGGCAGCCATAGGTCCGACTTGCAGATTGCTCCTCAGTTACCTCCAGAGGGGACTAGACACACATACAATGGGAGGGAGGAGACAAGCTACAAGCCCCACCCTGGTTGGTTCATTTATAGCAGGCCTCACAGGTGAAACCCTAATGCTACCCAGCAAGATAAAAGGGTGCATTAGTATAAGCCTTAAGCAAAGACATGTTGGCTTATATTTGCATGAACGTGGTTATAGCAGGAAACTCAACCCCAAGTGCAGTTGTGCACCTTTGCTGGGGTGGAGGTCCTGCACTTGTAAACTGTTGCTAAGGGCGATCCCCAGCAAAAATTGCATACAATGGAGGATGCCTGCAGACTATCACAAGTACCACAGTGGCATCCTGACACCAGATAAATGTGTATGTGTTAACCATGACTAACTTTAAACAAAAAATTACATTGACGTGATCTAAGGTGATACAAGGTGCTCAACCCCAAGTGCAGTTGTGCACCTACGTTGGAGTGGAGGACCTGCACCTATGGATCACAATGTGGTTTCACTGCTTTAGTTAATGTAAACAATGATATTAGCTAACCCTCAAAACTGAGCGGCCATAAAATCTATTTCCAGTACTTCCAGCGGAGTATGATCTGGCTGAAGATCTCTGGATTCAAAGACCATTCTCTTGGAATATTCATATTCCTGCTCAAACAATCCGCTAGAACATTCTACACTCCCTGATATGAACAGGAGATAACCTCCTCACCTAACTGAAGATCTTCCCCACCTCCAGGAGGAGGACTTGAGATCTGGTGCCTCCTTGTTTGTTTATGTAAGACACGGAGGCCATATTGTCTGATCTTACCTGTACAGCTCTCCCTAGGTGGAGAGGGGAGATTGACTTCAGTGCGTAAAAGATTGCTTTGAGTTCTTTGTGGTTGGAGGAAAGAAAAAATTCTTCCAAATTCCAGACTTCAGACTGTTCTGTCTTGTAGATGAACTCCCCATCCCGAACCATCCATTGTGAGAATCATCCATGGTGGTCCTTCTGAAGACATACCATCCTGTAAGTCCGCCCCAATTTACTGATCTTCTTGTGTTTGTGGACAGTACATAAAGGGTATCTACATCAGACAATCTTCTGTTCCATCTGTGAAGAATATCTGACTGAAGTAGGAGAGGATGCCACAACACAGAAGGCAAAAGAGAAAAAAGCATAGAAAACCCATCAGAGTTCTGAGGGACACTGCGCCAAGGGTTCTAAGAAACCAAAACTTCAATGTCCTTTCTCTCCTGGCTGGCGAGAGATGAAGAGTCATTGACTAAAAGTCTATTCTGAAGCTTTCTGGGTGTATTCAGGGTCAAATCTGATTTGTCCGGATTGATAATCCAGCCTAGTTCTGTAAGGAGATCCTGGTAATTCTGACAACTGTAGAGAGCTGGCAATTAACAGCCAGTGGTCAGGTATGGGATAACTATTATCCCAAGTACACCATAGCGCAAATCAGACTGATGTTACGTCGAAGGGAAGTACTCTGAATTGAAGGTGATGCAGAATTCCTTGAATTCTTACTCCAGTCTGAAGAACCTTCTGTGCACTGGCAGGATGGGAATATGAAAGTGTCTTTCAAATCCAGAGGTCCCATAAAGTTTCCTCTACAGCAGAGATTTGACGAATATTATTCCATTTTGAAACTTTTGTTTGCCAAGTACCAATTTAGGTGTCTCAGATCAATAATCAGCCTGTACTTCATTAATGGTTTTGGCACCAGACTGCAAAGATGGTACTTTGAAAGGTTGTCCCTTAGCTAGGTGGGGGTCTGCAATTGATGACAGCAGGCACATTCAGCTTAGGATGGTGTTCACCACAGTCAACTACTGATATTCTTCTTAGTGTCACCTCAATTCTATGATCCATAGGATCACAAAGGCTGGACTCGTCTTCAGACAATAGTCCTCTTGGACAACTTAGCAATTACCATGTCCACTTTAGGACACCACCTTGGTGATCATGGTATTTCCCTGCCACCAGAGCCTTTTTAGGCTTTTTCTACTCAGCCTTAAAAGACTGGTGAGGGCTTCTTCCCACATAAAGGCCCTTAGGAAGTGGGTGAGAATTCCCACAAACAGCAGTCTGACCCTCGGTCTGCACTAGCTGAATACTTTTTGAAGTCGGAGGGATAGGTCTGTATGACAGACAAGTTATATAGTCGCTGTCATCAGGCAGCGGATTGTCACCATTTTGCACACTCGGTGTCTACTTTTAGCAGTGGATTTGCCTCCCAGATCTTTTTTTCCAGAATCCAGACAAAAAAAAAAGGAAAAAAAATGTTATTCTCAATTTACAAAAAATCTTGCAGAAAAAATAATGGTAAGATGTAGGATGAAGCCACATTGTACAGCAACAAACACAGAAAAACAAAAATACTGCAACGCAGACCAGCAGTACCAGTAAGAAGAACCAGCAGCTCCAGGAGACTGAGTATCAATCCAGCCTCCTTATATAGAGGCCAAGAGGAAACAGACATAAGCCTCTCCTGAGAGAGACTAATAATAATAATGTGATATACATATAATATACAAGACATATCTCTAGTCTGAACCAGCCTCCTTATATAGAGGCCAGGAGGAAACAGACATAAGCCTCTTATGACAGTGGCTAATAATAATATTAATGCAATATACATAGAATATACAAGACATATCTATAGTCTGAACCAATCTCCTTATATAGAGGCCAGGAGGAAGCAGACATAAGCCTCTCCTGACAGAGGCTAATAATAATATTAATGTAATATACATATAATAAACAATACATATCTCTAGTCTGAACCAGCCTCCTTATATAGGGATCAGGTGGAAGCAGACAAAAGCATCTCCTGACAGAGGCTAATAATAAGAATAATGTAATATCGGGCCGGACGCTCTCAGCGCCGGTTTACTTTTGTTTTTTCGGCAGCGCCTTATATGCGGCTGATAGCCGCGTCGCTGCCGTGAGCCAGGCGCTTCAGCGCCGGCTTACTTTCTCTTTCACCGGCAGTCTCTGCCGGCGCTTTGTCCGCCCGCTCTCTTCCCCGGGCACATAAACGGCCGTCAGGTGCGCTCGGGACAAGGAGCGGGTGCCATGACAGTTCTTTAAGGCTATCTATAGCTGCGCTCACAGGGCTAGGAGCTCTCAGAGGTGCGAAGCAGCCTCCAATCAGCGCCGTGAGCGCGATTTTCAGTTAGAAGGGGTCAGTTAGTGAGTGCCTTGCTTCAGGCACGCCCCTCTCTTCCTATTGGCTGGCCTGTTCACTCTCTTTCTAGCTGCTCAGAGCGAGTTCTCCTCAATGCAGCTGACAGGGGACACAGACTAGGATGAAAAAGTTCCTATCTCCTTTTTTCTTTCTACATTATGTCCGTATCCAGAGCTGTTCCTTCCTCTAAACAGAAACCTGAAACTTCCGTGACTTACTATCTCTGTAAGCACTGTAATACCAAGATGTCTGGCTCTGCTGAGCCCACTTGCCCTGCCTGCTCCACTGTTCCCCCAGACCCCCTGATGTCCCTTCGGTCCCGGTGGGTTCAGCCGCTCCACCAGCCTGGGTTTCTTCCCTGTCCCAGTATATGGCTGACTTGACCAAAGTCTCCCGTTCGGTGGCTGAGGCCTCCCGGGAAGTGGTGTCCGCCTTGAAGGGGTCTTCCCTGCGCAGGACCTCTGGAAGGGCCCGTTCGTCGTCTCCACATACTTCACGCTCTCACAAGCGTCCTAGGGGTGCCTCGTCTGACTCTTCCATTGAGTCTTCAGATAGATATGAGTGTTTCCCTCGTGGGTCCCGCCCCCCGGTCATCTGGGTACAACCGTCATTCCTCTAGAGGGCGTTCTCGGAGTCGCCGCTCTGCCACGCCAGAGCCGCGTACTCGGTCAGGGTCGCCCCCCTCCAGGACTGCCAAGGGATTGTCCAAGGGCCTGGCGGAGTGGTGCCAAAAGCTCCATCAGGATATCTTAGCGGGATTCGTCCCCCCCCCCCACCCTGGAGGATCTATCTGCTCTGGCTCTCCAATGCTCTAAAGCTGGGGACTTCCTGTGCACAGCTTCCATGCAGGCAGCCTGTTGTTCTGCTTTTGCTGTGGGTCACCTAGCGGCTCTCCGCCGCTCTATGTGGCTTAAAGCTTGGAATGCGGATGCCGCTTCCAAAAGGTCTCTCACTGAGCTTCCCTTTACGGGCGGACGTCTTTTTGGCAAACCCTTTGATGAAATTATCAAGGGACAGGAAGGCCCCCTTGTTCCGGCTACGCCCATCTTGGAAGTCGGACTCCAACCTGTCCGGCCACTTTGCGCCCAAATCAGGCAACCACAAGCCCACTTCTGCATGAAGACAGGCCCCCACCCGCGGTTTCTTCTCGGGTGGGAGGTCGTCTCTTGTTTTTTCGAGACATTTGGACCTATCACATTCAGGACTCTTGGGTCAGGGATGTGGTGTCCAACGGTTACCGGATTGAATTCACCTCCCTTCCGAGGGATCGCTTTTTTCACTCCCGGGCCCCCCGGTCTGCTCCTCTGGCAAAGCAATTTCGAGCGGCTCTCCAGTCTCTGCTTCTTCAGGGGGTTATTGTTCCCGTTCCTCCAGGGGAACGGTTTTGGGGTTTCTATTCAAATCTTTTTGTGGTTCCCAAGAAGGACGGTTCTGTGCATCCAATTTTGGACCTCAAGCGTCTCAACCATCACCTTCTCATCCGCCACTTCCGAATGGAATCTCTCGGTTCGGTGATGGCGTCCCTGGAACAAGGGGAGTTCCTTTCATCAGTGGACATCAAGGATGCCTACCTCCATGTGCCAATATTCCCAGGCCATCATCGGTAACTCCGCTTTGCGGTTCCGGAGGGGCACTTTCAATTTATAGCTCCCCCTTCGGCCTAGCCACGGCTCCTCGGGTCTTTACAAAGAACCTTGCGCCAGTGATGGGCCTGTTACGGTCGAGGGGAATCTCGGTGATACCCTATCTGGACGACCTTCTCATCAAGGCTCCAACCAGAGCCCAGACTCTGGAGAATCTGGATGTCACTCTCCACACTCTGACTCGCTTCGGGTGGATGGTCAACTGGGACAAGTCAGTCCTCCGCCCTACCAAGTCTCTAACCTTCCTGGGACTTCGATTCGACACGGCATCTGCCCGGATAGGGTTGTCTCTCAATTCCCTTTAATGGGCACTGTCACCAACTTTATTTTTTGATATGTTGTAGTACTTATGTACTACAACATATCTCTAATATACTTTTATTTTATTTTTTTTCATTAAAAAGGTTTAATTTACATTTAAAAACCGGCTACTGAAAAAGGACTGATTTTGGAGTGGCAATCAGTCCTTTTTCAGTTAGGTTGCACTCGCTCCCTGGCTGTCAATCAGACAGGCAGGAGCGAGCGCATTGGTTCCCCGGCCACTGGCTGGGAGGCCACTCCTCCCGCACATGGCCGCCGCCTCGTTGCCGCCGCTGTCCCTGCACGCCCGCTGCCGGACTCTGCAGTAACTGCAAGTGTAATGAGGGAACGGGCTAGTGCCGTGGCGGGGGGGTGGTAGCGGGCTAGCAAAAATAGGATGATGGGAGCTACCCTTTAAAGGTCAGGTTTTGGCCCTTACTGTTCTTTTCCAGCGGCCCCTGGCTTCTAATTCTCATGTCCGGACTTTCCTTCAAGGAGTGACGCATGCTGTTCCTCCTTATCGGTCACCCTCTCCCCCTTGGGACTTGAATTTGGTTCTGAGTGCCCTCCAGGGTGCATCCTTTGAGCCCCTTAGAGAGGTGTCTCTCCGCCTCCTTTCCTTGAAAGTAGCGTTTCTTGTTGCTATCACCTCCATCCGGAGGATGTCTGAATTGGCAGCTCTCTCCTGCCGTTCTCCGTTTCTGGTGATCCACCAAGACAAGATTGTTTTCCGGCCAGATCCCTCCTTTTTGCCTAAGGTGGTTTTGGCCTTTCATCTCAATGAGGACATTGTCCTCCCGTCTTTTTGTCTTGCTCCTTCTCATTCTAAGGAGCGCTTACTGCACAAGCTGGATGTAGTTCAGGCTGTTCGGTCTTATCTCTCCATCACTTCTTCGTTTCGTTAGTGTGATTCCTTTTTCGTCATTACGGAAGGTCGTCGCAAGGGACAACCTGCTTCCAAGGCCACCATTTCTCGGTGGATTCGGTCTGCCATTTCGGAGGCCTATCGCTGTAAGGGGAAGATTCCTCCTTTCAGGGTTGTGGTTCATTCTACCCGTTCTTTTGGGGCATCCTGGGCTCTCCAGAATAGAGCCTCGGCTTTGCAGATTTGCAAGGCGGCTACCTGGTCGTCTTTGCACACTTTCTCGAGGTTCTACCGAGTTCATACCTTCGCATCGGCTGATGCTAGTCTGGGCCGTAAAGTGTTGCAGGCGGCTGTGGAACGGCCGTCTGCCTGACTGCTTATCTGCCCACTCAAGGGACGGCTTTGGTACATCCCACGGTCTGTGTCCCCCAATGGAGCCGATAGAGAAAAGGAGATTTTTTAACACTTACCGTAAAATCTCTTTCTCGAAGGATCCATTGGGGGACACAGCTCCCACCCTTTTGGGATTTTCCTTGGTTCTCTGTCCGAGGGTGTGTTCAGTTATGTTTTTTCTTCGGGTTCCCCCACAGTTTGGGGTTTTTCTTGACCTGTTAGTCTCCTCCTATTGCTCTGGAACTTAAACTGATTGGCTCAGAACCTGAAGGCGGGTATATCCTGCTGGGAGGAGCCAACTGTTTTTGTTGCCATAGTGTCACATTTCCTAGAGACAGCAGCATACACCCACGGTCTGTGTCCCCCAATGGATCATTCGAGAAAGAGATTTCACGGTAAGTGTTAAAAAATCTCCTTTTTCTTTATTAAAATTATCCTAAGGTCCTGCAAGCCATCATTGTGCTGCTGGCAGACGATAGGGAAGCAGTATTTCCCCAAACCTCCAGGAGGTTATAAGGAATGATTGTATGATCATAGAGGGTACAGATGCTAGGACTTTGTGATCTCATGGATTCTGGCAGGATTGCTGGCGGAGCTCTGTGCCATGCAACCAGCTACACGCCAACCTCGCCAACGGTTTTTAGTACAACTACTAGCTTTAAATGGGCGCGGTCAGATCCAAAAACTTTTTATATGTTGTAATATGGTTGCTTAAAAGGTTTTAATATTTGATAAAGAAAACGGCTCCTGAAAATGCAACCATTAGGGGTCCCCATACCTACTGGGATACTAACCAGTCCAGGATTTCTAACACTGTGAGCTAATGAAAAGTTTATTGTTTTTTTTAAATAAATATAGGTGATAAAGGCATAAAATAGATGTATATGGTCAAGATTAGATACTGAGTAACATATTAATATTTTTTTATTTATTTGTGGGATCTGACAGGTATGCATTAAATGGTATGTGAGATCTGTTAATAATGGACACTAAGCATACATGTATAGAATTTTTTCAGTAGATGTAAAAGTGGAGAGAGGTGCTTTTAAAGAGAATGTATCACCTATATTCTTTTTCCTGATTAGAAGCAGATACAGAAACATTCTTTTTTTTCTAATTTGTTTCTATTTTATGATTGTTTACATTTCTTTTTTTTATATATTATTATGTGGACTGCCATCTTGCCTGAGCTGTTTTTATAGGATTTATGGACATAGATAACAATAGACTAAAGCTGTCCCATTTAGATAAATTGCAGATGTTACCGAGCATTCTCTGTAACCTTATTAGAGGTCATTCTACAGGAAAGGGGAGGCTGATCTCTGTTGTGAATGGTGGTAGATCCAGTGTTAGCTCTCTACTGGTTTCACCTTTTCCTGTGCTCCTCAAAAGAAGGGCATGACTGGGAAACTATCTGTACAAAATAAAAAGTCTCAGCTTAGATTTTGCCCTCCTAGAAGCCAGAATTAAAACTAAAAGATTTCTTAATTATTTTAAAATATAAATAGTAAAATGAAGATTTAAAAAATAATAAAATTAGAAAAAAAAGATCAACAAAAATTCTTAAAATATATGGTAAACATAAAAACCTGATTTTAACATTGGATAATTTTTTGATGACACATTCCCTTAACTTCTTAAGGACGCAGCACATACACCTGCTCCCATCGTATGAAGCGCTCTCAGCAGCTGAGCGCACTTCATACCCTGTGGGTAATGCCAGACATCGCCACAAAAAAAAAATGTTTTTTTGTTTCACCACAGATTTGGTGGTAAAACAAGTGATGTCACTGCAAAGTACAATTGGTGGCACAAAAAACAAGTCTCATCCATATGAGACTTGTTTTTTGTGCCACCAATTGTACTTTGCAGTGACATCACTTGTTTTACCACCAAATCTGTGGTGAAACAAAAAAACATTTTTTTGTATGTAGGTGGAAAATTAAAAGTCTTATGGCTCTTAAAAGACGAAGAGGAAAAAGAAAACAAGCGACAGAAACTCCCAACTCAGCCAATCACTGGCTGAAATGCATTCCTGCTGTGGCCATTGAATGGGCAGTTCCTGCAAAGTTTGTCACTTCATCGGAAGCAGGAAGAAACAGGGAGGACCAGGGGCCATTGGGAAGGCAGTAGGATAAGAGCTGGTGAGTATAGTTTGTTTGTTTCTTTATTTTGGCAGCACCAAGCGGCATTAACAAAAAAAGAAAGGTCTGTATGGTGATAGGTGTTCTTTTTAAGATTTATGAGCAATATAAAAATTTCAAGAAAAATGTTTATTCCTGGAGATGTTAATCTAGTAAAAAAAAGACTACAGTGCAATATTTATAAATATTCTATGAAAAAATCTGTCAATATACATCATCTCAAATTATATTACAAAATCTGTTGACAAAACAACAGTTTACATAAATACAAATAATTTTAGAGATTATATTACATCTGTTGATTAAATAACAGTTCATATAAATACAAGTCTTGGAGATGGCATTTTCTAAGTTGTACTTGCATAGTAATGAGGTAATCAAAGGATCATACAGATGCTTTACAAAATCTGCAGTAGTTCTTATTGAATGACCGCACATTGCCATGGCTCACAAAAGGACAGTTTTAAATATCCACAGCGAAACCAAGTTTTTTTTTTTAAGTGACATCCAATGCTTTCCAAGCAGATACAACATTAATTTTCTATTTTCCATTCATAAAAACCTCGAGGTAAAAGTGCTGTGCTAAGGTTGGAAAGTTTCATATTACAGGACAACTTATGTGACTGGAGTTTCCCATTGTAGGTATTTATTAGGGAAACTTTCAGGCTTTCTAATAAATACATGATGCAAGTGCAGAACTTGCAAAACAAAACCCAAAAATGTTTTGCAAATTGCCTAGCAACTTGAAAAGGTGACCAAGCTGGATCGGCAGACAATTTGGTATCCTCGTCTGTTACATATATACTAGCATAACACAGTGTCACCAATACTTTCTAATGCACTTCTGCAACATACAATGGCAGCAGTCCCTAAACACTTAGAAGGGTTATCCGCATTTATGGGGAAAAAAAAAAAAAAACACATGCTATAGTATTACCTTGCTGTTTCTGTATCTTGAACTTTTTGTCACTTCCGTGCCGCTGGTGCTCCTATATGGATGTTTGGGTGCTTCTGCTATGCAGCAAGGAGCACGCCGTCCTAATACAACAAATCCTGGCAGTCAGAGCGGCTCATGTCTGACTGCAGGGAACTTTTATTTGTTATATTATTACAGCCCCTCCACGAGATGCAGTGAAAGCTAAGTTTAGCAAAAAAAAAGATGCTGCAGAAAGCCAGCAGGAGCATCACGTGGGCTCTGTATCGGAGGGTGGGGGCAGCAAGGGGATCGAGCAACTTTGGAAATGGAATAGAGAGAAGAAATAAGGAATTCCGCCACTTCCTGGAGGCAATAGCCATCTGGAAGTGGCAGAACACCTAATACATGATATTTAGTATATTAGATAGCTGTACAAAGCAAAAAGTAAGTATAATTCCTATTATTCGGATAACCCCTTTAGGTTTAGGTGCAATGTTTCTTAGGATTCTCAGCTACAGGTTTGAGTTAGCATTCTGCTATATTCGCGGAAAGGTGGCTGTGGAATTACATAAATCACTGATCTTTAGAGATAGTGCAGTTTTCTAGTTGTTACATAACTAGATTTAAACATTTTATGCAATGTTAAGCCTTTAGGCCACCCTACACATTACATAGTGATTATGGACTGTTCATTTATATCTACCTTTAAAACTCTGGGATAATGTGCTTAATACATACAGATAAGTCATTTGTTAGTAAAGGCAATTAACATTGTCCCGATGATTTAGCTCTGGATTTCTTCTGGGTCTTTAGTTCATTGGATTTAGTGCCTGATTCTGTGTAACTTGTATTGCAGTGGGCAAGATTCCACATTTGCAGATTGTGAGAAAGCATAAAAATATTCCCAGAATCTCCTGAAATCTTTCGCATTTGAGACATTCACTACTGCACAGACACAAGCTCTGAAATACCTGAGTGTGTGAAATACTAAATGGTTTCTCGTTCATTTTTTTAAGAAAAACAGTAAATCTGTTAAGTGTCTTAGTTTGTGCAAATCTGCTGTCCATCTGAAGACCAATCCGTTTATCATCTCACTTCCGGTATGACTTGTTTAGGATCCCTGTGAATGTTGCCATGACTGAATTTCAGTTTGGAAGGAGTGATCTTCATTTAGGCGATTCCATTCAACCACTGAAGCACTCATCTGGGTTTGATCCACAAGTCTCTTCTTTCACGTAGACCGAGTTATAAATAGGACAGGCAATCATGTTGGTATTGTTACCTCAAGTATCTTGAGATCTGCAGATGAAATTAACATTATAACATATTACCTTACAAAATCTACAAAGAAAAAGTCACAATTAAAATGATGACTAATTTAAAAGGGGCTATATATGGTTCTTTCTAAAAAATTTAAATTAACTCCTTAAGGACGAAGCATATTTTGGCTTTTAGGACAAAGGCCCATTTTTCAAATCTGAGCTGTGCTAATAACTTTGTAATCGTTTAACTTAGCCAAGTGATTCTGAGAAAGTTTGTTGGTGACACATTGTATTTTATGTTAGTGGTTAATTTTTGGTTGATACTTACAGTAATCTTGTGAACAAATGCCAAAATGTAGCAGAAATTTGAAAAAAAAATATAGTAATGCCACATAAATGAGTTACCCCTTTGCAAACCATGATGGATCTTATCTGTCATGGTGCTGCTTAAAGGGGTATTCCAGGAAAAAAGTTAAACAGATTTGTAAATTACTTCTATTAAAAAATCGCAATCCTTCCAATAATTATCAGCTGCTGAAGTTGAGTTGTTCTTTTCTGTCTGGCAACAGTGATCTCTACTGACATCTCTGCTTGTCTTGGGAAATGCACAGTAGAAGAGGTTTGCTATGGGGATTTGCTCCTACTCTGGACAGTTCCCGAGACAGGTGTCATCAGAAAACACTTAGACAGAAAAGAACAACTCAACTTCAGCAGCTCATAAGTACTGAAAGGATTAAGATTTTTTAATAGAAGTAATTTACAAATCTGTTTAACTTTCTGGAGCCTGTTGATATATATATATATATATATATATATATATAAAAGTTTTTTCCTGGATAACCCCTTGTGTCTGGAGTAGGTTGCTGACTCATAATTCCTGACCATACCTGGAGACCCACACTTTAGGATGCAGGGCGTACAGGTATGCCCCCATTCCCGAGTCCTTACGGACTCAGTGCGTACCTGTACGTCCTGGGTCCCGCTAACGGGGTTTAAACCGTTCTCGCGAATGGAGAACGGGTTAAACCCCGTGGGTCACGGTTGCTACGGGCAGCCAGGACCCACGGCTAATGCCGAGCACCACCGATCGGGCCAATGCTCGGCATTAACCCTTTAGACGCCGCAATCAAAGTTGATCACGGCGTCTAAACTGAAAGTAAAACTATCCCGGCAGCTCAGCGGAGCTGATCGGGACTATCACGACAGAATCACGATGTCCCGATTAGCTTTCTGGACGACGGGAGGGTCCTCACCTGCCTCCTTCTCGTCCGATCGGCGATCTACTGCTCCATGCCTGCGCAGCAGGCTACAGCAGTAGAGTGTCGGTAACACTGATCAATGCTATGCTATGGCATAGCATTGAACAGTGTATGCAATCAAAAGATTGCATGGTACAGCCCCTCAGGGGACAAAAAAAAAAAAAAAGGGGGGTAAAAAGTGTTAAAAAAAAAATAAGAGAATGTGAATAAGCCCCTTATAAAAGTTTGAATCACCCCCCTTTTCCTATTTTTTTAATAAAAAAATGTAATAAAAAATAATCATATGTGGGAATGCCGCGTGCGTAAATGTCCAAACAATTAAAATATAAGGTTAGCTACACAGCACGGTCGATGGCGCACACGTAAAAAAAATTTTCAGTCCAAAATTTGAATTTTTGGTCACTTCATATACAATAAAAATCCCGAGCAGTGGGACCCCGCGATCAGATATCTTATCCCCTATCCTTTGGGGATAAGATGTCTAGGGCCGGAGTATCCCTTTAAGGCCCATATGGGCTGTGTCCTCAGGGGGTTAAAACAAAAAAAACTAAAATATTTTTGGAGTCGCTATATTCTGAATGCCATAACTTTTTTTTTTGGGAGGGCTTGTTTTTTGTGGGACGAGCTGTAGTTTTTACTGGTACAATTTACAATTTTGCAGAGGTGAGATAATAAAAGCTGCAGTTTTTTTTATGGTGTTTACCAAGCAATATAAATAACATGCTATCTGCATTTTGAGAGTGTTATTCCAGCAATACCGAAAATGTATTGCTTTTTAGGCTTTACTACTTTTTTATAATGAAATGTGGGGGCTTGTTTTTGGCAGGAAGAGCTGTCGTTTTTATTGGTTCCCTTTTTTTGTGGTACAAGCCACTTTTTGATAATTTTTAATTCACTTTTTTGGAGGCAAGGTTTTCTTTTTTCCCTACGCGTTCACAGTACGGGATAAATAACATATCAATTTTATAGTATGGGTGATACTCATTATGTTTTTTTTTATCATTTCTTTTATAATAGAATGCTATAAGGGTCAGTTCTCACATGTGTATTTTTGCTGTAGATCTGCTGAAGATTTTCTTTAGCATATTTTGTTGCCCATTGAAGTCAATGGGCAGCACAATCTGCAGCAGCAAATCTGCCGCAGATCTGCAGCAAAAATACGCATGTGTGAACGCACCCTAAAGGATTTTTTTTTTTTTATGTTACCCTTTTTTGTCCCCTTGAAGCCATAATCATGTGACTGCTAATGTAGTACACAGCAGTACATCTGTACTACTGTGTATTATACACTGTCAATAAAGCACTGTAGCCTGTAGGTGGGTCTCAGAGGCTTCTGTATCTGGCAGACCGGATGCTGTAATTTGGCCTCTGACTGCTATGGCAACCATTGCCGATGGGCTACAGGGGCTATATGCAGGGTAATGTCTGACAGCTGCAACAGGAGTCCAGCTGTGTATAGCAGCCAGCTCCTGCCGCAGATTATGTGGGCTCATCTTTTGAGCCCATGAACGCTCTGTGATGGGTATATCCGTCACAGAGCATTAACTACCTTCCCGCAATAACATATATACACATATTATAGAGTGGAAAGCAATTAAAATGGTCTTGTGTTTTAGGACTGACCAATTCAGCAGCTTTATAATCGGGACCTATCAGAAAATGTGTAAACTGACAGTATACATTAGTGTTCTGCAAACCACTCTTTCACAGCTCTCAAACATGCATGTATAGCTGAAGCAAGCAGGGATATTTATTTTAATTAAAAGATGGATTTAAGATGCTGGCTGGTATGCCCCACAGGAACAAAGGTATGATGTCAGCCAATCCAATCCTAGCGATATTGGCAAGTCTGGACAACTTAAGGCCAAAATGACCTCAGTCCTTAAGGGGTTAAAGGACAAGAGCATTTTTTTGCACATCTGACTACGGTCACTTTAAGCATTAATAACTCTGGGATGCTTTTATTTATGAAGTTGATTCAGAGACTGTTTTTTCGTGACATATTCTACTTTATCATAGTGGTAAATTTTCGTTGACAGGGACCAATCACAATGATTGCTGACCAGGACCATCCACAGATGGTCCTGGGGGGGCTTGCAGAAGTTGTCCCCCGCTGGTAACAGCGGGACTTCTGCCAGTTAACCCGTGTGATGCCGCGCATCGCCGGGTTAACTGAATGACTTATATAAACGTCATGATGTGTGAACTACCTGCACATATCATGACGTTTATATAAGTCATTCTGCGGGAAGGGGTTATCCTATTGTACAAGGCCAGCGGGTCTTCTTCTCTTAATCACATGGTGTAATCACTTTTTCTTATAGCCATATTTAGGGTTGGAAAAAATTTTGGGGGAGATTTATCATTGCCTTTCTGACATTTTTTAGGCTGTGATTTGGTGCAAAATTTTTGCGGTTAGTTTTTGCGTAAATATTTTGCGCAATCTCAGGCAATAGACAACTTTGGAAAAAATGACTGTGAAATGCAGTGCTTAATTCTTGACTATGCAGTGGACAAGATTTATTAACTGCCTCTTTTGTTTTTTAAATGCACAAAAATAATGCAATTCATACCACCTCTGCCTTGCCTTTGAAAAGTGACACCCTACAGCAAGTTCTAAGGGGATTTTTCATTTGAGCAAAATTGATCAAAGTCTGTGCGCCATTTTGATAAATTTGGTGAACATAAGCCAAAAACACAACAACAAAAAAAGACTGTGAGGTGGCTGCACACAGACACATATGGGGAGATTTATCAAAACCTGTGCAGAGGAAAAGTTGCCCATAGAAACCAATCAGATTGCTTCTTTAATTTTTCACATACCCTTTAAGAAATGAAAGAAGTGATCTGATTGGTTGCTATGGACAACTTTTCCTCTGCACAGGTTTTGATAAATCTCCCCCTTTTCCCACATAATACAGACTGATTGTCAAATCTTCTCACTGAGCAAGTGTATTGTTTCACCCTTATCAACTATGTAACTATGAAATTTAAAACAATCCAGATTTAAAATGTTAAAATTTAAAACAAATTAAATAAGCATACAATAGTCCAGATACTGGCCTGAAACCAAAATAATTTGGTGTTGCCCATAGCAACTAGTCACAGTTTAGGTTTCATATCTTAACAAGCTCTGGTAAAATGATTGCTGGCTGTGATTGGTTGCTATGGGAAAACCGGACAGTTTTGTTTTCAGACAGATTGATAAATTGGAGCCAATGTTGTTAAAAGACGCACATGTGACATACTTACCCCTGAGTTTCATCTCCTCTTGGCCAAGCCCCCATAATGTTCAGTTGGTTCTCCAGCTCCATAATACGTAACCCAATATACCCCGATGAGAAAAGTAGTAGTAAAACCCTGACAGAAAATAAAGAAAGAGGTCTTTTACAATGTAAATACAAAGGAATCATCAGGCACAATGTCAAAACCAAAGCAGATCCCCAAATACATATCAGTAATTTAAATGACTCACAGCAGCATATAGATAACAAGAAGAATATTCACAGCCCTAGGATCTGCCCACTGTGTGTGGCTGTTGTCAGAAGAAGTCTTGTCTTGGCAAACATCCCCTATATTTGAGGAAAAGAAAGTGAGACACTTTATGATATAATAAAATCATATATTCTCAAACTATCATGTCTGAATCTATAAACTGCAAAAGTCCAGTTCATTTTTTGTAGAATTTGCTTGGAGTTACCCTGGAGGATGACTGTACCTGCATATTAATATATCATTTTCAAATAAACCATATGCCTGGATGATTTGGACACGAGCAAAGAGCAATACCACGCTAATAGTAACATGCTGACTAATAACAATATTAAAAGGGGGAAGCAGCATTTTCAAATCTTGCATTTTATTATGGTAGCAAATCAATATATATTTTTCATAATGTGGTCTGGCCTTATGATGCAATGCTTTGTGGGGTGCACATATAAGATGCTGGGCAGCCCGCCTGATCGAATAGTATTGGCATCACTAATAGGTTGTAAGCCAGCATGGAGTTCTACACGCTATCATGTAACTGGCACCCTATGTATGCCTTATCTGCACGCAACTACACAGGAAGTCCTCAATGAGGTAAGAAAAGACTCAGCACTCTGAAATCGTAATATCCTTAAAATCACATAGTTTATTGTAATCTTCTTAAAATGTATAAGGAGAAGTGAAGCATAAATCCAGAATACCAACGCGTTTCGGTTTAACCCTTTTTCAAGGTCCGTACAGCATGTTTTCAAAACACTGAATAAATAGAAAATGATCAAAGTGTGCCACTCCCCCCCCCCCACCCCTGACCCATAATTCCATGCACAAACCAAACAGGATTTAACCCCATAATCACCTAGGAACCTGAAAATCCAATGCTAGTACGTATATAATCCATTGAGGCTATGCATGTAGTATGACGACATGTACATCTTCAAACCTTTAACTAGGTCCATACTATAATATCCAAAAATAATGATAATGCATAACCTCATCACTAAGGAGCTACCCCCCTCACAATTGGTAGGCTTGTGAGTGGTTGTTCATCAGTATTTTGCACCTGTGTGACCTTTACCATACAGCATTGCGGCTGACTTGCATCATGGTGGGAATAGGTGTCTAACATGCCCTTGTACCAGTAAGTATGGCCTCCTTTCTGTAATTTTTCTTAGCAAATCACTTTGACAGAATATTGCAAGTTACAGATAAACACATTCTAAAGCGTTAGATTTTTATTCATATATAATTTAATTTTGCAAAATTATACTCACCGTTAAGAAAATGATCTTGAGCTTGCCCGTCTACTTCATTGCTACTAGATCTTATTTGGTTTTGCACCAAAAATGCAACATCTGTTGAAGAAATGTATAGGTGCTTTATCACTATTTACATTGACTTCTGAGACACAATTTAGTCTATGTACATTGCCTAACAGATCAATATGTATACATTAGAAATATAACTGCCAAACTTAAAATAGATATGGGCTAATTATGTTCAATACATAGTAACATCACTAGAATGCCAATGGCTACTGCAGTGACCCACTAGTTTTATGTTGACAGCAGATATATATATCAAATTAAAAAAAACTGTAGTTAAAGGGATATTCATCTCAAAAAGTTATCCCCTGTCCACCGGATAGAGATAAAAAGCTGATCCCCCAGTACTCAGACCTCCATAGATCAGCTTCTTATCCCCTAACCTGTGAATAGGAGATGGGAATGGGAATAACCCTTTAAATATGTTAAAAACAGTGTATTCGTATTTTAGAATTGTTCCTTTTATAACATAATTATAGCTGAATTGTAGCACAGTCATAAAACAGGTCACTTGAAAACCACAATACACATATTTACATTCAAGCCACTGATGCCACATGCTACTGGAATACAAACACACGTTGTCCTCTTTAACAGCAGATGGCACTGTATAGTTCCCTGACATTCACCTGACAGAGAGCTGATGTGAGCACTGAGTATTGCAACAGGAGTGCAGGAAGCTTCCTTCCTGTGTTCAGACGATTGCCTTTCAAAAACCATAATGTTGTGATAATGTCACAGGGCTTATAACTAGTCTGAGAAACTGAAGGATTAGAGTGATGTGGATGCCTTCTACATAGGCATAACGAAAGCAGGTTTTTTGAATTTCAATTTAGAAGGGGTGATCATTTTTCATTCTAAAATCCTATGTCATAACACTAAAACACAATTTTGAGGCTTTACTGCAGTACTCATCCGGGTCATCAAATCAACACAAATTATTTCCTCTCATTTTTTGTTGTCCTAGCCCTGCACCTATATAATATAAAAAATAGCTGTACATATGTTCCTGGCCACACGTACCACCTAAAGGCAGGAGATTTTTCAGAAACTGAAGCTTTTTGGTAAACCTGCCTTACTGTGTCTGTCCTTGGTGACAACACAGATGGTTTGGTTTTACTATTCTACCAATATACTAATGCTAGGTGCATCTTTGAATACACACAGTTGGCAGTAAATAAAAGTTCCACTGCTTTTTTTTACTTACCTACTTCTTTGGCCCAGTTCTCTGCACTATCCGATTCATGTGGTGTCTGCTCTAGATCAGAATGGCTGGAGTCCTAAATAAAAAGCAGATTGTTCCACATTAAAATATGTTAAAGAAGTTATGCAGTATAAAAAAAAAGAAAAAAAAACCTCTTCCTCTATATACCTATATACAGAGGAGGGGGGTGTCCGACCGCTGGGACCCTCTACGATCTCCAGCCTGCGCCTCGTCTCTCTGCATGAATGGAGGAGTGTTGGCCAATGCACAAAGCTGTGGCAGACACGCTCCCTCAATGCATCTCTATGGGAGAGCCAGAGATACAGCGTTTGGGTATCTCTGGCTCTTCCATAGAGATGCATGGAACGGTGTGTCAGCCACAGGCTCATGCAATGGTCGACCCACTGCATTCATGCAGAGAGCCGGGGTGACGGGCGGGAGATTGCTGGGGGTCCGATTGCAGATACTAGGATACGTTTTGTTATGCTGGACTACTCCTTTAAAACAAAATTCACAGTAGCAAGAATTTTTAAGATGTCTTATGATATTCATTTCCAAACTAGCTAGAATCTTTCATTGACTATGAAATCCTTACCAGAGTTTTACTGCACTGTTCTGAATTTGGTTCTACAGATGTCGCTGATGGAGTGTTGCAAGTACTGCCATCCTTTACCAGAAAAATAAGCACAGAGATGCCAATGAGCTATACTGAAGCAATATAAACCAATTTATAAAAAACACACATGCAATACATAACAGACACTAGAAAGTAAGAATCCTATTGTATATAAAATACTGAGAAGTTTGGGAATAGATTGGGTTGGGTAAACAATTTCTTCACTTTATAGCTTCAGTTCTGATGACACTTAGCATTACTGAAATTATCTTCTTAATAACGTGAATATATTTTGTTTATTGGCATATTAGGAAAAAAGCTTTTGTTCTATAAATAAATGTTTTAAACATCTAAGGAGAAATTAGAAAAATCAAGCAGTGAAATCTTCTGCTTTATGCAAGTGATACCAAATATTTCTACTGCATAAAATATCTAACATAATTATAATAGGAAAAACAAAAAGACAATTTGTGACTCATTCCCTTCAAAAGGATTTTTACTGATTAACATTTATAGTGTATCAGTATGACATGGTAAACATAAAGAATATCTGATATATATTCTCCGGCCTATCGCCGCCCTTCCCAGTAACGACAAGTGCATATGAATAATGACTGAAGGTCCACAAGATAGTTGAACTTGGATAAACTTTACTTAAAGGCTTGCGATACATCCAATGAACAGTAACAGTCTCATCAATACAGTCTCTATACACTTCAGTGACTGGCAGTTGTTGCGGACCTTGACTTGTTTTATAAATTTCTAGATTTAGGGTTAATTGCGAAGATCCGTCCGGATTTAGGGGATTGATACGGTCCGGTAATCTTGCAGAGTGCTAAGGGATTGATACACTCACGGTTTGGTAACGATCAGCCGTTGCCGCAAGGCTCAGGCCTAAACTCACTGATGACAGCAGCGCAGATCCTTCTCTCATGAAAGCCCGGGAACAAGAGAGCGAGCTATGGCCGCCACTCCCTTATATGGGCAGGGGCGGGCCGTTTTAATTGGTCCGAATATCTGTCACTCACTGTCACAAGGAATTGTGGGCGCAATACGTCACAGGGACCTCCAAAAGGCCCTTAAGCAAAAACCATAGAGTTTACCTGATCACGTGACCCGCAGATCCTGTTACGATCTGTACAGGTAATTAACCACTTATATACATTTGTACAATTATATTAATATAAATCCTGAGTAAACTGTAAGATGACTAATATTTAGATGAGAGGTGACAAGGGGTGGATTAAATAAGATGGACCCCGACGTCCTAGGGACTCTGGCTATGGGGACCTATATACAGGTACTGTATAGGATACGGTACCGGGACACCACATAAGCTTCTGTATACTCCACAGAAAGTTATTTTCTTATTAAATTTCCTTTCTGTCTGACCACAGTGCTCTCTGCTGACACCTCTGTCCATGTCAGGAACTGTCCAGAGCAGGAGAGGTTTGCTATAAAGATTTGCTCCTGCTCTGGACAGTTCCTGACATGGACAGAGGTGTCAGCAGAGATCACAGTGGTCAGACAGAAAGGAAATTCAAAAAGAAAATAACTTCCTGTAGAGCATATAGCAACTGATAAGTACTGGAAGGATTAAGATTTTTTAATAGAAGTAATTTACAAATCTGTTTAACTTTCTGGCTTCAGTTGATAAAAAAAAAATGTTTTCCAACAGAGTAATCCTTTAAGGAAGCTCTTGTTCCCACACACATTAAGGAAACACACATTTTAAAAGCAAAAAAATATGCCAGATTTATCAAACCTTAAATACTATTTACTTCAAGGGAGGCTGTGCTGCAGTAACCAAGGGGAGGTGCCAGTATAGGATAAGCCATGATTTTGCCTTAACCTCTTCAGGACGCAGGGCGTATGCATACGCCCTGCACCCTGAGTCCTTAAGGTCTTAGGGCGTATGGGTACGCCCGTGGGAATTCTGGTCCCCGTCGCCAGCCGGTCGGGGACCAGACCGGGATGACTGCTGATATCTATCAGCAGGCATCCCGTGCATATGCCCAGGGGGTCTTGAGACCCCCCATGTCAATTCAGACCGTCGATTTTTCGGCGATTCCGGGTCATACGGGTCTCCGGTGACCCGGAAAATAAGGAGGATCGGGGGTGTCCAAGACACCCCCAGTTCCCCTGAAGGGATAGGAGTTAGATGGCAGGGGCCTCTAAACTGTAGCCCTCCAGATGTTGCAAATTTTTTTAGTTTTGCAACATCTGGAGGGTCACAGTTTGGAGATAACTGCGCAGTGGTCTCTAAACTGTGGCCCTCTAGATCTTGCAAAACTACAACTCCCAGCATGCCCACACAGCAGTTTGCTGTCTAGGCATGCTGGGATTTGTAGTTTTGCAACATCTGGAGGGCCACAGTTTGGAGATAGCTGTGCAGTGGTCTCTAAACTATGGCCCTCCAGATCTTGCAAAACTACAACTCCCAGCATGAACAAACAGCAAACAGCTGTCTCAGCATTCTGGGTGTTGCATACCTTCGGCGATCAGTACATGCTGGGAGTTGTAATTTTGCAACAGCTGGAGGCACACTGGTTGAAAAATACTGAGAACCTAACTGAAGGTTTTCCAACCAGTGTGCATCCAGCTGTTGCAAAAGTACAACTCCCAGCATGCACGGTCTTGTCAGTATATGCTGGGAGTTGTAGTTTTGCAACAGCTGGAGGTTTGCCCCCCCCACAACGTGAATGTACAGGGTATTTTTATTTAAATTGGAGAGAGAATTTGGTTACAATAGAAGTCGGGAGCCTTGTGCATCTACAAAGCCCACCGTGGTGCCAGAACAGTGCCCCCTCCGCCCACATGTGACCCCATTTTGGAAACTACACCCCTCACGTAATGTAATAAGGATTGCAGTGAGCATTTACGCCCCACAGGTGTCTGACAGATTTTTGGAACAGTGGTCAGTGAAAATGAAAAATTTTATTTTTCATTTACACAGCCCACTGTTACAAAGATCTGTCAAACGCCAGTGGGGTGTAAATGCTCACTGCACCCCTTATTAAATTCTGTGAGGGGTGTAGTTTCCAAAATGGGGTCACATGTTGGGGGTCATCTGTTCTGGCACCACGGTGGGTTTTGTAAATGCACAAGGCTCCCGACTTCTATTGCAATCAAATTCTCTCTCCAAAAGCCTCTCTTCTGAGCATTGTACCCCAAATGGGGTTAATAATTTTGGGGGCATTATCTCCTATTACCCCTTGTAAACATGTAAAATTTGGGGAAGATCCAGCATTTTAGTGAAACATTTTTTTTTTTCATTTACACATCTCAATTTAACGAAAAGTCGTCAAACACCTGTGGGGTGTTAAGGCTCACTGTACCCCTTGTTATGTTCCTTGAGGGGTGTAGTTTACAAAATAGTATGCCATGTGTGTTTTTTTTTTGCTGTTCTGGCACCATAGGGGCTTCCTAAATGTGACATGCCCCCCAAAAACCATTTCAGAAAAACTCATTCTCCAAAATCCCATTGTTGCTCCTTCCTTTCTGAGCCCTCTACTGCACCCACAGAACACTTGACATACACATATGAGGTATTTCCTTACTCAAGAGAAATTGGATTACATATTTTAGGGCGATTTCTCTCCTTTTACCCCCTTGTAAAAATTAAAAAACATGGTCTACAAGAACATGCGAGTGTAAAA
The DNA here is from genome assembly GCF_029499605.1 of Hyla sarda. Classification (NCBI taxonomy): domain Eukaryota; kingdom Metazoa; phylum Chordata; class Amphibia; order Anura; family Hylidae; genus Hyla; species Hyla sarda. The sequence continues at coordinate 242,722,398 of NC_079189.1, read as the reverse complement.
AATGAAGATTTTGAATTTTTTCCTTCACTTTGCTGCTATTCCTGTGAAACACCTAAAGGGTTAACACACACTTACTGAATATCATTTTGAATACTTTGAGGGGTGCAGTTTTTATAATGGGGGGTTTATGAGGTATTTCTAATATAAAGGCCCCTCAAATCCATTTCAAAACTGAACTGGTCCCTGAAAAATTCCGATTTTGAAAATTTTGTGAAAAATTGCTGCTAAACTTTGAAGCCCTCTGATGTCTTCCAAAAGTAAAAACATGTCAACTTTATGATGCAATCATAATGTAGACATATTGTATATGTGAATCAAAATATTATTTATTTGCAATATCCATTTTCCTTACAAGCAGAGAGTTTCAAAGTTAGAAAAATGCTAAATTTCCCAAATTTTCATGAAATTTGGGGATTTTTCCCCAAGAAAGAATGCAAGTAAAAACGAAAATTTACCACTATGTTAAAGTAGAATATGTCACGAAAAAACAGTCACGGAATCAGAATAATCGGTAAAGAAATCTCAGAGTTATTAATGCATAAAGTGACAGTGGTCAGAATTGCAAAAAACTGCTCAGTCCTTCAGGGGTTAAAAATCCCTTTAGCTATCTTCAACTACCTACATTTGGAGTGTTTTTTCTTTGGCTAATAGTCGGATATAACCTTTTGTACAGGCACTTTTTAAAATTTCAACTGCTCAGTGGCGGTACCTAGGGTATGGGAACTATTGCACATGTCCTGGGGCCGACCAGAGAGGAAGCGGGCCAACCATGAGGCATTTACCCCCGGGGTTCTCCAGGGCCGCCACAGTTGCAAGTGCATTTAACTATAATTGCGTCTTAATGACACGTTTATAGTTAAATGAGCTCCTTTGAGAGACCAAAGAGAATATTTCATGAACTGGAGCAGGGGGGGGGAGGGGGAAGAGGAGAGGCCGTGCTGTCCAGTGCGGGAGCCGTTAAGAAAAGGTGAGTATATATTTTTACTGTTACCTACAGGGGGCTACTGTTACCAACAAGGGGGCCTCCATTACTTACAAGGGGGGGCTAATTCCTACAGGGGGGTTATTGCCTATAGGGGGGTTGCTACCTACAAAGGGCTACTACCTACTCGGGGGAACCTCAACTGGGGGAAATTGAAGGGATCTGTTTACCTACTGAAGGCAAGCAAACTACCCAATGGGGGACTTACCTTATAATCTCCAACCACTTATTTACCCACTGTACTGTGTGGGACACCAAGGGAGGAGGGAGGATTGTTACTGTTTGGGGCACTATAGGTGCTGGAAAAATGCAGAGCCTAAAATGTCTGTCTGGCATGTACTGTGGAGACGATTCTTGGATGGGAGAAATCTTTATGGTGGTCTAGGCTGGATAGTGAAGAAAAAGGAAAGTAAATGACTCTGATCAGAGAAGATGCCCCCTGTGGTTCATATAGAGAAGATGTCCCCTGTTATCCATTTAGAGATAACATCACCAGAGTCAATGGATGCTACTGCGCTATATTCACTTATACGGGCTGCAGAGCGCTTGCAAACAGCTGGTCGCCAATGTATGTCTGTGAGAACATTGCCCTTTGTATAAACACAGTTGCTAATGGGTAATCTGTTTGTTTTTTATCTGATCACTATGCATATGAGGTACTACAGCTATGCAGAGTGGGCGCCTGTCTGTCTGAAGGACAGGTGCCTTCTTTGCATTATTAAAAAAAAAAAAATTGAATTTCAGTGCTAGCCATAGGCTTCAATTTTACTAGACACACTTGCATCTCCTGCATGTGGTGTTCTTTGACTGTGCAGGATGGATTGGCTGTTGCCAGTTTAGAAAACACTGCAACCACAAAATAGTAGGATAGTAAATACTTACTTGAAGATTAGGGCACACAGAGCGAACTGCATGGTAGCACATCTCTCTGTTACGCAGAGACCCAAACAGATACTGGAGAAGGGAAAAAGGAAATACTTTAAAATCCTATAATATTTAAATAAAAAAAATTCTGTTCTAACAAAAAAATTACCATTAGTAACCAAATCATTTTTGCAAAGCAGGTTTAACAATAAATGCACTTCTTGATAGAATATTTAAATGCATTAAGCTCAATTTACTTGCATTTCTACAATATAGTCTGTATGTGACAAGGCATGTGAAAAAACGGCTACTGCCAACATACAGAGCAAAACATCAACGACACCCGGGATTGACGGGCTCCTACCCTGCAACTGAGGATTTAAGCATTAATATTTCCTTTTAGGAATCGGAGCGGAAGGCGGCAACAGAGCAAAAGGTCCACGGCACCTGGGATTCCCAGCCAGTCTCACATGCCGGTACTTGCCGGGCAGCAGTCTGCATTCTGACGAGAGCAGGCGTGTTCAGCTTAGGATGGCCATTGACGGTGCTCTGTATGTCAAATTATGGTCCGGTGTAGAGATCCTACTGGTCCATGTGGTATGCAACACACACATAGAATTGTAGATAATGGAACATACCATTAAGTGTAGATAAAATCTTCAATTCTTTATTGTGCTACTTTAAAATTAATTCCTGTAGGCAGGCATATGGGGCAGGAGGGACGGAGGGCAGCGGTAGCCACTTGACACGCGAAGTAGCTACCACTGTCTCTCCGTCCCTTCTGCCCCATATGCCTGCTGACAGGAATGAATTTTAAAGTAACGTAAAGTAAAGCTTTGAAGATTTTATCTGCATTTAATGGTGAGTGCAGTTATGTACAATTCTATGTCTAATGTTTGTTTCTACAATATATTCAAAGAAAAGTAATTTAATAAAGAACAAAAACTTGCTTAAGACTGGACAGTCTAAGATTGTCTAAGATTCAGGCCGTTTGAAAATCTGGCACTGTACACTGTATACAGTGTTTACACTGTATAATCAGTCTACACCACCTCTGAGGTCTCAGTTAAAGACTTTAGTTTTTTTTGTTGTAGACTTTTGAAAATTTGGCTCAATTTAAATGGGCAGGAAAGAGCACAGACAGGAGAGAGCAGAGAAGAGTACTATCAGACAGTGCTAGCCCACCCTCCCTTTCTGGACTATGTACATGCCTGTGCTTCAGCTTGGACAAAACTGATTTTATAAGCCATGATTTCTATAAAAAGGAAATAAAATTTTCTTATGAAGTTTATTAACCCCTTAAGGACTAAGTCCAATTGGGCCTTAAGGATTTTATTTTTGCATTTTAGTTTTTTCCGCCTCGCCTTCTTAAAATCATAATATATAAGAGTATGAGGATTTGCTTTTTGCGCGACCAGTTGTCCTTTGTAATGATATCACTCATTTTACCATAAAATGTATGGCGCAACCCAAAAAAATACTATTTGTGTGGGGAAAGTGAAAAGAAAACCGCAATTTTGCAAATTATGGAAGGTTTCATTTTCATGCTGTACAATTTATGGTAAAAATGACATGTGTTCTTTATTCTGTGGGTCAGTACGATTAAAATGATACCCATGGTTACATACTTTTCTATTATTGCACCGCTATTATTGTACCAAATTAGTAAGTTTAAAAGCCGTGATCTGAACTTTTTATTGATACCACATTTGTATATATAAAACTTCTAATACATTTTTAATTACATTTTTATTAGAATATGATGTGACATAAAAGCAGCAATTTTGGACTTTTTATTTTTATTATTTTTACATTTACGCCGTTCACTGTATGGAATCATTACCATTATATTTTAATAGTTCGGATATTTAGGCACGCGGCGATACCTAATATGTTTATTTATTATTTTTTTTCTAACACTTTTTGGGGGTAAAATGGGAAAAAGGGACTTTTTTTTCCACTTTTTTAAATTCTTTTTATGTTCCCATAGGGAATTATTTATAGTAATCACTTCAGATCACTTTGTTCAGTGCTATGCATAGAGCATAGTACTGATCAGTGTTATCGACGATCTTCTGCTTGATCTAAGACCAGAGCAGAAGACCCCTGGAGACGGACAGAGGCAGGTGAGGGGACCTCCGTCCGCCATTATGGATGACCGGATCCCCGCGGCAGCGCTGCGGCCGATCCGATCATCCATTTATATGACCGCATTGCAGCAGATGCCGTGATCTGTATTGATCACAGCAGCTGGGGGGTTAATGGCGGACATAATCACGATTGCTCATGTCCACCATTACCGGCGGGTCCCCAGCTGCTGATAAAAGTCGGTACCTGACCTGCCATGCATGACGATGCTCGCGGTCACGTACTGGACGTAAATGTACGTCCTGGTGCGTTAATTACCACCGCACTAGGATGTACATTATGTCCTGCTTCGTTAAGGTTTTGCCAAGATGGACAACATAGAAAAAGTTTTTGTATCTGACAGTGCCCATTTAAGCCATCGCCATTTTCTGAGGCCACGCCTCCTAAAAAAAAAAAAAGTCTTAAATGGTGCAAAAAAGGCAAAATTCTTTTAAAAATGTGTCTTGCGCCTCATTTCAGAAAATCTAATGCAGTCTGCACAAAAAAACTATACAAAAAAAAAACTGTTTTGAATATTCCCTCCACTGTTTTTTTTAATAAAGACTTTGTAGTTTGGTCACAAAAAATGCTATCTGATGAACTGTCCGTTGTCGTACCAGGTGTACAACTATGCCCTAACTTTTACACAGAAGTACATCTACTAAAATATCATGTAATTGTGCTTGCAGCAAGCTATACTGCATGACGGGCGATACAGGGGACGGAGCAGCGTGACGTCATGGCTCCGCCCCTCGTGACATCACGGTCCGCCCCCTTAATGCAAGTCTATGGCAGGGGGCATGACGACCGCCACGCCCCCTCCCATAGACTTGTATTGCAAACTTGCTCTGTGCAGTAAAGATAGCACGGTGCTGCAGCGGTGATCCCGGGGGTCCCCAGCAGCGGGACCCCGGCGATCTGACATCTTATCCCCTATCCTTTGGATAGGGGATAAGATGTCTAGGGGCGAAGTACCCCTTTAAGGCTAAAATGGGCTGTGTCCTTAAGTGGTTAAAGCAAAACCCTGATATCACTGTAGTTTTCTGAATGGAATAACTGACATGTCACTTATCTATATTTATATTAAATACACAGTGGACGAAAAGGTGTACTGTAGTTCCCAGTGTGAACTTAAATGTATATTCCACTGATCATAGGGCCTAATAAAGGGGCCAATCATTTGTGAGTTATATGCCTACAGACATTAGTTTGGCCAATAATCCGCCCATGTAAAAAAATAAATAAAAAAAATCTCTTAAAGCATACCTGTCGTTTTAAACCTGCCTAGTTTTATTAGATTACCCAATCTTGTAAACTGAGTAATTTTGGTAATGTGATCAATGCAATTTCTTAACACAGTATAAAAAAAAGGGTAGACTATTATAAGCACCTTATTAGATGCATCTATTACAGAAATTTACCTACAGAAGGTTGTATTTTAAATACACTCACCTTGTCCCCATCAATGGTCCGAACACTAAGGGCATTAGGCACTAGTAAAGCAGTATTAGCTTTTTTAACAAGAATCACTGAACTGACAGGAATCAAGACCTGCACATGAAATAAAATAAACTTATTGTTAATGAAAATACCCCAGGGCTCATAAGGTGGACAGAGTTCTCCATATCCTTACAGTTCTGAATATATGCATGCAACTGTATGCATGTAGAAACAAGAAAAAGGAGATTTTTATGCTTACCGTAAAATCTCTTTCTCAAAGGATCCATTGGGGGACACAGACCGTGAGGGGTATATGCTGCTTTCTCTAGGAGGCTGACACTATGGCAACAAGAAAGTCGGCTCCTCCCAGCAGGGTATACCCGCCCACAGGCACCTGAGGTAATCAGTTTTAGTCCCAGAGCAATAGGAGAAGACCGATAGGTCAAGAGAAAACCACAAACTGTCCGAGCAACCAGAAGAAAAGGTAACTGAACACACCCACGGACAGATAATTGAATTAGGAACACCAGAAAAAGGGTGGGAGCTGTGTCCCCCAATGGATCCTTCGAGAAAGAGATTTTACGGTAAGCATAAAAATCTCCTTTTCTCTATCGGCTCCATTGGGGGACACAGACCGTGGGACGTACCAAAGCCGTCCCTTGGGTGGGTAAGGAAATCAGTCAGGTGGACAGCTGGATCACCGCCACCTGCAATGCCTTACAACCCAGAGGAGCATCAGCTGATGCAAAGGTATGAATCTGGTAGGACCTTGTGAAAGTGTGCAAAGATGACCACGTGGACGCTTTACAGAACTGCGAGGCCGAAGCCACATAGTGGAGAGCCCAGGATGCCCTGAAAAACTGGCGTAATGAGCCAAAACCCGGAAGGGTGGGATCTTCCCCTTGCAGCGGAAAGCTTCCGAAATAGCAGACCGGATCCACCGAAAAATGGTGGCCGTAGAAGCAGGTTGTCCTGAACGACGACCTTCCGGAAAAACAGAGTCACACTGCCGAAAGGAAAAGGTGACTGAGAGATAAGTCCGAACAGCCCTCACCACAACAAGCTTGTGGGGCAAACGCTCCCTGGTACGAGAAGGGACCGGACAAAAAAGGACGGCAGGACGATGTCCTCATTGAGATGAAAAAGTCGAAACCATCTCAAGAAGAAGGACGGACCTGGACGGAAAACAACTTTTCCTGGTAAACAACTAGGAAGGAGAACGGTAGGAGAGAGCTGCCAGCTCTGACCCCCTCCTAACCGATGAAGAGCAATAAGGAACGCCACCTTCCAGGGAAGGAGGCGAAGGGGGAATGTCCCAGAGAGGTTCAAAAGGAGCGCCTAAGACCAAGTGTAAGTCCCAAGGGGAAGAAGGGGACCGATAAGGAGGGGCAGCGTGCGCCACTCCCTGAAACAGGTCTGGACATGAAAATTGAATGCCAGAGGGCGTTGAAAAAGAATGGAAAGGGCTGAACTTTGACCCTTAAGGGAGCAGAGAGCCAACCCTTGGGGCAGCCTGACTGCAAAAAGGGAAAAGGGTCGAGAAATGAAAACCACGACCTGAGAAAAAAAGGCTGAGGCTCACACGAACGAAAATAATACCACCAGGAATGGTGGTAAATCTTTGCAGAGGATGGCTTGAGAGCCCTAGCATGGTGCGAACCACTTGGGAAGAGAAGCCGCGGGTCCTCAGAACCGCGGTCTCAAAAGCAGAGACGGTAAATTGTAAAATAGGGGGTCTGGAAGAAAGGGAAGGGCAGCGGTAAGTCGTTCAGGGGCCTGACCGCGACGATGTACCACGCCCACCGGGGCCATTCTGGACCACGAGAATGGCGGGAACACCCTCTGCTGTGAGTTTCCTCAGGACCTTGGGAATGAGAGTAAGTGGAGGAGACATATAAGGTAGGGCAAAGCCCAACTAAGGAACAGATAAGGTAGGGCAAAGCCCGACCAAGAGAGAGGAACGATTCGGCTGTGGCGAGACGCGCAGAGGTCCAAGCCTGGAGCGCCCCAGAGGTTGCAGGTCACTGCAGACTCATCAGAATGTAGGGACCACTTGCCCTGGTCGGCTGAGGACAGGTTGAGAAAGACCACTTCCCAGTTGAGTATGCCCGGAATGAAAATCGCTGGGATGGCCGGAAACCTGAGTTCTGCCCAAAAGGGAATTTCCCAAAGAAGCAAGCAAAGATAGAAATGCCTTAGTCCCAGCATGTTGATGGGAAGAAGGGGTTCTCGAGGGACCAAGGCCCTAGATCGGACGGTCCTTGAAAACATCTCCCCAGCCCGACAGACTGGCAGGAAGGGGTAGGAAAGAGCGCCCCTGAAGAAGCAGGGGAAAACGAAACCACCATAGAAGGGACCGACAAGACTGTCAAAATCGAACGATCTTGCGGTCGAGAGACCATGGAGACCTGTCCCACCGGAAGAGAATAACCAGTTGAAGAGGTCGGTGATGAAACTGGGGGAATGGCATGATCTCCACGGCTGCCATCAACCGACCCAGGACATCCATGCAAAAGCGAATGGAAACTGGAGCAGAGTGCCGAAGTCATAGGACTCCCGAAAAGAGAGTCAGCCGATTGACCGGCGTAGTCGAAAGTGGGCAAAAGCCGTGTCAAACTGGAGCCCCAGGAGAGAGGTTGGACTTGACCTGATTGACCATCCAACCGAAGAGAGACAAGGTCCCGAGGTCGACTAAGACTCTCCAGATTCTGGGCCCTGGTTGGAGCTCTGATCAGAAGGTCGTCCAAGTAAGGAATCCCTGAAACAACTCTTGTCCATAAAAAGGGATATCACAGGCACCAGGACCTTGGTAAGGCCCGCGGGGAAGTGGCGAGACCGAAGTGAAGAGCCACAATAGAAAAGACTGTCTGGAACTACAAGGCGGAGGTACCGCTGACAACCAGGAAATATTGGGATGTGGAGGCAGGCGTCCTTGATTTCCACCAAGGAATAAAAAACTCCCCTTGACCCATGGATGCCAGCACCGAACAGAGAGACTCCATTCAGAATGGGAAAGCAGAAGATGCTGGGTGAGATGATTGAGAACCAAGATTGGGCGAACAGAAACGCCTTACTTGGGGATCACAAAGAGGTTGGAATGAAAACCTCGAAAAACATTCCCTTGAAGGAACAAGGACAATAACCCCCTGGATGAAAGGAAACTGGAGCGTGCCCCGAACTGCCTTCGCTAGAGAGGGGGACGGGGGACCGGTAAGGAAAAAACAATCCCATGAAAGGGAGGCATATTCGACCCTGCATCCGTTGACTACCACATCCCTGACCCAGGAATCCGGAACGTGCGTGGTCCAGGCATCCCGGAAGGGTAAGAGGCGGCCCACCAACCGAGAAAAGTCGGCGGGTGGGGGCGACCCTTCAGGCCGAGGTAGGCCTACGGGTGCCTGATGGGGCCGCAAAACGGCCGTAACGGTTAGCAGACCTCTGGGAGAGACGGGTCAGGAAAGAAGGAGCCCTCTTCTCGTAAAGGCGCCTGGCTGGACCCTTGTTGGTACCAAGGGTATGCAAGACCAGAAGGAGGAGGACTTCCAATAGAAAGTGGTTCTGCGAGCCTTATCCAGAGGCAATAATGAGCTCTTTCCGCCCATTGCCTCACTTCTTGAAGGCTGTGACCGCTTACCAGGCTTTAAGCACATGGATTGACGAAGGGCTACCAGGTAACCTGTGGCAAAGGCAGCACAGCGGCCGCGCATGGAAGCAGAACACAGAAAATCTCCAGCCAACGGCAGGGTAGCCGCCTTAGAAGGCGGGAGACCTGTGGATCCACAGTTGGAGAGGAGGACCACAGAGCAATGAGGTCTTTGGGGAAGGGATACCACGCTTGAACCTTCTTGTCAGGGTGCCACCAGGTGGATTCCAGCAGGGCATCATATTCAAATTCAGCGTGAGAGCTGAAAGTCTTGGGTACCGGACGGGCACAAAAAAAGGAGACTTCTGGAGCCACATCCGAAGTTCCTGGGTCCTTTAGATGGGAGGTGTCTCTTATGGCCAAAACCAATGAGTACACCACATCAGGCATATCCGTGCGGTCCTCAGAGTCGGAGGCCGAATCAGAAACCTCATCCACAAGTTCTCCAGGAGAATGGGAACGAGGTGAAGCAGCCCTGAAAGGGGTCGGGCACGATAAGCTGGAGCCACGTCTGAAGTTCCTGGTCCTCTAAAAGGAAGGTGTCTCTTATGGCCGAAACCAATGAGTGCATCATGAATGACATATCCGTGCGGTCCTCTGAGTCAGAGGCCGATCGGTAACTTCATCCACAAGTTCTCCAGGAAAAAGAGAACGTGTGAGGCGGCCCTTGCTACCAGTGGGAGCAACGGGGCGATGCCTGAGAGGGGCGTGCCCGTGCCTGCCCAAAGACTCGAGGGATGAGTGAGATGAAACACCCCTATGACACTGCAAGAACGTCAGTATAGGGGAAAAAACGGGACCCTCCGGAGGGCCGGTGTCCTAGGCTGGACGGGCGTTTTTATTTATTTATTTTTAATTGAACCCACCGGATCTGGAAGAGTAACCGGGGTAGAAATAGCACGTCTGGGGGAGCAGTGGTGTAGGTCGAACAAGTGGTTCAGCAGAACCGGACATTTGTCAAGTTACAACCTTGTTCCCTAAGGCAGTTGTGATCCATGAGAACTGTGGCTGAGCTGAGAAAACCTCTGAACCAATAGCCAGAGGGGGCTGTGCTAAATCTAAACCCTATACGCGTGCACAGCGCAGATTGGGGCTTAGTTCGCGCCCTTATGCAGGCTTCGGCGGCTCTGGGTGGGCGGAGTCAACGCACACCAGACCACCAAAGTAAAATACAGCCTGGATCTTAAATGGCGGGACCTACCGTCGGCAGCCGCGTTGTCGAAATGAAAATAAGTACAGCCCGGTCCTGAAAAGAAAAGGGAGGGAGCGGGCGGGACTTACTGCCAGCAGCCGCACTGCCGAGATGAAGTAAAGCCCCGACCTTAATGGCGCCTGCTCCCAGCCCCGAGCGCATATGCGAGGAAGGGAGCGGGCGAGGCTTACTGTCGGCAGCCGCGCTGCCAAAGTGAAAGTAAGAGCGGGCGTCTAGTGCCCGCAATGAAGAAGCGCCGCGGCTGTCTTCAGCAGTCGTGTTACAGTCAAACACCATACACACAAGTCCAGTCAAACACCAGACACACTGCTCAGCCCCAGATATAATAAAAAAAAATCCCCCGTAAAGGCAAGGAGGGAATCCCTCCTGGCCAGCCCCAACAGCCCACATATAGCAGAGTGGGCCAGAAACTAGGGATCTCCAGAGGTTGAAAGTCCGCACCTGTGAGGAAAAAAAGGAGGGAAAAAATACTCACCTCAGTCAGAAGAGCTTACCTCATGAAGTCTTCCTATGAAGTCTTCAGTCAGCATTTTCACCTGCGGCAAGCCAAGCTCATAGCGAGGCGAACAGGGAGGTAGGGGGACCCGGACCCATGAGGTACAACCCCAAGCGCTGACCGTTGGCAAGAGGGGGTTAACAGTACATCCAAGATGCCTGCCACCTCTCGCAATGGGGAAACAGTGAACATTGCGTTCCTGAGTCCCCACCTGAAAACAGAAAGAAAAAGGAAGAACTAACACATTCCCTAAACCTAATAAAATAAAAAATATGAGACCTGGTCTGGAGAAAACCAGACCATGTCCACCTCCTTAAGACACTAAGCAAAAACTGATTACCTCAGGTGCCTGTGGGCAGGTATACCCTGCTGGGAGGAGCCGACTTTCTTGTTGCCATAGTGTCAGCCTCCTAGAGAAAGCAGCATATACCCCTCACGGTCTGTGTCCCCCAATGGAGCCGATAGAGAAATAACATTACATCCTATACTTCCCTACATACTCTTATATGCATTGCACAATTCTTATTTAGCTTCACAATGCTTACTTAGATTTATTACAAGCATGGTTGAACTGTTGGACACATGAATACCATTTTTTCTAAGTCTTTACAAAATGATAAATGATATAAACAATATAAAGATACCAATCCTGTGATCCAATAACATACAAAAACCAAAGATGACCAAAGAGCCTTGAAATGTCTTTACAATGTAATGCAGATCTCTGACTTTTTAGACTTTGAACATGCTGACTATAAAAGACAGGCTGCTCTGCCAAATAAAGCATGAAAAAGGCAGGAAGTAAAACCGGTACTGTGGTAGGATAGAGATCGCAACTCCAACAGCTGTAAGGAAACATTTGGGGTAACATATATTCATATAAATATACTCCTATAATATATATATATATATATATATATATATAAATATAAAATGTAACACTAATGTGTTTAGTTGTAAACAGGGCTGTAGAGTATATGCTGAATTTGTGTCAAGCTATTTATTATCATACATAACACATAATAACAGCTATACAAGTGTCAGGCTTACTAATATATTAACAGTGTATGTAGAAAATCTAGGTATCTCTCCAAATAGTTTCACAAATGGCAGATTTGTAGCCTATATGTTTGAGACTGTTTCTAAAAATGTATAAAACCGCTTACAGTGATAACACTTTTTATTTTGTAAACAATTTTCAATTATTTTAAGTATGCAACATATGACAAAGAAGAAATGTTAGAACAAAAGCCTAATTGTTCCTCCTTATATGAAAGGTTACCACACATGATTATTACATATCAGTATATTACATTAGGCTATTTCCACACTGCATTCACAGTGTAGGTTTATTGTATGAGCTGGGAAAGGTTTGTGTTTATATGGTAAACATATCCACAGTTCCCCTTTACCCAATGGAGGTGATTATGGCCTCTGTTTGGGTCATGAATTCTCCTAATATAAACCTTGGATGGACACTGTAAGGCACAGTGTGAAATTGGCCATACAGTTTCTGTGAATGCACTTTACAAAATAAATGCTGAGAAAAAAAAATTACATGTATGGAACACATTTCTAGCCTTAAGTCTGCAACAAATATGCCATTTGTGATCATGCCCTTAGAGGGCCATGAATTACATTACAATAGGAATATGGCCATATGTCTTTTCTCAACTGACTGTAACTATGGGGTACATTAAAACTGAAAAAAAAAAAAAAAAAGCAACTGATACAATGTATTACATATTATTTTTTTCAAATAATCTTTTCTTTAGAAAAACCCACCTTGATCTCCTTGCGCAGCATGCTGCAAAAAAATCCTAAGTGGCTGTGGGAGATATAGAGCCGTCCTTGATACAAGACCTCTCTTTGGAGGGCACAAGTAAAACCTGTGGATACACAGCATTGAATTACTGCCAGTGATGTCTACTGTAAAAGGCTTTATAGTATACCTAGATACCTAGATTCTGCATAACCACCACATAAGGCAATGCCCCTTCAAACCTTTAGAGATTTCTTATATTGAACATTTAAAGCACACTGCTCAGAGATTTCTTATACTGAAAATTTGAAGCACACTGCAATTTGAATGGTCTTTACATTAGAATACCATGTAAGATTTTTGTAAGACTGTGTTCTCACAATGCAGCTTGCAAATGAAATGACAACCCCATATGCTGGCTATTGGTGAACAATCTTGATGGTAACACAGCAGACAAAATCGAGTGACTAGTGGCCACCTCTTATGGGCATGCTTTTGTATGTATGGGGCAGCCGTAGCACAAGAACACTAACTAATAGAATAGAAAGTGAAAAGGTGGTTGAGCTCTCTTTTCAAATTGGAAATCAGTGATAGTATGAGATTAAAGATATTCTCACATCTATGTTGTATTGGAATACCATTTACCTTTCCTCTTTTAGGGTCTATTCAAAAGGAACAGTATTCTGCACAGATTTGACGCGCAGATTTGATGCGCAGGATTTGAAGCTGTGTTCAAGTCATTCAGTTTACATTGAAATCTGCAGCAGAAAATCCTGCGCATCAAATCTGCGCAGAATTCTGTACATGTGAATAGACCATTAAAGGGGATTTCCCCCCTAGACATCTTATCCCCTATCCTAAGGATAGGGGATAAGATGTCAGATCGCCGGGGTTCCGCTGCTGGGGACCCCGGGGATCGCTGCTGCAGCACTGCGCTATCATTACTGCGCAGAACGAGATCTCTCTGCACGTAATCACGGGCAATACAGGGGCCGGAGCATCGTTACGTCACGGCTCCGCCCCTCGTGACGTCACGGCCCGCCCCCGTCAATACAAGTCTATGGGAGGGGGCATGGCGGTCGTCATAGACTTGCATTAAGGGGCCCCTGTATCGCCCGTCATTACGCACAGAGCGAACTCGCTCTGCGCAGTAATGATAGCGGGGTGCTGCAGCAGCGATCCCCGGGGTCCCCAGCAGCGGGACCGCGGCGATCTAACATCTTATCCCCTATCCTTTGGATAGGGGATAAGATGCCAGGGGCAGATTACCCCTTTAACAAGTATACAAGAAAAAGGAGGAAGTAAAAAAAATATAGTACACTTACTATCTTTTAGCTCTTCATCTTCACTAATTTCCCGAAATATCTTGTGGAATGTAAGATTATGTTTCGGTAGCTGTAATATTTCAAGTAAATAAATTAAAGACATAAAAAATAAAAAACACAACATAAAAAGGGTTACATGTAGAATAGGAAAAAGTGAACATGCAGAGAGAAAAAAAACATGTATATGTTGGGTATCTAGTGTGAAAACATTTTTTTTTTTTTTTTTTAAGTTTCCCGTTGATAGCCTTACATTGCTAGTGATAGATCGGCGCCTGTCTGTTGAAGGATCATTGTCTGTTGTCTTCAGAGATGAAGATGGATCATAAGTTTTTGACCTACAACAAAAATGTTGGCCTCATTAAATATAGTGTGGTAAAAGGGATGGAAAAATAAATCAATGAAGGAAAGTTGTGAGAGGAATTAGAGCAGAGGTACTTTATAAATCTCACTTTGTAGTTAAAAAAAATGCACAAAAAGTTATCACACAACTTATTTTTGGCGTTCTTTAGATATAAAAAAAAAGCCAGAAAAACTACCACTGCTTTGTGCAGCATTTTTGCAGTTTTCCTTGCATTTTTCCCATGTTTTTGACCCTGTGGCAGTTTTTTTTACTGTCTTAGGGTACGTTCACACATACAGGATCCTGCACAAATTTGATGCACAGGATTTGTAACTGCCGATTAAAAGCTGTGCTCAGTCATTTAGTTTACATTGAAATCTGCAGCAGAAAATCCAGTGCATCAAATCTGCGTACACGTGAACATACCCTTAAAGGGGTATTCCAGGCAAAACCTTTTTTTATATATATATATATATATATATATATCAACTGGCTCCGGAAAGTTAAACAGATTTGTAAATTACTTCTATTAAAAAATCTTAATCCTTTCAATAGTTATTAGCTTGACTTACCACCCCCGATCCTGTCCGTCATCTTCCTGTGTAGCCTTATCCTGTGTAGCCACGCCTCTAATGATTACATCACTAGAGGTAGGTCTACACAGGATCAGGCCACTTAGATCAATCAGTTCACTCCTGGATAAAGTGCCTCCCGGCGAAATGCGGGTGTTGGTGTGGAACTGGGGCGAGTCCTGCATATTGTATGTATCTGCTGCCCCTGCTGTTATATACACTTTTGTATTGTCACTGTCACTTTGATTTACATGCATATGTTATGGCACTAGTGTATTTTATGGTTATTGTTCATTGGCACACCTTTCCATTGTTATTATCATGTTTCCCTTTGTCACTTTTGCACGTTCTTTGATATTTTAGCATGCAGCAGCTTGTCTATTTATAAATATATACATTTGCTATACTTGCTACCACATCGGGTTTTTTCCCCAGCTTCAACTATTTATATATTATACTACATAATTTTTACATACATATTATACTGATTTTATTTTGTATTTGTGTGTAATTTATTTTACTTTCTTTCAAAGACAATATATTTCTATATTAATTTATTAAAAATACATTTGAAATTGTTTGTCATAATTTCTTTGGGGTTATTTGTGTGTGCACCTTGTGCGCTTATAGGTGTATCCAGGATCAGGCCAGACAAGGAACAGAGGTAGGTAAGTGATCTTCTGCTCACGGTATACAGTATACAGCCACCTATATAGATGGCTGTATACCTATGTGTAGGTGTATTGCCTAGGTGTAGGCAAATACAAGTTAGGCTAGGGTTAACCAAGGTACCCTAGGTCCGTCTATAAATCCACCATGGTTAGGTAGCAATCCCATGAAGGGACCACGTTATAGGTACCTCTTCCCCATCCCCCCCCCCTTCTCGTCCCACAAATACTCTATAAGTTCCCCCCTTATGTTTGCCTCATCCTTAAATTCAACATACATTTATCAAATTAGGGGCCAGTCCTGCCCTTTGGAGCAGTTAACCTATGTACCCACGAACTATGACACTTAATCATGTACCACCAGGTGTCTCAAGCATTGTTAGAAATGACTCATAAATCAGGATTTATTAGGATACTATATAATATATACATTATGTTTCCAAAACAAATAGTTCCTAGTTTTTCTATATACTTTTTTTGTTGTTTTATATGGATACTGTTAACTGTGGAGATAGAGGTGTGATATGTAGGGCCATCACCCTGAGTTGGTAGAACCTGGTGTCCCACTCATAAATAGGACACGTAGTGATGTTCCCCCATATGACCTACATGTCCTCCAACACAATCAGTGTCCAGTCCAAAATATTTGCCTCTGATAATGGTCACTATACTTAAAGTATCTTGGTTACCATCCAAGCTCCCTTTTATATGGTGTACAGTTCACTAAGTATACATTAAGTAGCCTAAATCACTACTATACTTATGATCCGGCCAACATTATGAGCGCCTAGATCTACCTCAGTGTCCCACCCAGCAGCGACATCATAGTGGGGCGTGACCTCTGACGTAGCGCTCTGGCACAAGGATGTGATGTCAGATGCCGGAGGACATGGCCTTAGAGCCCATTGTAGCCGTCAATGAACAGACTGCTCCCTGCCACTGCGGGTTAGCGCTCCGTCTGTGGCTCATATCCGGATAACAGCAGTGGGAATGTGAGTAGCCTTACTAGCAGCATGAGCTAGCTTTCTCCTCAGGTATCGGTCGAATGTAGGAATGATGGAGTGTTTTATTTTTTCCCTCTAGGTACTCATCGGATGACAATTAGGACTGCAAGTACAGTTCCTATGTTTAAAAGGCCGACATTATGGAAACATCTCCAATGTGCCTTCCCTTCTTCTTTTTGCAGGCTCACCTAAGGCAGATATACCGGGGTCCCTACTGTTGCAGATTCATACCCATATGTTGAGCATAGTGTATCAAATGCTCCTCATTGTCATATTTATATTTGTGTTCTTTAAGTGGACCACACACACTAAGTGTATAACTATTTAGTCTAACACTGTGGCCATCAACCTAGCTGCTTATTTATTTTGAACAAATGTTTTCTTTCTCCCCTGATGACACCATAGCATCATGGTAGAAACATGTTGGGAGTTACAACTCAATTTAATGTAATAGCAGCCAATTATATACATAAATCCACATCATCTGTGGTACTGCAGACAATTGCTGCTCTTAAACAGGTGACCCCGGAAATTATAGGCCTGTTAGTTTAACCTCGGTTGTATGTAAATTGTTTGAGGGTTTTCTAAGAGATGCTATTTTGGAATATCTTGATACAAATAAATGTATGACTCCATATCAGCATGGCTTTATGAGGGATCGGTCCAGTCAAACTAACCTGATCAGCTTTTATGAGGAGGTGAGCTCCAGACTGGACCAGGGGCAATCGCTGGATGTCGTATATATCTGAATTTTTCCAAAGCATTTGATACGGTTCCACATAAAAGGTTGGTGCATAAAATGAGAAGGATGGGGCTGGGGGAGAATGTGGGTAAGTAACTGGCTCAATGATAGGAAACAGAGGGTGGTTATTAATGGTACTTATTCTGATTGGGTGACTGTGACTAGTGGGGTACCAAAGGGGTCAGTATTGGGACCTGTCCTATTTAATATATTCATTAATGACCTTGTAGATGGGTTGAATAGTAAAGTAGCAATCTTTGCAGATGATACTAAATTCTGTAAAGCGGTAAACACAATAGAGGAAAGGGTAGGCTGGGAAGTGGCAGATGAGGTTCAACACTGATAAATGTAAGTTAATGCACATGGGGAGGAAAAATTCGGCCTGGGATTATGTATTAAATGGGAGCACACTAGGGACAACTGATGTGGAAAAGGACTTGGGAGTTTTAGTTAACAGTAAATTTAGCTGTAGTGACCAGTGTCGGGCAGCTGCTGCCAAGGCAAATAAAATCATGGGGTGCATCAATAGGAGCATAGATGCCCACAACAAGGAAATAATTCTTCCGCTGTACAAATCACTAGTCAGACCACACATAGAATACTGTGTACAGTACTGGGCACCAGTGTACAAGAAAGATATAGTGGAGCTGGAGAGGGTTCAAAGACTGACAACCAGGGTAATACGGGGAATTGGAGGACTACAGTACCCAGAAAGATTATCAGAATTAGGGTTATTTAGTTTAGAAAAAAGAAGGCTTAGGGGAGACCTGATAACTATGTATAAATATATCAGGGGACAGTACAGAGATCTTTCCCATGATCTGTTTATACCCAGGACTGTATCTATAACAAGGGGGCATCCTCTCCGTTTAGAGGAAAGAAGGTTTCTACACCAGCACAGACAGGGGTTCTTTACTGTAAGAGCAGTGAGACTGTGGAATTCTCTCCTGGAGGAGGTGGTCATGGCGAATTTAAAAGGGGTCTGGATGCATTTTTGGAGAGTAAGAACATTGCTAGTTATGTAGATTAGAATTATAGGGACAGAACGTTGATCCAGGGATATATTCTGACTGCCATTTTTGGAGTCGGGAAGGAATTTTTTACCTCTAGTATGAGTTTTTTTTTTGCCTTCCTCTGGATTAACTCAGTAGGGACTCATTAGGGATATAGGTTGAACGTGATGGACTCTGGTCTTTTTTCAACCTTATGAACTATGTTACTATGTTACATTATCTGATTTATTTGGTGTTGGATAATTTGAGCACACTTCTTTTTGGTATGGTGTTGCGTTTATCAAAATTAAAATAAAAGTTATGTTTTACGGCACCCTCCCCCTCCCATCAATTGATAGATTGATTTATATATTTCCAAGCCGGGAGCATATTGAGCCCCTTGCAGGCCTTGGATTACTATATGCAAGATTATTGTATACTGTATACCCCCAAGGAGTTAGCTAGCGCTGCTCAGCAGTGCTAGCAAACTCTTTCCTTGCTGGGCCAGCACATAGTGCTCTGCCCAGCACGGGGTAACAATAAAGGACATCTGCAGCAACAGACAACTTATCCCCTTTGCTCAGGGTAAGGGATAAGTGTCTGATCGCGGGGGGTCCGACCGCTGGGACCCCCCGCGATCTCCCAAACGGGGCCCCCTCATGTGAGCTCTATGTGAGCGGCTAATGCGCATAGCGTCGACCTCTGAGGTCGACCATACACCCCTTCCCCTCCCCATACAGTTCTATGGAAGAGGCGAGGCATGCCTAGGGGAGACCAAGACCCTGTGCAGGCTCCTGGGTTGTCAATCATCCTGATGTAGGAGCTGGGAGTGTCTCACAGAGCCTCAGTGGGCAGAGCCCCCCGCTTGTCCTCAGTGCGCAGAGCCCCCTGCTTGTCCTCAGTGCGCAGAGCCCCCCCCCCCCCGCTTGTCCTCAGTGCGCAAAGCCCCCCGCTTGTCCTCAGTGCGCAAAGCCCCCCGCTTGTCCTCAGTGCGCAAAGCCCCCCGCTTGTCCTCAGTGCGCAAAGCCCCCCGCTTGTCCTCAGTGCGCAGAGCCCCCCGCTTGTCCTCAGTGCGCAGAGCCTCCCGCTTGTCCTCAGTGCGCAGAGCCCCCCGCTTGTCCTCAGTGCGCAGAGCCCCCCGCTTGTCCACTCCTCACTGAGGCACACAGACAATAGCTGTGGGGACAAAAATATACAAAATTTTTACCACTGTATATTAAAAGTATGCATAATAATGGTATTATCTACATTATATGAAAAAGGAGATTTTTGTTTACTTACCGTAAAATCTCTCTATTTCTCGAAGGATCCATTTTAAATATTTTGTATGTATTTAATTGCACTTGGTGTTTGTTTTGTGGTGAATGGGTTAATTCCTCCTCTAACCTATATAATGTACACCTGTGATGTACTGACATCAGTGGAGGCCAGAAGAAACTGGTGTGAAAAGCCTGTCCCCTGTCCATACTTCCACACTCAGCTCCCGATCTCCCCACTTCCCTTGTGTGTACTATGTAATGCCAGGCGATGAATAAATGAATCTTCTTCAGAACTGGTGAGTGCTCCACATTATTATTATTCTCCTTTTACCTTGATACTACAAACTAATGTTGTTCCATGATGTTATTCCATGTTTTTGTGCCCTAACAGCTATAGCTTTGAGTAAGAAATGCACAGAGACTCTGATCACGCTGTATTCTGGTCATTTTAACATGAAGAAATAAAGCAATTAATGTTTTATTAGTTGGTGCCGGATTTTATATATTTTCTTTGCCACATTATTTTGCCTGCAAACCACAAGTTCTATTTGTGTATCTGCCTAAAAGACAAAGCAAAGACAAATCCTTTCATCAAACTGCTTGTTGGTAGATGACAGGCTTTTTTGTCATATAAGAGGAAATGGTCTACAGTTGGGTTTGGAGGATGTAGGAAGGAAAGTGAAAACCTGCCCTTAAAATATATTTGGCAACACATTCACAATGATCCCTGTCCAGCTGTATCTCAAATCACTTGGGATGCCTTTCACGCTGTTCCTAAGGCATTGCTGATAACTCAGCATTCTGTAGTCTGTAACATCTATAGATGTGTGTGAAATGCATCACAATTTTGACAGTTGAGACACATTTTAGGCCCAATTCAAGTGACGTTCTAGGGGTTTATCGCCGCTATATGTTATGATAGTGGCAAAAAGGTAGACCACTCTATACTGTGCATACCCGTATTGCGCCTTTAGAAATTCATAAACCAAACCTAGTATACTACTACATTTGGTCTCATTCCTGAACATACATTTTGTTTGTGAGACTATTGTATTTAGTGCTGCATACAAAATTTTTCTGTCCTGTTACTTTCCACACATACCGTATATTTGTTTTAGTTTTTTTAAACCATTTTTTATACAAGAGTAGCCAAAAACATCAGAATTCAACTGTATAGGCATACAGCTACATCCTGCTGTAGTTGTACACATTTTTGCAGTAAGAAGTAAACAACGGCAAAAATGTCATGTGAACCTGTTTAATAAAAAAACATATTTTTATCATTTCTACATAGTCATACCTGATCAAGCCTCCAACTCTCTCTGCTTTCTCACCACCATCCCCCTGAAGAGGTTCTTCAAGACTGAATGACTTAATGTCTGCAAGTCGTTTTTTACCCTTCTTTATTTTCCTGGTGCCCAATGAAGAATCTGGAGAAATACTAAATATAACATGAAGAAATTAAAGTAGGAATGTAGCAAGAAAAATTCTAAATATACTTAAATGCACATATGGCAAACAAAACGCCCACATTACAAACCTGCATAGACAGAATGCACTTATCCATAGCAACAAATTTAATAGCCAGTACATTTATTATACACAGAAGAACAGAAATATAGTAGAATCAGGCAAATGTTCAGCCTATTAACAATACAGATGAGCACCCTTAATGGTTTTCTTGAGGGGGGGGGGTCTTTTCAAAAAGTTGACATAGGTGGGGATTTTTTTTTAAGCTTCATTTTGCTATGTGTTGGCAACATATCAAAAACGGATGCCAATTGATAGCCTGACATGTTGCTGGGGGTTCCACTGACCTTGAATGGGCTGAATGTTGTCTAAGGTTATGTTTACACATTCCACAGCTAGGACCACTCGCCAAATGCACTGTTTTATAGAAGGCAATAGATTTCCTTGTCAAATCCCCAGGAAGTCTATTCCTTCTGCGGACGCCGGAATCAGAATTTCCATGGCAGAAACAACTGGCGCCGTGTAGACAGTGCAGAAGAATCTCATTGAAATTATTGGGACTCTGCTGCAGCAGAATGTCCATGAGGGAATTCTTCTGCGGAATTCCACACGGACGTGTGGTGTGACCAAGCGTTATTCACCGCGACTCCACGGAGATCTGTGTTTTTCTTTCCTTCCCTCCCTGATATTTTGTCCCGCAATATAGATTAAAAGTTTACATTTTCTGCACCAATAACGGGTGAGTACAATATATTTGTCTCCTCCATGTAAGAGCACCCCTGAGAGCAGCACATCTCTTCAGTCACCCGTACATTACTTGCAATACACAAATCACAGTGTGCCGAGTCTGTTTTGCTTTTTATCCCACACGGAAATTCCGTTGTGTGAACATAGCCTTAGGGTTCATCCACACTGCAGACATCCCCCCCGGTAGAATTCAGCTTGCAGCAGGCACGGCAGAAATCATCATGCAAACATGCGCTGTCTTATTTTCATTCTTTGGGCAGATGTCCATTCCGCCACCTGAATTCTACAATATGCACAGAGCAGCAGAATCCTATTGAAAACAACGTGTCTCTGCTACAAGCAGAATTCCGCAGTATGGATGAACCCTCATTGTGATTATGTTCATACCAGTTTTGTAAAGGTATACTCTGTTTAAGTGGGACTCCAAAAATGTTGTTCAGAAGTGGGAACCCAGAATCTGTTCTGACCACATGTCTAATAGTAAAAAATGTCTTTATTGCCCATAGAAACCAAACATGACGCAACTTTCATTTTACCAAAGCTTGTAAATAAATTAAAGCCAAGCTTTGATTGGTTGCTATGAGCAAAAAAGACAGTTTTACTATTAGGTTATGTTCACATATCGTAAAATTAATTGCAAAATAAGTCCTTAAAATAGGAATAAAATACATATGTTAATTAAATGATGTGCACAATGATGGGGAGATTCATCAAAACCTGTCCAGAGGGAAAGTTGCCCAGTTGCCCATAGCAACCAATCAACTCGCTTCTTTAATTTTTAACAAGGCCTCTGCAAAATGAAAGAAGCGATGTGATTGGTTGCTATGGGCAACTTTTCCTTTTCACAGGTTTTGATAAATCTCCCCCTGAAAGTCTATGGAAACGTGGCTGTCAGTGCACATCCTGGTCCAGGTTTATCAATCTGCCTGAAACGAAAACTGTCAGGTGGTACCCAGAACAACCAATCATTGCTCAGCTTTCATATCTTGTCAAGCTCTGGTTAAAAAAAAAAAAAAAAACTGAGCTGCGATTGGTTGCTTTATGTGCAGGGTGACCTAGTCTGAGGTGTCGTTTGTCATAGAAGGGGGCAGCACAGGTCACTTGTGTAAAGCTGGGGCTTTTGTTACCAGTCAATATGGCACATTCCAGCCCATGTGACAATGCTTATACTATAAGGCTGTGAGGGGAGGGCAGCATGGGGGAGTAACTAGGATACAGAGCAAAATGAAATGGGCCTCACCAAATGTCTGAAACAGCTGCATTAGTAGCCTGAATAATAGCAGCACATATCAGGGGACCCCCATAGTGGAGCTATACAGCAGATCTGTCATTCTGTACAAAATGTCATGACAGCCACTGATCTGCCATTCCATACAGAATGTCATGACAGCCAATGATCTGCTATTCTGTACAAAATGTCATGACAGCCACTGATCTGCCATTCCATACAGAATGTCATGACAGCCACTGATCTGCTATTCTGTACAAAATGTCATGACAGCCACTGATCTGCCATTCTGTACAAAATGTCATGACAGCCACTGATCTGCTATTCTGTACAAAATGTCATGACAGCCACTGATCTGCCATTCTGTACAAAATGTCATGACAGCCACTGATCTGCCATTCTGTTCAAAATGTCATGACAGCCACTAATCTGCCATCTGTACAAAATGTCATGACAGCCACTGATTTGTCATTCTGTACAAAATGTCATGACAGCCACTGATCTGCCATTCTGTACAAAATGTCATGACAGCCACTGATCTGCCATTCTGTTCAAAATGTCATGACAGCCACTAATCTGCCATCTGTACAAAATGTCATGACAGCCACTGATTTGTCATTCTGTACAAAATGTCATGACAGCCACTGATTTGTCATTCTGTACAAAATGTCATGACAGCCACTGATCTGCCATTCTGTACAAAATGTCATGACAGCCACTGATCTGCCATTCTGTACAAAATGTCATGACAGCCACTGATCTGCCATTCTGTACAAAATGTCATGACAGCCACTGATTTGTCATTCTGTACAAAATGTCATGACAGCCACTGATCTGCCATTCTGTACAAAATGTCATGACAGCCACTGATTTGTCATTCTGTACAAAATGTCATGACAGCCACTGATCTGCCATTCTGTACAAAATGTCATGACAGCCACTGATCTGCCATTCTGTACAAAATGTCATGACAGCCACTGCTCTGCCATTCTGTACAAAATGTCATGACAGCCACTGATCTGCCATTCTGTACAAAATGTCATGACAGCCACTGATCTGTCATTCTGTACAAAATGTCATGACAGCCACTGATCTGCCATCTGTACAAAATGTCATGACAGCCACTAATCTGCCATCTGTACAAAATGTCATGACAGCCACTGATTTGTCATTCTGTACAAAATGTCATGACAGCCACTGATTTGTCATTCTGTACAAAATGTCATGACAGCCACTGATCTGCCATTCTGTACAAAATGTCATGACAGCCACTGATCTGTCATTCTGTACAAAATGTCATGACAGCCACTGATCTGCCATTCTGTACAAAATGTCATGACAGCCACTGATCTGCCATTCTGTACAAAATGTCATGACAGCCACTGATCTGCCATTCTGTACAAAATGTCATGACAGCCACTGATCTGTCATTCTGTTCAAAATGTCATGACAGCCACTGATCTGCCATCTGTACAAAATGTCATGACAGCCACTGATCTGCCATTCTGTACAAAATGTCATGACAGCCACTGATCTGCCATTCTGTACAAAATGTCATGACAGCCACTGATCTGCCATTCTGTACAAAATGTCATGACAGCCACTGATCTGCCATTCTGTTCAAAATGTCATGACAGCCACTAATCTGCCATCTGTACAAAATGTCATGACAGCCACTGATTTGTCATTCTGTACAAAATGTCATGACAGCCACTGATCTGCCATTCTGTACAAAATGTCATGACAGCCACTTATCTGCCATTCTGTACAAAATGTCATGACAGCCACTGATCTGCCATTCTGTACAAAATGTCATGACAGCCACTGATCTGCCATTCTGTACAAAATGTCATGACAGCCACTGATCTGTTATTCTGTACAAAAAGTTACAACCTTCTTCAATCTCTGGACCCAATAGAAGTTGTTATGACTACAGTAACACCCATGATGCAGTGTGTTGTGTAATTTTACACACAGCAAAATGACAAGTGAACGTCACCTACATGACATGAAAACTGTCCTATACTGTACATGCCACAAGTGTTATCCTATAACAGTGGTCTCCAAACTGTGGCCCTCCAGATGTTGCCAAACTACAAATCCCAGCATGCCCGGACAGCCGATGGCTGTCCGGGCATGCTGGGATTTGTAGTTTTGCAACATCTGGAGGGGCCACAGATTGGAGACCACTGCTATAACACAATGCCATACATGTAATTCTGTAGTATCCGATACAACTAGGATCCACATAGTGATGTCCTAACCCACAGTCCAAGTGCATGTGGTTAGGTCATGGCACCATCTTCCAGCTTGCTCCGCAGGGAGAACTTTCAAGCAGGTCAATAAAAATGATGGCCATAATTGGTGGTTTTATGCCAGGCTGAAAAAAAGTGTGCCCGGCTTTAAGGGTGGAAGGCACGTGCACCTAGTGAGAACCTTAGGGCAAATGTAGCTGTAGGTATGGCAAAAAGTCTACCATAAGGAAACCTGAAGTGTAATGGTTACTGTAGTGTAATAGTCACAGACACTACACGAGTCCCTTCTGTGTGGCAGACATGGACTATGTGCCAATCCGATTATTAAACAATCATTTCCTGTTGGGTAAAGAACACATGGAGCCCATGGCACAGGTAGAAGATGACACAGACAGAACATTCTGCTGCTCCATGGCATCAGCCCTGTGCCCGGATAAGCCGGCGATCAGCTTGTACCTGCTGAGTGCACACAGTACTCCGGACCCTCCCTCATGCCAACAGTCACTCGCATACCTGATAGGCAACGTGGCACTCTCCCGACCAGCTCGGCCGATCAGCTTCATGCTTGGCACCGCCAGAATAGATCCCTCTCCAGCCTAAAACAAAAACTTTACCATGTGTGTTGGCAAACCCAGGAGCCCGTCATGTTCCCACACAGGATGCTTGTGTGCCATATGACAAGATGAGAACCCGTCCCCCTCAGCTCATCCTGTCAGTCACGCCTCCACACACCACAGTGACGCTATGGAGGCTGTCCCCGCCATGTCCTCACACACAGTACAGGAAACCGCCTGCCAGGCCCCGCTGCTACTTTATTGTGGGTGTAGCCTGGACCAGCTGGAATGTCATATGACTGGCCGTGTCAGCTATGAGGAAAAGACCAAAAAGTGAAAGGAGTGTTAGGTGATAATGGGACCTGTAATGTTCCCGCCTATTTTCCACAAGTTGGATATCGTGACATCACAGTAAAGAGGGCGCCACGGCTTTGGAATATGTAGCAGGAGGGAGAATGGTGCCAACTTGTGCCCCACACCATACTTCACTGTTTATGATGCCACACACCTTCATGAAGTAGTTACTTGTTAGATCTAGAAAGCCCCCTGTCTATTGTGAATAAATGCCCATTATAAATATGGAACTGAGCGACAAGCTCATTTTTAAAGCTGTATTTTCATCACCTTTAGGCCGTATGTTGCCGTGATACCAGCAAACATGCATGCTGACATATACTGTGGAGTACTCATGGTGGCCTACTGGCTTTAAAGGGTAGCTCCCACCATCCTATATTTTTTTTTCTGTCCCTGCCTATTGCCCATCTATCCCTAACCACCTCCTTGCCTTTAATCTTTTTTTTTTTTTTTTACTATAAATAACTTTATGTCTGCCTGGTAATGTGCTCACTACCAGGCAGACTTCCCCAGCAGGCGTGACGTCACTGATGCCTGCTGGGGGGGCCGACTTCCGCCCTTAGTTCACCTATACAGGGTGCCTCCAGCTGTTTCACCACTACAACTCCCAGCTTGCCCTGACATCTATTGGCTGTCAGGGCATTACATAACTGGGAGTTATAGTGGTGAAACAACTAGAGGCACCCTGTGCTGAAAACAATCTTGTAATGTAACGGTCACGGCGCCCCCCAGTTCCTTGTAAGTCCACGGCCGCAGTGCAAACCCCCCTCTCCTTTTTAATTTCTCAGCAAAGTGTCAAAGAAGCAGAGCCCAGCTGCCATTCCCTTGCACCCCTGCTTGCTCAGCTCTCAGCCTATCCGTAACTAATGTACAGAAGCCAATTACGACATTAGAGTAAACAACAATCGCTTTATTGAAAAACAAACATAGGTATGATTAAGATCAGACATAGAAGATAAGGCACTGATGTACACATACAGAAAACGGGGGTGGGAATAGTGGCTGGAATAACATGGAGTACAGGGCAACAAAATGGGTACACAGTGTGGATAAATGCTGTTAAAAGCAGCTCTCAGATAAAAATCCCAATAATGTCTTGGTATAGGACAAACAAGAGAAACAGGCAATACAGAGGACTGACAAAACCTCATATATGGCACATGTGAAAGATTCATGCCATGCATCCTGCCTGAAACAACCTCACCTCCTTACCCCAAACGTACGTTTTCGCTACTGCTTCATCGGGAGGGGTTCAGGACAAGGCTCTTTTCATCAATCAAGTAGGGGCAGGGAGGTGAGGGCAAGCAAGGGAGAGTGCAGGCTATGGTACTTGAGAAGCTCACCTTCATCACTTATTATAAAGATGGATGCACCATGCCCTTTACAGTAGGAGTCATCTCTCCAGCAGCTTTCCAATCAAGAACATTATGGCCCAGATTTTAAGAAGTGAATGCTGGGTTGTGATTGGTTACTATTTGAATGAGACAAAAATCTGACACATTTTTGTTTCAGACTGATTGATAAATCTGGGCCAATGTCCTTTGGAAAAACATCTACAGTGGTCCCTCAACATACGATGGTGATCCGTTCCAAACGGACCATCGTTTGTTGAAACCATCGTATGTTGAGGGATCTGTGCAATGTAAAGTATAGGACAGTGGACATCAACCTGCGGACCTCCAGATGTTGCAAAACTACAACACCCATCATGCCCGGACAGCCGTTGACTGTCCGGGCATGCTGGGAGTTGTAGTTTTGCAACATCTGGAGGTCTGCAGGTTGAAGACCACTGGTATAGGAAGTTGTACTCACCTGTTCCCGCCGCTCCGGACCGTCACCGCTGCCCTGGATATCGCCTTCCATCGCTGTCGCCGCGTCCCCGGGGTGTTCCCGACGCTCCGGCAAGGCCTCTGCTTCCCAGGCATCCTTGCTCTCCGTCACCGCCATCACGTCGCTACGCACGCCGCTCCTATTGGATGACGGGACGGCATGCGCAGCAACGTGATGACGACGATGGAGAGCGCCGACGATGCAGGGGATCCCGAAGAGGACGGTCCGGAGCCCCGAGGACAGGTAAGTGATCGTCAGCAGACCACACAGGGCACCGTAAGCGGCTATCCGGCAGCATCTGAAGCAGTCTGCGCTGCCGGATAGCTGTTTATGCGATGACCCCGACATACAAAAGCATAGTATGTTGATGCTGCCTTCAACATGCCATGGCCTCTGAGAGGCCATCCATCGCATGTGAAGATTATCGTAGGTCGGGGGGCACTGTATAAACGTTACATACAGGGATGTAGACACAACTAAGTTGCTCAAAAGTAAATCTCACGCAACTCTTAACATGTCGTTGTTTCCTACAGGCCACTATGCAGCACAAGTATCAATTTCTTAATTTACTTTTTTATTATACTTCATTATAAACTAGAATTTCAGAATTGGTTCATAAAACTATATAGCAGATTGCTATTTTCTGTGACTTCCTAACCGCTTGCCAGTCATGCCCTGTCCCATCCAATTTCCTGTGGCAAAACAAAACAACCCTTGTCCTTTTTGTGCTTTATTTTTAACATTACAGATGGTGAAGGATGAAAAGCTGAGTTGGCATTAGGTTATGTCTTCAGATTGCCCAGCATAGACCCGTAGTACTTTTCTCATTTATAAAAATGATCTTACAGACACTGAAAATATAATAATTTAGGGTAAAAAAAAATAAGGCTTTGGTCTCTGTACAACTGACTATATGCCCTGCCCTCAGGGATGAACCTGATATTCAATGTAGCGTTTAGTTGAAGAACCTGACTTCAGGACAAGTTTCCTCTGGTTTAGACTAGCTTGTCATCACTGGCTAGCAGAGGCAGAGAAACACAAGCCACTATTATGAAAGACCAGGTGAGGCCAAACACATAATCCCTCCTTATCTGTCCTGATCTGAGTGCAAGACAACGGTGGAAATAAGGCAATCGCAAGGCCTTCAGTAAGAAAGTCTATTTACTGTAACTCATTATACTAATAAACATAAAGGGGCTATTTATCATTAGCATAAAATTTCTACACAGGGCAAAGCCTGCTGTGTGTACACAACACGTATCACCCAGCATATGCCACTACATACGCAATATTTGCGCAAATGATAAGAAGTCGCTGAGTAGTGTAAAAGAAAATCCAATTTATATATTAAAGGGGGTACTCCGGCGCTTAGACATCTTATCCCCTATCCAAAGGATAGGGGATAAGATGCCTGATCGTGGGGGTCCCGCTGTTGGGGGCCCCCGTCATCTTGCACGCAGCACCCCGTTAAAATCAGTCCCCAGAGCACGTTCGCTGGCGATCACGGGGGCTGGAGCATTGTGACCTCACGGCTTCGCCTCCGTGTGACATCACACTCCGCCCCCTCAATGCAAGCCTATGGGAGGGGGTGTGACATCACACGGGGGCGGAGCGTGACATCATAATGCTCCGGCCCCGGTGATCGCCAGTAATCAGACCCGGAGCGAACGTGCTCCGGAGACTGATTTTAACGGGGTGCTGCATGCAAGATCACGGGGGTCCCCGGCGGCGGGACCCCCGCGATCAGGCATCTTACATAGTTGGGAGCAGTAAAGATGAATAGTCGTGTGAAAGACTATTGTTCTGATGGTAATGTGAGCACTCAGTCAGTACTCAAATAGAAGAAAGCCAAAGAAATAGTAAAAAGGACAGAAAAAGCTGCTGATAAAACAGGGAAGTTTTATGGAAATTTACATGCAAAATAAGGAAAAATGAAAAGATAACATCGTATTCTGCAATTCTTCTAAACACACTAAACAACTGGTATAGGTCATCTTTTTCAGCGTACATACCAAATAGTAATGAGAGACTTAAATACAATACTATAGCTGCATCAGTACAAAAAAATTACTATATCACTACTTTGGTAACAGACATTGAGCAGAATGAAAGAAAAGACTAAATAAAACTAGTGAAAAAGTAGATTGATAACTTTGGCCTATGTCATTGTGCAATAGATATACACACAAGACACGCAATTTAGTAGGTGCCCTCGACTTGATAAATAGTAGTCATAGAATAAATAAAGTCCTACAGACAAGGCTGCCCCTTACAGCTAGCCAGTGTCTAATAAAATGTGACCAGGAGTATGGAAAGGTTTTTCTGGCTACACACATACACTAATGCAAACTTTTATGTGGCCTTTTTTAATGATAATTTTTCCAAATAATTGTGTCATATGATAAAACTGTATTCTGCAATGCCAGGGAAATTCTCCTTTCCTCTTTTTGCATAGAATATTATAATAACTGTACTGTCATTATGAATTTTGCACAGTTCATTCTATATTTAACAACCTTTACAAGGAATTTGCCACAAATTGTGCCTAGTGCAATGTCATGACCACACCACATTTTATTCACAGAAATCAATAGGGAAAATGCCACAAGAAATAGGCAAATCATGCTATGGTTTGAAAAAAATCATTACCTGTTCCTCATGTGTAAGTTAGATTTTGCCAAATCTTTGACTGCTGCCTTTAAGACTAAAACAAGTTTTATATAGGGGACCTATGTTTCCCCATCTTTTGGGGTGATTATTATTATTTATATGGTGGCTTTGGTTCCCGGGCACTTTACATTTCATAAAGGTTGAAATACATAGTACAAACACAGGTACAATAGATGTGACAGGCTAGATTACAGACCGATATAGAAGGAGAGAGGATTCACACACAGCTTTTTTTGCAATTTTTGTGGCAGTTTTTCCATAGTTATTTTTCAGCCAAAGACAACTCGTGCTACCCTAGACACAGACTGAATATACCCTATTAGGGTGATTCCATGTGTGTCTCTGAATTTTTTCATGCAGATCTGTCACAAATACTAAGCAAAACTGTGTGTTTCATGCGTTTCATGTTTGTTCACTCACTCCTATACACAATTAATCCCATAAGGATTCAACCAAAAGAGTAAAATGTATTTTATTTTTTCCCAACCACAGCATAGCAGCTGTATTTATCATTTTCTTTACTCACTTAAGTGCTGCCCTAGGCACAGGGCCTAGGGTGCTTAGGGGCAAATACGGCTCTAATTACAGAAGCTGAGGCATCCATTGGTATCTGCGACCTGTGTGAATGAGTAGGGCTGCCCAGTGGAAGTAGAGTGACATGCATCGGAGAGTCAGTGAGAGACAGGAGCAACTATAACATATCGTGAGTACTGTACCCTATGGGCTTACTAGAGGATTGAACATTGCCACTGTATCAGGGAGGTCCACCTTAGGGCTTAAAGACTCTGAAACAAAGTTAAGATGGAATGCGCCCATCTCGCTGAAACATGTAAAACTGTTGACCTCCTCCTGCCATAGGACACATGCATAAGTCCTATCTTCCGACAGGTTCATGCAATAGGACGCATACATACATCCTACTGATCTCCTGTGCTCCAGGACGCAGTGCAGGAGAAGGGTGGTGAGACCTGGCTGCCAATAACAGCCGGGATCCCTCCTGAGCTGCCAAGACCAAGAATCACACTGGTCTCTGCAGTGTTAATCGCATAGATGCCATGATCAGTACTGACCATGGCTTCTATGGGATTGACTGGGGGAGTGGGCTCCCCCTGTCCCCCATCGGTGACCCTGCAATGCAATCATCGGGTACTGAAGGTTGCCATGGCAGCAGGAGGCCAGGTGATGCCCTTATGTCTGCCAAATACGGCAGCCTGTGAGGTCCAGATGTACTGCAGCATAGTATAATAGATAAAATATGTAAAAACAAAAGGTTTATCAATAAACTGTAAAAAAAAATAAAAAAAAAAATGCCCTCTTCCCAATAAAGCCCTGTATTATCACAAAAAAGTAAAAAAAAAAAAGCAAATCTATATATAATAGGT
Organism: Hyla sarda; assembly: GCF_029499605.1. Taxonomy (NCBI): domain Eukaryota; kingdom Metazoa; phylum Chordata; class Amphibia; order Anura; family Hylidae; genus Hyla; species Hyla sarda. The sequence continues at coordinate 242,690,479 of NC_079189.1, read as the reverse complement.
ATTGCCACATTTGTAATGACTTGTATAATAAAAAATAAAAAACAAAGTGCAAGAATTGCTCATTTTGGTCCAAAATGTGGAACAAAAATTTTCAAAAGGCAGCATGTATTTAAAAAATGGTACCAATAAAAAGTACAGCTTGTACCGCAAAAAAATAAGCCCTCACACAATGAGTTTGGATGAAAAATAAAAAAGTCATGGCTGGTGGAACATGGCAACACAAAAAAAGAGAGAAAAAAAAAGATTTTGTTGTGAAAAGGAAAAATAACATTAAAAGCTATATAAATTGGGTAGCGCCATAATCGTACAGACCCACACAATAAAGCTAACATCATTTTTACCACACAGTAAATGGTAAATGCCTTAAAAAAATAATCAACACCCCCCCCCCCCCCCCCAGAAATTTTAAATTTTTCACAATATTTTGGAGATTTTCCCATAAACTTTTCCACTAATATAAAGTACAATATGTCATGAAAAACATCTGAGTCACCTTGCCAAGTAAAAGCATTTCAAAGGTCTTACCACATAAAGAGACACATGTCAGATTTGAAAAACTGGGCTTTGACTTTTAGGTAAAAGCAGTCTGTGTCCTTTAAAGGGGTATTTCGGGATTTATTTTTATTTTTTTTATTGTGCTACAGGGGCTGTAAAGTTAGTGTAGTTCATAATATATTGTCTGTACCTATGTTTCATGGTAGTCTGGCAATTCTGAGATTTTTGCCCCTAGGTTTAATTTTAACAGCATACAAAATCAGTGTCGTCTCAGGTTTTCCCAGGTTGCAGTGCTGCCTGAGACATTACATTACTAGTCAGGTGACCAGCGGGGGCCTGTCTTTGCTTCACTGGGTTGAGCGACCGCTGGGTGGAAGGAAGATCATTCTGTTTTTGCAACAGCTGGAGATACCCTGGCCAGAAAACACTGGTCTATTGCATTGAAGCGATCACAGGGAGTCTGTGACTCCACATCCTAGTGAAGTAGAGCAACATACAATGAATATGTAAATCGAGCCGGAAGAGCACTGCCCCCCTGGGCGCAAGTCACATATTTAAGAAATTGACCCCTCGTTAGACTCCTGTTCACCCACAATATAACCCAGTGTATTGGGTTTAGTGTAGGTGAACAGGCTGATAGTTTTCGTTTAAAGGGTTAATGTAACATTCAGGTGAGAGATGCTTTTCTGAGGAGGAAGTACTTCATGTCTGTATATATATGTTCTAGTGTACAGTAAAGTTTTAATTGCTTTAGTTTTTATACCTGTATGTCTGCTTTTTTTCAGCATAGTCTATAGATGCAATAGAGAGGATATAAATATATTTTATGCCTTATTCACCTTAATAAAATTACATTACTAGAAGGTTCTCCTTGCTTCCTGCACCTACATTCCTATCTGTTGTTTTTTTAAATAACTATCACTCATGTTTTTCTTTTTTTCTTATGTTTTGTAACTGCCTTTGGGACACATATGCATAGTCTATGTCCTGGAAGCTTTAAGCAGGTAGGGCATGCTCAATGTCCAAGCCAAAGATAGGGGTAAGAAAGCTCTCTACATGTCCATGAAAGGGATTTCAGATAATGTTCCACCAACCTTGGGCCATGAAGTTCAGTATTATTGGCAAAAGATATGGGATCACTATACTTTAAAGATGTTCACTCTGCTTTTTTATTTTATAGAAAATATACAAATCACAGATACACAACAACGTTTGTTTAAAGGCCATAAAATTCGAGCTTCATAAAAGAAACTCTATTATTTTATTTATCTAGGATTCACAGCTTTTCTTTCAGAAAAAGTACCACCCTTGCTCTAAGGGTCTATTCACATGTACAGTATCCTGCGCAGATTTGAAGCTGTGCTCAGTTATTTAGTTTACACTGAAATCTGCAGTAGAAAATCCTACGCATCAAAACTGCACAGGATACTGTATGTGTGAATACACCATCAATGTATATGGGATATTGCAGCTCAGTTCCATTTAAGTGAATGGACCAGATTTGTAATACCACACATAACCTGAGGATAGATGTGGTGCTGTTTTTGGAAGAAAGCCGCAATGTTTTTCTAATCCTGGATAACCCATTTAATGGAAAATCCAGATTAAGTAGAAAACAATTATACAACCACTCATTGTTGGGAAAGAAATAAGTGTAATTTACACTTCTAAGAGATATATCGACAGAAGTCTAGAAATGCAAATTAAGGGCTTTCCACACTACGTTTAACCCCTTAAGGACGCAGGGATTTTCGGTTTTTGCAATTTCTTTTTCCTCCTCACCTTTTAAAAATCATAACCCTTTCAATTTTGCACCTAAAAATTCCATATGATGGCTTATTTTTTGCGCCACCAATTCTACTTTGCAGTGACATTGGTCATTTTACCCCAAAAAAATCTACAGAGAAAGGGGGAAAAAAAATCATTGTGCAATGAAATTGAAGAAAAAACGCAATGTTTTAACTTTTGAGGGCTTCCGTTTCTATGCAGTAAATTTTTCAGTAAAAATGACGGCAGATCTTTATTCTGTAGGTCCATATGATTAAAATGAAACCCTAAAATCTTAACTACATGCACGGAAATTTATACGTTTAAAATTGTCATCTTCTGACCCCTATAACTTTTTAATTTTTCTGCGTATGGGGCGGTACCACATATGTGCAGTGATCAGTTTTATCGGTGGTCGATTGCTCAAGCCTGCATCTCAGGCTTGGAGCAATCAATCGCCGAAGGGACACGCTGGGGGAAGGTAAGAGGACCTCCGCTCGTGTCCCAGCTGATCGGGACACCGCACTTTCACTGCGGTGGTCCCGATCAGCCCCACTGATCAGCCGGGTAGCTTTCACTTTCGTTTTAGACGCGGCTTTCAACTTTGATCGCTGCTGCGCGCTATTAGCCCCGGGTCCCGGCTTCAGATACATGGCGGGACCGACCCGATATGACGCGGGGTCACCGCGTCACCCTGCGTTATATCGCGGGAGCCGCCCGAGGACGTAGATATACGTCCTTGGTCGTTAAGGGGTTAATGCAGAAGTCATACACACCATATGTGTCCATAAGGTTACATAGCGTGATGGACGGAGTGCGGGTACTCCGGTGGAAAACTTTTATTTTTTAAATAAACTGATGCCAGAAAGTTAAACAGATTTGTAAATTACTTCTATTAAAAAATATTTACCCGTCCAGTACTTTTTAGCATCTGTATGCTACAGAGGAAATTCTTTTCTTTTTGAATTTCTTTTTTGGCTTGTCCACAGTGTTCTCTGCTGACACTCTTTTTATTAGAAAAATACAAAACTTATCAAATACAAAACACAAAGCAAGCTTAACCAGCTATAACATAAATAAGAAATACTCTAGAACCAAAAACAAAACCTCATAAACAAAACCCTGCCTAACCGGCCAGCCCAGCTTTACTGAGATACTAAAATACTAAGATATTAAAGTATGCCCAAAATATCTAATCAAACACTCACACACTTACCGAAAATGAACATAAGAAAAATAAATAAAATAGCACAACTTGGCTTGTCAAAATATAAACATAAAAGTTATCATTATCCGACTATAACTCAAAACCATCCATACTTGGGAACACGCAACAAGAAAACTAAACAGAAACGTAGCAAGCACACCTCAAAAAAAAAAAAAAAAAAAAAAAAAAATTATATTTTTTGTACATATACATACATACAAACAAAAACTATAATAGTAATAATAATAATAATAATCATCAAAATAATCATATCACACATACATTCACTTACAAAACGTCCAAATTAACTGGATCCTCTATCCGGGACTAATGAAAATACCAAAGAAAACATAAAACAGACCAAATAACTGAAATAAACTAAATAAACCACATATCAACACAGCAACTGGTCCGGCTACCATAACGCTGAAACAATATAGATATAACACAATATAGGTACAAAATTACTAAATATACTATATAAATAAAATATATCATAAACAAAATATATGCACTACAGAAAACCCCTACAAAATCAATAGAAAACCCTAGGAAAAACCCTACACTAAAACTGTACCCTCACCCACACCACCCCTCCTGTACATGGGTCAGAGTCCATACCGTTCTTACAGTTCACAAAGTCCAGTCCTTAACTGACCCATGTCAGGTCCCCCAAAGATGAACACCACCACCCACAAGCACACCCTCCCCACCTAGCACTCCTCCCAACCAACTTATACACAAACTTATACAAACTGAACCACAACCCACTTTAGGCCCAAGTTTGGTCGCCTGTAAGCCCTTCATACCATATCAGCTTAAAAACAAAACAAAAAACTAGCGTGCACATGCATCAGCCCACCACCAGGGAGAAGGATGGCAGACTTGATACATTCAAAATAATTTTACACTCTTTCCCTAACTCCCCCTACAATTCTCCCTAATCCTATCCCTTCATTCAAACTAACCCTGTTCTCGTCCTATCTCTGTCCCTCTGACACTGTCCCCAACCAAAATAAAGGTACTCTACCCAAAAGATCTAGTACCTAGGGCACATCAAAAGAAAACCCTCTCCACAGGAGAGAAGCCCTACTGGTACCAAGACTGCCATACTCCAAAGACCTGATCTTCCCAAGGTCACCGGTGATGTTCCTACAGACCTCCACCTCGGAGAGGATTTTCTGTTGGGTCGACACTAAACACCGTGCATTCCACGTGTAGTACCTAACCACTAAACTGACTAAGAATAAAGTGCCCCGATCTCGGCCACCCAGGTTCCTGAATGCCCCATAAGCCCACTCCTGATAGGTAAGGCCGGCAAGTTGACTCCAGCCGATGGAAGCGCCCACCCTGTTGTAAACTCCTATATTAAAGGGACAATGAAGCAGGAAATGGTCCATGCTTTCCAGCGTGTCCCCACACTCTTCTCGGGGACATCCCCGGTCATCAGAGTTCCTACACTTCAAATTGTCCCTCACATATAGCTTCCCCTGAAAGCAGCACCAGGCCAAGTCCCAAAACTTCTGGGGGATCCTTTTCATGTTTAAAAGGTACAACCCAACCCTCAGATCCCGACCTGGGCAGTCCCTGAGCGCCAGAGGCTTCTGGAAGTGGGTCAACAGAACCCGTTTGTCAAGGAACTGCCTTGACTGGGTCCTGATCTCCCACACTCCCAGACCCCACCAACGTATCGCCTTCAGAGTCGGGGTAGCGTAAGCCGGAAGATATCCATGGGGCGTACGGAGGTCCTTCACTTGCCCTCCTGTCTCCCATTCCTGGAAGAAAGGCCGAAACCATTCCCTACAGGAGAGTACCCACGGAGAAGCCATCTCTGACCAGAGGTTTGAGATGTTAGCTTTCAAGAAGGTGTTGGTTAAGAACACCACAGGGTTTACCATAGATAAACCCCCTAGTCTCCTCGTGCGGTACGTAACCTCCCTCTTGACTAGGTTCATCCTGTTCCCCCATAACAGTTGGAAAAACAGGCTGTAGACCCTAGTGTAGTAAGCATCTGGCAGGATACATACGCTGCCCAGATAGATAAACAAGGGGAGCAGGTACGATTTGATCAGGTGTACCCTTTCCCTGAGGGTCATAGACCAACCCTTCCACTGGTCCACCTTCTGAGTGGCATCCTGGAGCTTACCATCCCAGTTTTTGGTGGGATAATCATCCTGGCCGAATATGATGCCCAACACTTTTGCTGACTCTTGGGGCCCTGGAAGGGTGTCCGGGAGATCAAACGTGGGATCTCCCCCTCCCAGCCAGAGACTCTCACACTTATCCCGGTTGATCTTAGACCCGGATGCCTCCGAGTAGCGGTCCACTTCCGACATCACCACATCGACCTCCTCTCGCGAGGACACGAAAATGGTGACATCGTCAGCGTACGCCACCACTCTCTGGGCGACATCCAGCTCCGCCAGGTTCATCCCGACTCCCGCCAACGGCCCACAATCTACCCTCCGGACGAAGGGATCGATTGCGAACACGTATAATAGCGGGCTCAAAGGACAACCCTGACGGACTCCGGACCCCACCTCAAAAGAGCGGCCAGACCAACCGTTCACCAGTGGGAAACTCTCTGCCCCTGCATACAAGATCTTAAGCCAATTCACAAAAGTACTCGGTAAGCCATATCTCAGGAGGACGGACCAGAGGTACTCGTGGTTCACCCAATCAAACGCTTTGGCCTGATCCAGGGACAGCAAGTACCCCTTCCAGAAACCCGCACTACTCCTCTCCACTGCCTCCCTGACACTAAGGACCGCACTTAAGGTGCTTCGGCCTGGAACAGAGCAGTGGTGGGCCCCTGAAAGGAGCCGGGGTGCAAACTTCACCAGCCGATTAAACAGTATCTTGGCCAGAAGCTTCCTGTCCGTATTGAGAAGAGCTATGGGCCTCCAATTCTCAATACGGCTGGGATCTTTACCCTTTGATAGAAGAATCAGGGCTGACCTCCTCATTGACTTCGGCAGAGTGCCCGAGGAGAGACACTCATTGAATACCTCAGTCAAGAGGGGAGCTAAAGACTCCTTAAAGGTCCTGTACCACTCGGATGTTAAGCCATCCGGACCCGGCGACTTCTTAGGGGCGAGCCCCTCGATCGCCAGTCTCACTTCCTCTTCCCTGATTCCTTCTGCCAAAACATCAAGAGAGGGGTCTACCCCTGGCTCAGGAATGGTTTCAGCCAGGAAAGCCGACATCTTGTCTCGATCTAGATCCTTCCTCCCCAAGAGGTGCGAGTAGAAGGATCTGACGACCTCCAAGATCCCTGATCTGGACCGATTCAGAGATCCTGTACTATCAATCAGTCCTGAAATGACTTTACTACTCACTGACATCTTACAGTTTCTGTAAGGGTCGGGCGAGCGGTACTTCCCGAAATCCCTCTCAAAAACCAAAGATGCGTGCCTATCGTACTGACACCTCATCAGCAAGGATTTCACTCTGGAGATATCCTCTCGGCTACCTCCAGTCGAGACGAGAAGCTCGAGTTTCCTCCTCAGACCCTGATACAGGCGATACCTGTTCAGGGACCTGAGGCTCGAGAGCTGGCGGAAGAACCCCGCAACCCGCTTCTTGAATATCTCCCACCACTCTGACTTACTACTACAGTAAAGGTACCTGACTCTGAAGAAAATCCTCAAAGGACTGTCTTATCTCCGCTTCCTCCAGGAGGGACGAATTCAGCTTCCAATAACCTTTTCCCATCCGGGGGGTCTCTGAAACATTCAGGGAAAACAAAATCATACAGTGGTCGGAGAACTCCACCTCAACCACGGACACTGCGGAAGAGACGGCTTCCTCCTTTAAATAAAACCTATCTATCCTAGACCTGCGACTACCTTGATGATAGGTGAAACCCGTGTGGCCTGAGGGGCTCCGGATGTGGGCGTCCTCTAGGCGAGCTTCTCTAGCTATGCTAATCAGTGCCACACTATCGCAAGTCAGCGGACCATTGGAGCCTCTCCTATCTTGGGACCTCGTGACATTATTGAAGTCCCCTCCAAAGATCACTTGCCGACTCGTAAAAAGAAAGGGCTTAATCCTCATAAAGAGATCTTTACGGCCCCGCTTAGTTTGTGGGGCGTAGATGTTAATGAGCCGGAGCTCTTGTCCCTTCATGAAGACATCTAAGATCAGGCACCTCCCCATTTCTAACTCAATAACCCGTCTGCATTCAACAGGAGCGGTAAAAAGGACCGCCACCCCACTATACGGCTCAGCCGCAAGAGACCAGTGGGAGGGACCGCGCCTCCACTCTCTTCTGGCTTTTACCAGGGAGGCTAAATCTGACAACCTGGTCTCTTGCAGATACAAAATGTCGGCTTCAACACGGCCGAGAAAATCAAAGGCTGCGAATCTAGCCGTATCAGACTTTATGCTGGCACAGTTAATAGATGCCAGTGTCAGTGGGGTGAGTGCCGCCATCCTGGGTGATTGAGTTAGATGGCCTCACCCTTTAAACCTTCTTCCTCTCCTTCCCTCCACCCCCATCTGAATCGGAGGAAGACCCTTTGCCTCTTTTTAAACTCAGGGATATATCCATCCCAGGATCTTTACCTCCAGCATCTGGTGTTACCTCTCCCCCTGAGGAAACTGCCCCAGAGGAAGGAGGCTCGGCACCTCCTGGAGGCCGCACTGCCTCCGGACCCTCGAGAAGAGGAGGGGAGATGGTATCCCCAAGGGCCTCATATCGATTTGAAAGAACGATCAGAGGGTCAGAGACTGAGTTGTTCCTTCTATGGTCTGAGGCTACAACTGAAGAGGAGGACGGCGCTGCCTTACTCTTACCCTTCTTCCTCCTCTTCTTCTTTTCCTGGCCACCATTTACTGTCTGCCCCTCCTTCTCCTCCTCATCCACAGTTTCGGATTCAGAGGCATGACTGGAGGAAGGAGCATCTTGACATTCTTCCCTACGCAGTCTCCCTATCTCCTCATCCAGTTCGGCCCCACCCAAAGCCTCAGAGTTATTCTGACCTCCTTCTGAGCCAGTGTCTGGAGTGGGACCCCGAGCTACCCTTGGCACCTGGGCATTCTCAAGGGCCCTCTCCAACCTGCGCTTCTCCTCTCGCCTCCGCATAGAGGGGGTCTTATGTTTTTCCTTCACTGGCTTTGGTGCCCCCTCTCCTCCACTAGTCCCCTCCCCCGCTGGGGCAACCGTTAGGCTCTCCCCAGCTGGGGCGGTCACAGTGTTGGAGAACGAGCGTGGACACCGGCTGAACGGGTGACCTAAGTCACCACACAAGTTACACCGAATCTGCCCACAGGTGGCCGCCAGATGACCCACCCCACAGCAGAGGGCGCATATCTGCTGAGTGCAGTTGGCACTAAAGTGGTTTGGGTCACCACACCTGTGACACAGCCTCGGCTGCCCCTGGTAGAAGATCTGAATCCTGTCGCGTCCCAGAAAGGCGGCCGAAGGGATGTGGGTGACCGTGTTCCCTGAACGCCTGAGACGAACGGAAAACGTCCAGGCCCCAGACCATATATTGTGCTCGTCAAAGTTCTTCCGGGGGACGTCCGTCACCTCCCCGTACCTGCCCAGCCAGGTCATAATGTCATAACAAGAAAGTGACTCGTTACGGGTCAAAACGGTCACTTTCTTTACCATACTCTGGCGAGATACCGCTTTTACAGCGAAATCTCGCCATCCGGGCTCGTTTTTCATCAGCTCATAATTAGACCAAAAGAGATCTAGTCCTTCCGGCCTAACAAAGCTGACGTCAAACTCGGAGGAGCCGAAGGGGTGAATCAGGGCAAAGATGTCCCGAGCCCTGAAACCCATCTGGAAAAGAAGCTCCACCACCTTGCCCCTTTGGGGGCACGCATCTTCGCCTTTCCAGACCAAACGGGCCACATTCCTGCGACCTACCTCCTGCCCGTGTGTCTGGAGGGACCATACGGTCTCCCCATTCCTCTCTCGGAACGCTCCCAGACCATGTCTCTCCACCCAAAAAGACAGGTCCATCTCCTTTCCCTCTACCTGGAGCGTCCTTTCTCCTCTCTTTAGTGCCTCCAGGAGACGCCGTTGCAACTGACCTTCACCAGATGCAGGAGGTAAAGATCCTACTGAACCCCCAGCCGCCACACTTGCATAACTCCTGACGACCGGGGGGGCAGCCGGACCAGACACCGTCCCTACATCCCCGCCTAGGCCACCTGTACTGCCACAAAAGCCACTCTTATTCCTACCATCCACACCACTACTACTACTACTACTCTCATTCACACAACTACTCCTCCCATCTGCACCACTACCACTCCTCTCATTTACACCACTACCACCTCTCCTATTCACTCCACTATCACCACTCTTAATCACTCCACTACCACTCCTCCCATCTGCACCACTACCACTCCTCTCATTCACTCCACTATCACCACTCTCATTCACACCACTACCACTCCTCCCATCTGCACCACTACCACTCCTCCCATCTGCACCACTACCACTCCTCCCATCTGCACCACTACCACTCCTCCCATCTGCACCACTACCACTCCTCTCATTCACTCCACTATCACCACTCTCATTCACACCACTACCACTCCTCCCATCTGCACCACTACCACTCCTCCCATCTCCACCACTACCACTGCCACATACACCCCTCTCATCCACAGCACTACCACTCCCATCTTTCACACACCTTGTATTAACATTGCTTTTATTGACAGTATTTTTGGGATCAGCAGCTGCTTCACCCACTACCTCTGGGCTGGCCTGGACATGCTTTAGCTTGGCCTTTTTGTACATTCTCAGGTCGCCGGCGGCTGCCATTGTCGGCGACGCTGACTCCTCCTCCATTCGAGATGTCACCGCCGACATCACCTCCCGAAGCTGAGGCTGCCCCTCCAGGCGCACCTCCACCACTCCTCCTGCCACTGATGTGCAGGGACTCCCCTCTCTCACAGGGGAGATCCCTGCAGTGCCTGCGCCACACACTGTGCCCAACCGCACAGGCTCAGCAGCAGGTTCTGACACCTGGACGCTCCCCCCCCCTCTCAGGGGAGTGCCCCGCAGCACCGACACTACTAGCAGCGCCCAGGGGACCGCCCCCCAAGCAGAAGATCTCACCACACACCTCAGGCGCCTGGACACTCCCCCCCCTCTCAGGGAAGTGCCCCGCAGGGCTAGTAACATTGCCCACAATACTCAGGGAACCGCTCCCCTTGCAAACTGCCGCATAACTATTGCCCACTATTAGCCTGTCCTGCTCTTCCCTACCAGCAGGACGCGTGACTGTAGCACCCGCGGCCATGTTGGATGCAGCACTGTACCCCCCGTGCTGGTCCCGTTCCACAGCAGAAGCGGGATCTGGCAGGGTGGGGGGCCCAGCAGCCTGAACCAACTTTTCAGGTGGCCCAGACTGCTGGATAGGAGAGAAAACAAACTTTATCTGCTCCTCAGCCTTTTTCTTCTTCTTCTTCTTCTTCCTCTTCCTCTCCTCAGGGCCCAGGTCCTGGCCAAAACTGAAATTTTCCAGACGGGTGGGTGACTCCTGCATCACTATGGCCCGCAGGAGCCCCCCACAGACCAGTCCACTGTCACCGCCATCATTACTGTCACTTTCCTCAGAGGTGGCTGGTAGGGCGACTTGGGCAGGGTTGATGTAATCCGCACTCGGGGTGACAGAGGTCTTAGGGGTACACGGGGTATCACACACATCCCCCTCACTCTCATCACCCTCACTGCCGCCATCTCCCTCACCACCTTCCTCCATCTTCTCCTCCGTGACACACAAGCACTCTTCCTCCCCCTGACTATCCTCTTCCTCCTTCACAGGGGTCCGCATGGTTTTATAGCGGTCTTCATTCTTTAATTTTTCTTTAAACATGCCTGCTCCCTCTACAATCAGCATTCGGGCTCTCACCACCTCCTGCTCCTCTGCCTTCAGCTCACACACCCTGGCAGCAAACTTAGCCCTCATAGCCTTGGCAGAGTTATCTGTTTGGTAGCGAGCAAACTTCAGGTCTTCCCTTATGATTTTCAGCTTTTTCCCCAGCTGCTCATATTCTACAAGATTTGCCTGCATGCGGGAACCGAAAGTAGCTAGCGACTCCCTGGGACCCTTCACCCCCCATTGCTGGGGTTCCATAGTATCAGACACAGTCCCCGAAGACATAACCATAAGCTTCTTACCGGACGCCTTGCGGTTTCCAGCGAAGGACGGGGGAGTGGGCTCCACATTACTGCGGAGCCTGCTGGATCTTCTCACCCTGTCCTTGGAATCGGCCGTAGCTCTCTCACTCCCACCCCCCTCCGGCCTAGTTCGAGGGGTGGAAGTCTGGGGCTCCATAGCAGGAGGCTCTCCCAAGGAAGCTGCCACCCTCCTGGGGAAAAGGCTGTAGGAAACACTGCTTCAATCCTCTCTCTCTGGAAGTCAGACACACCCAACAGCTGCTGTGTTCCACAGGAAGTGCTCTCTGCTGACACCTCTGTCCGTGTCAGGAACTGTCCAGAGCAGCATAGGTTTGCTATTGGGATTTTCTCCTGCTCTGGACAGTTCCTGATACGGGAATCAGGTGTCAATCTTAACCCTTCCAGTACTTTTTATCAGCTGTATGCTACAGAGGAAATTCTATTCTTTTTTACTTTCTTTTTTTTTGTCTTGTCCACAGTGCTCTCGGCACTGTGGACAAGACAAAAAAAGAAATTCAAAAAGAATAGAAATTCCTCTGTAGCATACAGCTGATAAAAAGTACTGGAAGGGTTAAGATTTTTTAATAGAAGTAATTTACAAATCTGTTTAACTTTCTGGCACCAGTTGATTTAAAAAAAAGTTTTCCCCTGGAATACCCCTTTGATTCTGACTCATTGAAAGCAAACATATTTGCAACAAGAGCTGTCAGGTGAAACAGTGGAATGAATTATAATAATGCGTAGTTGTAAAATTTCTAAAAGGAAAATATACAGGTGGACCAAGGAAGACAACAAAGGCTCAGGATATAAAACTCAAATTAAAACTCGAAAATAGAACAAATGAAAAATTAAAGGCAGAAACAGGACAGAAGTCATGTTTATGACATGCAGTAGCGTTTCACATAAAGTATCTGGGGAGATGGAAACATTATCTTAAAAGTCAATGCACATGACACAGGCGAACTGGATAGAGTTGATATAAGGCTAAACCAGGTAGCAGTCTAAGAGATTATAGATTCTGTAGCCTTAATCCTCATACGGTGGTGTGATATTTTCCACAAGGAATCCCCAGGTTGCCACATAGATGGACAGAAGATGGCAATTTATGATTCCAAAGCAATCATAGGCTAAATATATGTTGTGTGTTTAACAACCATATACAGCCATGTGTGGATCTCATTCCACATTAACATTTACATATGTCATCATGGATATATACAGACAGCATACAAGCATGTATAGAGATATTACATATTTGAAGGGTTGCAGTGTATGTTTTCCAGGTAGCTTGTCAGCAGAAGTCCATTTGATGACATCATTTATGCTTCTCTGGAGCAGTAGACATTGTCATGAAACATTTTACTATTACAGTACATACACAATACTAAGTAACTCTTCATGTAGAGGTTTCCAAAGATAACCTTACACTTTAATGCTCAGAGTTGTTTTAAATATAAACTAGTATATTTTGATAGTAGTATGATAGATAGATAGATAGATAGATAGATAGATAGATGACAGACACATACAAGATAACAGTTCTACTACTGATGTAAGATTGGCAATAGCATCTCTGTTTAAAATACATGTCAAGGAGATGCTTAGTAGTAATCCAGATAAATTGCCTCACTTCTTCATCCTGTAATAGGCTTTAATCACTAACCATTAGTCATTTGTCGAAAAGATTATTTCACCTGGTGTTTTACTTTAAAGATTTAAAAGCCCAAAAATCTTCTCTCGTCTGTAGTTATGTACTGACACACATAAAATGTGTAAATAATAATAATACTTGTACATTTCAGTGTTTTTGTGTAACGTTTAAAAAGGGGGATATCATACAGGAAATACATTCACAGTCCATTTATAATGCTGAACTCATGACCACTTTACTTGCAAAAGCAACCTATGTTTAGCCGTCTGAGGAACACATACTGAATGGCCAATTTATTAGAGACATCTAGTAGTGCATTGGACATCCTTTGTCCTTTTGGAACCAAAGCAACCACACTCCTATCACTCTCAGGCAGGCAGAACATGCTGAGATCTTACCGATAGTTTAAAGAATAGTTATTTCTTACATTCTAAGTAAAAAGAAAAGTAAGGATATAAATATGAAACGTTAACATAGCTAAGACCATTTTCTACTCATGAGATACCTCTACAGTAAAAGATAGTCATACAGTTACCAATAACAAGAGTATACAAGGAGAAAATATCACTATATATGTTACCATCATACTGTTACTTACCAAATCCTGTATACTGAGCCCAATATTCCAAATAATACCAATAAACGAGGAGGAATATTATCACTATACGTATTACCATTATACTGTTACTGACTAAACTCATCTCTTCAGCATCTGCAGGACAAACATCTTAGACTTTGCATTAGTGCCCTTTCTACCTCTACACAATTTCTTCATCTACAAACTCTGTAACTGTAATAATACCCCCCCCCCCCCCCCTTGGGCTTCGGCCCCAATAGCCACCCCAGCGATGCCCCTGTTTGTAGGATAAAAATCTGGGGACTGAAGGTCAGTGAAGCAAGAGATAAAATTCTTTATGTCCATGGAGCCAATCCATGACTGTATGACTATTGTAGCATTATACATTTTCCTAGTAAAGGGTCCTTCTGTCATAGGGTAAACAGCTGCCATGAAGGAGGAACTTCCTTCCTCCAAATGTCCCTCTGTAGTTATCATTGGCCCAAGGTATGCTGAGAAAAGATTCCCCATACGATTGTTTCCACTGCACCAGCCTGAACTATTGACAACTCACTGGAATGGTTCATGTATTATGCTGTTGTGGTGTCCCGGTACCGTATTGTATACGTTACCTGTATAGAGGTCCCCATAGTCAGAGTCCCTAGGACGTCGGGGGTCCCTCTTTTGTAGTTTTCCCCTTGTCACCTCACACTTAGTCGTTGACTATATAGCAGTTCTTATTAATATAAATATAAGTATGTATATGTATATATTTAGTTATCTACCTGTTCGGAGAATAGCAGGACCTGCGGGTCACGTGATTAGGTTAAAACTCTATGGTTTTGCTATAGGACCTTTTGGAGGTTCCCGTGACGTGTTCACCCACAATGCACTGTAACGGTGAGTGACAGTCGTTACGGACCAATCCAAAACGGCCAGCCCCTGCCCATATAAGGGACCTGCGCCATCTTGATCCCTCTCTTGGGTTGCTGACTCTGGAAGAGGTAGGACCTCCGCAGCTTACAAGACTATTTACTGTTACGCCGAGCGCTCCGGGTCCCCGCTCCTCCCCGGAGCGCTCGCTTCACTCTCCCCGCGGCAGCGCCCCGGTCACGTCCTCTGACCCGGGGCGCTGCGATTCCGCTGCCAGCCGGGATGCGATTCGCGATGCGGGTAGCGCCCGCTCGCGATGCGCACCCCGGCTCCCCTACCTGACTCGCTCTCCGTCTGTTCTGTCCCGGCGCGCGCGGCCCCGCTCCCTAGGGCGCGCGCGCGCCGGGTCTCTGCGATTTAAAGGGCCACTGCGCCGCTGATTGGCGCAGTGGTTCCAATTAGTGTGTTCACCTGTGCACTTCCCTATATCACCTCACTTCCCCTGCACTCCCTTGCCGGATCTTGTTGCCTTAGTGCCAGTGAAAGCGTTCCTTGTGTGTTCCTTGCCTGTGTTTCCAGACCTTCTGCCGTTGCCCCTGACTACGATCCTTGCTGCCTGCCCCGACCTTCTGCTACGTCCGACCTTGCTTTTGCCTACTCCCTTGTACCGCGCCTATCTTCAGCAGCCAGAGAGGTGAGCCGTTGCTAGTGGATACGACCTGGTCACTACCGCCGCAGCAAGACCATCCCGCTTTGCGGCGGGCTCTGGTGAAAACCAGTAGTGGCTTAGAACCGGTCCACTAGCACGGTCCACGCCAATCCCTCTCTGGCACAGAGGATCCACTACCTGCCAGCCGGCATCGTGACAGTAGATCCGGCCATGGATCCCGCTGAAGTTCCTCTGCCAGTTGTCGCTGACCTCACCACGGTGGTCGCCCAGCAGTCACAACAGATAGCGCAACAAGGCCAACAGCTGTCTCAACTGACCGTTATGCTACAACAGTTACTACCACAGCTTCAGCAGTCATCTCCTCCGCCAGCTCCTGCACCTCCTCCGCAGCGAGTGGCCGCTCCTGGGATACGCTTATCCTTGCCGGATAAATTTGATGGGGACTCTAAGTTTTGCCGTGGCTTTCTTTCCCAATGTTCCCTGCATCTGGAGATGATGTCGGACCTGTTTCCCACTGAAAGGTCTAAGGTGGCTTTCGTAGTCAGCCTTCTGTCCGGAAAAGCCCTGTCATGGGCCACACCGCTCTGGGACCGCAATGACCCCGTCACTGCCTCTGTACACTCCTTCTTCTCGGAAATCCGAAGTGTCTTTGAGGAACCTGCCCGAGCCTCTTCTGCTGAGACTGCCCTGTTGAACCTGGTCCAGGGTAATTCTTCCGTTGGCGAGTATGCCGTACAATTCCGTACTCTTGCTTCAGAATTGTCCTGGAATAATGAGGCCCTCTGCGCGACCTTCAAAAAAGGCCTATCCAGCAACATTAAAGATGTTCTGGCCGCACGAGAAATTCCTGCTAATCTACATGAACTTATTCACCTAGCCACTCGCATTGACATGCGTTTTTCCGAAAGGCGTCAGGAACTCCGCCAAGATATGGACTCTGTTCGCACGAGGCGTTTCTTCTCCTCGGCTCCTCTCTCCTCTGGTCCCCTGCAATCTGTTCCTGTGCCTCCCGCCGTGGAGGCTATGCAGGTCGACCGGTCTCGCCTGACACCTCAAGAGAGGACACGACGCCGTATGGAGAACCTCTGCCTGTACTGTGCTAGTACCGAACACTTCCTGAGAGATTGTCCTATCCGTCCTCCCCGCCTGGAAAGACGTACGCTGACTCCGCACAAAGGTGAGACAGTCCTTGATGTCTACTCTGCTTCTCCACGTCTTACTGTGCCTGTGCGGATGTCTGCCTCTGCCTTCTCCTTCTCTACAGTGGCCTTCTTGGACTCTGGATCTGCAGGAAATTTTATTTTGGCCTCTCTCGTCAACAGGTTCAACATCCCGGTGACCAGTCTCGCCAGACCCCTCTACATCAATTGTGTAAATAATGAAAGATTGGACTGTACCATACGTTTCCGCACGGAGCCCCTTCTTATGAGCATCGGATCTCATCATGAGAGGATTGAACTTTTGGTCCTCCCCAATTGCACCTCGGAAATTCTCCTTGGACTTCCCTGGCTTCAACTTCATTCCCCTACCCTGGATTGGTCCACTGGGGAGATCAAGAGTTGGGGGTCCTCTTGTTCCAAGAACTGTCTAAAACCGGTTCCCAGTAACCCTTGCCGTAACTCTGTGGTTCCTCCAGTAACCGGTCTCCCTAAGGCCTATATGGACTTCGCGGATGTTTTCTGCAAAAAACAAGCTGAGACTCTACCTCCTCACAGGCCTTATGATTGCCCTATCGACCTCCTCCCGGGCACTACTCCACCCCGGGGCAGAATTTATCCTCTCTCTGCCCCAGAGACTCTTGCCATGTCCGAATACGTCCAGGAGAATCTAAAAAAGGGCTTTATCCGTAAATCCTCCTCTCCTGCCGGAGCCGGATTTTTCTTTGTGTCCAAAAAAGATGGCTCCCTACGTCCTTGCATTGACTACCGCGGTCTTAATAAAATCACGGTTAAGAACCGCTACCCCTTACCCCTCATCTCTGAACTCTTTGATCGCCTCCAAGGTGCCCACATCTTCACTAAATTGGACTTAAGAGGCGCCTATAACCTCATCCGCATCAGAGAGGGGGACGAGTGGAAAACGGCATTTAACACCAGAGATGGACACTTTGAGTATCTGGTCATGCCCTTTGGACTGTGCAACGCCCCTGCCGTCTTCCAAGACTTTGTCAATGAAATTTTTCGTGATCTGTTATACTCCTGTGTTGTTGTATATCTGGACGATATCCTAATTTTTTCTGCCAATCTAGAAGAACACCGCCAGCATGTCCGTATGGTTCTTCAGAGACTTCGTGACAACCAACTCTATGCCAAAATTGAGAAATGTCTGTTTGAATGCCAATCTCTTCCTTTTCTAGGATATTTGGTCTCTGGCCAGGGACTACAGATGGATCCAGACAAACTCTCTGCCGTCTTAGATTGGCCACGCCCCTCCGGACTCCGTGCTATCCAACGCTTTTTGGGGTTCGCCAATTATTACAGGCAATTTATTCCACATTTTTCTACCATTGTGGCTCCTATCGTGGCTTTAACCAAAAAAGATGCTGATCCCAAGTCCTGGCCTCCTCAAGCAGAAGACGCCTTTAAACGACTCAAGTCTGCCTTTTCTTCGGCTCCCGTCCTCTCCAGACCTGACCCTTCCAAACCCTTCCTATTGGAGGTTGATGCCTCCTCAGTGGGAGCTGGAGCTGTTCTTCTACAAAAAAATTCTTCCGGGCATGCTGTCACTTGTGGTTTTTTCTCTAGGACCTTCTCTCCAGCGGAGAGGAACTACTCCATCGGGGATCGAGAGCTTCTAGCCATTAAATTAGCACTTGAGGAATGGAGGCATCTGCTGGAGGGATCAAGTTCTCCTGTTATTATCTACACCGACCACAAGAACCTCTCCTACCTCCAGTCTGCCCAACGGCTGAATCCTCGCCAGGCCCGGTGGTCTCTGTTCTTTGCCCGATTTAATTTTGAGATTCACTTTCGTCCTGCCGATAAGAACATTAGGGCCGATGCTCTCTCTCGTTCCTCGGATGCCTCAGAAGTTGAACTCTCTCCGCAACACATCATTCCACCTGACTGCCTGATCTCCACTTCTCCTGCCTCCATCAGGCAGACTCCTCCAGGAAAGACCTTTGTTTCTCCTCGCCAACGCCTCGGAATCCTCAAATGGGGTCACTCCTCCCATCTCGCAGGTCATGCGGGTATCAAGAAATCTGTGCAACTCATCTCCCGCTTCTATTGGTGGCCGACTCTGGAGACGGATGTTGTGGACTTTGTGCGAGCCTGCACTATCTGTGCCCGGGATAAGACTCCTCGCCAGAAGCCCGCTGGTTTTCTTCATCCTCTGCCTGTCCCCGAACAGCCTTGGTCTCTGATTGGTATGGATTTTATTACTGATTTACCCCCTTCCCGTGGCAACACTGTTATTTGGGTGGTCGTTGATCGATTCTCCAAAATGGCACATTTCATCCCTCTTCCTGGTCTTCCTTCTGCGCCTCAGTTGGCTAAACAATTTTTTGTACACATTTTTCGTCTTCACGGGTTGCCTACGCAGATTGTCTCGGATAGAGGCGTCCAATTCGTGTCTAAATTCTGGAGGGCTCTCTGTAAACAACTCAAGATTAAATTAAATTTTTCTTCTGCATATCATCCCCAGTCCAATGGACAAGTAGAAAGGATTAACCAGATCTTGGGTGATTATTTGCGACATTTTGTTTCCTCCCGCCAGGATGACTGGGCAGATCTCCTCCCATGGGCCGAATTCTCGTATAACTTCAGGGTCTCTGAGTCTTCCTCCAAATCCCCATTTTTCGTGGTGTACGGCCGTCACCCTCTTCCCCCCCTCCCTACTCCCTTGCCCTCTGGTCTGCCCGCTGTGGATGAAATTTCTCGTGACCTTTCCATCATATGGAGAGAGACCCAAAATTCTCTCTTACAGGCTTCATCACGCATGAAGAAGTTCGCGGATAAGAAAAGAAGAGCTCCCCCCGTTTTTTCCCCTGGAGACAAGGTATGGCTCTCCGCTAAATATGTCCGCTTCCGTGTCCCTAGCTACAAGTTGGGACCACGCTATCTTGGTCCTTTCAAAATTTTGTGTCAAATTAATCCTGTCTCTTATAAACTTCTTCTTCCTCCCTCTCTTCGTATCCCTAATGCCTTTCACGTCTCTCTTCTCAAACCACTCATCCTCAACCGTTTTTCTCCCAAATCTGTTCCTCCCACTCCTGTTTCCGGCTCCTCGGACATCTTCTCGGTCAAAGAAATTTTAGCTGCCAAAAAGGTCAGAGGGAAAAATTTTTTTTTAGTGGACTGGGAGGGTTGTGGTCCTGAAGAGAGATCCTGGGAACCTGAGGACAACATCCTAGACAAAAGTCTGCTCCTCAGGTTCTCAGGCTCTAAGAAGAGGGGGAGACCCAAGGGGGGGGGTACTGTTACGCCGAGCGCTCCGGGTCCCCGCTCCTCCCCGGAGCGCTCGCTTCACTCTCCCCGCGGCAGCGCCCCGGTCACGTCCTCTGACCCGGGGCGCTGCGATTCCGCTGCCAGCCGGGATGCGATTCGCGATGCGGGTAGCGCCCGCTCGCGATGCGCACCCCGGCTCCCCTACCTGACTCGCTCTCCGTCTGTTCTGTCCCGGCGCGCGCGGCCCCGCTCCCTAGGGCGCGCGCGCGCCGGGTCTCTGCGATTTAAAGGGCCACTGCGCCGCTGATTGGCGCAGTGGTTCCAATTAGTGTGTTCACCTGTGCACTTCCCTATATCACCTCACTTCCCCTGCACTCCCTTGCCGGATCTTGTTGCCTTAGTGCCAGTGAAAGCGTTCCTTGTGTGTTCCTTGCCTGTGTTTCCAGACCTTCTGCCGTTGCCCCTGACTACGATCCTTGCTGCCTGCCCCGACCTTCTGCTACGTCCGACCTTGCTTTTGCCTACTCCCTTGTACCGCGCCTATCTTCAGCAGCCAGAGAGGTGAGCCGTTGCTAGTGGATACGACCTGGTCACTACCGCCGCAGCAAGACCATCCCGCTTTGCGGCGGGCTCTGGTGAAAACCAGTAGTGGCTTAGAACCGGTCCACTAGCACGGTCCACGCCAATCCCTCTCTGGCACAGAGGATCCACTACCTGCCAGCCGGCATCGTGACATTTACTAGGCCAAAGCCTCTAACATAGCGGATAGACTAAGCAATTCCCCGCTACTCAGCGCAAGATCACTGGACTTAAATACTCCCCTAAATCCAGCGGATCTCTGCTATACATTCCTTAAGAAGCTAAATTGAGCTTATCGAATCCCAACCGACTGTTAATCGCTGCTCAAGCTATATCTATAGAGACTCTGTTATCTGGACTGTTACTATTACTACATGTACAGGAATTCTTCAGTAAAAGTTCCTGCAAATTTTCAGTTAACAGCGGTTGTGGACAAACCTTTATTTCTGCATCACATATTACTCTTGGGAAGGGTGGCAATAGGCCTATCAAGAACACAGCATTTAACCCTCACCCTGGCGTTACAAGTGACAGCGCCCTTAACTATTCTGAACAGCAACACTCTAACTACCCTACACTGCCACAAGACAGTATTCTCTCATCTGCCACCACACTGTTTTAGTCAAATTCTGAGTCTGCCATCAGTATGGTGCAACAATCTGGATTTAGGCAATGTTTTTCCGCTGCTAAGTAATCCACTGGAGATGTCTCTTTCCGCTTTCCTTAGACAGCAATAACACTCAAACTGGACATCTGCGGTTATAGCCCATTTGTGCTATGGAAGTCATGCATTCAGACACATAAGGTGGAGCACTAGCATTGTAATTGCCTGCAATATGCTTGATTGTGCCCCTGATTCTTGACATCCACCTCTAACTCCATTGATCAAAAATAGTTTCCATTCACAGGACCCCCTTTTTTTCTGGATGTTTTTCCTCATTCATACCATTTTCAGTAGACTTTCTACACTGCTGCATGAGAAAACTGTACAAGTTTGGCAGATTTTTAAATCCTGGCCCTGGCTAGTCTAGCACGGATAACAATGCATTCACTCGAATTTCCCATTCTAATGTGGATTAACATTGAAATTGATAACTTGTGCACTTGAATTTGTGCTACACTGGGGGTTTTGTGTCTAATATCCACACAGGGAAGCTTTAAAAGGAGATATCCATCTTAAACTAACTTCAAGGGGTATTCAGGCAAAAACATCTTATCCGCCTATCCAAATGATGGGGATAAGATGTCTGATCGCAGGGGGGCCGCCGCAGGGACCCCCTGCAATCTCCCTGCAGCACCCGCATTCTATGTCAACAGTTTCGGAAACCTCCGGGTTTCGCCCCCTCCCATAGACGTGAATAGAGGGGCCGTGGCGTGACGTCATGAGTGGGCGTGGCATTACACTCATGTCTCCAGTCCCGGAAGCCCAGAGGTTTCCGAAACTGGAGACGCAGCCCCGCATAGAATGCGGGTGCTGCAGGGAAATCACAGGGGGCCCCATTGGTGGGCCCCCCGCGATCAGACATCTTATCCCCTATCCTTTGGATAGGGGATAAGATATTTTTGCCTAGAATAGCCCTTTAAGTAACTGATCGCAGGGGGTCTGACCAAACTATTAAATACAATATTATGGATCTCTCATGGTGAATGGAGTAAAAATACCAAATGTCAGAGTTGCGCCAGAATTTATTTGGTCACATCATTTGAATAAAAAGCAATCAAAAGGTTCCATCTAAACAATTACAGCACAAAAAATAAGCACTCATACAGCTCGGTATACTGTAAAATAAAAAAGTTACAGGGGTTAGAAGAGGGCATTTTTAAGCATACTTATTTTGTCAACCAAAGTTAGCATTTTTTAAACGTAATAAGATAAAATCAAACCTTTATGAATTGGCCATCATTGTAATAGTATCAACATACAGAATAAACACAAGATAATGTGAGAATGATGCTCACAACAATAGGTTAGAGGATTTTAAGTTTGTTGGGATACAACATATCCCAGCACAACCAGTAGGTGTGAACAGGCACCAAAAACTATTGCAATGCGAGACTAATTGGATTAACAGGTTAAAAGCATTGGACCCTAACGGGTTAAATGAAAGAAATGATTATAGTTCTTTTTTATAAGATCGCAGGATATTGTTTTAGCTTTGTTTTTACTATTATAATTTGTATATTCATCTGGTGATGGGTCACTCCTCCCCCCTCTCCTGTTATATATACCTGGATAGTAATCCAAAGACCTAGGAACCGGAAGAAGCGTCATAGACGAGAAACGGTGCTGTTGATCCAGTATACTTCGGCTGCCTAGCCGCTAGCTGCTCCCCCTCCCTGTGCACTCGGGTGTGAATTGTTCTATGTATGGACACTGCCTGCCGGCTGAATAAAGTCCGATTTTAAAAGGAAGCCTATGGTGAGTGCAGACATTTTCTTCTCTACTATTGGATTTTTACAAGATAATGTAGACTGAGCCAGACAAATCTACTGATAAATCTGATGGTATGCACCAGTCTTCTCACAAGGTGTGCAACAAATTTAGCAATGTGTGACAGTAAAAAAAACTGTGACAAGCCAAGAAAATAAATGACTTTTAAAATCTCCTCATTATAAATGAGCTTAACACTTGTAACCAGGACTCTCACTAAACACACAGGATCAAGGTATCCTAGCATACTCAATCAATTGTTCTTGGTCCAACAATACTTAGAATTCAAATGAGCCTTTTAGCTGCCTCGCTACTGCCCCTTCTTTACTTTTGAGATAGACACTCTCTTCTACAAATTAAATACTGTTGACTTATAGTTGCCCCTGCTCCAAAGGCCTTTTGGACACCATTGGAATTGCCTGGTGTTTCTGCAATCTATGGTCCAAATAGTAATCCTTACAGGTACACTGGAAATCAAATCTTAGCAGCTCACAGCTTCACCCTGAGGCTATGTTCACATGTCAGAATGTCTGCATGGAAAATCTCAGTGGGGTCATTCCCCTGAATGTGGCAATGCATTCCGCATGGAGTCCATTCTTTCTGCGGACACCAGAATTTGAATTTCCGTGTGGAAACTCTTCTATGTGAACAGCGCAGCAGAATCCCATTGAATTCCATGGGAGTCTGCTGCTGTGGAATCTCAGTGTGCAATTCTGTCGTGTGAACAGGGATGTGCACAGACATTTTGGATGGCAGGCGCTCAAGAAAAATGAAAAGGGCACTTCAGTATGTATAGTATGCCTGTACTGTAACATCACTGTGCACATTATCCCTGTACTGTAATATCACTGTGTATATTATCTCTGCTCTGACATCAGTGATTGCATTCATGCCACAATTTTACTGCGATCTTGCGCAAATTACTGCAAAATGCAATAATAAGCCTGTCAACAGGGCATCAAAGGGTAGGTGTAGAAAAAGGGCAGGGGCTCCCTTTTATGTCTGTGTGCACGTCCCTGCATGTGAACATAGCCTTATGGTCCAGCAACACATTGGGGGAGATTTATCAGTGCTTTTAGAGCATTTTTTTTGTCTATGTTTTGGCGCAGTTCAGGCGCAAGCAGCATATTTAGCGACTTTTATGCGTCTTTTGATATAGACAGTTTCTCTCTTTTTGCCTACCCGTAGAACTTTTTCTTTTTGACCATGCAGTGGTCACGTATTTATCATTTCCGGCTTTTGTCAAAAGTCGCTATTTTTTAGGCTCAAAGCTACATCACCTACCAGTAGGCTTGAGAATCACTTCTACCTTCCACAAGTAAACTTTTAACCTCTTGTGGACAACGGCGTCCCACTCCCCTTCTATGGCACACACTCAGGAGCTGAGCGTAGGTCATAGCCATCTCTAATGCCAGACATCACAGATTATGGTGATGCCCGGCTTTAACCCCTTAGACACTGCGATCAAATTTAATTGTAGCGTCTAAAATACAAGTAAAAATGTCCCGGCAGCTCTGTGAAAGTAAGTAAAAACACCTAACCTGCCAAATTCAGGACCCGGGAAAGTGTCTACTTCCCTCCCCACAAGCCTCTAGAAATAGTGTATGTGGTAGAGCTTTTCCCACCACAGCAGAGCTGCGCAAAATTCATCATCCTTCTGCACCTTCTTGATAAATAAGATGCACGCTAGTCAAACCCAGCACCCAAATAAATGTGGGAAAATAGCTCTACCGTAGACATTCTTTGATAAATCTGGGCCATTGTGCTTGCTGTCTCTGCTGTGCTGTCTCTTCCCCGAGACCACAGCGATCATGATATGGATGTGCTGAAAGTCCTATGCAAGTCTATACAGTTTGCACAGAAATCAAACTTGGCAAAATATATATGTTGACAGCAATAAACATATTTCACAGTATTAATACAGTAAAAACAGTTGGGGAGAAGGCACATGTTATTTATACTACTCCCCAATTTTAACTCTCTCTATGTTACAGAATGGCCTGCTAGGAATGTGGACTTTACTGCCTGCAATAACAACAAATTCCTTTTAGTCTGTTAAAAGAAACTCTTTTATGCTTGTTTTCTTTGACAAATGTGTCTCTCACACATAAGGGAGAAGAATGCATCTGGAACATTCTAAACTTGATTCAACTCTGCTCTCCTCCTGTACATCCAAGTGACATGTAAGGTAACAGACGCTCAATGCTCGCTATTATAGAACAGGTTGTAGTGCTTGTGATGACCTTTGTGCACAAAGCATTTGTTGGACTTTTTTTTTAATGCTCTTTGTTAGTGTTACATAAATACATTAAACTCTGTTAACCTGTGTGCAGAAAAAAGAAATTATACCGTACAAATTCACGTCTGGCAGGAAAGTTTGAATGCTTAATGCTTGGATGTTGTCCATGAAAGTCTTTTTACAGTAAAATGTCCTCCGTCTGGTATAAAAACAATACAGAACTTTACCTGCCTCGGTTCTTACCCACTGCAGTGTCTTGGCGTCTTCCACTTACTAGTTTCAGTCTTGATACAAGGAGGTTCCTATTCAGCAAGTCAATGGCCACAGCCACTACTTCGCTGAGGTAATAACTCATTTATTGCCAGACCCCTTGGTTTCTGTCTACATGTCTCTTAGAATAGATAATACATTTGCAAACATTCAAAGGAATACACATTTCTAGAGATACTTTGGCCTTCTGAGAATTCATACAGCATGGCGGACACTTTGCCATGTTGTATCATTCCTATATCTTTCATATTATAACATTTGATTTTATTGGTACCAGTATAGTCCGACACCAGGCACTTCCTGCTGTTGAGACTTAGACCAGGAAGGTGCAGCAGGACAGGGAACTATCAGAAGGCAGTGGTGAGGGATTGGGGCAGGTAAGTACACATTTTTGTAATATTTTTGTCCCAGACTGAGCACATTTAACTGGAAAAAAAATCCCAGGACAACCCCTTTACAACTCAACATGCTGTAAATTATGAAAGAAAAGTGCTATTTTATATAACTCCTAAACACTGAGAAACTTCAATGATAAGTGCCCTATTCACAAGCATAGTCTTTAAATGCTCATCCTTGTGTTAACAGCAAGTGCATCCGAGCACCATTGGTCTTTCTATGGGGAGGGGAAGGCTTATCTGTGAGCAACAGCTATTAAGTATTCTTCTGTTATCTTTACACTGGTGTCACCTATCATTGTATTCCTGTCTGTGTTGATAAGGAGGGCACTGCTGGAAAGTAACAGAACAGGAAATATGAGCTTACTTTTAGGCCTAGTCGCAAGAATGGAAACTGCAAGATTTCAGGTATATTTTAAAATATAGATAGTAAAATTAGAAAAAAACATTACCAAAATTCATAAAACATATGTTTATCATCTAGCAGAAGCTATTTTCCAAAATCTCAGCCTCATGCTATGGAAAAAATATGCAGAAAATTTGTGTGGAAATGGCCTTGGCGTGCTAGATCTACTGCAGATTTTTTCATTATCGGTGCTGCGGATTTTTCCGGAGAAACGCTGCAGAACTGCAGCAAATTCCGCAAGTGCAGATTTGTAAACAATTAGTTATATTGGAATTTGTACTATATTTTATTGCATTTTCCAAAGTACCCTTTCAATGTTAACAGTATCACTTCCCATGTTTCAAGAAAAAAAATAAAAATGAACATAGTCACAGTGCAGTTATTTGCTATTTCTGAGATCACATGTATGCAGCACATATTAGTTTATGTGTAGTGTGTAATACAAAGTATCCTTTAAAAAAAAAAAACACTAAGAAAACACTGTGGTTTGTGTACAGATGACCAAAAGAGGAATGTCAGTTTTGGACTTTGTTCAAAGATAAAGTGTACAATGGTAGTTTATGCAAAATACACACAGCTTGGGGTGTTTTGTTGTCGTGAAATTGATCAGGATTTTCTTCCTGATCTAGCTATTCCTAAGCATATCCCTGTAGTATTCTCTTTCATAGTAATGTTGTAAGGTGCTTATGTGATAGAAGTCAAACCATATTTTTAAAACCTAATTCCAGGAATGGTCATATTCTGTGAAAATGAGGGCGGATAATTTAACATAAACGGTAAGGTATTTTCATATATATTTTCTGCTACATATTATTCTACTCTTTTTGAAGTCAATGAGTAGCCAAATCAGTTGCAGAAAACATGCAGCAAATAAGGCAGCAAAATATGGCATGTGTGGGCACTGTCAGATTCTGTCAGATGTTGTTACTGATGGAAATTAAAGACCTTATTTTTTTATATTTAATAAAGAAAACGGTCCTGAAAATCCCACCACTAGGGGTCCCCATATCTACTGGGACACTAACCAGTCTTGTAGCAGCATCAGGCTGGTCCATGAGTCATGGACAAGAGATGACTTGTTGACAAGGCTGCATGAGCAGACACACCTATCACCTTCCCCTGAGAGGATTTCTAACACTGTGAGCTAATGAAAAGAGGAAGTAGTTACAGCTGTCTCTCTGTCCCTCTCGTCCTGCATGCCTACCCACAGGAATAATTTTTAAAGCAATGCAATAAAGTATTCACGATTTTATCTGCAAATAATAATGAGTGCCATTTTTCTACTATTCTGTTACAAATTGCTAATGAAAAGAGGTGTTCTTATAATACATATAGGTGATAGAGGCATTAAAAATGGTCAGGATTAGGTACTGAGTAACGTGTGTATATATATATATATATATATATATATATAATTTTTTTATTTTTTTTTTGCGTGGGATCTGACAGGTACGCTTTAAAGAGTACATGCCATTTCCCACAAAAACATATATGTTACTTAGTACCTAATTTTGATCATGAACATATGATTTTTATGTGTCTAGCACCTATATTTATCTCACAAATACCTTCTATCTGTTGCTAACTTAGCTTATCATCCTTGGCTCTGGAGAGGGCATGTATCTTTTTTAGCTCTTCCTCTGCATGACTCATCATCCTTCCTGTGCTGAGTCTCTTCATCCAATCACTGCAGGCTGCTCTGTAAACCCCTCTTCTCTGTTTTCATGCTGCAGTCTGATAGGACAGGAGTGAGTACAGAGGAGTTCTAGTTCCACATTCACTTAATAGACTTTGTCCATGCCTGTGCTTCAGTTTGGACAAAGTTGATGCTGCAGCCGGGAAGGTTTATGTTCCGGACGGTAAGGGGACCCCTAGTGGTGTTTTTATAAGCCATGATTTTCTTAAAAAAGGAGATAACATTTTCTTATGAAGTATATAAGAAAGAGTTTTGCCAAGATGTACAACATATTAAAAGTCTTTGAATTTGACAGTGCCAAAAACAATATATCGAATTATTACTATTATGATGATTCATTCTATCTAAGCACATTTCGCTTGCTTTGCTGATATATACAATATACTATGACTATGTAGTACCAACTCCGGAAGTACAATGCACGTCTTACATCAATCAAATGCTGTTACTATACATCTGAACATTGAATTCATTGCACTTGGGTGACGGCACACATTCTACTATGATCAGTGCAGTACTCCAATATATTATTAAATTACACGGCAAAAAAAAAAACATTATGCCCATATTTTGGCACATAAATTGCCAAAAGAAGGCCTCAACACTAAATTTTACAGCCTTAACAATTATGGCTGGAGCCGAAGATTCCGAACAACTCCTCCATAGAGACATATGGAGGAGGCATGGCAGCCCCTGCATCATTCCACTCATGGGAAAAGCCGAGGCTCCATTCATAGGGGATAAGTTTTTTTTGTTTTTGTTTTTTTTAGTATGAGACGTCTCCTTTAAAAAAAAGAGCCCTTTCCCCATTGCATTCAATAGACTTTAATGACTCAAACAGCCGGCCAAGATACTGTGTTAGAACATAGCCTTACAGACCCCATTTATCCTGTAGTAGACCCAAACATTACACTATTTAGGCTGGGTTCACACCACGTTTTTGCAATACAGTTCCCGTATCAGGTTTTTGTAAAAAAAAAACCTGATTCCTCAAAACCTGACTAAACTGTATCAAAACGTGTGTACAAATTTTAATCCATATACGGTTTGAAGAATGATGTCCGGTTGCATCCGTTATTTAAGATAAAAAACGTATACGTTTTTAACTTTTCACTCCATTATGAATAAAGTTTCACTTGTTAGATTGAAATTCCAAGAAAAAAACTGCAAAGTCAAAAACCGAATGTGAAAACCGGATGGAACCGTATGCACATACGGTTCTGTACGGTTCCCATTAACTCCCATGTTAAAAAAAAAGTATACATTTCAATGCGGTTTTTCACCCGGACTAAAAACCGTGGTAGGCCATGGTTTTAGGTACAGGAAAAAAACTGACAAAACTGTACAGGATGCAAAACAGACACAACCGGATGCATCTTTTGGCATAGGTTTTCAATGGAGAGTCAATGCATACGGTTTTCAATACTGTTCCGTACGGTTTTCAAATTGAAAACTTATACAGGAATTGTATTGCAAAAACGTGGTGTGAACCCAGCCTTAGCCTTACTCCCCTTCATGATTGGCATTTCGCCTTTATATCACGCTCTACTGGAAGGTCTCTGTGTGGTATTTTATCCTTAACTTTTAACATATTTTTATCAATTAGAGTCATCTGTAGTGACTACTCACATGTGGTAAAAAAAAACAAAAAAAAACACTTAGACAGCTTGTATTGAACTGCATATGAAATAATTTACAACAGAAACAGCCAGGTGCATTGCACAGGGACCATACTGATTAGGCCTGAGTACTTGGATGTTACCCAATGTGACCCCTGGACATGGCTAATATACACAATTTTGTCTTTGTCCCTTTTTCTTTAGTTTTTTTACATTTTTATTTTAACAAACATCACTCAGGCCACTGAATATAGTGTATTGGTAGTAGAAACAGTAGTAGTATTGGTATGCTTCTGGCTTTTAGTGATTTTTTTTATTTATAGTATATAAATTAGAAGGTTCTGTGTTAAACGTATAAGCAGCATCATGTATATCTGTTGCTTTAAAAAAAACTTTTCACATGTCCTAGAGAAAAGTCAAAAGTTTTAAACGGTCGTAGTCTGAGTGTTTAGATGTCCACCGATCATTAGAACACTCAGACCCTGTCCGATCAAAACTTTTGACATGTCTCTACAACATGTTAAAAAATGTGACAGTGTCCATTAAATTATTCATTTGTAAATTGTATTTATAAACATGTGCATCACTGTTACATGTAGCTGCAACATTTACAGTTACTTTCTTAATTCTATCTACCATCTAACACACGTTAAACAACACACAGGAAATCCAACATGGTTTAGCAATGTAAAGCCACTTACTCAACAGAAACCGGCAGAAAATTCTTGTCCATTGGTTGTAGTGGAGTGTCCATGGAGAACTCTTTCTGGTCTCTTCAGTTGTCTAAACCTCACTTAATTTGATATGATTTCCCCTGCACTGTGTTTTTCCTTATACCTGTATCCTTTTATTTCTTTAAATCTATACTTTCTCCTCTGGATAGTGCTCCACTCTTTCCTCCCCTCTGATTTCACAGTGTCAGCAGCCAGGGCAAAGTCCATAGCTCATAGTTTACTCCCCTTTTCAAGTCCAGTATTAATCTCACATGAACCCATTACGTTAGCGGAAAAAAATGTATATCATAATAATGATAAGACTGCATACAAGCTGCCGGAAATTATAGTCTTGTCCTTGATCACGTAATCTCTTTAGAAATTTGGTGATGCGTAATTGCTGTAAGTTCACTCTTGCGGCTTTTAGTTTATAATTGTTCATTTTCTACAATTAATGATCAAATTTGCAGTACCTGAAAGTAGAACCAACACCAAATGCTGAAGGAAAGGAAAAACGCTCTGACTACTTTGTATAAATGTACAATACACTATGCTGTGACCCTGGAAGCGAATAAGAGAATATCATAAACTGTAGGAAAGATTTATTATTAAAGTTGCACCAGTATTCTGACATAATAAGCACCAAAATACTTACATGGCTTGCACCACATTTATTCGTTTGGATTTTTTTGGATGTCCCTGTGGATTTTTCTATATCGGGAAAACGAAGAGGAAGTTATTCGAAAGAATAAGAGAACATGCAAGGTCAGTAATAACCGGGAAAGGGGTGCCCAGATTAATTACTCATATAAAAGAAGCCCATGGAGGGAAGTTTAACCCCTTAAGGACGGAGCCCATTTTCACCTCTAGTACGAAGCCCTTTTTTGCAAATCTGACCACTGTCACTTTAAACATTAATAACTCTGGAATGCTTTTAGTTATCATTCTGATTCTGAGATTGTTTTTTCGTGACATATTGTACTTTAACATAGTGGTAAATTTTTGTGGTAACTTGCATCCTTTCTTGGTGAAAAATTTGATGAAAAATTTTTTTTTTTGCATTTTTCTAACTTTGAAGCTCTCTGCTTGTAAGGAAAATGGATATTCCAAATAATTTTTTTTTTTGATTCACATATACAATATGTCTACTTTATGATTGCATCATAAAATTGACGAGTTTTTACTTTTGGAAGACACCAGAGGGCTTCAAAGTTCAGCAGCAATTTTCCAATTTTTCACAAAATTTTCAAACTCGCAATTTTTCAGGGACCAGTTCAGGTTTGAAGTGGATTTGAAGGGTCTTCATATTAGAAATACCCCATAAATGACCCCATTATAAAAACTGAACCCCCCAAAGTATTCAAAATGACATTCAGTAAATGTTTTAACCCTTTAGGTGTTTCACAGGAAAAGCAGCAAAGTGAAGGAGAAAATTCAAAATTTTCATTTTTTACACTCGCATGTTCTTGTAGACCCAATTTTTGAATTTTTACAAGGGTAAAAGGAGAAAATGTATACTTATATTTGTAGCCCAATTTCTCTCGAGTAAGCACATACCTCATATGTCTATGTAAAGTGTTCGGCGGGCGCAGTAGAGGGCTCAGAAGCGAAGGAGCGACAAGGGGATTTTAGAGAGTACGTTTTTCTGAAATGGTTTTTGGGGGCATGTTGCATTTAGGAAGCCCCTATGGTGCCAGAACAGCAAAAAAAAAAAAAAAAAAAAACAAACACATGGCATACCATTTTGGAAACTAGACCCCTTGAGGAACATAACAAGGAATAAAGTAAGCCTTAATACCCCACTGGTGTTTCACGACTTTTGCATATGTAAAAAAAAAAAAAAAAAATTCACTAAAATGTGGGTTTCCCCCCAAATTTCACATTTTTGCAAGGGTTAATAGCAGAAAAGACCCCCCCAAAAAAAATTTGTAACCCCATCTCTTCTGAGTATGGAGGTACCCCATGAGTGGACCTGAAGTGCACTGCGGGCGAACTACAATGCTCAGAAGGGAAGTCATCATATTTGGCTTTTTGAGAGCAAATTTTGCTCGGGGGGCATGTCGCATTTAGGAAGCCCCTATGGTGCCAGAACAGCAAAATAACCCCCACATGGCATACCATTTTGGAAACTAGACCCCTCACAGAATGTAATGAGGGGTACAGTGAGCATTTACCCCCCACTGGTGTCTGACAGATCTTTGGAACAGTGGGCTGTGCAAAATTTTTCATTTTCACGGACCACTGTTCCAAAGATCCGTCAGACACCTGTGGGGTGTAAATTCTCACTGCACCCCTTATTACATTCTGTGAGGGGTGTAGTTTTCAAAATGGGGTCACATGTGGGGTTTTTTTTTTTTTGCGTTTGTCAAAACCGCTGTAACAATCAGCCACCCCTGTGCAAATCACCTCAAATGTTCATGGCGCACTCTCCCTTCTGGGCCTTGTTGTGCGCCCCCAGAGCACTTTGCGCCCACATATGGGGTATCTCCGTACTCGGGAGAAATTGCGTTACAAATTTTGGGGGGCGTTTTTCCCTTTTACCTCTTGTGAAAATGAAAAGTTTAGGGCAACACCAGCATGTTAGTGTAAATTTTTTTTATTTTTTTACACTAACATGCTGGTGTAGACCCCAACTGTTCCTTTTCATAAGGGGTAAAAGGAGAAAAAGCCCCCCAAAATTTGTTAGGCAATTTCTCCCGAGTTTGGCGATACCCCATATGTGGCCCTAAACTGTTGCCTTGAAATACGACAGGGCTCCAAAGTGAGAGCGCCATGCGCATTTGAGGCCTGAATTAGGGACTTGCATAGGGCTGGACATTGGGAATCACTGGCATAGAATACCCCTAACAGGGTGCCTCCAGCTGTTGCTAAACTCCCAGCATGCTTGAACAGTCAATTGCTGTCCAGAAATGCTGGGAGTTTTTGTTTTGCAACAGCTGGAGGCTCCATCTTAGAAACACTGCCATACAATACGTTTTTCATTTTTATTGGGGAGGGGGGTGGTGGTGGGGGCAGTGTACGTGTGTATATGTAGTGTTTTACTCTTTATTTTATGTTAGTGTAGTGTAGTGTTTTTAGGTTACATTCACACTGGCGGCAGATTACACTGAGTCTCCCGCTAGGAGTTTGAGCTGCGGCGGAAAATTTGCCGCAGCTCAAACTTGTAGCGGGGAACTTACTGTAATCTGCCGCCAGTGTGAATGTAGCCTGTACATTCACACGGGAGGGGGGTCAAAACTACAACTCCCAGCATGCACTGACCGACCATGCATGCTGGGAGTTGTAGTTTTGCAACAGCTGGAGGCACACTGGCTGGAAAACCTTGAGTTAGGTTCTATGACTCCCAGCATGTACTGATTGCGGAAGGGCATGCTGGGAGATGTAGTTATGCAATGGCTGGAGGCACACAAGTACAACTCCCAGCATGCCAAGACAGCCTTATGCTGTTCCTGAATGCTGGGAGTTGGAGTTTTGCAAGATTTAGAGGGGTTCAAGTTGTAAATCACTGTCCAGTGGTCTCAAAACTGTGGCCCTCCAGATGTTGCAAAACTACAACTCGCAGCATGCCCAGACAGCAAACTGCTGTCTGGGCATGCTGAGACTTGTAGTTTTGCAACACCTGGAGGGCTACAGTTTGAGACCACTTAGTGATCTACAACCTGAACCCCTCTAAATATTGCAAAACTACAAGTCCCAGCATGCCCACACAGCAAACAGCTGTCTGGGCATGCTGGGAGTTGTAGTTTTGCAACATCTGGAGGGCCACGGTTTAGAGACCACTGTAAACTGTGGCCCTCCGGATGTTGCTAGGCAACAACTCACCTAGCGGGATCCGGAAGCCGCCGCATGTGAGGGATCCCCGCATGGAGGATCGCGCTCCGGGATCCGGGATCCAGGTAGGGACCTTCGGCACCGACCTTCCCTGGACGGTTCCCCCGTTTTGCCCGGACACCGATAGGTGGGCAAAGCTGGGGAACCGAACTTTAACCCCCCTCCCCCGGTCTGCTATCGGTCGGTCGCTCGGCCGACCAATAGCAGGGATAGGAGGGGTGGCACCCCTGCCACCAAATTCCTATCCCTTTAGGGGGATCGAGGGTGTCTCGGACACCTACGATCCCTCTTATTTTCCGGGTCACCAG
The DNA here is from genome assembly GCF_029499605.1 of Hyla sarda. Lineage (NCBI taxonomy): Eukaryota > Metazoa > Chordata > Amphibia > Anura > Hylidae > Hyla > Hyla sarda. The sequence goes on along the minus strand of NC_079189.1, from coordinate 242,656,236 downwards.
TGACCCGTATGACCCGGAATCGCGCAGATCGCAGGTCTGAATTGACCTGCGATTTGCGCGCATCGCGGTCATGGGGGGGTCTCAGGACCCCCCTCGGCGATGTGCCGGGATGCCTGCTGTTAGAGAACAGCAGTCAACCCGGCCCGATCACCGCTACCGGTGACGCGGCGCTCCCGGAACCCCGCGACGTACATGTACACGTACACGTCGTCGTGAAGGGGTTAAGGACAGACCCATTTTTTACCTCAATGACCAGGCTTTTTTTATATTTTTTATTTGACATGTATCTCTTTAAATGGCAATAACTTTAGAACGCTTTTTCTAAGCAGAGCGATTCTGAGATTGTTTTTGCGTGACATATTGTACTTTATATAATTTGTGCATTTTTGTTGACACATGCAGCATTTTTTGTGAAAAACTTCAAAATATTGTGAAAAACTAGATAATTTCTGGCACTAAAATTTTTTTTATGGTGTACACTGCGGTGAAAGTGAAGATATATATATTCTGTGGGTTAGTACGATTATGGTGATTTTGCGCTTTTTTGATGTTTTTTTTTTACGGCGTTAAGCGTGCGGGATAATTTACATTAGGGTTTTATAGTACACTTCATTATGGACATGGCAATACCTATTATGTATATGCACCTTAGACTCCGCTCCCTGGCACGGCTCACGTCATCATCCACACAGGCCCAGAGGATCCACCACCTGCCATGACCCGTTACAGTAAGATCCAGCCATGGATCCCGCTGGGGTGCCTTTGCCAGATGTCACTGATCTTTCCACTGTCTTAGCTCAACAGTCGCAGCAGTTAGCCCATCAGGCGCAACAACTGAATCAACTCTCAGCCATGGTGCAACAGCTGCTTGCCGCTCAGCAGCAACAACAACAGCAGCAGCCACCTGTTCCTGAGCCTCCTCCTGTGTCTTCAGATTCTCCTGGGACCAAGTTTAATTTGTCCTCGCCTTCAAGTATGACGGAGATCCCAAACTGGTAGAGGCTTTGTGATACAGTGTTCTATCCATCTAGAACTCATGGCAGATCTGTTCCTGACGGAACGTGCTAAAGTGGCGTTTGTGGTCAGTTTACTGTCTGGAAAAGCTTTAGCCTGGGCTACTCCTCTCTGGGATCGTAGAGATCCGGTCTCCTTGAACCTGTCAGCCTTCCCTGCAGAATTCCGCAATGCATTTGAAGAACCCGCGCAAGCCTCCTCTACCGAGATGGCTCTTCTGAATCTCTGCCAAGGGAACTCCTCCGTTGGCGACTACGCGGTTCAGTTGCGCACACTCTTAACTTGTTTGGAATGAGGCCTTGTGTACTACCTTTAAAAAAGGACTTTCCTCTAGAATTAAGGATGCTTTCTCTGCACGTGATTCCCCGACTAACCTGAGCGAACTTATCCATTTAGCCACTCAAATTGCTGTGCATTTTGCCGAGAGGCAGGAAGAACTTCCTTTAAAAAAAGAACCTGCCTGAACACGGGGATTACCTCGTCTGGCACCTGTGTGCCAACATCCACCTCTACTGTCTTCTTTGCCTCCTGCCAAAGAGGCTATGGAAGTGGACCGTTTTCGCTTAGCGCAGCAGGAAAGATCCCGTCGACGAAATGAGAATTTGTGTCTATATTGTGCCAGTCCGGTGCACTTTCTCAAAGACTGTTCTACATCTTCTCTGCGTCTGGGAGAACGCTCTCATCTTGGACAAGTAGGAGTGGCATCCCTAGATGTGAATATTACCTCTCCTCGCTTGACCACCCCGGTTCAAGTTTTTTCCTCTGTCAAGACTTCTTTCATTGCTTCTGCATTTTTTGACTCCGGTTCCGCTGGCAATTTAGTTTTATGTACTACCATATTGTACTTCAGAGCTTCTTCTTGGTCTTCCTTGGCTTTAACTTCATTCTCCACAACTGCACTGGAAATCTGGTGAAATCACTTGTTGGGGACAATATTGTCAAGATCACTGTCTCGTGCCTCCTCTTAGGCCTGCTAATAAAAGCTTCAGAGACGACACTTTTTCCAGATCCTCCGATGTCGCAGGATAGGACTCTACGCCAAGGCATAATGTTCCTCCTGTGATACCCTCCGTGCCTGTGAAACTCAGACGTAAAGTCTTTAATTGGGGCATTCTTCTTTGCCAGTTGGTCACCTTAGAAGATGGAAGACTCCATGACAGAAGCCTGCAAGTCCCTTACAGCCTTTGCCCATTCCAGAAACCCCTTGGTCTCATGTAGTGGTGAACTTTCTGAGTTCCAAAGAAGAGGGAGAGACCAAAGGGGTGGGGGTACTGTAACATCTGCGCTCCGGCCAGACACGCTGGCCGTGAGCACTCTCTTGTTGTGTCCTCGCTGCCGGCAGGGCTGGGATTCGAATCGCGGGACGTGCCTGCATGCGAATCCCAGCCCGTCACTCACCTCCCTGGTCTTCCTGTCCTTGCAGTCCCGGCACGTGTGCCCCCACCTCCTAGGGCGCGTGTGCGCTGGGTCTCTTACATTTAAAGGGCCAGTACTCATTTCATTAAGTGTTTATATCTGCACTCTGTCTTTCAGTATCAGCTCCTCCCTTTGTTACCTGACAGATCTTTGTTGCCTTGTGCCCTAGTGAAAGCATAGTGTTCCTGTGTTCCTGATAGCTGTGTTCCTTATCCTTGTTCCGTTACCTGACCCTGCACCTGTGCCGCCTGCCCTGTCTTACTGCTACCTTGACCTCGTCTTGCTACTTTCCTTTGTGCCACGCCACATCCCAGCAACCTGTGTGGACAAGTCGTGCCAGGGGTAACGTTCTGGGTACTGCCTGCTGCAGCACGATCATCCCGCTTTGGGAAAACCAGCGGCACCTTAGACTCCACTCCCTTGCCAAGGCTCACGTCATCATCCACACAGGCCCAGAGGATTCACCACCTGCCGTGACCATGTGATTGAACAATGATGATAATTTGTTCCTGGTACAGGCAAATGAGTCACAGGAGGGTTACTTAACCCAGTTCATTAATAAAGCTTTTCATAGGGTAAAAAGTTTTACCAAATTGGATTTACTTTAGAGTCTCAAGAGCCACAGGGAAAATCGTAAATTTTTCAGATTCTTCATCCCATTGATGTGCATTCCTCCATATGTTGCCATTGGCATTTAATTGAGAAGGACCCGGAATTGAGTGAAATTGCATCTAAGCAACCCCTTTATTTCATATAGAAGGAATGCTACTTTGGGCACCCATTTGAGGTTCACACATACCAGTACAAGTGCCTGTGCTTAGATATAACCTTCCCTAAGGGTTATTTTAGTTCAACCATGGAAGCAAAAATCTAGAAGGCATAGAGTGTAGAATTTTCAACTTTATCACCTGTGAGACAAAATAAATAAAAAATTTTTAAATCAACTGGTGCCAGATTTGTAAACTACTTCTATTTAAAAATCCTTCCAGTACTTATCAGCTGCTGTATGCTACACAGTAAATTGTATAGTTCTTTTCTGCCTGACCACAGTGCTCTCTGCTGACACCTCTGTCCATGGCAGAAACTGTCCAGAGTAGGAGCAAATCTTCATAGCAAACCTCTCCAGCTCTTGACAGTTCCTTACACAGACAAAGGTGTCAGCAGAGAGCACTGTGGTCAGGCAGAAAAGAACAATACAACTCCCTGTGGAGTATATAGTAGCTGATAAGTACTGGAAGGATTAAGATTTTAAATTGTTTATACACTTGCACTGTTTTATATGTGTATGGCGGGACCCCCGCGTTCAGACATCTTATCCCCCTATCCTTTGGATAGGGGCCAAGATGTATTAGGGCCTGAATACCCCTTTAAGTGCACAATTGTCTATCAATACATTGTATGTTAAAACCTTAAATAAAAATTAAAAAAAAAAAAACGCTTCAAGAATGAACAAACGGTAAACAGCACATAAAATCACCCAAAGCTTGTAGATGCATATGGATGAAGGCCAACCCCCATAAGGAGTACTATAGCACAAAATGCTGAAAAAGTAATTTCTGACAATTATAGAAAGGGGTCAGAAGACATCTCACCTTAGCGTTAATAGTGTTTCAGTGGTCTATTACCTTAGTAAGTTCAACTATAAATCAGCGGGAGAGTTAGTTTGTCCTAAAATAGATTATTGTAAAATCCTTAGTGTAAAGGATTCACTTCCTAGAAGACAAATTACCAAAATAAAATGTGCAGATATTTAGCAGCATATGAGATGTTAGCGCTGAAAGCTTACTCCGGGCACACAAAGTCGCACATGCGACTAAGCACTTTTTTGTGCGACTTTTCTGGGTAAGGATAAAGTTGCAAACAACCTTACCCAAGCAATTTTCAGTTTTCACTTTGCAGTGGTCACAAATTTATGATGTGCGAATGTCGCACGTAGGCAAAAAAAAGTCAAACGCCTTTACAAAAGTCGCAAGTTAACTCCAGGTCTGACCTGGAGTACAAAACTCCCTTACACAAGCAATTTTAAAAAGTTGCAATAAAAAGTTGCAATAAAAAGTGTCAACTGAGAATTTTGTGTTTTGCTTATATGCTCCAAATTTATCAACCCCGTTTTAGTATAATAAATATGTAGATAAGAAGCAAAACTAAAGCTTTCCAAGGCAAACTATGATAAATGCCCCCCTAAATGTTTGCTGAAGATGAACTCATCTGAACTTGATTAACCTCCCTGGCGGTATGATTATGTGTGGAAATTTGTACCAAAAGCGGTACAATTTTTTACATTGAAATTTCACATCTCCCCCCGTCACATTCTGCCTCTCTTGTCACATTTCCCCCCCCCCCCTTGTCACCCCCGTCACATCCCCCCCCCTTTGTCACATTCTTTGCCCTTGTCACATCCCCCCCCCCTTGTCACATTCTTCCTTCCCCCTTTGTCACATTCATTTATTCATTGTCACCTTGTCCTGCAGCAGGATACACACTGGGTTTGCCGGGCAGATTTCAAACCTAGTGTATTTGCTGCAGAACAAGTCCTTTCCCCTTCAACCAATCACAGGCTTTACACCACTGCGGCCTGTGATTGGCTGAAAAGGGAAAGGTCCTGTAAGATGAATAGTGAAGAGAGCAGGGACCGGACGGCACGGAGGGGAACGGCATCTGCAGGGACCAGGAGTAGGTAAGCAGAAGTTTTTATTTTATTTTCCTTTTACACTTCGCTCAGTGTTTTTCTACCAGGGTGCCTCCAGCTGTTGTGAAACTACTACTCCCAGCATGCCCGGACAGCCTTTGGCTGTTCGGGAATGCTGAGAGTTGTATTTTTACAACATCTGGAGGCACCCTGGTTGAGAAACACTGACTTTTAGTATTTGTCTTTACCTGCTCTGGCTGGCCCCCGCCACGGGAGCCGACCCGAGCAGATAATCGTATGTTTTCCCGGGGCTGTATCGCTATATCGCAAAAATCGCAATTCGATTGCTTTAGTGATATATCGTGCAGCCCGGCCGGCAACTCTGCAATTCTACCACGAGTGTGACTCAGGGTTACCGCTCCTGGCAGGGCAAATTAACCCTGAGTCACGCTCGGGATAACCACTAAGGAGGTTAAGTAACAGACTTCTTTATTCAGACTTCATATTTTGTCCAGACTTACACTTACCTACTTATAAGGTGTTGTGTAGGTTTGTAGTACTGTATTTACCATTCTACTTTAACCCCTTAACGACGCAGGACGTATATTTATGTCCTACGCCGGCTCCCGCGATATGAAGCGGGATCGCGCCGCGATCCTGCATCATATCGCGTCGGTCCCGGCGCTCATCAACGGCCAGGACCCGCGGCTAAAACCACACATCGCCGATCGCGGCGATGTGCGGTATAACCCTTTAGAAGCGGCGGTCAAAGCTGACCGCCGCTTCTAAAGTGAAAGTGACCCGGCTGCTCAGTCGGGCTGTTCGGGACTGCCGCTGTGAAATCGCGGCGTCCCGAACAGCTGACCGGACACCGGGAGGGCCCTTACCTGCCTCCTCGGTGTCCGATCGACGAATGACTGCTCCGTGCCTGAGATCCAGGCAGGAGCAGTCAAGCGCCGATAACACTGATCACAGGCGTGTTAATACACGCCTGTGATCAGTGTAAAAGATCAGTGTGTGCAGTGTTATAGGTCCCTATAGGACCTATAACACTGCAAAAAAAAAGTAAAAAAAAGTGTTAATAAAGGTCATTTAACCCCTTCCCTAATAAAAGTTTGAATCACCCCCCTTTTCCCATAAAAAAAATAAGTGTAAAAAAAAAATAAACAAACATATGTGGTATCGCCGCGTGCGTAAATGTCCGAACTATAAAAATATATCATTAATTAAACCGCACGGTCAATGGCGTACGCGCAAAAAAATTCAGTCCAAAAGTCAAAAAAAGCGTATTTTGGTCACTTTTTATACCATTAAAAAGTGATCAAAAAGTCCGATCAAAACAAAAATCATACCGATAAAAACTTCAGATCACGGCGCAAAAAATAAGTCCTCATACCGCCCTGTAAGTGGAAAAATAAAAAAGTTATAGGGGTCAGAAGATGAAATTTTTAAACGTATAAATTTTCCTGCATGTAGTTATGATTTTTTCCAGAAGTGCGACAAAATCAAACCTATATAAGTAGGGGATAATTTTAACCGTATGGACCTACAGAATAATGATAAGGTGTAATTTTTACCGAAATATGCACTGCGTAGAAACGGAAGCCCCCAAAAGTTACAAAATGGCGTTTTTTTTCGATTTTGTAGCACAATGATTTTTTTTTCCGTTTCGCCGTGCATTTTTGGGTAAAATGACTGATGTCACTGCAAAGTAGAATTGGTGACGCAAAAAATAAGCCATAATATGGATTTTTAGGTGGAAAATTGAAAGGGTTATGATTTTTAAAAGGTAAGGAGGAAAAAACGAAAGTGCAAAAACGGAAAAACCCTGAGTCCTTAAGGGGTTAAAGGGGTAATCCACTGGAAAACATATATATATTTTTTTTAATTAACTGGTGCCAGAAAGTTAAACAGATTTGTAAATTACTTCTATTTAAAAATCTTAATTCTTCCAATACTTATCAGCTGCTGAATGCTCCACAGGAAGTTGTATAGTTCTTTCCACTCTGACCACAGTTCTCTCTGCTGACACCTTTGTCCATTTTAGGAACTGTTCTGAGTAGGAGCAAAGCCCAATAGCAAACATATCCTGCTCTGGACAGTTCCTGACATGGACAGAGGTGTCAGCAGAGAGCACTGTGGTCAGACAGAAAGGAAATTCAAAAAGAAAAGAACCTCTTGAGGAGCAAATAGCAGCTGATAAGTACTGGAAGGATTAAGATTTTTAAATAGAAGTAATTTACAAATCTGTTTAACTTTCTGGCACCAGTTGTTTAAAAAATAAATGTAAAAATAATGTTTTCCATTGGAGTATCCCTTTAACCCCTTAAGGACCGGAGGTTTTTCCGTTTTTGCATTTTCGTTTTTTGCTCCTTGCCTTTAAAAAATCATAACTCTTTCAAATTTACACCTAAAAATCCATATGATGGCTTATTTTTTGCGCCACCAATTCTACTTTGTAATGACGTCAGTCATTTTGCCCAAAAATCTATGGTGAAGCGGGAAAAAAAATCATTGTGCGACAAAATTGAAAAAAAAAACGCTGTTTTGTAACTTTTGGGGGCTTCCGTTTCTACGTAGTACATTTTTCGGTAAAAATGACACCTGATATGTATTCTGTAGGTCCATACGATTAAAATGATACCCTACTTATATAGGTTTGATTTTGTCGGACTTCTGGAAAAAATCATAACTACATGCAGGAAAATTAATACGTTTAAAATTGTCATCTTCTGACCCCTATAACTTTTTTATTTTTCCGTGTATGGGGCGGTATGAGGGCTCATTTTTTGCGCCGTGATCTGAAGTTTTTAACGGTACCATTTTTGCATTGATAGGACTTATTGATCACTTTTTATTCATTTTTAAATGATATAAAAAGTGACCAAAAATGCACTATTTTGGACTTTGGAATTTTTTTGCGCGCACGCCATTGACCGAGCGGTTTAATTAATGATATATTTTTATAATTCGGACATTTCCGCACGCGGTGATACCACATATGTTTATTTTTATTTTTATTTACACTGTGTTTTTTTTTTTATTGGAAAAGGGGGGTGATTCAAACTTTTAATAGGGGAGGAGTTAAATGATCTTTATTCACTTTTTTTTTTCACTTTTTTTTTGCAGTGTTATAGGTCCCATAGGGACCTATAACACTGCACACACTGATCTTCTATGTTGATCACTGGTTTCTCATAAGAAACCAGTGATCAACGATTCTGCCGCATGACTGCTCATGCCTGGATCTCAGGCACTGAGCAGTCATTCGGCGATCGGACAGCGAGGAGGCAGGTAGGGGCCCTCCCGCTGTCCTGTCAGCTGTTCGGGATGCCACGATTTCACCGCGGCTATCCCGAACAGCCCACTGAGCTAGCCGGGATGCTTTCGGTTTCACTTTAGACGCGGCGTTCAACTTTGAACGCCGCGTCTAAAGGGTTAATAGCGCGCGGCACAGCGATCAATGCCGCGCGCTATTAGCCACGGGTCCCGGCCGTTGTTAGAGGCCGGGCCCGACCCGCTATGACGCGGGGCCACGCCGTGGCCCCGCGTTATAGATCGGGAGTGGACACATGACGTTCCAGTACGTCATGTGTCCTTAAGGGGTTAACAGTGGGTCAGTCATTTAAAAGGGGTTCTCCGGTGCTTACACATCTTATCTCCTATCCAAAGGATAGGGCAGTGTTTCCCAACCTTTTTCTGGTCGGGGCACACCTCGGAAATTTTTTTTTCCAAGGGGCACCGATACAAAGGTTCACAAGCAAGAAAAAAAAAAAAAAAAAAAGGAAAAACGGTAAAAAACGCAATGCACTATATTTATTTATGTAGTTTAAAGTGCTGCTTTATACAGCAACTCACCAATGACGTCTTCTCTAATTTGCATCGTTGCCTTCTCTTCTCCATCTGGTCTGGGCCATCATCACGATTTCTTCCACACACAATTCTTCACCTTTAAACCTGCAAAACGAACCTATTAGGCGCCAAACTTTTTTTTCTTTTTTTTTTTACATGGGTGACAGGGGGGTGTAGAAGAGTGGACATGGGTGACAGAGGGGTGGACATGGGTGACAGAGGGGTTTACAGGGGAGTAGAGGAGTGTACATGGGTGACAGGGGTGTAGAGGAGTGTACATGGGTGACAGGGGTGTAGAGGAGCATACATGGGTGACAGAGGGGTGTAGAGGAGCGTACATGGGTGACAGGGGTGTAGAGGAGCGTACATGGGTGACAGATGGGTGTAGAGGAGTGTACATAGGTGACAGATGGGTGTACATGGGTGACAGAGGGGTGTAGAGGAGTGTACATGGGTGACATGGGTATAGAGGACTGTACATGAGTAACAGAGGGGTATAGAGGAGTATACATGGGTGACAGATGGGTGACAGAGGGGTGTAGAGGAGTGTACATGGGTGACATGGGTATAGAGGACTGTACATGAGTAACAGAGGGGTATAGAGGTGTATACATGGGTGACAGATGGGTGTACATGGGTGACAGTGGGGTATAGAGGAGTATACATGGGTGACAGATGGGTGACAGAGGGGTGTAGAGGAGTGTACATGGGTGACAGATGGGTGTACATGGGTGACAGAGGGGTGTAGAGGAGTGTACATAGGTGACAGGGGTGTAGAGGAGCATACATGGGTGACAGAGGGGTGTAGAGGAGCGTACATGGGTGACAGAGGGGTGTAGAGGAGCGTTCAGAGGTGTGTAGAGGAGCGTACATGGGTGACAGGGGTGTAGAGGAGCGTACATGGGTGACAGATGGGTGTAGAGGAGTGTACATAGGTGACAGATGGGTGTACATGGGTGACAGAGGGGTGTAGAGGAGTGTACATGGGTGACATGGGTATAGAGGACTGTACATGAGTAACAGAGGGGTATAGAGGAGTATACATGGGTGACAGATGGGTGACAGAGGGGTGTAGAGGAGTGTACATGGGTGACATGGGTATAGAGGACTGTACATGAGTAACAGAGGGGTATAGAGGAGTATACATGGGTGACAGATGGGTGTACATGGGTGACAGTGGGGTATAGAGGAGTATACATGGGTGACAGATGGGTGACAGAGGGGTGTAGAGGAGTGTACATGGGTGACAGATGGGTGTACATGGGTGACAGAGGGGTGTAGAGGAGTGTACATGAGTGACAGAGGGGTATAGAGGAGTGTACATGGGTGACAGAGGGGTGTTGAGAAGTGTACATGGGTGACAGAGGGGTGTAGAGGAGTGTAAATGGGTGACAGAGGGGTATAGAGGGGTGTACATGGGTGACAGATGGGTGTACATGGGTGACAGATGGGTGTAGCGGAGTGTACATGGGTGACAGAGGGGTATAGAGGGGTGTACATGGGTGACAGAGGGGTGTAGAGGAGTGTACATGGGTGACAGAGGGGTGTAGAGGAGTGTACATGGGTGACAGAGGGGTGTAGAGGAGTGTACATGGGTGACAGAGGGGTGTAGAGGAGTGTACATGGGTGACAGAGGGGTATAGAGGAGTGTACATGGGTGACAGAGGGGTGTAGAGGAGTGTACATGGGTGACAGAGGGGTGTAGAGGAGTGTACATGGGTGACAGAGGGGTGTAGAGGAGTGTACAGAGGGGTGTAGAGGAGTGTAGAGGAGTGTACAGAGGGGTGTAGAGGAGTGTACATGTGTGACAGAGGGGTGTAGAGGAGTGTACATGGGTGGCAGAGGGGTGTAGAGGAGTGTACATGGGTGACAGAGGGGTGTAGCGGAGTGTACATGGGTGACAGATGGGTGTAGAGGAGTGTACATGGGTGACAGAGGGGTGCAAAAGAGTGTACATGGGTGACAGAGGGGTGCAGAAGAGTGTACATGGGCGACAGGGGTGTAGAGAAGCATACATGGGTGAAAGGGGTGTAGAGGAGCGTACATGGGTGACAGGGGTGTAGAGGAGTGTACAGAGTGGTGTTGAGGAGTGTACAAAGGGGTGTAGAGGAGTGTACAAAGGAGTGTAGAGGAGTGTACATGGGTGACAGGGGTGTAGAGGAGTGGACAGATGGTTGTAGAGGAGTGGACAGAGAGGTGTAGAGGAGTGGACAGAGGTATAGAGGAGTGTACATGGGTGACAGATGGGTGTACATGGGTGACAGAGGGTTGTAGAGGAGTGCACATGGGTGACAGAGGGGTGTAGAGGAGTGCACATGGGTGACAGAGGGGTGTAGAGGAGTGTACATGGGTGACAGAGGGGTGTAGAGGAGTGTACATGGGTGACAGAGGGGTGTAGAGGAGTGTACATGGGTGACAGAGGGGTGTAGAGGAGTGTACATGGGTGACAGAGGGGTGTAGGAGTGTACATGGATGACGGGTGTAGAGGAGTGGACAGATGGTTGTAGAGGAGTGGACAGAGGGGTATAGAGGAGTGTACATGGGTGTAGAGGAGTGTACATGGGTGTAGAGGAGTGTACATGGGTGACAGAGGGGTGTAGAGGAGTGTACATGGGTGACAGAGGGGTGTAGAGGAGTGTACATGGGTGACAGAGGGGTGTAGAGGAGTGTACATGGGTGACAGAGGGGTGTAGAGGAGTGTACATGGGTGACAGAGGGGTGTAGAGGAGTGTACATGGGTGACAGAGGGGTGTAGAGGAGTGTACAGAGGGGTGTAGAGGAGTGTAGAGGAGTGTACATGTGTGACAGAGGGGTGTAGAGGAGTGTACATGGGTGGCAGAGGGGTGTAGAGGAGTGTACATGGGTGGCAGAGGGGTGTAGAGGAGTGTACATGGGTGGCAGAGGGGTGTAGAGGAGTGTACATGGGTGGCAGAGGGGTGTAGAGGAGTGTACATGGGTGGCAGAGGGGTGTAGAGGAGTGTACATGGGTGGCAGAGGGGTGTAGAGGAGTGTACATGGGTGGCAGAGGGGTGTACATGGGTGGCAGAGGGGTGTAGAGGAGTGTACATGGGTGACAGAGGGGTGTAGAGGAGTGTACATGGGTGACAGAGGGGTGTAGAGGAGTGTACATGGGTGACAGATGGGTGTAGAGGAGTGTACATGGGTGACAGATGGGTGTACATGGGTGACAGAGGGGTGTAGAGGAGTGTACATGGGTGACAGATGGGTGTACATGGGTGACAGAGGGGTGTAGAGGAGTGTACATGGGTGACAGAAGGGTGCAGAAGAGTGTACATGGGTGACAGAGGGGTGCAGAAGAGTGTACATGGGTGACAGGGGTGTAGAGAAGCATACATGGGTGAAAGGGGTGTAGAGGAGCGTACATGGGTGACGGGTGTAGAGGAGTGTACAGAGTGGTGTGGAGGAGTGTACAAAGGGGTGTAGAGGAGTGTACATGGGTGACAGGAGTATAGAGGAGTGGACAGATGGTTGTAGAGGAGTGGACAGATGGTTGTAGAGGAGTGGACAGAGAGGTGTAGAGGAGTGTACATGGGTGACAGATGGGTGTACATGGGTGACAGAGGGGTGTAGAGGAGTGTACATGGGTGACAAAGTGGTGTAGTTGAGTGTACATGGATGACAGAGGGGTATAGAGGAGTGTACATGGGTGACAGAGGGGTATAGAGGAGTGTACATGGGTGACAGATGGGTGTACATGGGTGACAGAGGGGTGTAGAGGAGTGTACATGGGTGGCAGAGGGGTGTAGAGAAGTGGACATGGGTGACAGAGGGGTGTGGACATGGGTGACGGGGGGGGGTGGACATGGGTGACGGGGGGGGGGGTGGACATGGGTGACGGGGGGGGTGGACATGGGTGACGGAGGGGGGGGGTGGACATGGGTGAAAGGGAGGGATTACATGGCTGACAGGGGGGGGTGGACATGGGTGATAGAGAAGGACAGGGAGGTGGACAAGGTGGACATGGCTGACAGGGGGGGGGGGGTGTAGAGGGTGGACCTGGGTGACGGTGGGGGGTTTAGACAGGGTTGAGAAGGTGAACAGAGGGGTGGAAAGGGTACGGTACCTTAAGCAAGCCGGCGCAGCTTGCAGTTCCACAGCAGACTCGGGAGTCCGGCGCAGGTGCAGCTCGTTCCGCCCCAAGGACCCATTTTCGGCCCACTGCGCCGTAAGGGAGAGGGGGACGGAGGGAGACGCAGGAGACGGAGGGTGAAGGAGGGGGACGCGGGGGACACAGGGAACAGAGGAGGAAGGAGGGGGAGCACGGGGGGCGCAGGAGAAGCAGGGGACGGAGGGGAACACAGGAAACACAGGAGACGCAGGGGGACGCTGTGTGCGCACTGCGCACGCAGACTTCCCTTCCCCCCTGTGCCATCAGGCCGGGCGGGACATTTAAAAAAATAATAATAAAAAATTAAAAAATCACGGCAAAATCCCGCGGCACCACGGGCAGTGCTGAACGGCACACACGTGTGCCGCGGCACCGCGGTTGGGAATCACTAGGATAGGGGATAAGATGGATAAGATACCACGCCCCCTCCCGTAGGCTTGCATTGAGGGGTGGAGCGTGACGTCACACTGGGGGCGGAGGCATGCCGCTCCCGTGTTTGTGAAGTCATGCCACGCCCCCTCCATTCATGTCTATGGGAGGGGGCGTGATGGCTGTGTACTGCCGATAGAAGCCGGAGCTTCACATACTATGTAGCTCCTCCATTTGCTTCATAGCTGCATCGGTGCGTCAAGTTACTTGCTGCTTCTTATGGGGTTAAGCTCTGGGGAAAAGGCTTTTGCAGAAACTACTCATACAGAGATTTGTTAAGGCAGGTCCTATGATTTGCCAGTGATTAAAAGGGATATTGTCTCGTTTCTAGACTAACTCTGTAAAGCCCCATTTGAGATTTGAAAACAGTTCTCCTTTAAGGCCTGCTTTCTTGTGTACATAAACCTCTACTAGTGGAATCCATGTTTTAGCAGACATTGGCCCTTCCCTAAGGTTTCTTGAAAAACAGAGGTCTCTTAAGAACCTTTGGGGAGATTTATTAAAACCTGTGTAGTGGAAAAGTGGTGTAGTTGCCTATGGCAACCCGACTTTTTATTTATTTATTTTTTTGGAGGAGTTTTAAAAATCAAAGCAACCTGATTGGTTTCCATGGGCAAATACGCCACTCCTCCTCTACACAGGATTTGATAAAGCTCCCCCTTTAAACCTCATTCACTCCTAAGGTGACCTCCAACAACATTGATCATTATATTGAATTACTGTGTTTTCTGATCCAGAAGAGACTCCACTTTCATTATGTGGGCAGAGCCCTAAAACACCTATGTGGATCGTCCCACAGAAATATAAAAAAAAAAAAAAAAATGTTCACACTTTTTCAGGGTAGTATCTAAGCTGCTTATTCATATTGATAAGGGAGAAATGTTCAGGTCCTGAAGAAGGATGGACCTTTGAAATGCGTTGTCCCATTTGCACGGCAAGTTATACAACTTAATAAAGTCCGCTATTGTTCACTACTCTCGGGTGTGCGCCTTCTAGCTGAAATCGGATTTTTCTGCCGGAATACTGCTGTAGCCTCGCCAGGTTATCCCAGAACCAGCTGTTTCCTCCTGTATCTTCACCGGTGGCATCCCGATACTGCAACCGGTTACATGCGATCACCAGTGTTGTGCCTGCCTGCACAACACTCATAGGTGAGCAATTCCCATTTTTGAACAACTGTCCTACCCCAAAAATTGGGATGAACTGCACTATATAGCACCATCTCTGCTTTTTCCCTCCTTTCCTCCTGCAACTGATAAGGGCTGCTTATCCACACAAAAGTGTCTACCTCATGGGTGGGAAAGAACTATCGGGGAGATTTATCAAAACCTGTGCAGAGGAAAACCTGCCCAGTTGCCCATAGCAACCAATCAGATGGCTTCTTTCATTTTTTGGAAGGCCTCTGCAAAATGAAAGAAGCAATCTGATTGGTTGCTATGGGCAACTGGGCATCTTTTCCTTTGCACAGGTTTTGATAAATCTCCCCCCTATATCCTTACTGACTTGTAATTAACAAAATGTCTGCAACAGAGACCGATGGGTGGCTCTACAACAGCCTGGATGTCCAGAAACCAGCCTTCAGTAGAATGGTATTGGAGTGTGGTGCAAAAAAATGCCCCCTAATGGTTATTTGCTAAATCCACATTGGTGCCGCAGCTTTTGGGATATAAAGGAAAGTGTCATTTTTAACTCACTGTAAATTTCCTTTCCTTTAGTCTAAAGCAGCAGCACATATTTCCCACCCACTAAAACTGGTATACAACAGAAGGTAGACAAATTTTCTGGTACCCAAATTGGCATTTCTGGGGCTATTGTAATACTTCACCTTTGTCACATTACTAATGATCTTAACTGTATGTCTGTTCAAAGATCTTGAAGTCAAAGGTGAAGAAAAATCTCTTTTCACTGCATTTAATAATAGCCAAACACAGGCAACTGTAAAATTATTTTATTTTTTTATTGCTTCTTTCTCCCGACATGCTGGCTTGCCAAGGACACAGATTGTAGTTATAAATTTACAGCAGTAACATGGCTACAATGCAGCTTCAAGGTTACACAATATCCATTTGTCTTAATAAAAAGAATACACAAAATACTATAAAAAAAAAAAAGAGTGGTAATCATGAAGGCTTAGAAGTTTGTTTATTTAAATTTGTGCAAAATACAAGTAGTGAGAAAGTCCTGAACTTTAGGCATCCACTGTACTGTTTTCCTGGGCACTGGAGGTCTGGGGTGCATCCTGAATTGAAGATGTGAATAATTTACCTAGAAGAAAACAAAAATGTGGTTAGAGGTTTGCAAACGATAGTACTCTGGCTTTCATGCAATGGTCGTTCGTTTTTGGTCATTGTTATTGTCATGTGTACAGGCGTTTGAAGACTATAATTGTGTTTATCACTCATACAACTCTCCCATAATGCCTGGAACCTCCTGCACCAAGATGAGTGCTATTAGTGCTTTTAGAAAGATGCATAAAAAGTTGTCAAAAAATGGCTTCTACACTGGGACAAGCTATAAAGCTGCCAACCCAGCTTGAGTGCCAAAAAGGCAATGCTTCACTGGGCAAAAGAGCGCAAACACTGGAACACTGAGCAGTGGAAAAACATTGTTTGGTCAGATGAATTAAGGAGCACAACAGCAAGTTTTTCTTGCTTCCCTAGTCTTCACAGTCCCCAGCCTTTAAGAGCCTTTGAAGGATAAGGCAGAACAGGCATGTCAGTACCTGTCTGGATGGGCCAATATTCATACAGTACAACACCTAGTGGAATCCATACCATGAAAAATTGCTGCGGTCATATAGTCCAAAAGATGTCCAATATGCTACTAAGAACAACCACTTTACATACACTAAGGGGGAGATTTATGAAAACGTGTAGGGGAAGAGTGGTGCAGTTGCCCATGGCAACCAGATTGCTTCTTTCATTTTTAAAGAGACATGTGAAAATGAAATAAGCAATTGTTTCCATGGGCAACTGCACCACTTTTCCTTTGCACAGTTTGATAAATCTTCCACTAAATTGCTACGTAATTGAAGGTGAACTATATGCAAGAAATACCCATGTCTGGTAAAGAAGCACATTCCTGCCACTCTTTACTAGGGATGCCCAGATACAATTTTTTTATGACTCCAGGATGACCACGTTTCTAACACTGCTTACAACGCACACTAAAGGCGGGCCACTGCAATAATGCACAATGCCTTCTCCCCCTGCTGTCACTGCTCCATTCATGCAGTTAGACTGAAGCAAGAAGGAATAGTCATGATGGGGAGAGGTGACATCAGCCGGAGTGGGCAGGGGGCAGGAGAAAGCGCTGCTCATAAAGCAGTGGCTGCCTCCATTGCACAGAACAAAAGGGTGATTTTTTTTTATTGGGGAGGGGTTTTTATATGATTTTAGACACTATTTTTTTCATTTATTTTTAATTTTCTTAGTCCCCATAGGGGACTTTAACATGTAATCATTAGACTGAATTCACTCTTCAATGCCAACATATAGCATTGAACAGTAAGATCAGCACTCCATTGATACAGCCTGGCCCTCCCAGACTGCATCACTTGAGAGTCGAGCAGGTGGCTGGAGGGATGTGAGGGGACCCTCCGCCTTGTTAGCCAACCGAACCCCCACTATGTTGCGGGGGTCCACTGAGCCGCCTGAGCTAGCCAGGAAGGATCATTTATTCCTTTAGACATTGTGATCAACTTTGAGCAGTGAGTGTCCGGCGACAGGGCGTACATTCAAGTTCCGATGGGTTAAGTCCTGGCCGGCAAGGGCGTACCTTTTTTTAACTGTTGCCAGAAAGTTCAACATATTTGTAAATTACTTATCAGCTGCTGTATGCTCCACAGAAAGTTATTTTCTTTTTTAATTTCCTTTCTGTCTGACTACAGTGCTCTCTGCTGACACTTCTGTCCATTTTAGGAGCTGTCCAGAGCAGGAAAGTTTTGCTATGGGGATTTGCTCCTACTTCGGACAGTTCCTAAAAAGTAATTACCCACCTTTAGGGGATTGGCCCCTCGCGGGGAAAACCATTTGCTAGTGACACCCCCCCCCCCTTAAAATAATATCTTTATTGATTTATATTTTAAAATATAACCCACACAACTGTTTAAAATTCCAGCAGCCATTAGGTGGTATTTATCTGGAGAGTTGATACCACTCTCTATGTCGGGACACTTGTTCAGCCCGGGATAGTGCTTATAGTCTGTGTTCTTATTCTACAGAACACAATTGCACCTAATGCCAAGTCCCTATTATAATTATTAAAGACCACCTTTATGCCCGCTGTATTAAAACCTGTAACTACTAGCCTCTCTGACTAATCAGCTTTGTTAAGGGTAGCGAGGCTAATGCGTTCACAAACAGTCTGTCTCTCTTATAATCTTCTATTGGTGTCACTTCCATCCTTATTCCACCAATCAGTGTGTCCCACGCAGTACATCACTTCTCTTGCGTGAACTGCAGTGACCAATCCAAAGATTTCACATCCTGCTGTCCCACCTGAAAGGTAAATAGTACCTACCTTTTATTTCTTGTGAAACTAAGGAAATGTTGAATGCTCCTGTCACCGAAACATAACTAGAAGCCACTGTTAAAGCATAACTGCAATCATGCACCCGCAGCAGGATCTCTATTTAAATCTCCTGCAGGATATGGATGTGCCTGAAGTCCCATCAAATCAATGTGACTTCAGTCAAATCCATATACTGATCGCTGTAGTTTTGGGGCAAGTCTCAGGCTACAAAGTTGCAAAAGATTTGAACAGATATCCTGCCACCGCAGCGTGATTACAGTTATGCTTTAAGCTCTTAAAAGCTGGCAATGCCCTAGGTCAGGATGGGTTCTTGGCCCAGTATTATAAGAAAACGAATAATAATCTTTCCGCTCACATGATTTGCTATTGTAATTCTTTACTTCAAGGCTCACCTATGCTCATAGACTTTCTAGATGTTACAATTGTTTTCTTCTATTTAATAAAATACTGATCTCATTTCAATTTAGACACTAAATTGTTTACAGCTATTTTAGCTAACAGATTAAATTTGTTGCCTTCTGGTCTTATTGAATTAGATCAAGTGAGTTTTATACCTGGCTGCCAAGCCCCTGATATTAGGAGAATTCTTTACCTCACCAAATAGGCGGGTAAATCAACTGTCTGTTTCTAACGAGAGTAACTCTTTAAAGGGAAAATACTTTTTTCCATTTAATACTTCCTTAAAAATTAAGCATTTTACTAATATATGTTAGCCATCAATTTTTTTTAATAAAGATGTAAAAAGGGTTTAAAAAAATGGCCACTAGGGGTCTCTGTCTTTTTAATTTCGTAAACGAACCCTGAAAATCCAGCTTTTTTTTTTTTTTTTTTTTTTTTTTTAACAGACCAAAAAATCTAAAAGGAAGGAATGTATGGTTATCTCCATTCTGTTCCTGAGTAAGGACAAGAGGCAGATAGCTTGCAGTGTTTAAGAAGAGAATCATTTACATGCAAGTGCAAAGCAATACAATGTGCAAAATTATTATTTATATGCAAAATGGTTTCTCTTTGGTCATTTTATGAACTTTTTTCTTGTGTATTTGCACTGTATTTTGTGGTTCCACATGGCTGCATTAGGGTTATAAAAAGCATGCACTTTGGTCACAAAGCTGTGAAAATGTAAAAAGGTTTATTTTTGTGGCACACAATGCAAGTTTTTCTTCTGTCCTTGCACCATATATTTTCACATGGCTGCATTAGAGTTCTAGAGCATGCATTTAGGTAGAAAACTTTGCAAATGTAAAAATGTTCGTGCAGACCTCATGACAGGGGAGATGGGGGAGGAGCTAATCATGCTCCAGGGGAAACACCCCCTGCCTCCCAGAGAAATTCAGAAAGACTCCTCACAATAATGCATAGATCAAAATTATTATGCATACAGGTCTTAGTGCACATTACTACACTGAGTTAAGCATTTAAGAATTTTTTACATTTTCTTAATAATGTCAGTAACGTTTTAAGAGTAGGGTAACACACAGTCGCTTTGTGACTGCTGGCAACACATCCACAGTTTCAAATACTCAGTGGTTGTGTTGCCGGCAGTCACAAAGTGACTGCAGAGTAAGCTACAGGGAGCTCACTCTGCAGTCACTCTGTAAATGTCAGCAGCACATCCGCAACATCAAATACGCTGCAGATACCCTATGTGTGACCCTACCCTTAAAAAAGAAACAGACAGTCAGTTCACCCACCTGTGTGTGACCTAATACTTCATTTACACAGAAGTATTTTTTTACTTTTAAAAAAAAGGTAAGCTTTAAACACCCCTCCTAGGTCTAAAGTTCTTTCTATTATATATGTTAATTTACTTCTCCCACCTGCTGACCAAAGATCTTTTATGTCAAAATGAGAGGAAGATTTCCTTGTTTCTGTCTCATTGGCATGCCTGTTGTGAACAATTAAGTAAAGGCAGTTGGCACATTTTATTAAAGGACATCTGTAAGTTTCCCTGTTTTTGTTTTAGAGGATGTTCCAAGGCACCATGTATCCTTTAAGTGGCCTTGTCCACTAGTGGCTTCCTTGTGGTGTGAAGTAAGATCTACAGTCATGGCCGTAAATGTTGGCACCTCTGAAATTTTTCAAGAAACTGAAGGATTTCAGTAACACATGTTTTGCTAAACACATGTTTATTCCCTTTGTGTGTATCGGAACTAAACCAAAAAAAGGAGGGGAAAAAACCCCAAATTGGACATAATGTCACACCAAACTCAAAAAATGGGCTGTACAAAATTATTGGCACCTTTCAAAATTGTGGATAAATAATATTGTTTCAAGCATGTGATGATCCTTTAAACTCACCTGGGGCAAGTAACAGGTGTGGGCAATATAAAAATCACACCTGAAAGCAGATAAAAAGGAGAGTAGTTCACTTGGCCATGCTTAGTGCAAAGACAATGCAAAGACTAACAGAAAGAGGAGAAGAGAACAGTCTATGGACTTGAGAACCAAAATTGTGGAAAAATATCAACAATCTCAAGGTTACAAGTCCATCTCCAGAGATCTAGATTTGCCTTTGTCCACAGTGCGCAACATTATCAAGAAGTTTGCAACCCATGGTACTGTAGCTAATCTCTTTGGGCATGGACGGAAGAGAAAAATTGATGAAAGGTGTCAACGCAGGATACTCCGGATGGTGGATAAGCAGCCCCAAACAAGTTCCAAAGATATTCAAGCTGTCCTGCAGGCTCAGGGAGCATTAGTGTCAGAGCGAACTATCCGTCGACATTTAAATGAAATGAAACACTATGGCAGGAGACCCAGGAGGACCCCACTGCTGACACAGAGACATAAAAAAGCAAGACTACATTTTGCCAAAATGAACTTGAGTAAGCCAAAATCTTTCTGGGAAAAAGTCTTGTGGACAGATGAGACCAAGATTTTTGGTAAAGCATATCATTCTACTGTTTACCAAAAACAGAATGAAGCCTACAAAGAAAAGAAGACAGTACCTACAGTGAAATATGGTGAAGGTTTAAGGATGTTTGGGGGATGTTTTGCTGCCTCTGGCACTGGGAGCCTTGACTGTGTGCAAGGCATCATGAAATCTGAGGAATACCAATGGATTTTGGGTCGCACTGTACAGCCCAGAAACAGAAAGCTGGGTTTGCGTCTAACATTCCGGCTGAGAGGTGTAAGAAGCTTATTGATTATTATAGGGAGCGACTTATTTCAGTTATTCTTTCCAAAGGGTGTGCAACCAAATATTAAGTTAAGGGTGCCAATAATTTTGTGCAGCCCATTTTTGGAGTTTGGTGTGACATTATGTCCCTTTTTTGGTTTAGTTCCAATACACACAAAGGGAATAAACATGTGTATAGCAAAACCTGTGTTACTTCAATCCTTTTCTGTAAGAAATACTTAATTTTCTTGAAAAATTTCAGGGGCGCCAACATTTACGTCCATGACTGTATGTTCCCTGTGGTTATCAGATATACCTGTCCTAACAACTCTTATTTCCTTTTTGATGACAAATGATTATGTATGCCGACCCTTTATTCATATTGCTCCAGTTTATCTAATTGAAGACAAGAATACACATAGCCCATCAATTGAAATATTCTACATTACTGCTCTCAACGATTATAGCTAGATTAATTAACTCTTGTTCAAGATAGTAGCACTGAGGGGATAGGTCATAGAAATGTGACAGCCCTGGATATCTTATTCCTAGGTCTCCAAGGTGAGCTTTTTTTGTGCTTTGTGCTTTTCTGTGATTTTGTTCAGTTTCTTCTTGGTACTTTTTACAGCTTCTCTGTGCTTTTGGGATGAAGCACTTTAACCCGTACAGGACCCAGGGCATATGGATACTCCCTGTGTACCTGGGTCTTAAGGACCCAGGGCGTACAGGTACGCCCGTGGGAATTCCGGTCCCCGCCGTGCGGGGACCGGACCAGGGTGACTGCTGATATCGAATTCACACTTGCGATTTGCGCGATTACAGGTCTATGGTGACCCCGTGACCCGGAATATAAAGGGGATCGCGGTTGTCCAAGACACTGACGATCCCCCTGAAGGGATAGGAGTGAGGTGGCAGGGATGCCACCCCTCCTATCCCTGCTATTGGTCATATAGACGCGACGACCAATAGCAGATTGGGGGCGGGGGGGGGGGGGGAGTTTACTTTCGTTTTCCCCGTTCTGCCCACCCACAATCACTTACCGATCTGCGGAGGCTG
Organism: Hyla sarda; assembly: GCF_029499605.1. Classification (NCBI taxonomy): domain Eukaryota; kingdom Metazoa; phylum Chordata; class Amphibia; order Anura; family Hylidae; genus Hyla; species Hyla sarda. The sequence goes on along the minus strand of NC_079189.1, from coordinate 242,634,060 downwards.
CGGGCGACGGTGATCGGCGGGCGGCGATGTCGTGCGGCTAGCTCCTTGGATTCTACGGAAGCCTGTGAGTTGCCTAGCAACATCTGGAGGGCTACAGTTTGAGACCACTATTCAGTAGTCTCTAACTGTAGCCCTCCAGATGTTGCAAAACTACAACTACCAGCATGCCCAGACAGCTATTGGGCATGCTAGGAGTTGTAGTTTTGCAACAGCTGGAGGTCTACAGTTTAGAGACCACTGCACAGTGATCTCCAAACTGTGGCCCTCTAGATCTTGCAAAACTACAACTCCTATCATGTTCACACAGCAGTTTGCTGTCTGGCCATCCAGATGTTGCAAAGCTACAAATCCCAGCATGCACACAGTTTAGAGATCACTGTGCACTGGTCTCTAAATTGTAGCCCTCCAGATGTTGCAAAACTGCAAATCCCAGCATGCCCAAACAGCTGTCTCAGCATGCTGGGAGTTATAGTTGCGTACCTCCAGCTGTTGCATAACTATATCTCCCAGCATGCCCTTCGGCGATCAGTACATGCTGGGAGTTGTAGTTTTGCAACAGCTGGAGACACACTGGTTGGAAAATACTGAGTTTGGTTGGAAAACCTTCAGTTAGGTTCTGTTACCTGTGTGCCTCCAGCTGTTGCAAAAGTACAACTCCCAGCATGCACGGTCTGTCAGTACATGCTGGGAGTTGTAATTTTGAAACAGCTGGAGGTTTGCCCCCCCATGTGAACGTACAGGGTACATTCACACGGGCAGGTTTACAGTAAGTTTCCTGCTTGAAGTTTGAGCTGCGGCAAATTTTTCGCCGTAGCGCAAACTCCTAGCGGGAAACTCACCGTAACCCACCAGTGCGAATGTACCCCAAAAACACTACACATAATAAAGGGTAAAACACTACATATACACCCCCTTACACTGTCCCCCCCCCCCCCCAATAAAAATGAAAAACGTATTGTATGGCAGTGTTTCCAAAACGGAGCCTCCAGCTGTTGCAAAACAACAACTCCCAGCATTTCCGGACAGCCACTGACTGTCCAGGCATGTTGGGAGTTTAACAACAGCTGGAGACACCCTGTTTGGGAATTACTGGCATATGTCCACCCCTATGCAATCCCTAATTTAGTCCTCAAATGCGCATGGCGCTCTCTCACTTTGGAGCCCTGTTGTATTTCAAGGAAACAGTTTAGGGCCACATATGGGGTATTTACGTACTTGGGAGAAATTGCACTACAAATTTTGGGGGTCTTTTTCTCCTTTTGCCCCTTATGAAAATGAAAAGTTGGGGGCTACACCAGCTTGTTAGTGTAAAAAAATAAAAATGTTTACACTAACATGCTGGTGTTGCCCCATACTTTTTATTTTCACAAGCGTTAAAAAGGAAAAAAAAAGACCCCCAAAATTTTCAACGCAATTTCTCCTGAGTACGGAAATACCCCATATGTGGGCGTAAAATGCTCTGCGGGCGCACAACAAGGCTCAGGAGTGAGAGTGCACCATGTACATTTGAGGCCTAAATTGGTGATTTGCACAGGGGTGGCTGATTTTACAGCGGTTCTGACATAACGCAAAAAAAGAAATACCCACATGTGACCCCATTTTGGAAACTACACCCCTCACGGAACATAACAAGGGGTATAGTGAGCCTTAACACCCCACAGGTGTTTAATGAAAAAGTTCAAACTTCAAAAGTTCAACTTCAAAGTTGAATGGAAAAAAAAAAAAAAAATTATAATAATTTTCACTAAAATGCTGGCGTTACCCTAAATTTTTCATTTTCACAAGGGAAAATAGAAGAAATGGGGTTACAAATGTTAGGGGGCTTTTTTCCTGAGTAAGAGAACATACCCCATATGTGGATTTAGAGTGCCTGCGAACTACAATGCTCAGAAGAGAAGGCGCGCCATTGGGCTTTTGAAGAGAAAATTTGTCCGGAATTGAAGGCCACGTGTGTTTACAAAGCCCCCATAGTGCCAGAACAATGGACCATCCCCCCCCCCCACATGTGACCCCATTTTGGAAACTACACCCCTCACGTATTTGAGGGAAAACTAGCATTTGAGTGAAAAAAAAAAAAAATTATATATAATTTACACATCCAACTTTAACGAAAAGTCGTCAAACCCCTGTGGGGTGTTAAGGCTCACTGGACCCCTTGTTACTTGCCTTGAGGGGTGTAGCTTCCAAAATAGTATGCCATGTGTTTTTTTTTTTCTTTTTTTTTTTTTTTTTTTTTTGCTGTTCTGGCACCATAGGGGCTTCTTAAATGTGACATGCCACCCAAAAACCATTTCATCTAAATTTGCTTTTCAAAAGCCAAATGTGACTCCTTCTCTTCTGAGCATTGTAGTGTGCCAGCAGAGCACTTGACGTCCACACATGGGGTATTTCCATACTTAGAAGAGATGGGGTTACAAATTTTGGGGGGGAATTTTGTCCTATTATCCCTTGTAAACATTTTTATTTGAGGAAAAACTAGCATTTTAGTGAAAAAAAATATATAATAATAATTTACACATCCAACCTTAACGAAAAGTTGTCAAACACCTGTGGGGTGTTAGGGCTCACTGGACCCCTTGTTACGTGCCTTGAGAGGTGTAGTTTCCAAAATAGTATGCCATGTGGGTTTTTTTTTTTTTTTTTTTGCTGTTCTGGCACCATAGGGGCTTCCTAAATGTGACATGCCCCCCAAAAACCATTTCAGAAAATCTCACTCTCCAAAATCCCACTGTCGCTCCTTCCCTTCTGAGCCCTCTTCTGCACCTGCTGAAGACTTGACATACACATGAGGTATTTCCTTACTCGAGAGATTGGGTTACACATTTTTGGAAGATTTCTCTCCTTTTACCCCTTGTAAAAATTCAATAACTGAGTCTACAAGAACATGCCCGTGTAAAAAAATGAAGATTTTGAATTTTCTCCTTCAATTTGCTGCTATTCATGTGAAACACCTAAAGGGTTAAACTTTTTAAATGTCATTTTGACTACTTTGAGGGGTGCAGTTTTTATACTGGGGTCATTTATGGGGTACCGTATTTCTAATATGAAAGCCCTTCAAATCCACTTCAAAACTGAACTGGTCCCTGAAAAATTTCAATTTTGAAAATGTTGTTGTGAAAAATTGGAAAATTGCTGCTATACTTTGAAGCCCTCTGATGTCTTCCAAAAGTAAAAACATGTCAAGTTTATGATGCAAACATATAGTAGACATATTGTATATATGTGAATCAATATATAATTTATTTGGAATATTCATTTTCCTTATTAGAAGAGCTTCAAAGTTAAAAAAAAAAAAAAAAATGCAAAGGTAAAAGCATCCCAGAGTTATTAATGCTTAAAGTGACAGTGGTCAGATGTGCAAAAAATGGCCGTGTCCTACAGTGAAAATTGGCTGGGTCCTTAAGGGATTAAGCTTGTAATTTTTTTGGAGTTTTTCTTAAGTAATAAATTATCCAGGATTGATTGTGCATGGATTTTTTATCAACAAATAAAATCACACAAAGTAGACTTATCAAAAAATAAATGTTTCCCAATACGGGACCGCATACGGCTGGGGGGAGCTAAAACCTTGTGCTTCCGTATCACTGCCGTATGCCGCCCGTATGCAATTCATTTCAATGAGCTGACCGGAGTGAAATGCTGACTCCAGTTGGCTCATTTTTGCCCCGTATGCGGTTTTCCACTTGAACTAAAATCGTGGTCTACTACGATTTTAGGTGCGATGTGAAAACCGCATACGGAGCAAAAATGAGTTGTTTCACTCTGGTCGGCTCATTGAAATGAATTACATATGGGCGGCATACGGCAGGAATACCGAAGCACAAGGTTTTAGCTCCCCCCAGCCGTATGCGGTACCATATTGGGAAAAACGTGATGTGAACCCAGCCTAATAAAGAAAATAAAAATGTTTACAAAATTTGTGGCAAAGAGAACACAGCTGGCACTACTAGAAATGCTGCCTGAACATTATTATGACACCATACTACACAAGCTTATAGGCACTGGGCTCCAGTGTCGGCTTGAGATAGAGCCAAAGTCCCAGCAATATATCAGTAGGAGGCAACAGGAGTAGAGGGGGGCAGACATCACAGGTACACTCTGTTGCCTGCACCTACTAGAAAGGGGGCGGACGGGGGACGATGATGACGCTAACTCTGCTGTCTACATCTACTGGGGGCAGGTAGCTCTAACTCTGTTGCCTACACCTACTGGGGGAGGGGGAAAAACTGTGTCTACACCTCCTGGGGGGTGGAACACTATCTCTACTGCCTACACCTACGGGGGGGGGGGGGGGCCTTAGACTCTGCAGGCTTCACCTACTGGGGGGGGGGGTTCTAACTCTGCTGCCAACACCCACTTGGGGGGGGGGGACTAGCTCTGCTGCCTACACCTACTGGGGGGGAGGGGGAAAGCTGCTGTCCACACCTCCTGAGGGGGGGGGGGGGGAACGACTCTAGCTCTGCTGTCTACACCCACTTGGGGGGGGGGGGGAACTATCTCTGCTGCCTTCACCTACAGGGGGGGGGGGGACCTCTGCTGCCTACCACCTACTTTGAGGGACTATCTGCTGCCTACACCTAATGTGAGGGACTATCTGCTGCCTACACCTAATGTGAGGGTCTATCTGCTGCCTACACCTAATGTGAGGGACTATCTGCTGCCTACACCTAATGTGAGGGACTATCTGCTGCCTACACCTAATGTGAGGGACTATCTGCTGCCTACACCTAATGTGAGGGACTATCTGCTGCCTACACCTAATGTGAGGGACTATCTGCTGCCTACACCTAATGTGAGGGACTATCTGCTGCCTACACCTAATGTGAGGGACTATCTGCTGCCTACACCTAATGTGAGGGACTATCTGCTGCCTACACCTAATGTGAGGGACTATCTGCTGCCTACACCTAATGTGAGGGACTATCTGCTGCCTACACCTAATGTGAGGGACTATCTGCTGCCTACACCTAATGTGAGGGACTATCTGCTGCCTACACCTAATGTGAGGGACTATCTGCTGCCTACACCTAATGTGAGGGACTATCTGCTGCCTACACCTAATGTGAGGGACTATCTGCTGCCTACACCTAATGTGAGGGACTATCTACTATGTTCCTGCCTAGCTAATAGGAGGGCTACCTCCTAACTACAAAGGAGGTTTTCATAATGCCCTCCTGAGACTGGATTCTGGATCCGACACAAAGTAGAGGGGGTGCTGGCTACCTACTTGACTAACTCCCTGGCTACCTAACTTTTTAGCTGACTGCCTAACTACATACCTACCTACATACATGGCGGTCTGATCCGGACTGAGAAGAAAAGGAAAGAGGTCACCTCTGATCAGAATGTAATTGTGAGTTCCTAGATGTAACTGTAATCACTTATATGGTATACACATCCTGTGTACAGCTGGTATCTACCACTATATGGTCCTGTATATAACCACTTATATTGTATACAGATCCTGTATAGTATAGTATACTGGTCTGTGTATAGTGGTTTTTCAGTACAGTATGGCGGTATTATCCAGTTATTGTGTGGTGTGGTGGTATGTATTTACTCCTTATAAACAGGTATTGGTCATGGAAAATTTTACCTGCCTTTAAGTGTTTCATATATACACAATTTAGTTTATTTTGTGTGTAGGGCTGGTGGAGGGATTTGGGTAGAATAGGAGCAGAAGTGTGACCAGCAGCAGAGCATCACAGGGGGCCCTTACTTTTTTTGGTCTGGGGGCCCTGAGTGTTGTCAGTCTGTCCCTGCTGCAATATATTATAAAAAAAAGCATGTCATTTTTATCATTTAGGCCAGGTAACCCCAGTGTATTAGTTGCAAGGATCCAGATGACTTTTCTCTGTAGAAGTAACTTATGGCGATCTCCACCATCTTTAGGCACTTGTACCACCTCCAATCCAGCAAACGTCAGCACTGATTAATGACAGTCATGTGTAGCCCTAACATGGTCTATGAGTCTGGGACAGCCATGTCCTGTTATAGACAGCAGACATTCCTGGACTTTAGTATATAGGCACTGAATGGTTTTTCCTATACAATAGAGGCCACAAGGACAGGAAATCATGTAAAATGGCAAATTTAGTCTTGCAGGTGATGAAATAAGGCACTTACCATTCTACACTTCTCGCTTTACTATAATATCTGCACATAGAACACTGCCTACACTTGAAATACCCTAAAAAGGGCATCTAATCCAACCATGTCCTAGTCTCATCTTAAACTAGTATAACTATGGGGAGGAAAAATCCGGGCTGGGATTATGTATTAAATGGGAGCACACTTGGGACGACTGACGTGGCAAAGGACTTGGGAGTCTTAGCTAACAGTAAATTTAGCTGTAGTGAACAGTGTCGGGCAGCTGGTGCCAAGGCAAATAGAATCATGGGGTGCATCAATAGGGGCATAGATGCCCATGACAAGGAAATAATTCTACCGCTGTACAAATCATTATTCAGACCACACATAGAATACTGTGTACAGTACTGGGCACCAGTGTACAAGAAAGATAGTGGAGCTGGAGAGGGTTCAAAGATGATCAACCAGAGTAATACAGGGAATGGGAGGACTACAGTACCCAGAAGGATTATCAGAATTAGGGTTATTTAGTTTAGAAAAAAGAAGGCTTAGGGGAGACATAATAACTATGTATAAATCTATCAGGGGACAGAACAGATATTTCCCATGATCTATTCATAACCAGGACTGTATCAATAACAAGGGGGCATCCTCTCCGTTTAAAGGAAAGAAGGTTTCTACGCCAGCACAGATGGGGGTTCTTTACTGTAAGAGCAGTGAGACTGTGGAATTCTCTCCCGGAGGAGGTGGTCATGGTGAACTCTGTAAAAGAATTTAAAAGGGGCTGGATGCATTTTTGGAGAACAACAACATCACCGGTTATGTATATTAGATTTAGAGGGACAGAAGGTTGATCCAGAGATTTATTCTGACTGCCATATTTGGAGTTGGGAAGGAATTTTTACCTCTAGTATGAGGGTTTTTTGCCTTCCTCTGAATCAACTCAGTAGGGACTCATTAGGGATATAGGTTGAACTTGATGGACTCTGCTCTTTTTTCAACCTTATGAACGGTTACTATGTATGCTTGTTTCCTAATGTACAGGTATGTCTATACGAAAATAAGGGTTATCTTGAAGTGCCACTTCCTCAAATCAAGGTCATTCTCAATTATGTGCCAATGGCGGTGGATGGCTGATTGAATAGTGCATACCATGCAACAATGTTGAAAAGGAGTACATAAATTTTTTTTTTTTTTTAAATCTTTTTTCATATACAAAAGCTGACTCTGGGGCAGGCTACATGCTTTTTCAGGGGCTTCACTTATGATTGTGGGAGGTCACCCTCTCTGAATCAACAGTCAGGTCAACTGTCCCATATGACACAGCAGTTACGAGGGAGAAAAAAAAATACAATTACAACAGACAAGACCAATGGGAGAACTTTTGTACCAATGGAGTAACAGGAGTATTGTGAAGGACACGGGTGTTATAGCATCGCTACTTTCTGATGCTGGCTGGGTAAACGGGGTATGGGAGGTCAGGGAGGAAGTGTCATCATTATTAACCCCTTAAGGACCAGGCCATTTTACACCTTAGGACCAGAGTGTTTTTTGCACATCTGACCACTGTCACTTTAAACATTAATAACTCTGGAATGCTTTTAGTTATCAATCTGATTCCGAGATTGTTTTTTCGTGACATACTCTACTTTAACATAGTGGTAAAATTTTGTGGTAACTTGCATCCTTTCTTGGTGAAAAATCCCAAAATTTGATGAAAAATTTGAAAATTTAGCATTTTTCTAACTTTGAAGCTCTCTGCTTGTAAGGAAAATGGATATTCAAAATATTTTTTTATTTTATTCCCATTTCCAATATGTCTACTTTATGTTTGCATCATAAAATTGACGTGTTTTTACTTTTGGAAGACACCAGAGGGCTTCAAAGTTCAGCAGCAATTTTCCAATTTTTCACAAAATTTTGAACCTCGCTTTTTTTCAGAGACCAGTTCAGGTTTGAAGTGGATTTGAAGGGTCTTCCCATTAGAAATACCCCACAAATGACCCCATTATAAAAACTACACCCCCCAAAGTATTCAAAATGACAATCAGTAAGTGTTTTAACCCTTTAGGTGTTTCACAGGAATAGCAGCAAAGTGAAGGAGAAAATTCACAATCTTTATTTTTTACACTCACATGTTCTTGTAAACCCAATTTTTGAATTTTTACAAGGGGTAAAAGGAGAAAATGTATACTTATATTTGTAGCCCAATTTCTCTCGAGTAAGCACATACCTCATATGTCTATGTAAATTGTTCGGCGGGCGCAGTAGAGGGCTCAGAAGCGAAGGAGCGACAAGGGGATTTTGGAGAGTACGTTTTTCAGAAATGGTTTTTGGGGGGCATGTTGCATTTAGGAAGCCCCTATGGTGCCAGAACAGCAAAAATAACCCACATGGCATACCATTTTGGAAACTAGACCCCTTGGGGAACGTAACAAGGAATAAAGTGAGCCTTAATACCCCACAGGTGTTTCACGACTTTTGCATATGTAAAAAAAATATTTTTTTTTTCCACTAAAATGTGTGTTTCCCCCCAAATTTCACATTTTTGCAAGGGTTAATAGCAGAAAATACCCCCCAAAATTTGTAACCCCATCTCTTCTGAGTATGGAGGTACCCCATAAGTTGGCATGAAGTGCATTACGGGCGAACTACAATGCTCCGAAGAGAAGGAGTGATATTTGACTTTTTGAGAGCAAATTTTGCTCAGGGGGCATGTCGCATTTAGGAAGCCCCTATGGTGCCAGAACAGCAAAAAAAAAACACATGGCATACCATTTTGGAAACTAGACCCCTTGAGGAACGTAACAAGGAATAAAGTGAGCCTTAATACCCCACACGGGTTTCACAACTTTTGCATATGTAAAAAAATATATATATTTTTTTCACTAAAATATGTGTTTCCCCCCAAATTTCAAATTTTTGCAAGGGTTAATAGCAGAAAATACCCCCCAAAATTTGTAACCCCATCTCTTCTGAGTATGGAGGTACCCCATAAGTGGACCTGAAGTGCACTACGTGCGAACTACAATGCTCAGAAGAGGAGGAGCACCATTGAGCTTTTGGAAAGAGAATTCGTTTGGAATGGTAGTCAGGGGCCATGTGCATTTACAAAGCCCCCCATGGTGCCAGAACAGTGGACCCCCCCCCCACATGTGACCCCATTTTGGAAACTACACCCCTCACAGAATTTAATAAGTGGTGCAGTGAGCATTTACACCCCACTGGCGTTTGACAGATCTTTGGGACAGTGGGCTGTGCAAATGGAAAATTACATTTTTCATTTTCACGGATCACTGTTCCAAAAATCTGTCAGACACCTGTGGGGCGTAAATGCTCACTGCACCCCTTATTACATTACATGAGGGGTGTAGTTTCCAAAATGGGGTCACATATGGGGGGGTCCATTGTTCTGGTACCATGGGGGCTTTGTAAACACAAGTGGCCTTCAATTCCGGACAAATTTTCTCTTCAAAATCCCAATGGCGCTCCTTCTCTTCTGAGCATTGTAGTGCACCCATACAGCACTTTACATCCACATATGGGGTATGCTCTTACTCAGAAGAAATTGGGTTACAAATTTTGGGGGGCTTTTTTTATTTTCCCTTGTGAAAATGAAAAATTTAGGGTGACACCAGCATTTTAGTGAAAAAAAAAATTTTTTTTTCACTTTCCCATCCAACTTTAATGAAAATTTGTGGGGTGTTCAGGCTCACTATACCCCTTGTTACGTTCCGTGAGGGGTGTCGTTTCCAAAATGGGGTCACATGTCTGTATTTATTGTTTTGTGTTTATGTCAGAACCACTGTAAAATCAGCCACCCCTGTGCAAATCACCAATTTAGGCCTCAAATGTACATGGTGCGCTCTCACTCCTGAGCCTTGTTGTGCGTCCGCAGAGCATTTTACGCCCACATATGTGGTATCTCCGTACTCAGGAGAAATTGCGTTACAAATTTTGGTGGTCTTTTTTTCCTTTTACCTCCCGTGAAAATAAAAAGTAAAGGACAACACCAGCATGTTAGTGTAAAAAAAAATTTTTTTTTTTACACTAACAGGCTGGTGTAGACCCCAACTTTTCTTTTTCATAAGGGGTAAAAGGAAAAAAAGCCCCCAAAATTAGTAACGCAATTTCTCCCGAGTACGGCGATACCACATATGTGGCACTAAACTGTTTCCTTGAAATACGACAGGGCTCCGAAGTGAGAGAGCGCCATGCGCATTTGAGGACTAAATTAGGGATTGCACAGGGGTGGACATAGGGGTATTCTACGCCAGTGATTCCCAAACAGGGTGCCTCCAGCTGTTGCTAAACTCCCAGCATGCCTGGACAGTCAGTGGCTGTCCGGAAATGCTGGGAGTTGTTGTTTTGCAACAGCTGGAGGCTCTGTTTTGGAAACACTGCTGTACATTACGTTTTTTATTAGGGGGACAGTGTAAGGGGGTGTATATGTTGTGTTTTACTCTTTATTATGTGTAGTGTAGTGTTTTTAGGGTACATTCACACTGGCGGGCGTTTACAGTGAATTTACGGCTAGGAGTTTGCGCTGCGGTGAAAAATTTGCCACAGCCCAAACTTGAAGCAGAAAACTTACTGTAAACCCGCCAGTGTGAATGTACCCTGTACGTTCACATGGGGGGGGGGGGGCAAACCTCCAGCTGTTTCAAAACTACAACTCCCAGCATGTACTGACAGACCGTGCATGCTGGGAGTTGTACTTTTGCAACAGCTGGAGGTACACTGGTTGGAAAACCTTCAGTTAGGTTCTGTTACCTAACTCAGTATTTTCCAACCAGTGTGCCTCCAGCTGTTGCAAAACTTCAACTCCCAGCATGTACTGATCGCCGAAAGGCATGCTGGGAGATGTAGTTATGCAACAGCTGGAGGGATCGCAACTACAACTCCCAGCATGCAGAGACAGCTGTTTGCTGTTTAGGCTTGCTGGGAGTTGCAGTTTTGCAACATCTGTAGAGCTATAGTTTAGAGACCACTGCATAGTGGTCTCCAAACTGTGGACCTCCAGATGTTGCAAAACTACAACTCCCAGCATGCCCAGACAGCAAACTGCTGTCTGGGCATGCTGGGAGTTGTAGTTTTGCAAGATCTGGAGGTGCACAGTATAGAGATCACTTTGCAGTGGTCTCAGACTGTAGACCTCCAGCTGTTGCAAAACTGCAACTCCCAGCAATCCTAAACAGCTCTCTGGGCATGCTGGGAGTTGTAGTTTTGCCACATCTGGAGGGTTACAGTTTAGAGACCACTATAGTGGTCTCAGACTGTAGCCCTCCAGATGTTGCTAAGTAACTCACCGGCTTCTGTTGGATCCAGGGAGCTGCGTCGCGGTCCTCTTCTTCCGCCGATCGTCGCCCGCTGCCGCCGCTGATCGTCGCCGCTGCCGTCGCCGATGGGTAAGTGGATCTTCGGCGCCGGTCCCTGTCGGTTTCCCCGTCCTGCCCCGCCTATTGTGGGAGGGCAGGACGGGGAAACCGAAAGTAAACCCCTCCGCCCCCGATCTGCTATTGGTGGTCGCGTCTAGACCACCAATAGCAGAGATAGGAGGGGTGGCAACCCTGCCACCTCACTCCTATCGCTACAGGGGGATCGTGGGTGTCTAGGACACCCGCGATCCCCCTTCTATTCCGGGTCACCGGGTCACAATAGACCCGTATGACCCGGAATCGGCGCAAATCGCAAGTGTGAATTCACTTGCGATTTGCGCCGATCGCCGACATGGGGGGGTCTAATGACCCCCCTGGGCATTTGCGCGGGGTGCCTGCTGATGGATATCAGCAGTCACCCCGGCGCGATCCCCGCCCGGCGCGCGGCGGGGACCGAAATTCCCACGGGCGTACAGGTACGCCCTTGGTCCTTAAGTACCAGGGAGCAAAGGCGTACCTGTACGCCCTTGGTCCTTAAGGGGTTAAGCAGTCTTAACCGGACAAACTGCCCATAAAAAGGTATTGCTTTGCTTACGTGAGGGAGTGAAAGCTGTCAAAATTGCAATAAATCATTGGTGGCTGTCTTTTTCCTAAAACTAGTAGCGAGCACATTTCCATCCACTACCTCCAACCTTATGTCAAGAAATTCAAGGTGAGGTGAACTGCATGTTCATTTTCAGATCCTCATTCAGATAATTAAGAAATTCAGTGAACTGCAATGGGGACCCAGACCAAATAATAAAAATATCAATATAGCGAAGAAACGTTACCATTTTGCTTGCAAAGGGATTTGAAGCTGAAAAAAAATCATTTTTCCCAAGCGCTGCTAAGAACAAATTTGCAAAAGAACAAGCTACTGGACTCCCCACTGCAGCTCCTGAATCATGCCTAAACCACTTTCCTAAAAGTTAAAGGAGTTATGACTCAAGACAAACTTCAGGGCCTCACACACAGACTTTGTGAATCCTTTTGGTTTACCAAGATCTAGCAGACATTACTCCACCACCCGGACCGCTTCTTCCTGATGGGATCCAGGTATAGAGCTTCTCTACAATCAACTGGTATCCTTCATGCCAAGTAATCTTATATAGAGCTTTCAAAAATTCTTCTGTCTTTTAAATATGTGGGCAATTGAGCAAGCAGAGGTCTAATCAGCCAGTACACGTATTTAGAAAGACTTTCAGTCACTATAGGTTTGCTCTGTGACTTACGGTATGTAATTTAATTTAAGAGGTAATGGGGCCTACGCGGGATATTTTAATAAATTTGTGAATGTATACATTTACACTAAATCCATAGTAAGTATCTCTTGAAATGTCACTTCTTGTAACACATTTGGGTTCTCATTTACAGAGCAGAGATTATTAAATAATTTCATATGGAATGTTCAGATGAAACAAAAGATTTGCCTATGTGGAGAGCTCTATCAAGTCCAGCGGGGTGAAGAGAAGCTGGCAGAGACTGTTCAAGCTAATATAAATTACAGTTAGGTAAATACAAGGCATTTACTAAGCCAACAATTTTCTACATAGAGAGCATTAGGAGTCACGTTAAACTGTACGACATTGGTCTTGCTATTTAAGGGGTATTTCCCAATTTTTTATACACGACTCAAAGGAGATTGTGAGTGGTCTGACCACTTTGACCCCCTGTAATCAGGTAGTTGTCCCCGTTTCACAAGAAAACATTGCAAGTTTAGATTACCCCTTTAAAGACTTTTTTTTTTTTTTTTTTAAATCCTTTAGAAAGTAAAAGTAAAGTTATGGCAACAGCATAGTTTACTGTACCAGCTATATGGATATCAGATATATCGATTATGGGAGTTACGGAAACTGCCTAAAACAGCAATGGCAAACCTATGGCACACGGGCCATTCTGCTGGTAGGCGTGCCATAGGCTCGTTTCAGCCTTTTACCAGAGACTGAGTCCAAATACATCCAACCTCTGCCACTTTAAGAGAAGTGGCTTCTGGTTGCAGACGTGCTGTACGAAGGCACGTCTGCTAGGGGACATCCCTGCCACGCCCCTGGCTGCCCACCAAATAGGAGCACAGGGGAGAAGGGGTGGAGGAGAACACCTCGCCTGCACAGAGAACCAGCACGTAGTCGTCCTGTTATGCTGTGGACTCCCTCATGCATTGGCTTCTGCCCACTTAGGTGCACCAACTATCTATGCACCATGCTCCACTACACTGCTGTTGCTACTGGTAAGTAGAACTCTGAACACATCAGTGTAGTATATAATGCTACCCAGTGTGCCCTGGCCCAAGCCATGCTTTAATACCCATACATCAGAAATATTAAATAGGAAGCTCCTAATCCTAATTAACTTTTCCAGTCCTCCCCACCTGGCTGCAGCTCAGGTGGTATGTGAGGGTGTCTGGTTCTCCTTATGTGCAGGGATAATGCTCACAAAGATGTCACCATTTTAGGATAATGTGCACAGTGACATCACAGTAAAGGCTGTATTGTGATGTCACTGTATTTCCCTGTACACATTACCCCTGTACTGTGACCATTATCCATGTACTGTACAGGGGGTAACATGTAGTGTTGGCTGTCTCCAAGACACGGGAAGGGAGAACTGCTAATAGTGGCATTCGAAAACCTTGTCCTTGTGCAGAGCTGGAATGTTTTGTGAATGGGGTCTCTATGCCTTCTCTGTCTTTGGATCAGTGAAACAAGCTGGACTCACCTTTCATTCTGGAGGTGGCCTCCCTACTGAGGTGTATAAAGGATTTAAGAGTGTCCTGCTGCTGCAGCTCTTGCAGGTGCTTGGGTAAGCTTTATTCAAGGGCTCCCTCACTCAATGCTTGAAGCTATATTGGTGCTCTTTCCAAAGCCCAGTAAGGATCCAGTGCATGCAGGGTCTTTTAGACAGACTTCTCTATTATTTTCAGATGTTAAATGAACACGGTCAGATCCAAAAACTTTTAATATGCTGTTACTGATGAAAATTAAAGACCTTTTGTAATATTATTTATTAAATATTTTAATTTTTTTTTTGAAAAACCAAACTGCTCCTGGAAATACAACCACTAGAGGTCCCCGTACCTACTAGGACACTAACCAGTCCTGCAGCAGCAGCATCAGGCTTGGCCATGAGTCATGAACAAGATATGACGCACCTCCCACCACCACTAGAGAGGTACCCCTTCCCCTGAGAGGGTTTCTAACACTGAGCTAATGAAAAAAGGCATTTTTATAATAAATATAGGGGTTAGTGGCATAAACATGTACAATGTCAGGATTAGGTACTGAGTAACTTTTTTTGGGGGGGATCTGACATGTACTTCTCACTTGGGCACTTGTGAATAGACTGGCGAGGATCATCTTCTCCTTGGTCCATGGGGACTAAATCGGCTTTATGCCAGGTAAGTCTACTGTGGATAATATTCATCAGGTCTCTCAATTTACAGAGAGAATGCTGGGGCAAGGTCCATTTTTTTTTCTTCAATCAACACTGCCAAAGCTTTTGATAGCTTCGAGTGAAATTATCTGTGGACAGTTATATGGTGTATGGGTTTTAGGCCTAGATTTATGTCCTGTGTCCAATTGTATGGTCAGCTTTCAGACCTGTTTGAGCTGCAGCGGGGCACACTGCAGGGGTATCCCCTGTTGCTGGTACTGCAGGGGTATCCCCTGTTGCATTGGCCACTGAGCCTCTGGCTTGCCAGGTAAGATCTGTGAATATTGTAGGGTTCAGTGGTGTAATTTGTTTTTGGACTGCAACTAAACTCAGACACCCACCTCTTCTATGATGTGTGCCACACACAGCCGTACCTTAGCAACTGTGGTGACGCAGGCAGCCCACTATCAAAATCTAGCATGTGTCAGTCTGCATGTATAATATAAATAAATAAAAAAAGAGAGCAGAACATACTGGCTATAGGTGACAAACCCACTCGTAGACACTACGTTGAGCATGGTGAACATAGCAGTCATGAGTTTACATTACATTAGTGGGTCCCAACCTGTAGACCTCCAGCTGAAATACCACAGGTTCAGGAATACTGTATTAGATCACCTACTGGATAAAGACACTTGCACATTGGATCAGTAATCACTTGCATGCTGAGAGCTGTAGTTCCACAGCAGCTGGAGGAGCACTATTAAAAGAACGTCAATGATCCCATATGGTGAACAGCGTAAACGTAAAAAATAAAGTCCAAAATTGTTTATTTTGGAATGTGATGTGACAAAAAAGTTACCAAATAATAAAAAAGCTATTAAAAAAGGTCCCATGAGCAAAGTGGTACCAATAAAAACTGCAGAGCCTTCATACATCCCCAGTATACAGAAAAATGAAAAAAGTTCTAGGTTAAATACAAGGTACAGCATAGTTTGCTTTACTACACCATCTCCATAACCAGATTCACCTCTGTGGGAGTTAGAAAAACAACCTGGAACAGCCAACTTGGCTATTTTTCACAACCAAAATTGTCTGCTGCAAGCAGGTGGGTCGGGGTTAGGAGGCTCTGTTCTAAAGACAAATGAAGGTCCTACCACATCAAGTACTTATGGCATATACTTTGAGACTAAATTCTTGTCATTATTTGCATATTCTAGATTTCACGGGCAACCATTTGAAGCCCTGATTATTGGATGAGATATCCATTGGATTAATGTGGGAGCTTCCAAATTAAGTACTTCATCCTTTCATTAAGCAGTATATTTCAAGACAGATTCCATAAATAAAATGGTACTTAGAAGTTATCAAATTCATGGAGAGCAATGTGTTGTAAACTTGGTAGGTAGGGCTACCTATTGCTACTGTGCTTTACAGTTACCAAACAACCATCTATAGTAATAACTTTACTAGTGACCTTTCTTACCATGTGGACCCTGTAGGGGCAATCAACACTGTATGCCAGTTAAGGGCTTGTTCAAATTAACACCTGTCCCAGTTAATAAATGCCCATTTGCAACCCGTTTGAAAAATTATCAAACGGATTGATAACACTGTAAAATAAGCCCATTGATGTCAATGGGATTTTTTTTTTTTTTTTTTTTTACAATCCTTTAATCACCCGTTTGCTTCCTGTTCCATTTTTTTGACAGGGAAAAGATGGTTCATGCATTATTTTTTCTCCCACCTAAAATAACGGAATAGAAATGATTATAAATTTAACATTGAAGTCTATGATATCATCTGTTTGCACACGTTTTTAATATCCGTTTTTGAACAGTTATTACTTGTTTCCATGATGGGAGTAGAAGTTCCCCACTGCGGGAGTCTGCAGGCAGTTGGGCAGGCTACATTAGTGCTTGTACTACTACCCCTATCATGGAACAGTCTGTTCCATGTTGGTGATAGTAGAACAGAGGCTTAGGGATTGATCACACTGAGTCTCACTTCTGAGACCCTATGCAATCAAAAGTTATTAACCGCGCTCCCCTGCAAGGTATGTAGTGTTTTAATTTCATCTTCAAATCCCCCGCCGGGAGCCCTGAATGGCTGGCACCGAGTGGCCATTCAGGGCTCCCGGCTGGGTTTTTAAAGTGAAATTTGTGAGTGGCACTATATATAAAAGCGCTGTGGGGGGCAAGACATATAGGGCTTTATGTCTAGCCCCCTGCAGTTTTTCTATATATCTTTTCCCCCCGCAGCGCTTTTATATACATATGCCCCCCCTGCATCGCATTTATCATATGCCCCGGCAGCACATTTCTAATTATTTGCCATCACAGCGCTATGTGTCAAAAAATATTCTATCAGGAGGCATCGGGCTGGCCAGCCCGATGCGCTGTGGACAGAATACTTGACACATAGTGCTGAGGGGGCATATGTATATACAAGCGCTGCAGGGGCCAGACAAAGCTATATGTCTGGCCCCCACAACACATCTATATACATATACTCCCGCAGCGCTAGGTGTCAAAAGTACTCTGCCATATTTCACTTTAAAAACCCCGCCGGGAACCCTGAATGGCCACTCTGTGCCGGCCATTCAGGGCTCCTGGCGGGGGGGTTTGAAAATGAAAGTAAAAGACAGTATATACATTGCAGGGGAGCAGAGCATGCCGCCTTCTCCCCTGGCTAATAGCTTATGATCGCATTGGGTCTCAGAAGTGAGACCCGTTGCAATTAATCCCTCAGCCCCTGTACTACTACCCCCAACATGGAACATACTCTGTTCCATGATGAGGTTAGTAGTACAAGCACTACAGTCGTCTCCCCGGCCACCGGGGGGGGGACGGGGGAGACTAGTAGTACTAGTCTTGGCTGCAGGAGTCTGTAGGCGGCTGATTTTTCATACTAACGGATGAAAAACTGATGCAAAACTGGCACTAAATGGCATCCCTTTGCATCTGTAAGTAGTATGGTCCGTTTCTGCAGCATTGATGGGAGATTAGCGGGACGGAACGGAGCCTTAGTTGGCATAAAAAAAAAAGTCAAATATTTTGTCCTGGTTTGCAACTTTCTAAACTGTGCCAAGAACAGCATAAAAAGTGGGCAGGACTTATAAAAGGAGTGTGGCCTCCAATGGCCCACACATACTGTCATTTACACCAGAAACTGAAGTAAGTTGTAGCTGAAATCTACAACAGCTCATAGCAGGCATATATTTCAATCTATGATACAAGGACAGCTACAGATCTGTGGCTATAATTGTAGACGGCAATTTGGAAAGTTGTTTAACTTTTAGAAGGCAGAAGAAGGTTGATCTTTGTATAGAAACTGGCATACCCCTTTAATAGCTACATTATTAACCACTGTAACTCCTCAAGCACATTGCAATGCTGTGTGCAGAATTCTGTACAGGCAGCATATGGTATTCCCTACATCTCAGTACTAATATGCTTCTAGGGGAGAATACCATTGAAATACAGCACTAGAGGCAGCATGTTCCAGTTTTTTTTTTTCCAGAAGTCTATGGATGCCCTATTCCCATAATCAGGCAGTACAGAGCCCTAATACAGCCATGTGTCCTAAAAAGTTTCTGAAATGTTATCTTTTCTTCCATACTGTAATTGTCATGTAAACTGTAGACAATAGGCTATTTACAAATTAGCAATGCCGACTAATACAATGGGTATCTCCGGAACCAGACTGCAGATCCAGGTAAGTGATACCGCATAGTAATCACCCGCACTAAAACCTCACCTATTGCATTAAGTGCGGGTGAATCTGCTGTCAGTTTTCCTTTAATGAGAACATATATATATATATATATACAGAACTTGTCTGTGTTTTTAAAGGGGTACTCCGCTACTCAGCGTTTGTAACAAAATCTTCCGAACGCTTAGAGCCGGTGTGAGGTGGTTTTTTTGCGCCCCCGTAGATCCATGCGTCCGCTCCTCCCCCAGCTCTACGAACATTTCCGAAGCTAGAACTGGGGGAGGGCAGAGCAACGGGAAGGAGGAGGTTCATGCCCCCTCCCTCATCTCCCTGAGCTCGGCTGCTGGACGCAGATCCCTACGGCCCGCCCCCTCCCTGAGGACGTAAATCTCCACAGCAGGTCCCTCCCTCATCTCCCCGAGCTGAGGACGTAGAGCAGTGCTCCCAATGAGCTCTATGTGTAAAGGGGACATAATGTACGGGCTAAATGTCCCCCTTTAGCCTGTACAGTAGGTCCTCCTTTACACATAGAGCTCAGTATGTCCCCCTTTAGCTTGTGCAGTCTTTAGCCCGTACAGTATGTCCTCCTTTGTCCCCCTTTAGCCTGTAGCCCGTGCAGTATGTCCCCCTTTGAGGGGACCTGCTGTGGAGATCTGCTGGGGGAGATGAGGGAGGGGACCTGCCGTGGAGATTTACGTCCTCAGGGAGGGGAGATGAGGGAGGGGACCTGCCGTGGAGATTTACGTCTTCAGCTCGGGGAGATGAGGGAGGGATCTGCCGTGGAGATCTATGTCCTCAGGGAGGGGGCGTGCCGTAGAGATCTGCGTCCAGCAGCCGAGCTCAGGGAGGGGAGATGAGGGAGGGGGCGTGAACCTCCTCCTTCCCCTTGCTCTGCCCTCCCCCAGTTCTAGCTTCGGAAATGTTCGTAGAGCTGGGGGAGGAGCGGACGCATGGATCTATGGGGGCGCAAAAAAACACCTCACACCGGCGCTGGGAGCTCGTGACGTCATAGCCCTGCCCCTCGCGACATCATGCCCCGAGGGCGGGTTGGGACATCACAAGGGATGGGGCTATGACGTCACTAGCTCCCAGCGCCGGCTCTAAGCGTTCGGAACATTTTGTTACAAACGCTGAGCTGTGGAGTACCCCTTTAAGACTCTTTCTACACCATGGTTGTGGGGTACGTTTGCTCTATGCATTGGGAGATCTCCTAATGCATATGGCATACATCCATAGACCCAGCAAAATAGCAAAAAGTGCTATTTTGGCCTCCATTTGGGTCTTTTTAATCTGGAATTTGTGTTTGATGGAGTACACCAAGTGGTGTTGGTTATAGCTATAGAGAGGAGTTATATGTTGGAGAGTTCCACATACAACCTATACCCCTGAAACTGCAAAAATATAGTGTAAACAAATTTAAATAAATCACAAATCAACTTACTAGGTAAAGTTATGACAAAGTTGAACATGTTGTTAGGCATTTTAAAACCTGAAGTCATAAAAGATCACAAGGCAGCAGTTTAGTACACACTATACTCTGCAAAGATAAAGATCTGTGAAAGATAAAGAAACCATATAGGATCATAGTCACAAGACTGTCAGATGAGTTTATTCTGTATAAATAACAGCAGAACAGCTCATTTGACGTGTGCATGGACCACAACATAAAACACACATGGTGACATTCCAGATCAGGGCTGTCACAGCAGATGTCTGTGTCTTTAGAATGTGTACAACAAAAAGTTGACATTTAAAAATGCCAAAAGATGTAAAGCCTATTTAACCCCTGCACAAAGAATACCCTATAATATATTTATATTATAAAAAGTATCCACACACACAGCAACTGCATGCTAGGGGAGTATGAAGCGAGCCTAGGAGCTGTGCTCTCTTCCTAGCAAGTGAGTAGTGGCTGCTATCAGATGCCTAGATTGCCATTGAATGGGGCATCTTAAAGCGCAACTGTCACCAGTGTATTACACCCCCCCCCCCAAAGACTACTCACAAGAGCTTACTTTTGTGAACACATGCAATGCAGCCATACCTTTGGCTGCGCTTCTGGCTGCTTTATCCATGCGAAAATCATTTTTGGATGCTGGTCAGCAACAGTCAGATTGGTGCGGCAGGGCTTCGCAATGTGTCCACCCCGCCACACCTATCCTCCCTACATCACCGCTTGGACTGCTGCCACAGACAGAGGTCTTCAGCACATGCGCCCCTGACGTCCTGGATGTGCGTGCAGCCCAGCATGACTCCCCAGAGCAAGCGCTTGCTCCCTGCCTCTAAAGGCAGCTTTAAAGTTACACTTCCTGCTTTTGGTGGGTTTAAAGAAACTGGTTGGGACCACCACACTGCGCAGCAGAGGTCCCAAACAGCTTAGATGGCTGCCAGAGGGCTTTCCCTTACCTCCTGACTGTCACTCTGGTAACAGCACTTAACAGTGAGAGCATTAAAAGATTGCTTACAATATGGGGATTTAAAAATGGTCTATAAAAATAATAATTTTAAAGAGTGGCTCCCACCATTTTTTTCCCCATCCCTACCTATTGCTCATCTATCCCTAACCCCCTTTCCCTGCCTTTAAATTTTTTCCTACCTACTAAAGTGACATATTGCCGTCTCTAAAGCAGCTCAATTAGGCAGAGCAGGAAGCAGACTTCCCCAGCAGGAGTGACGTCACCGATGCCTGCTGGGCGCCGACTTCCACCCTTACCTTCTCTATGCTGTGCTCCCATCAGAGCAATGTAATTATGTATTTTATATTCATTTGCCCATATGAAATAAGACCTCAGATCAGACTTACCCATACAGGACATGTATAGTCCTGGAGCATCAGCGGGGCACTGAGATTCAGTGCGCGCACTGCCACCAGACTGGACATGCCGGGGGCGGGGACGGCCGATGCGTGAGGCCAGGGAGCCAATGCACACCGCCCCGGTGTTCACAGTGCTCGCTCCCGTCTGTCTGATTGACAGGCAGGGAGCGAGCGCAGGCTGACTGAATTCGGACTGATGCCCGGCTGGTGATGACATTCATTTAAACATGAACTGATTAGCCTCTGAATAAAAAAAATAAAACAAAATGTAAATGAACACCTTGGGAGCGTATGGGTGACCGACCAATCGCAGATTTGGGTGGAGGGAGGTTCAAACTTCAGTTCCCCAACTCTGCCCACCCCTCCTAGTCTGGGTAGACCGAGGGAATCAGTGAAGCGGCAGGGACCATCGGCAACAGCGATCGGCGGCGACAGTGGCGATTGAGTGGGTGACTTTATCTGGAGGGCCACAGTTTGAAGATCACTGCAGATCTTGCAAAACTAAAACTCTCAGCATGCCCAGAGACAGCTGTTTGCTGTCTGGGCATGCTGGGATTTGTAGTTTTGCAAGGTCTGGAGGGCCACAGTTTGGAGATCACTGTGCAATCTCTAAACTGTGACCCTCCAGATCTTGCAAAACTACAACTCCCAGCACGTATATACAGCCAAAGGGCATGCTGGGAGTTATAGTTGTGTGTTTCCAGCTGTTGCATAACTACAACTCCTAAATGCCCTTCAGCTGTCAGTGCATGCCGAGAGTTGTAGTTTTGCAACAGCTGGAGGCACTCTGTGAACTGGTAGTCTGTTACCTAACTCAGTGTTTCCCCACCAGTGTGCCTTCAGCTGTGGCAAAACTACTACTCCCAGCATGCATGGTCTGTCAGTGCATGCTGAAAGTTGTAGTTTAGTAACAGCTGGATATTTGTGCCCCCACCCCCCAATAAAAATTTAAAAAAATACATTTGACACTAACATGCTGGTGTTGCCCCATACGCAATTTCTCAAATGTATGGAAATACCCTATATGTGGGCGTGACCCTATTTTGGAAACTACACCCCTCAAAGAATGTAACAAGAGGTGCAGTTAGCATTTACACCCCACAGGTGTCTGACACATTTTTGGAACAATGGTCCTAGAAAAAAAAAAAAAAAAGTACTTTATGTACAGCCCACTGTTCCAAAAATCTGTCAAACACCTGTGGGGTGTAAAGGCTCACTGTACCCCTTGTTACATTCCTTGAGGGGTGTAGTTTCCAAAATAGAATGCCATTGTTTTTTTGCTGTTCTGGCACCAAGGGGGCTTCCTAAATGGGACATGTCCCCAAAAACCATTTCAGTAAAATTTGCTCTCCAAAAGCCCAATGTCGCTCCTTCTCTTCTGAGCCCTCTAGTGTGCTCGCAGAGCATTTATCATGCACATGAGGTATTGATTTACTCAAGAATAATTAGGTTACACATTTGATCGCTTTTTCTCCATTTACCCCTTGTAAAAATAAAAAATGGGGCTACAAGAACATGTTAGAGTAAACAATTGGAAATTTTGAAGTTTTTTCCTCCAATTTGTAAAGGAGTACTCCCGTGGAAAACTTTTTTTTTTTTTTTTTTTTTTAATCAACTCGTCCAACAGATTTGTAAATCAGTTCTATAAAAAATTCTTAATCCTTCCATTACTTTTTAGGGGCTGTATACTAAAGAGAAATCCAAAAAAGAAATGCATTTCCTCTGATGTCATGACCAAAGTGCTCGCTGCTGACCTCTGCTGTCCATTTAAGGAACTGTCCATAGCAGAGAGCACTGTGGTCATGACATCAGAGGAAATGCATTTCTTTTTTGGATTTCTCTTTAGTATACAGCCCCTAAAAAGTACTGGAAGGATTAAGATTTTTTAATAGAAGTGATTTCATGTGGCCCTGGGGGGTTAAAATGGCAGAAAAAAGAAAAAGAATTTTGCTCAGAAAAGGAAAAAAGAACATAGAAAGCTATATAAAATGGGTATCGCCATAATCGTACTGACCCACAGAATAAATATAACATCACTTTTACCGCACAGTGTACACCATTAAAAAAAAGCCAGAAATGTTCCAGTTTTTCAAAATATTTTGAAGTTTTTCACAAAAAATGCTTCATGTGTCAACAAATGCACCAGTTATATAAAGTACAATATGTCGCGAAAAAACAGTCTCAGAATCGCTCTGCTCAGAAAAAGCGTTCTAAAGTTATTACCATTTAAAGAGATACATGTCAAATAACAAAAAAATTAAAAAGAGCCTGGTCATAGAGGTAAAAAATGGGTCGGTCCTTAACCCCTTAAGGACGCACTCAAACAGCCCCTTTTCCGAGTCCTTAAGGACTCAGGACGTTTGAGTACGTCCTGTCAAACAACGCCCCCCCCCCCCCCCCCCCCGCCGCTAGCTGGAGGGGAGCCGGTGCCCGATGCCTGCTGAAATCGTTCAGCAGGCATCGCGGCATATCGCCCAGGGGGGTCATGATGACCCCCATGTCGGCGATCGTAGCGCATCGCTCGTCAATTCAGACGAGCGATGTGCTGCGATTCCGTTCCCCGCCGCTCGCCGGGCGGGGATCGGAGCCGGAGGAGGTCCGGCGGTCCGGAGGACCTCCTATACCGGCGATCGCTGCAGCACGCCGTTAAGTATTAACCAGCGTTCTGCAGAGGTTCCGGGTCATCAGGGTCATGTGTGACCCTGATATAGATGATGAATGGTGGTGTAATATACACCACCAATCATCAGTGCTGTACTGGGGGCTGGCATTGTTGCCACTGTCCCCACAACAGTGTGATTGGGTGGCCAAAGTGACCACCACCAATCACTTAGTAATGGGAGGGGATGGTGGGGGCTAGGAGCATGTTGCTCCGTTCTGCCTGCCATTCCACAGAGATCTGGCGAGCAGGACGGTGCCCCGTGCTGCCCACCATCCCCTCAGTTGAAAAAAGTGCCCCCTGCCCCCTTTCTGTCGCCCCTTGGCACAGATATCCCCCAGGGTTAGCTTTAGATTAGGTAAGGAAAGGTTAGAGTTAAAAAAAAAAAATTTGTTTTTTTTTCCAGCGTACCTCAGTGGGTGTCCGTGGGTCCGTAGCACCTTTAGCTGCGTCATGCCGGCCCTGCTGGGTTGCTGCGGTCTGCCGCCTGCGTTTTTTTTTTTTGGCGCAGATCTTTATTTTTAGTTTTTCTCACCTAAGTTATAAAAGAGAGGTCCGCCACCGTTTGTTAAAGCCCACCCGCCGTTGATCAGTCCCGTAGTTTTTTTGTGGTGCCGGCGCTTTTTTTCGGGTTTTCTAGCGCTTTTTTGCACCCATAGGCGTTCCGTGCCACCAGTAGCAGGCGTGTACTGTGTGGACGGACCGTACCTGTGTGTGCAGCCTGTCCCACCGCTGTCAGTGATTTATCACTGATCAGCGTTTTTTTTGGGGTTCAGGTGGGTGCATTTTTTCGGGGTTAAGCGTTTTTTTTCTTCATTTTATTTTTCAGGTTATTTGTGTGGGGGTCTGTGAAAAAGCCACCAGCCATTGTTCTGGGCTGAGTGGCCGGACCCCCCACTGACTTCTGCGCCCCCTGCCGCCACAAGCGCTAATCAGTGCGCACACCACTGATTAGATAAACTCTTCTTTTTGGCGCAGGGTTTTTTGCACTAGAAGTCCCCTTTTTATTTTATTTTTATTTTCTGTTAGGGCGGGTTAGTTAAGTTAGGTTAGGGCGGGTTAGGGAGGTAGTATCGCACCACACCACACGCAGCACATACAAAATAAAGTTTTCCCCCCCCCCACACCACACACACCCGTATCCACATTAGGGTAGGGAAATGCCCCGCAGAGTGTTTTCGGCGAAGGAGGCATTAGCCATACTTGCCTCAGACTCTGAAAGCATCTCAGAGGACGATGAAGACCCCACTTTCCTTATTTAATTGTCCTCCTCATCATCTAGTTCTGATGATGAGCCACCAAGGCGGCGAACTCGCCACCGTGCGGTGCCGCAAACCTCCTCTGCCCTTGACCCTGTGCCCCATACTAGTATGAGTCCCCCTGGCGCTCATACTAGTGAAGCCCCCCAGCCACGTTCACTGGTGCATCATACCGGCGAACTTGTCTGGACTCAGCCAGCGGACCACGAGCCTGTGATTCCTGAGTTTGTGGCAACTCAGGAATCAAAATTAACATTGTCGGGTTCACTGAAATTGACTTTCTGTCCTTTTTTCAGTGACTACTTTGTTAATTTGATGGTTACACAGACGAATCTGTATGCCCAACAGTTCGTCGCCGCTAACCCGGGCTCATTTTTAGCTAGACCCGGCGGCTGGACTCCAGTCGATGCAGCCGAAATGAGGACCTTTTGGGGCCTCGTGCTGCATATGGGTATAGTTAAAAAACCCAGTGTCAGGCAATATTGGAGTGGGGACGTCTTTTACCAGACACCCCTCTACAGTATGGCCATGACACGTTCCCGGTTCGAGGCCATTCGGGGAGGTTTGCATTATGCTGATAATGCGGCATGTCCCCCCCCCGAACTGATCCTGCGTATGACCACCTGTATAAAATCAGGCCGGTCATCAATCACTTTGGGGCCAGATTTTGGGAGGCCTATGTCCTGGGGCGGGAGGTCGCTATTGATGAGTCTCTCATCAGCTTTAAAGGGGAGACTCCGCTTCCGGCAATACATCCCTACCAAGCGAGCGCTGTATGGCGTGAAGATGTATAAACTTTGCGAGAGTACCTCCGGGTACAAGATACCCATTTTGAACCCCCAGAATGTCTCCCCACTCTGGGTGTTAGCGGGAAAATAGTTTGGGGCCTTTTGCACCCATTGCTAGATAAAGGTTACCACCTATACGTGGATAACTTTTATACTAGTATCCCTCTCTTCACATCCCTCGCCGCCAGATCGACGGTCGCTTGTGGGACAGTCCGGAAGAATCAAAGAGGCCTTCCGCCCCATCCCCTACATGCTCCTATCCCGTCCCGTGCCTTTTCCCATGAGAACTTGTTGTTGGTCCGGTATGAGGACAAGAGGGATGTCCTTATGTTCACCACAATTCATGGGAAAGGCAGCACCCCTGTCCCTGTGCGAGGTACCGCGGGACCGGTCCTCAAGCCCGATTGTATTCTGGACTACAATCGGTATATGGGGGGGGGGTCTACATGGTACAGGTTGCCATGTACAACTCTTTTATACTGTACAAGTACGCTGGCAACACAGGGACATACCTGCAGTTCCAAGAGGTAGTTCTAAGGGCCCTCATTTTTGGTGACTGCCAAGGAACGGGTCAGAGCACCTCTGGAACTTTAGGTCCCCGGATCGTCCCCGGCCAACACTTTCCAGGTGTGATCCCCAACACTAGAAGGTCGGGACGAACCCAGAAGAAATGCAGAGTGTGTCACAGGAAGGGGAGACGGAGGGACACCACCACTCAGTGTGACACTTGCCCCGATCATCCGGGCCTCTGCATAGGCTGCTTCAGGGAGTATCACACTTCCATGGAGTACTAAATTTTCCATCCTTTGCCCTAATTTTCATTCCCCAGAATTCGGCTCCAATGTACCAGTCCAGGGTACATTGACTTCCAAATTTTATACCAAAATACCCCCCCCCCCCCCCCCAAAAAAAATAAAAAAAAAAACCTTTTTCCCCAATACCTTTTTTTTCTTCCCCCTAAAAAATGGGCCATGGGACACAGAGTCAACAGCATTGGAGGTTTGCAGTTGCCTCAAATGCGCAACGCTCTCTCCCCCCACCTCAGCGGGTTGCGCATTTGAGGTAACAGAATAGGGACGGCCCCACACATCCCCTTCCCAGAATGAGGATTCAGAGTATAGGGTTTGGGACGGGCATCATTTTTTCTTTTGGCTGTACTCTGGGTCATCATTCTGGGAAAATAATTGGCATATCAGTAAAATTGCAATTTTCTTCCCCCCATAGTACACTTCCTCAATTCCTGGAAAATAAATGAAGGGAACACCCGACTGTTCCAAATCTCCACTTCACCCTATACACCTTCCCTAGGGGGTGTACTGTTTGTAATAGGTTCACATGTGGGTGTTCCTTTCTTGTATTTTCCTTTGAATGTATGTAACTGTTAGGTCCATAACAAACATCCGCCTCAAATGCGAAGAGTTCTCGCTGATTTCTGTCGTATTTCCAGGCGACAATTCGGAGTCACATGTTAGTTGTTCCCAGAAAGATGAAGCAGAGCTTAGGTTGAAAATTGCAATTTTCAAAAGCTACCCTTCATCCATTCCTGGAAAATAAATTTAGGAAACACCTGTGCGTTAAAAATGTCCTCTTTACCCCTATACCCATTCCTCAGGGTAGGTACTTTCTGTAATTGTGTCACATGTGGGTGTTTCATTTTTGTATTTTCCTCAGAATGTATGTAACAGTCAGCTACTGATATGCCATAGGCCACAAATGCAAACAGACCTGTATGACTTCTGAGCCTTGTTGTGCGCCCGCCCAGCACGTTACCCCATATGTGGATGTATTTTTATAGTCAGGGGAAAAAGCCCTCAAAAATTTGTAACCCAATATCTCATATTACCCCTTGTGAAAATGTAAAAAATTGGGTAACCCCAGCATTTTAGTGTAAAAAAAAATCTAATTTTTCAATTTATGGCCCATTTTTCTAAAAACCTGTGAGGTGTTATTTCCCACTGTACCCCTTGTTACGTTCATTGAGGGGTGTAGTTTCTAAAATGGTGTCACATGTGTTTTTACATGACCCCCAACTTCAATTTCAACAAAATTTCACTCCTATTCTGAGCATTGTAGTGCGTCCACAGAGCAATTTACATCCACATATGGGGTATTTTTTTTTCTCAGACGAAGTTGTTCTACAAATTTTGGGGGCCTTCACTTTGCTGCTATTCCTGTGAAACACCTGAAGGGTTAAAACACTGACTGAATGTAATTTTGAATACTTTGGGGGGGGGGGGGGGTGCAGTTTTTATAATGGGGTCATTTGTGGGGTATTTCTAATATGAAGATCCTTCAAATCCACTTCAAACCTGAACTGGTCCCTGAAAAATATCGAGTTTGAAAATTTTGTGAAAAATTGGATAATTTCTGCTGAACTTTGAAGCCCTCTGATGTCTTCCAAAAGTAAAAACTCATCAATGTTATGATGCAAACATAAAGTAGACATATTGTATATGTGAACCCAAAAAATTATTTTGAATATCCATTTTCCTTACAAGCAGAGAGCTTCAAAGTTAGAAAAATGCAAAATTTTCATTTTTTTCCCATCAAATCTGGGGATTTTTCACCAAGAAAAGATGCAAGTTACCAAAATTTTTTACCACTATGTTAAAGTAGAATATGTCACGAAAAAACAATCTCGGAATCAGAATGATAAGTAAAAGCATTCCAGAGTTATTAATGTTTAAAGTGACAGTGGTCAGAATTGCAAAAAACGTCGGAGTCCTTAAAGGGGTACTCCGCCCCTAGACATCTTATCCCCTATCCAAAGGATAAGGGATAAGATGTCAGATCGCCGGGGTCCCGCTGCTGGTGACCCCGGGGATCGCTGCTGCAGCACCCTGCTATCATTACTGCGCAGAGCAAGATCGCTCTGCACGTAATGAGGGGCAATACAGGGGCCGGAGCATAGTTACGTCACGGCCCGCCCCGTCAATACAAGTCTATAGGAGGGGGCGTGGCGGTCGTCACGCCCCCTGCCATAGACTTGCATTAAGGGGACGGGCCGTGATGTCATGAGGGGCGGAGCCATGACATCACGCTGCTCCGGCCCCTGTATCGCCCGTCATTACGCACAGAGCGAACTCGCTCTGTGCAGTAATGATGGCGGGGTGCGGCAGCGGCGATCCCCAGGGTCCCCAGCAGCGGGACCACGGTGATCTAACATCTTATCCCTTATCCTTTGGATAGGGGATAAGATGCCAGGGGCGGAGTACCCCTTTAAGGTGAAAAAGGGCTAAGTTCTTAAGGGGTTAACCTCTTAAGGACTCAGGGTTTTTCAGTTTTTGCACTTTCGTTTTTTCCTCCTTACCTTTTAAAAAATCATAACCCTTTCAATTTTCCACCTAAAAATCCATATTATCGCTTATTTTTTGCATCACCAATTCTACTTTGCAGTGAGTCATTTTACCCAAAAATTCACGGCGAAACGGAAAAAAAAAAAAATCATTGTGCGACAAAATCGAAGAAAAAACGCCATTTTGTAACTTTTGGGGGCCTCCGTTTCTACGCAGTGGAAAAATGACACCTTATTATTCTGTAGGTCCATACGGTTAAAATGATACCCTACTTATATAGGTTTCATTTTGTCGTACTTCTGGAAAAAATCGTAACTACATGCAGGAAAATTTATACGTTT
This sequence comes from Hyla sarda, assembly GCF_029499605.1. Classification (NCBI taxonomy): domain Eukaryota; kingdom Metazoa; phylum Chordata; class Amphibia; order Anura; family Hylidae; genus Hyla; species Hyla sarda. The sequence goes on along the minus strand of NC_079189.1, from coordinate 242,604,312 downwards.
AAAAAGGTCATCTTCTGACCCCTATAACTTTTTAATTTTTCCACGTACAGGGCGGTATGAGGACTAATTTTTTGCGCCGTGATCTGAAGTTTTTATCGGTACGATTTTTGTTTTGATCTGACTTTTTGATCACTTATTATTCATTTTTTAATGGTATAAAAAGTGACCAAAAAGAAGCTTTTTTGGACTTTGGAATTTTTTTGCGCGTACGCCATTGACCGTGCGGTTTAATTAATTATATATTTTTATAGTTTGGACATTTACGCACGCGGCGATACCACATATGTTTATTTTTTTTAATTTACACTGTTATTTTTTTTTATGGGAAAAGGGGGGTGATTCAAACTTTTTATTAGGGAAGGGGTTAAATGACCTTTATTAACACTCTTTTTTTGCAGTGTTATAGGTCTCATAGGGACCTATAACACTGCACACACTGATCTCCTATGCTGATCACTGGTGTGTATTAACACGCCTGTGATCAGCGTTATCGGCGCTTGACTGCTCCTGCCTGGATCTCAGGCACGGAGCAGTCATTCGTCGATCGGACACAGAGGAGGCAGGAAAGGGCCCTCACGGTGTCCTGTAAGCTGTCCCGAACAGCCCGACTGACTAGCCGGGATACTTTCACTTTCGAAGCGGCGGTCACCTTTGACCGCCGCTTCTAAAGGGTTAATACCGCACATTGCCGCGATCGGCAAAGTGTGGTATTAGCCGCGGGTCCCGGCCGTTGACGAGTGCCGGGACCGACGCGATGTGATGCTTCATATCGCGGGAACCGGCGCAGGACGTAAATATACGTCCTGCGTCGTTAAGGGGTTATCCAGGAATTTTTTTTTTTTTTTTTTACATATCAACTTGTTCCAGAAAGTTAAACAGATTTGTAAATTACTTCTATTAAAAAATCTTAATACTTTTAGTACTTATGAGCTTCTGATGTTGAGTTGTTCTTTTCTGTCTAAGTGCTCTCTGATGACACTTGTCTCGGGAACTGTCCAGAGTAGAAGCAAATCCCCATAGAAAACCTCTTCTACTCTGTGGAGAGATGTCAGCAGAGAGCACTGTTGCCAGACAGAAAAGAAAAACTAAAATTCAGCAGCTGATAATTATTGGAAGGATTAAGTTTTTTTTAATAGAAGTCATTTACAAATCTGTTTAACTTTCTGGAGCCAGTTGATATAAAAAAAAAAAAAAAAAAAAAAAAAAAAAAAAAAAGTTTTTTCCTGGTATACCCCTTTTTAACCCGTTAAGGACCTAGGGCCCCGGCTTTCTGGTACTTAATGACCCAGGACGTATCCATATACCCGTGGGAATTTCGGTCCCTGCCACGTGCCGGGATGCCTGCTGATATTGTTCAGCAGGCATCCCGTGCAAATGCCGAGGGGGGGGGGGGGTCATCCAGCCAATAGCAGCCGACAGGGGAGGGGTTAACTGCATCTTCTTGCAGCTCTGCCCATTAACTCAGTTTAGTCAGCGGGCAAAGCTGCTCGAAGGTGCCAGGGACCCTCAGGGAAGAAGATCTGCAGGGACAGAGCAGGGAAAGAACACACTCCAGGGCAAGGTAGGAGTGAGTGTAAAAAAGTTTAAAATAAAAAAAATAAAAAAAAGTCCCCCCCTGACCCCCTAATAGGTCCCCAAGGGTCCACCATAAATTTTTCAGTGTGACTCGGGCCCTATTAGGGGTTCAGGGCGCTGCATTTGCCCCCCCCCCCATTTTTTTTTGTCCGCAATTTAATTTCCTCCCTCATATAACTGTGTGTGATTTCTAATCACACACAGTTATATCTAATAGTTACACCAAGCACTCACTACAAACATCCCCCCGCCACACACACACACTCCCCCCCCCCCCCCCCCCCCCTAGTTTGTTGGCGACTCCGGAATCCGAATTGACACGGCTGGGTTCACTGAATTTGACTTTCAGTTATTTCTTCAGTGACAGCCTGGTCAATCTAATGTTGGAGCAGCAGACAAATCTGTACGCCAGGCAGTTCATCGCCCACCACCCTGATTCTTTTTTTGGCTAGGTCCAATGAATGGTATGCCGTCAGTGCAGCCGAAATGAGGACATTTTGGGGCCTCGTGCTGCACATGGGCCTGGTCAAAAAGCCAAGTGACAGGCAGTTCTGGAGCGGGGACGTCCTATACCAGACCCCGCTGTACAGTATGGCCATGGCACGGAAGCGGTTCAAGGCCATTCGGAATTGCCTTCATTACCCCTAGGTGATCCTGCCTATGACCAGCTTTACAAAGTGAGGCCAGTCATCGATCACTTTGGGGCCACATTTTTGGAGGCCTTCGTACCGCTTAGGGAGCTATCTGTAGATGAGTCTCTCATCAGTTTTAAGGGGAGACTCATATTTCGCCAGTATATTCCCTTGAAGCGGGCGCGGTATGGCGTGAAACTTTATAAACTTTGTGAGAGTACCTCCGGGTACACTTACAAGTTTAGGGTGTATGAGGGACGAGATTCCCGTATTGAACCACTAGATTGTTCCCCCACTCTGGGTGTTAGCAGGAAAATCGTCTGGGACCTTATGTACCCATTGCTGGATAAGGGTTACCACGTGTACGTGGACAACTTTTATACCAGCATCCCTCCCTTCACATCCCTTGCCGCAAGATCCACGTCTGCTTGTGGGACCATGCAGAAGAATCAGAGAGGCCTCCCTCTAAATTTTCTGCAGACACCTATGCCCAAGGGTGAGTCCCATGCCCTTGCCCATGAAAACCTGTTGCTGGTCAGGTATAAGGGTAAGAGGGATGTCCTTACGCTGACCACTATTCATGGTAACGGCAGCTCACCTGTCCCTGTGCGTGGTACCACAACAACGGTCCTCAAGCCAGATTGTATTCTGAACTACAATCGGTATATGGGGGGAGTTGATCTTTCTGATCAAATCCTGAAGCCATACAACGCCATGCGGAAAACACGTGTATGGTACAAGAAAGTTGCGGTCTACTTGGTACAGGTTGCCATGTACAACTCTTTTGTACTGTACCAGAACGCTGGCAGCACAGGGACATTCCTCCAGTTCCAAGAAGAAGTCCTAAAGGCCCTGATCTTTGCTGATCGGGAAAGAGCAGGGCGGACTTCCCAAGGAACTGAAGTTATAGGTGCCAGGATCGTCCCAGGCCAACACTTTCCAGGTGAAGTCCCCCACACTGGAAAGAAGGGACAAACCCAGAAAAAATGCAGTGTGTCACAGGAGGGGGATACGGAAGGACACCACCACTCAATGTGACACTTGCCCTGATCATCCGGGCCTCTGCATTAAAAACGGCTTCAGGGAGTATCACGCTTCCATGCGGTACTAAATTTTCCCTTTTCATTTAAATTTTCCATAATTTGACCCCAATGTACCAAGTCTAGAATACGTTCAAAATTTTAACCCCATAAAACCACTAAATTGCCCCCAAAAAATTTTCAGCAAAAAATAAATAAAAATAAACTGATAAGACCTCTGGGGGTATTTTTTATTTTTTTTAAATGGGTCACTGAGCCACTATCATCGGGGACTTATGTTCCCTCAAATGCGCAGCGCTCTCTCTCCACCTGAGCGGGGTGCGCATTTGAGGCAACAGGTTAGGGACGGTCACACACATCACATTCCCAGAAAGATGATTCAGAGCATAGGGTTTGGGGTGGGCATATTCTTTAGTTTAGGCTGTGCTCTGGGTCATCATTCTGGGAACATAACCCGTTTTATAATTTTATGTCCCACTGTACCCCATTTTAGTAACTTACCCCATGTAACGTTTATTAATTACCCCATGTAATGCCCCTTGAGGGGGGGTCCCACTGCTCTGGCTCCACAGGCAGTGATTTTGAAGCTCAAGGCCCCTGACTGCACTCCTGTTCTTTTGTGACCGGTCCAGATATGAGGTATGTCCTTATTCCAAAGTAATGTATTTACAAATTACGAATGCGAAAAATGAAGATTTTGAATTTTCTCCTTCACTTTGCTGCTATTCCTGTGAAACACCTAAAGGGTTAAAACACTTATTGAATGTCATTTTGGATACTTTGAGGGGTGCAGTTGTTATAATTGGGTCATTTGTGGGGTATTTCTAATATGAAGGCCTTTCAAATCCACTTCAAAACTGAACTGGTCCCTGAAAAATCCCGATTTTGAAAATTTTGTGAAAAATTGGAAAATTTCTGCTGAACTTTGAAGCCCTCTGATGTCTTCCAAAAGTAAAAACATGTCAACTTTATTATGCCAACATAAAGTAGACATATTGTGTATGTGGATTAATGTATAATTTATTTAGAATGTCTATTTTCCTTATAAGCAGAGAGCTTCAAAGTTAAAAAAAAAAAAAAAAAAATGCAAAATTTTTAATTTCCATAAAGTAGAATTTGTCACGAAAAAACTCTCTCTGAATCAGAATGAAAGGTAAAAGCATTCCAGAGTTATTAATGCTTGAAGTGACAGTGGTCAGATGTGCAAAAAATGGCCGGGTCCTTAAGGTATATTTGGGCTGGGTCCTTAAGGGGTTAAAGGCCCCTCACATGGCAGAATTTCCGAGAAGGATCTGGTGGATAAATTTTGCTTAGAAATTTTGTTGCACCACACGCCCATAGTTTGCTCCAAGGTGTTAAGGTGACAGTCAAATTTTACCTTCAAGCTAATATTGTAAACAGTTACACCCTCCACTTTCCCTGAAGAAAAATGTGAAACTCTATATTTTTATACAGAAACCACAACAATAGTAAAAGTGATAAATGCTGTCCTAAACACGCTACTGCGTCCACCTAATGGAATCATGCACATGGTAGTTCCCAATTCAATCCACAATTTCATTGGTCACTCCTTTCCCCCCCCCCCCCCCCCCAAGCAGTACAAATACGGATGAGAGAACAATCAGAATAACAAAGTGTACCCAAACAGGGCTCCCGAACCTTCCTATCACTGTTTAATGTGCTTGAAACATTATTACAGGCAATTTACTAATATATAGTGTGCTGAAGTTCTGAATCTGAAGAGTTTATTTCCACAGTGAAACAATGCCCCTGGTTCTTCCTCCAAAAGTGTAATGCTCAGCCAATCAGACAGCTGCAGATTGAGGGATAATGTCAATAGATACATAAGCCAGCAAGGTCTAACCGTGTTACATATTGCAAATGTGTTTGTTTCCATGCAGTGTGTTGTGCCAAGAGACATCATTTAGCAATCTACAATGTGTCCTCACATCTGGGGACTATAGAGGGGGTACTACCAACTCAAATTATTTATGCGTTTCCACACAGGTTTTTTCTGGAGTTTTTTGGAAAACTACCACTGCAGTTTTTAAGCCAAAGTCAGAAGTGGATACAGTAGGAAGAAGTCTAAGCCCTCCCTTTATATTTCCTATTCATTTGGAATGCACTTCTGGCTTTGGCTCAAAAACTAAAGAAGTGGTAGTTTTTTCCCATTAGATGCTAGGAAAAAACCTGTGTGAAAACCTAACCTTAAGGGGATTACATATTATTTCCAGGGTTAAAGGGGTACTCCGGCCCTGAGACATCTTATCCCCTATCCAAAAGATAGGGGATAAGATGTCTCACCGCGGGGGTCCTGCCGCTGGGGACCCACTAAATCTTTAATTCGCCACCCACCTGTTTGAGCTGCACGCCGCGGTGCCAGCTCGCAAACAGCCGGGTGGCGAACACGGGGCCGGAGTCACGCCACCTCCCATAGACCTGCATAGCAGGGGCGGGGGTTGACTTCATGCGGGGGCAGAGTCGTGACATCACAATACTACGGCCCCATGGTCGCCACCCGGCTTTTGTGAGCTGGCACCGCGGCGTGCAGCTCAAACAGGTGGGTGGCGAATACAAGATTTAGGGGGTCCCCAGCGGCAGAACCCCTGCGGTGACACATCTCCCCTATCCCTTGGATAGGGGGATAAGATGTCTCAGGGCCGGAGTACCCCTTTAGTGTTTTTTCCATGAGGAAAATGTTGCACATTCTACATTTAAGTTTGTCCAAACTTAAAACGGGCATGGAAAAAGTCCAGTTAGTGAATGTGAGCTAGCACTTCTCTGTCTGACAGGACAGGAGAGAGCACAGAGGCGTGCTATCAGACAGGAGAGAGCACAGAGGAGTACTAGCCCACCCTCAATCATACCTCCCAACCGTCCCAGATCCGGTGGGACATTCCCGCTTTTGGGGTGATGTCCCACATTTAACTGAACATGCCTCTTACGAGGCATCTACAGTTTAATGTGCCAATCGGTAAAGAGAGTTTGACAGGGTGAGGAGCCATTGGCTCCTTATCCTGTCAATCACTTGTGTCCGTGGCTACGGTAAGTTAGCCGACAAAAAAGGTTCGACCGTTACTCTGCGCTCCAGCGTGCGAGTGACATCAGACGCCGGAGCGCAGAGGAAGAGGAAAGAAGAAAAGAGGCAGTGAAGAGGGAGCCGCCAGAGTAGACAGGAAGATGAGAGAAGAGCCGCAGATGGTAAGTATAATGCGCAAAATGTAGAAAAGGATTCCTCTGAATGAAGACGCTTCTCCCGATGGATGTATTGAGGATATTTTATTGCAACACGTTTCAATCCCGAACCGGGATCTTCATCAAGCTTACAGTACACAAGACATAGACCGGTTATATACATGATGTGTTGACCATTTCCGGATCACCGGTAAACGGCAGTGTTCAAAATAGCAGGTAGACGTGCAAGTAACGTAAGTGCCGCATGCAGAAGAATAAATATAAACAAAAGAATAAAAACACATACAGTTAAAAATAATAAATCTAGAAAATCTACACATTTAAAAATACACTTCTAAAAAAATACACAAATCAAGTGAAATCGCTAAATTGCAAAGCTAATTCGATCCTACACCAGTAGATGTTACATTGGAGTTCATACACACTTGTAAGTGCAATGAGAAACCACTAGATGGCAGTGTAATGTACCAAAACAGAAGCATGAACAGCAAAGGTGCGGGATGAGATTCGGCCAGGCAAATACACACTCCGAGGTCAGACCACAAACTATAAGTATTATATATGATGGTATGCATTTGATGGGATAATAGATAAGTGTAACAAGAGAAGAAATGGTTACATACATGAATAATTGGGCTAATGAGAAACAATGTTGATTGTGCGGAGAGGATGAGCAAAGAAAAAAAAAGACATATTACTATGCGGGGACTACTGTGTACTCTGAATGAAATGTAATTCACACGGAATAATTTTTACATAAAAACAAACTAAAATATGGATAGATGGAGTAAGGGATTGTAAATAGATCTATACAATGACTTCTGAAAGTTCATTGAGCCCATCCGGAACGAGGGTACCCATGTGGTATATCCAGTAAACCTCCTTACGTTTCAGCTGTTCAAATCTATTTGAGAGATCCTTCGGAATCCTAAGGGGTGTAATGTTTAGGGGATGTTCAATATCTGGATGAACTTGGGCGCAATGCCTGGAGACTCCCATGTAATTGGAATTTATTTTGGATGTTATAACGATGTTTATTTAATCTGTGTAGGGCTTAGTTGTACGTCCTACATACTGAAGGAGACATGTGCATTGGAGAACATAAATTACATAATCAGACTGGCCAGTAAGTGGGTTTTTATATTAAAAGTTTCACCAGTTTTCTTGGAGGTTACAATTTTCTGTCCATGGGTTATTTCTGTGCAACATAAAAATGTCTTCTGTTGTATTTATAGATCCCTGGTTTGGTTAAAAAAAAAATCTGTGTGACTGCTAGTATTCGGACGTTGTTGTCGTAACTGTCGTTAGTGCCAGGAAACTCTTCAGGTTCGGTGCCCGTCTGTGGGTAAAGATGTTTTAAGGTGAGCATCCTGCTGGAGTACATGCCAGTGAGTTCTTAATATTTTTTATGTCTGTGGTCCTACTGTTCTATGTGGTAATAAAATTGGCTGCATATTTCTGGGTCTGTTCTCTCTTTTTTGGCACTATGCAGTTTTTTTCATCATGAAGTTTAGCTTTATCGAAGGCATTTTAAATGATTTGCGTTGGATACTTTTTTGATTTAAAACGTTCCTTTAAAATACGGGATTGTGCATAAAAATCACTATCCTTTGTGCAATTTTTCCTTATGCGGTGGTATTGACTAAAAGGTATATTTTGGATCCATTCCTTGTAATGGCCACTTAAAAATTCCAGGTAGCTATTCGCATTCACTGATTTAAAATGGGTATGAGTAAAAAAAAGATTGCTGGTCATGGGATATACATATATCTAAAAACGTAATTGTTTCTGTATTGGTCTCCATAGTAAAGGAGATGCCCCAGTCATTGTTGTTAAGGGTCTCTAAAAGCAAAGTCTCAGACCCAGTGGGGCCGGCCCAGATGAAGATGGAGATAGTAGAGGGTTAATTGAAATATATAGCTGCTCAAAAGACCCCATAAAAGAGGTTAGCGAAAGAAGGAGCCACTTTGGCCCCCCATCGCTGTGCCGATCTCCTGATGATACATTTTATATATAAATTATAATTCCGTCTGAATTAAATTTAATTCAGAGTACACAGAAGTCACCACATAGTAATAGGTCTTTTTTTCTTTGCTCATCCTCTCCACATAATCAAAATTGTTTCTCATTAGCCCATTTATTCATGTACTTAACCATTTCTTCTCTTGTTAGTCTTATCGATTATCCCATCAAATGCATAACATCATATATAATACTTATATTTTGCGGTCTGACCCCGGAGTGTGTATTTGCCCGGCCGAATCTCATCCCGCACTTTTGCCGTTCATGCTTCTGTTTTGGTACATTACACTGCCATCTAGTGGTTTCTCATTGCACTTACCAGTGTGTATGAACTCCAATGTAACATCACCATCTACTGGTGTAGGATCGAATTAGCTTTGCAATTTAGCTATTCACAGATGTGTATTTTTTAGAAGTGTATTTTTAAATGGGTAGATTTTCTATATTACTTTTAACTGTGTTTTATTCTTATTTTGTTTCTATTTATTTATTCTTCTGCATGCGGCACTTACGTTACTTGCACGTCTACCTGCTATTTTGCACACGGCTGTTTACTGGTTATCACGTCATGTATATAAACTGTCCATGTCTTGTGTACTGTATGCCTGATGAAAATCCTGGTTCAGGATTGAAACACTTTGCAATAAAATATCCACAATACATCCATCGGGAGAAGCGCCTTCATTTAGAGGAATAATTTTCTACATTTTCCGCATTGTTTCTTCACTAACTGACTGACATCACCCCCGGGAGTTCCTTGTGGCAGCTACCCTCCACCTTTCCTTCCAGACGCTACTGTAGGTGTTGTGCCCTGAGCGCAACACCTAAGAGTAGGACCCTTAAGGTTTTTTTTTTTTTTTTTTTTTTTTTTAAACACAGTTTGCATCTCCAAAACAGTTCTCATTAGGGTCACCCGTTCATGCGCACTATAACCCAATACACCGGATTATAGTGCTGGTGAACACGAGACCAGTGCAGGGTCTCTGACTGCTATACCTACCTACAGTCCTGAGCTCCCCCTCTTCCAGCACTGACTTGTGCTTTGTGGCTAACCCCCCGGCTAGATTTAAATATTCAGAAGCACCGGTCATGTGAGCACACGTGACCGGCGCTTCTGAATATTTAAATCTAGCCGGCAGGCCCGCCTCAAAGCGCAAGTCAGCACTGGAAGAGGAGGACCTTTGGAAGATCGGGGCTCCGGACTGCAGGTAGGTATAGCAGTCCAAGACCCTGAATCGGTCTCCTGTTCGCCAGCACTATAACCCGGTGTAGCACGTTATAGTGCAGGCGAATTGGTGACAGTTTTCCTTTAAGGCAACAAGCCAAGGCTCCTGGCATAAAAAAAAAAAAAAGGTGGGTGTAGATGAGTATGTCTGCAGCTCAGTTAATCACTGAATATAGCAATGTCCAACCAGTGATTGGGGGAGCAGCAGTGTGACGTATTGGGCCCTGGCACGAAGAAAAATATTGGAGCAAGGGGTCAATACGTCACATTACAGCTCAGCTAATCATTGGCTAAAGCAGGACACTGCTATGGCCAGTGATTTGCCGAGCTGCAGTCTGACACATTTAACCCTAGGCCCAGGAAGATCACAGCAGAGGCAGGGATTAGAGAGGGGTGAATTTTTGAAAAATTCGATTCGGCCAAATTGCCAAATTTTCCTAAAAAATGTCTATTTCTCGGCTACAGAGAGCCTCAATAGGGGTGTAGAACACATTGCCTTGTTGTAACACGCATAGGGATTGTGCTGTGTTAGTGAAATAATACTGTTATTCAGTATGACATGCAGATTAGAGGTGTCGCTATTAGAATCACTCGCAGAGCAGCACAATGACAGAGCCTCAGTATGAGGAGACAATATAGTGGCTGAATGACCCAGCCTGGAGGTGGCAACAGCCTGACAAGACCATAGGGCCTCACAATTGAAAAGATTAAAGATATTTAACAATAACCTAAAAAGTTTTCTTTAATGTGCCAGCAGCATGAGGAGACCACATGGTGGCACAGTGACACAGCCTCGAGTTGGCAGCAGCAAAAGGAGACCATATAGTGACAATGACACAGCCTGGAGGTGGCGGAAGCATGAGGAGAGCATATGGTGGCAGAATGAGACAGCCTTAAGGTGGCATCAGCAGCATCAGGAGTCCTGAAAGTGATCCGGTGACAGAGTGGGGCTGTGGGTGGCAATACTAGTACCCGTGACGAAGGTGGGTGAAAAAGGAGAGCTTGGCATCAGATGGGTGGTAGGATTAGAATAGTAGCTGACGCAGAAGAAAAAGGGTCTCTTTTACAAAAAAGTGTTAGTGTGCACAGCACAAGTAAGTATGGAAGCCAGAGATGAGCGAAGTTACAGTGATTAGATTAGTCACGAACCTCACGGCTCGGCGGTTGCTGACTTCAGCCGGCATAAATTAGTTCTGCTTTCAGGTGCTCCGGTGGGCTGGAAAAGGTGGTAACAGTCCTAGGAGACTCTCCTAGGACTGTATCCACCTTTTCCAGGCCACCGGAGCATCTGAAAGCTGAACTAATTTATGCAGGCTAAAGTAAGCAACCGCCGAGCCGTGAGGTTCATGACGAATCGAATCACTGTAACTTCACTCATCTCTAATTGAGGATATGAATTAGCTAAAACTTAACCTTTATTAGGATAAAATATATGTACCCTCGCCGCCCCCCAATTTTTTTTTATTTAACAAAAAGGAAATGTGTGCCAGCTACACCACCAAGTATTGATGTGATGCAAAGGCCTCTAAAAAGGTGGAAGGGAGCATCATATGGGCCATTGTAACCGGTGGGGGTAAAAACTTCCCCTGTAAGACCCTACTCTTGCACTATTAATTCCCTTCTTGGCAAGTGTTACTTGCCCTAAAAAGGGCAGGCCCACACAGGAACCTCTCCCTATTCCCAACTAAAAACCCTGGAAAATGGCAGTGTATTAAGGTGTAAATAGGGATAGGTTCCTGTGTGGGGCCGCCCTTTTTAGAGCGAATAACACTTGCCACTTCGCTTTTTCCCATTGATGGCTATGGAGTATTAATATTGCGAGAGTAGGGCCTTACAGGTTAAGTTTTTACCTGCACCTGTTACAATGGACCATACGTTGTTTCCTTCCACCTTTTAGAGGTCTTTCCATCACATTAATACTTGGTGTTGTAGGTGGCACATGGTGTTTTTATTGCACACCTTTCCTTTTGTTAGATTTCAAAACATTATTGGGTCCATATATTTTATCCTAGTAAAAGTTAAGTTTTAGCTAATGCATATCCTCAATACTTCCTTGTGGCCTAATGCGGAGCAATTTCTGTAACTGGGGACCAGCACCTTAATGAGGTTTTGCACTATCCATGGCAGCACAAAGAGAGCCTGGAGGTGGTAGCATCAGCATTTGGATACCATATGGCAGCACAATGACAGAGCCTGGAGGTGGCAACATCAGCATAAGGTGACCATATGGCAGCACAATGAGGGAGACTGAAGGGGGCAACATCAGCATGAGGAGACCATATAGCAGCTCAATGACAGAGCCTGGAGGTGGCAGCAGCAGTATGAGGGCCATGCCAACTGAGTGTTGAGTCTGAGGAACCCACCAACTGTTGTCACTTGAGATGCAGCGGATGACCGAGTGAACAAAATCAATCACGGCTGCTGGGTTGCTGGTCGAGACACAACCGCTATCTGACATCGGGAGCTCAGACCTCTCACTGCGACTCCTGCTGCCACACGCCCCTACCCTGCTGCGAGCTCTGCCTGCGCCTGATGAATTTAGGCCTCTGCCACTCCTCTGTGCACGTCCTGGCACTTCTCTGCCTGACATACTTATACACCAGATGAGTGTGTATATGTAAAACTTATGAGAGGAGGACAATGCGGTCGACTACTCTTAAAACTGTATTAGACTACAGAAACAAGTCTGTAGCTTTGTCTGGCTTTTAACAGTAACTAGGCCCAAATTAGTTTTTCAGGAATAAAAATAAATAAATAAAAAACTTCCACCATATAGGTGTACCTACACTTTACACTGCAGCAGTGGAGTCACTGTGGGACATATATCAAAGAATTTACACAGTTTTTTTTGTGTAAATTCTTGCGCAAGCTGTTTTTTGCGTATTTTTTTTTGCATACAGTCTGATAAAGCATTTCCTCCTGATGTCGCGATAGGGGGCACCTTGGAGGGACATCTATAGTAGGCACGGATTTATAAACTGCGTACTCTTCCTTTACACCCAAAAATTTTCCGCAAGTACCTTTTTTTGGTACACAAATATAAGCCATCTTGGACTGCACTTAGCAATTCACTCAAAAAATGGAATCCATGATTTAGAGCATCTCGCTGAGATTACTCTGCTTCTGCCGCTAGTCAGATTATCTCTGTGATACTTAAAATCTTTTCCATGTACCTTTTAAAAACAATGGATTATGGACACTTGTGATCACCCGTTCACCCGCAGTCTAACCCGATAATACACCAGGTTATAGTGCAGGTGAAATACTTCCAGGCACAGATCACACTTCACACTGTGTAAAATTCAAACTTCCCGCTGTTCTTGATGAGAGAGCAGGAGATTACACCTGTGTAATGAAACCATGGTGACCATACAGCGGATATACCACTGTAATGTGCAGGGAGGGAGAAGTACAGCTGTTAGGTCTATGTATATGTGTGATTGTGTGTATGTAGGAGAGCTGAGTGTGTTATGTGTGTATGTAGCAGAGCTGAGTGTGTTATGTGTATGTAGCAGAGCTGAGTGTGTGAATGTGTGTATGTAGCAGAGCCGAGTGTGATCCGGTGTATGTAGCAGAGTTGAGTATGTGCGTGGTCATGCTTACATATAAAATCACACATTCAGCTCTGCTGCATACCCATGTTGCACACTAAATTTCTGCTACCAGGGTGCCTCCAGCTTTTGCAAAACTCCCAGCATGTCAAGTTTTGCAACACTTGGAGGCATTCTGGTTGGTAAAAACAGATAGAGGTAAGGGGGACAGATTTTTCAGCAAAATTACATATTTTATAAACCCAGACATTCTGGGGGAGATTCACAAAAAATACTATAATTTCTGTTACAGCGATATTATTCACACCTTTTTTTTTTCTCCTCAAATTTTCAAAGGTCTCTTTTGCTGCTTTGAAAATTCATTTTTGCACCACTTTTTTTGTGCCAAAATTGTCGATTTTTGCGTCAACTTTTACATCCAAGAAAATTCTGGTGGACGCATCTCGCGAAATATTCCATGGTTACTAGTGTCCAGACAAGCGATAACTGTATAAAACATTTCTAAGCTTAAATGTGAGTGCAGGTGCAGTGAAGATTAAAAAAAATATATATTTTTTTTAATAACATTTTTCAATAATTCTTTTTTTATAATTACTTACATAACACCTCCCCCCCCCCAAAAAAAAAAAACATAACTACAACCATTTCTGTAATTTCTACACTATCAAAAAGCTGGTGTGAAATTTTTGATGTAAACTGGACTCACCCCACGTATAAATATCATGTAAAGCAGAAAATATACGTGGACACGCCCACTTTTACAAAACTGATGTGAACAGTGTAAACCGCAGCACAAAGCTGTAAATAGAGATAGGTTCCTGTGTGGGGCGAATGACACTTGCGCTTTTTCCTCATTTACGGCTATGGAGTATTAATATTGCGAGAGTAGGGCCTTACAGGTTAAGTTTCTACCTGCACCTGTTACAATAGACCATACGTTATTCCCTTCCACCTTTTAGAGGTCTTTCCATCACATTAACCCCTTAAGGACCAAGGACGTACAGGTACGTTCTTGGTCCTTCTCCCATGATATAACCCTGCATCATATCACGGCGGGACCGGCGTCATAGTGAAGCCGGGACCCGCCGCTAATAGCGCGCAGCGCCGCGTGCTATTAACCCTTTAGCCGCGCGCTCAGAGCTGAGCTGCGCGGCTAAAAGTGAAAGTAAAAGCTGCCGGTCAACTCAGTGGGCTGTTCGGCATAGCCGCGGCAAAATCGCGGCATCCCGAACAGCTTACAGGACAGCGGGAGGGCCCCTACCTGCCTCCTCGCTGTCCAGGCATGAGCAGTCAAGCGGCAGAATCATGGATCACTCGTTTTCTATGAGAAACCAGTGATCAATGATAAAGATCAGTGTGTGCAGTGTTATGGGTCCCTATGGGAGCTATAACACTGCAAAAAAAAAGTGAAAAAAAAAGTGAAGATTTAACCCCTCCCCTATTAAAAGTTTGAATCACCCCCCTTTTCCCATAAAAAAAAAAAAAAAAAGTGTAAATAAAAATAAAACATATGGAATCACCACGTGCGGAAATGTCCGAATTATAAAAATATATAGTTAATTAAACTGCTTGGTCAATGGCGTACGCGCAAAAAAATTCCAAAGTCCAAAATAGTGCATTTTTGGTCACTTTTTATATCATTTAAAAATGAATAAAAAGCGATCTGTAAGTCCTATCAATGCAAATATGGTACCGTTAAAAACTTCAGATCACGGCGCAAAAAATGAGCCCTCATACCGCCCCATACACGGAAAAATAAAAAAAAAGTTATAGGGGTCAGAAGATGACAATTTTAAACGTATTAATTTTCCTGCATGTAATTATGATTTTTTCCAGAAGTACGACAAAATCAAACCTATATAAGTAGGGTATCATTTTAATCGTATGGACCTACAGAATAAAGATAAGGTGTCATTTTTACCGAAAAATGTACTACGTAGAAACGGAAGCCCCCAAAAGTTACAAAACTGCGTTTTTTTTTTTTTTATTTTGTCGCACAATGATTTTTTTTTCAGTTTCACCGTAGATTTTTGGGTAAAATGACTGACGTCATTACAAAGTAGAATTGATGACGCAAAAAATAAGCAATCATATGGATTTTTAGGAGCAAAATTGAAAGAGTTATGATTTTTTTTAAAGGCAAGGAGCAAAAAACGAAAATGCAAAAACGGAAAAACCCCCGGTCCTTAAGGGGTTAATACTTGGTGTTGTAGGTGGCACATGGTGGTTTGTTTGTTTTTTGCACACCTTTCCTTTTGTTAGAATAAAATATATGGACCCAATAATGTTTTGAAATCTAATAAAAGTTACGTTTTAGCTAATGCATTTCCTCAATACTTCCTTGTGGTCTCACTATCCATGGCAGCACAAAGAGAGCCTGGAGGTGGTAGTATCAGCATGAAGATATCATATGGCAGCACAATGACAGAGCCTGGAGGTGGCAACATCAGCATGAGGTGACCATATGGCAGCACAATGACAGAGCCTGGAGGTGGAAGCAGCAGTATGAGGGCCATGCCAACTGGACTCACCCCACGTATAAATATCATGTAAAAGCAGAAAATATTAGTTAACACGCCCACTTTTACAAAACTGACGTGAACAGTGTAAACCGCGGCACAAAGCTCTTTGAAAATGTGGTCGATACTTTTCGCGCAAAAAATGATTTAATTTTTTGGCGCAAAATTCTTTGAGAATCTCCCCCTCTGTGTACTTTATACATATTTATGATTTTACTATTATGCAGAGTTTTGTTCAGAACACACTGCTGCTCCAACACTTCTAGCTATGAGCAGTGTACCGTGTTAGAAGGAGTGTACGGTGGAGCGAGGGTGGGGCATTTCTATATGTGCACAAATTTTTTCAAAGGACGTGCACAACTTAAGTAAATCTTGAGCAAGAGTGTAAATTAGATAGCAGTGTAAAGGGGTAGATCTGTGTCTACAATAGACACATAATGATACATGCCCCCCACTGTGTATTGCTTTTATGCAGTGATTTGGGCTTGTGGTGAATCGCTGCTGTGAAGCTGTATTTCTGTGCAACACACACAATGCTCTCTCTCCCCCTACAGTGAAATGCTCTCTCAAATAAAACGCTGATGTGACTGTCCGAAGATGGCTGCCGCTTATATAGGGCTGTGACATCACAGGGGTGGCTGGCTGCATGCTGCATGTGATTCAGGGTCATCCGGCCTACCCAGAGTTCCTTGCCCCAGGCCCTCACCTGTGGATCCACCATTTTATTTGCCCTGGAGCCTGGACTGAACTAAATGGAGTTTAATGAAGCGATTCGTGTGATCAAATCATGGCAATATTCGGATTCGTGGGAAGCTAATTTTTCCTGAAATATGTAATGAATTCAGATTTGTCAGATTCGATTCCCTCATCCCTAGCAGAGATACCAGGAGTCGGTGCAATTTTTTGGGCATTTAAAGAAAGGAAGACAGAAAAAAAAAAAAAAAAAAAAAAGTTCATCTCCTTAAGGACACAGCCCATTTTCACCTTAAGGACCAGAGCGTTTTTTTGCACATCTGACCACTGTCGCTTTAAACATTGATAACTCTGGGATGCTTTTACTTTTCATTCTGATTCCGAGATAGTTTTTTCATGACACATTCTACTTTATGTTAGTGGTAAATTTTTGTCGATACTTGCATCATTTCTTGATGAAAAAAATTCCCAAATTTAGCATTTTTCTAACTTTGAAGCTCTCCGCTTGTAAGGAAAATAGACATACCAAATAAATGATATATTGATTCGCATATATAATGTGTCTACTTTATGTTTGCATCATAAAGTTGACATGATTTTACTTTTGGAAGACATCAGAGGGCTTCAAAGTTCAGCAGCAATTTTCCACAAAATGTTCAAAATCTGAATTTTTCAGGGACCAAATCAGTTTTGAAGTAGATTTGAAGGGCCTCCATATTAGAAATACCCCACAAATTACCCCATTATAGAAACTTCACCCCTCAAAGTATTCAAAATGACATTCAATAAGTGTGTTTTTTAGGTGTTTCACAGGAATAGCAGCAAAGTGAAGGAGACAATTCTAAATCTTCATTTTTTTACACTCAAATGTTCTTATAGACCCAGTTTTTGAATTTTTAAAAAGGGGAAATAAGAGAAAAAGCCCCCCATAAATTGTAAGGGTGGAGGAGTGTTTAAACTAGGGACTTGGGGGGAGGGAACCTACAGCAAAAAGGGGGAAGATAGTGTAGATAGAGAGGTGGGAATTATAAATGTACCTGGGGGTGGAGCGGAGGGAGGGGTTAGAATAGTTAATAGGAATAGGCTTCATAGGAAAATAAAACTTACACCCTTGAATCCCATTAACCCCAATAACATAAAGGATGGAAATGTAAAGTGTATGTTCACAAATGCCAGAAGCCTAGCAAATAAAATGGGGGAGCTTGAGGCCTTGATACTGGAGGAACATATTGATATAGTTGGGGTCACTGAGACATGGCTGGACTCCTCGCATGACTGGGCTGTCAATCTGCAGGGGTTTACATTGTTTCGCAAGGATAGAATGAACAGAAAAGGTGGTGGAGTCTGTCTGTATGTAAGAAGTGGTATGAAAGTCAGTGTGAACGATGCCATAGTGTGTGATGATTCTGAGGATGTGGAATCATTGTGGGTAGAATTACAAAAGGAGGGAAATACTGAAAAAATAATATTTGGGGTAATCTACAGACCCCCTAATATCACTGAAGAGATAGAAGTTCGGCTTCATAAACAAATAGAGAGGGCCGCCCGGGCAGGTACAGTGGTAATAATGGGAGATTTTAACTATCCAGATATAGATTGGGGTCCGGGGTTGGCTAAAACTACAAAGGGGCGACAATTCCTAAATTTATTGCAGGATAATTTTATGGGCCAGTTTGTGGAGGACCCAACAAGAAGTGATGCCTTGTTGGATCTGATCATTTCCAACAACGCAGAGCTGGTTGGTAATGTAACTGTGCGGGAAAACCTTGGTAATAGCGACCACAATATAGTTACTTTTGACTTAAAATGTAGAAAACAAAGACAGGCGGGGAAGGCAAAAACATATAACTTTAAAAAGGCAAATTTCCCTGGGCTGAGGGCTGCACTACAGGACATAGACTGGGGGGAGGTGTTCTCAAATACTGATACAGAAGGTAAATGGGACATCTTTAAATTAACTCTAAATAACTATACAGCTAAATATATACCAAAGGGGAACAAATATAAACGATTGAAACTAAATCCTACATGGCTGACACATGATGTTAAAAGAGCAATAAACAGCAAAAAAATAGCCTTCAAAAAATACAAATCTGATGGGTCAGCGATAACATTTAAACAGTACAAGGAGCTTAATAAAATCTGTAAAAATGTAATAAAAACAGCAAAAATTCAAAATGAGAGACAGGTGGCCAAAGAAAGCAAAACTAATCCTAAATATTTTTTTAGATATATAAATGCAAAAAAACCAAGGACAGAGCATGTAGGACCCCTTAATAATGATAATGGGGAGGTTGTCACAGGCGATCAAGAGAAGGCGGAGCTACTGAATGGGTTCTTTAGTTCTGTATACACTATGGAAGAAGGAGCTGACATTGGCCAGGTCAGTGCTGGTAACACATCATGTAATGTACTGAACTGGCTTAATGTAGAGATGGTACAAGGTAAGTTAAGTGATATAAATGTAAGCAAATCCCCAGGACCGGATGGACTACACCCAAGAGTTCTTAGAGAGGTAAGTTCAGTAATATCTGTACCCCTGTTCATGATATTTAGAGATTCTCTGGTGTCTGGTATTGTGCCAAGGGACTGGCGCAAGGCGAATGTGGTGCCAATCTTCAAAAAGGGCTCTAGGTCTTCCCCAGGAAACTATAGACCGGTAAGTTTAACGTGCATTGTGGGTAAATTGTTTGAAGGACTTATAAGGGATTACATACAGGAATACATAGGGGATAATAGTATTATAAGTGATAGCCAGCATGGGTTTACTAAGGATAGAAGTTGTCAAACCAATCTAATTTGCTTTTATGAAGAGGTGAGTAGAAGCCTTGACAGAGGAATGGCTGTGGATATAGTGTTTCTGGATTTTGCTAAAGCGTTTGATACTGTCCCTCATAGACGTCTGACAGGTAAGTTAAGGTCTTTGGGTTTGGAAATTTTAGTTTGTAACTGGATTGAACACTGGCTCATGGATCGTACCCAGAGAGTGGTGGTCAATGATTCGTACTCTGATTGGTCCCCGGTTATTAGTGGTGTACCCCAAGGTTCAGTACTGGGACCGCTGTTGTTTAATTTATTTATCAATGATATAGAGGATGGTATTAACAGCTCTGTTTCTATCTTTGCAGATGACACCAAGCTTTGTAGCACAGTACAGTCTATAGAGGATGTGCATAAGTTACAAGATGACTTGGATAGACTAAGTGTCTGGGCATCCACTTGGCAAATGAGGTTCAATGTGGATAAATGTAAAGTTATGCATCTGGGTACTAATAACCTGCATGCATCGTATGTCTTAGGGGGGATTAAACTGGCAGAGTCACTGGTAGAGAAGGATCTGGGTGTACTTGTAGATCACAGACTACAGAATAGCATGCAATGTCAGGCTGCTGCTTCCAAAGCCGGCAGGATATTGTCATGTATCAAAAGAGGCATGGACTCAAGGGACAGGGACATAATACTCCCCCTTTATAAAGCATTGGTACGGCCTCACCTGGAATATGCTGTTCAGTTTTGGTCACCTGTCCATAAAAGGGACACTGCGGAGTTGGAAAGGGTGCAGAGACGCGCGACTAAACTAATATGGGGCATGGAACATCTTAGCTATGAGGAGCGATTAAAGGAGTTACAATTGTTTAGTCTTGAGAAGAGACGTTTAAGGGGGGATATGATAAACGTATATAAGTATATTAATGGCCCATACAAAAAATATGGAGAAAAACTGTTCCAGGTTAAACCCCCCCAAAGGACAAGGGGGCACTCCCTCCGTCTGGAGAAAAAAAAAAGTTTAGTCTCAAGGGGCGACACGCCTTCTTTACCGTGAGGACTGTGAATTTATGGAACGGTCTACCTCAGGAACTGGTCACAGCAGGAACAATTAACAGCTTTAAAACAGGATTAGATACATTCCTGGAACAAAATAAGATTAATGCTTATGAAGAAATATAAAATCTCATCCCTTCCCCAATATCGCGCCACACCCCTACCCCTTAATTCCCTGGTTGAACTTGATGGACATATGTCTTTTTTCGACCGTACTAACTATGTAACTATGTAACTATGTAACCCAATTTCTCATGAGTAAGAAAATACCTCATATGTGTATGTCAAGTGTTCGGCGGGCGCAGT
This sequence comes from Hyla sarda, assembly GCF_029499605.1. Taxonomy (NCBI): domain Eukaryota; kingdom Metazoa; phylum Chordata; class Amphibia; order Anura; family Hylidae; genus Hyla; species Hyla sarda. The sequence continues at coordinate 242,583,732 of NC_079189.1, read as the reverse complement.
AGAGGGCTCAGAAGGGAAGGAGTAACAATGGGATTTTGGAAAGTGAATTTTGTTGAAGTGGATTTTGTGGGGCATGTCACATTTAGGAAGCCCCGATGGTGCCAGAACAGCAGAAAACCTCCCACATGGCATACCATTTTGGAAACTACACCCCTCAAGGAAAGTAACAAGGGGTACAGTGAGATTTAACACCGCACAGATGTTTGACGACTTTGTTAGAGGTGGATGTGTAAATGAAGAAAAACATTTTTTTTTCACTAAAATGCTGTTTTTTCTCTCCAAATTTTTCATTTTTACAAGGGGTAATAGGAGAAAATGACCCCCAAAATTTGTAACCCCATTTCTTCTGAGTATGGAAATACCCCATGTGTGGAGGTCAAGTGCTCTGCGGGTGAACTACAATGCTCAGAAGAGAAGGAGCGCCATTGATCTTTTGGAGAGAGAATTTGTTTGGAATGGAAGTCAGGGGCCATGTGAGTTTACACAGCCCCCTTGGTGCCAGAACAGTGGCCCCCCCCCCACATGTGACCCCATTTTGGAAACTACACCCTCACAGAATTTAATAAGGGGTACAGTAAGTATTTACACCCCACTGGCGTTTGACAGATTTTTGGAACAGTGGTCCGTGAAAATGAAAAATTTAATTTTTCATTTGCACAGCCCACTGTTCAAAGATCTGTCAGACACCTGTGGGGCGTAAATGCTCACTGCACCCCTTATTACATTACGTGAGGGGCGTTTCCACAATGGGGTCACATGTGAGGGGGGGGGCATTGTTCTGGAACTATGGGGGCTTTGTAAACACACGTGGCCTTCAATTCCAGACAACTTTTCTCTCCAGGGAAAATTTCTCTCCAGAGAAGCCCAATAGAGCTCCTTCTCTTCTGAGCATTGTAGTTCGCCCGCAGAGCACTTTACATTCACATATGGGGTATGTTCTTACTCAGAAGAAATGGGGTTACAAATTTTGGGGGGCTGTTACCCTAAATTTTTAATTTTCATAACGGAAAAATAGGAAAACACCAGCATATTAGTGAAAAAAAGTCTTAAATTTTCCCATCAAAATTTAATGAAAATTCTTCAAACACCTGTGGGGTGTCAAGGCTCACTATACCCCTTGTTACATTCCGTGAGGGGTGTAGTTTCCAAAATAGGGTCACATGTGGGTATTTGTTTGGTGTTTATGTCAGAAACCGCTGTAAAATTAGCAACCCCTGTCCAAATCACCAATTTATCCCTCAAAAGGAACATAGTGCGCTCTCACTCCAGAGCCTTTTTGTGCATCCGCTGAGCGTTTTACGCCCACATATGGGGCATTTCTGTACTCTGGAGAAATTGCCTTACAAATTTTGAGTTTTTTTTTTTCATTTTACCCCTTATGAAAAGGAAAAGTTGGGGTCTACACTGGCCTGGTAGTGTAAAAAAAAAATATGTTTGCACTAACAGGCTGGTGTAGACCCCAACATTTTTTTCATAAGGGGTAAAAGGAAAAAAGCCCCACAAAAGTTGTAGTGCAATTTCTCCCGAGTACGGAAATACCCCACATGTGGCCCTAAACTGTTGAAATACAACAGGGCTCCGAAGAAAGAGAGCGAGCGCCATGCACGTTTGAGGACTAAATTAGGGATTGCATAGGGGTATTTTAAGCCAGTGATTCCCAAACAGGGTGCCTCCAGCGGTTGCTAAACTCCCAGCATGCCTGGACAGTCAGTGGCTGTCCGGAAATGCTGGGAGTTGTTTTGCAACAGCTGGAGGCTCCATTTCGGAAACACTGCCATACGATACCTTTTTCCTTTTTATGGGGGGGGGGGGGGGGGTTTCACCCTTTATTATGTGTTCGTGTAGTGTTTTTAGGGTACACACTGGCGGCGGGTTACTGAGTTTTCCGCTAGGAGATTGTGCTGCAGTGAAAAATTTGCCGCAGCTCAAAACTTGAAGCAGGAAACTCCCTGTAAACCCGCCTGTGTGAATGTACCCTGTAACCCTGAAACCTCCAGCTGTTTCAAAACTACAACTCCCAGCATGTGCAGACCATGCATGCTGGGAGTTGTACTTTTGCATGTCGTCATACTTTTTGTAGGCCCCCCCAAAAAAAAAAATGAATCACTATGTTTAATAGCATAATAGCATGATGTCGGCCATTTTGTGTATGTTCTAAATAGACCACAATGTATTCTAAGTTCTCTTATTCAAGTGCCAGTCTGGGAGTAGAATACAGGTTATCTCTTTAGATATTTATGGCTGTTTGAATAAGAAAAGATAAGGGGGAGTAAGTTATATTCTCTAGACATTCACACATCTGTGTTAGAGAATCATCCATTGTTTTATTATCTTTCCAATAAATTTAGATGTCAAGTTGGTGACTATGTCGATGAGAACCCAGGTTTTAGTTACTTATATGTGTCACACCTATTAAATTATGGCTCCATAAGTCAAGTGTGGAATGTGGGTTTAAGACCAGTTATTGAGTTAACCCTTAATGGTAATGATGCTAATTCCTTCTGCAATAGCACCCCCTAGCGTATGGGTAGTTGACATTACGACAGGAAAGGCATTATGGGCGATATGCTCAATGCATTCTGGGTATTATAGTGATGTCAAAGTCATTACCATATGTACACACCCAGCCTACATTCATTGGGGAATTCCAATTTAGGAGGGTGTGTCTAATTAAAAAGTCTGGTAAACCAGATGTTCGGACCTGTAGACTGGACCTCTTTCCTGTGTCTGTGTGTTCTCTATAGCCTACAGTACAACCAGGTGGGAAAGCCATGTAAGATCCCAGCAAGATGGACTGATCAAACGGTACCAGACCAATGGCTATCCATGACGATGAGATAGACCGTTCAATTTTCGTAGGACCAGAAGTGAGGTTCTTACATAGACTTGGTAAGACACACAAAAATGATATTCCATTTAATTAAGACTAATTGGGGTAATGTGGATGGAATTATACCATTTAGATTGGCAAATAAATTAAAATAATTAATTATCTCCGTATGGAGATTATAGTTTTAGGATATTGTGAGACTTAATTCTACCTGCAGAAGAATCAAGACTCATCTATCAAAGCATTAAATAATTGCTTAGACATATTGATAGTTTGGCAAGTAGGAATTCTAAGTGTTATTTCCCACACAGGAAACTTGCTTCATGTTTTTCCTCCTAAAATATAGTCTAGCAAGATCATAAAACTTTGCTATTTGTCTAAATGTCTTACCAAGATTATGTATAGAAAATAGTCCAGAATGGGGTGGAAGTATATCATAGTTCTACCATGTTTATATATCCTTAGATGGAATTGCTCATTCATAGAGTCATGTGATTTGTAGTTGGTTAGAAGGAGGCGGGGAGTGTATTTAGCATTCCATATTGAGATGTCCATGATATCAAGATGGGCATCTCTAATCATAAGGTTCCTCTGAATAGAGTTATATGTAACCTTTTTCTTATATGATATTCCTAACCTACTAGCTTTTATTTCATTGTAACAAGTTACTTACTACTCACATGTATTGTAACTAGAGATGAGCGAACTTACAGTAAATTCGATTCGTCACGAACTTCTCGGCTCGGCAGTTGATGACTTATCCTGCATAAATTAGTTCAGCTTTCAGGTGCTCCCGTGGGCTGGAAAAGATGGATACAGTCCTAGGAGACTCTTTCCTAGGACTGTATCCACCTTTTCCAGGCCACCGGAGCACCTGAAAGCTGAACTCATTTATGCAGGATAAGTCATCAACTGCCGAGCCAAGAAGTTCTTGACGAATCGAATTTACTGTAAATTCGCTCATCTCTAATTGTAACAAGCTTGTAATGTTTACTAATATATCTAATTGATATTCATTTGCATATGTTTATTACTCATTTATATCCCTATAACTAATAAATCTGCATACTTTATAATACCTGTGTATTATTGTATATTGCAAAACTACATCCTTAAGAGTTAATGTCATCCCGTCATAAAAAGAACTTGTTGATATCTGAGGAAATAGTCGGACTCAGACGTGAATTGTATTGATTGGCTTTGTCTATAATTCACCAGGTCATAATTTTGATACTTTTTATAATTTTCTAAATTTTAAATTTTTCATAATAAATTTTTATGACCATAACTCATAATTGAGTTATTACCGCACAACAAACAGCTGGAGGCACACTGGTTGGAAAACCTTCAGGTAGGTTCTGTTACCCAACTCAGTATTTTCCAACAAGTGTGGGATTTGCAGTTTTGCAACCTCAGGAGGGCTACAGTATAGAGACCACTGCACAGTGATCTCCAAACTGTGGCCCTCCAGATGTTGCAAAACTACAAATCCCAGCATGCCCAGAGAGCAAACAGCTGTATAGTGACTGTAGTGTCTAGTGGTATAGTGACTGTATAGTGGTCTCCAAACCTCCCTTCAGATGTTGCTAGGCAACTCGCAATCGCCGGTCCCCCTCCAGACAAGTGGGTGGGCAGAGCAGGGAAACTGACCATTAACCCCGCCCCTGATCTGTTATTGGTCGTCACTTCTGAACGACCAATAGCAGGGATAGGAGGGGTGGCACCCCTACCACCTCACTCCTATCCCTTCAAGGGAATCGTGGGTGTCTGACAACCACAATCCCCCTTTTTTTCCCAGATCACCAGAGACCCGAAATCAACGCAAATTGCCGGTGTGTGTGTGCTCAGGACCTCGCCCTGGGCATTTGCACGGGCTGCCTGCTGATAGATATCAGCAGTCACCCCAGTCCGGTCACCGCCCGGCCGGGACCGAAATTCCCACGGGCGTACAGGTACCCCTGATGAGGCTAATGCCAATTGCTAGAGAGGAGCGAATTTACAGTAAATTCAATTCGTCACAAACTTCTCGGCTCGGCAGTTGATGGCTTATCCTGCGAAAATTAGTTCAGCCTTCAGGTGCTCCGGTGGGCTGGAAAAGGTGGCTACATTCCTAGGAAAGAGTCTTCTAGGACTGTATCCACCTTTTCCAGCCCACCGGAGCACCTGAAAGCTGAACTAATTTACGCAGGAAAAGTCATCAACTGCCGAGCCGAGAAGTTCGTGACGAATCGAATTTACTGTAAATTCGCTCATCTCTACCAATTGCCCTATAGCAAAAGAAAAAAAAAATACAAAATATAGCATGGCCCAGATTTTTCAAACTGTAAAAAAAAGTGATTTTCTCACAGCAATCAATAACAGGTCTGGTAAAGTGAAAGCAATTGGTTGCTGTGAGTTTGATAAATCTGGGCCATTGATGTTACCATGACCACTTCTCTTCCCTGGCAGTGTTTGGGAATCTTACAGTAAAGACTCCTTCCCCCCCCCCCCCCCCAGTCTGTACTGGTGTAGAAACCTTTCCTCCATCTGTAACAAGGGGGCATACTTTACGCCTACAGTCCTGGGTATAAATAGTATATCTAGCAGTACAGCAATCTATTCCATGATCTAGAATTTAACACACAAAGTTGCTGCAATTATGAGTTAACCAGGTGAAGTGTTCAGTAATGATCAGACCAGAAATGTGCTCCATAGACAAGAATGGCCAAAAACTTATTTTATTAAGGTTCACTGTATACCTTATGTCTCCTTTAAGGCTAGAATTCCACTGAGGATTTTCACACAAAACACTGTAAAAACCGCCCATTTTGCCACATGGCATATTTTTTGCGAAATAACGCCACGTCCAGATGTTAGCTGCAAGTCAATAATAAACTGCAAAATGCCAGATCCACTTGGAGTTTGCTTTTTATCCTTTTGGATTTTTTTTTCAGCTATTTTGGGCTGGTTTAAAGAAAAAAAAAATCCTCAATCCTAGCTTTGCGTTTTTATCCAGAAAAATCACAGCATTTTCCTCCAATAGGAGTTTATGGGAGTGAAAAAAACACCAAGAAAAACACCACGTGGGTATTACCTTTGGCATTTTTGAAGGCTGTTTTTATTCTTTTTTGGACTTGAGCAGTCCCAAAAAGTGATTGAGATACTTTTTTTTTAATAAAATTTCGTAGGGTACCATTAAAAAAATAAATAAAAAACAAACAAAAAAAAAAAAAAGGAGTGATGGAAAAATTGTATTTACATTTTTTTATTTTTTTTAAATAAAAATTATAGATTGTTAAACAGGGATCAATTTGTGTGCGGGTAGGGCATAAAAAATATAGCGTATGTATGTGTTTCACTTTTTTTTTTTTACATCTTTAAATGGTAGTACTACTCCCAGCATGGAACACATTATTCCATGATGGGAGTAAAAGTACCTGTACTAATTGACAGATAGCCCCAGGTCTGTTGCGATCCTCCTGTATAATGTATAGTAGGGATCGACCGATTATCGGTATGGCCGATATTATCGGCCGATAATCACGATTTTGGGCATTATCGGTATCGGCAATTATCTTGCCGATAATTCCCCCCGCCGCACCGCGACCGCCCCCCCGTAGTGCTGGGCGGTATAGCGGTATGGATTTTTGCCCATACCGCTATACCGGTCGGGCCCCTCCCCCACCCTCCGAGTCAATAAAAAAAATTTAAACTTACCCGTAATGGGGGTGGTCCGGGCCATCCATCCTGTAGTGTCCGGCAGCATTCCGGGTGGAGGATGAACCGGTCTGGGCGGTCCTTCTCCGGGGGTCCTCTTCTCCACTCCGGGCAGGCTCCGGCCTAGTACGCTGCATAGACACCGCTACGCCGTGACGCCAGGTGCGTCGCTGCGCACGCGCGTCACTGAGCAGCGGCGTCTATGCAGTGTACTAGGCCGAAGCCTGCCCGGAGTGGAGAAGAGGACCCCCGGAGAAGAAGGACAGCCCGGACCGGTTCATCCTCCACCCGGAATGCCTCCGGACACTACAGGAAGGGAGGATGATGGCCCGGACCACCCTGACAGGTAGGGGGGAGAGAAGCGGGTGGTGGTGGCGGCCTATGGCACCGCAAAAGCCACCGCAGTGCATTGATTTAAAGCGCCCGCTTTAAGTCAATGCTCTGCAGCGGTGTCGAGGGGGGGATAAATAGCCGATAACTTATACTGATATTCCGGTATAAGTTATCGGCTATCGGCCCCAACCTCCACCGATTATCGGTATCGGCCCTAAAAAAACGATATCGGTCGATCCCTAATGTATTGATGCAGCTGGACGCTCTTCTATGGTCCCCTGCACTGCCGTATATACACACACACACTTATTCATATTTCCCACAGAGAGCTGTGATTGGCTGGAACCATCTGGCCACTCTGTAGGAAATATGAATAGGTGTGTATATATACGGCAGTGTAGGGGACAAAATAAGAGCAGCTGGCCGCATCTATACATTATACAGGAGCATTAAAGCGGGTGTCAGGAGTGACATCTGCTGTGAGCTTTCCTTAACTGCAGGTACTACTACTCCCAACATTGAGCACAGGTGCCAGAAGTTACACTCGCTACAATCTGTCTTAATGCAGGTACTACAGCTCCCAGCATGGAGCAGAGTGTGCTCCATGTTGGGAGCAGTAGTACCTGCAGTTAAGGATAGATCACAGCGAATGTCACTCCTGACACCCGATGCGATCATCCTATCTATTGCAGAGATGCGGAGCGGCTTTCTCCTGTGCTCCGCATCTTTGCTCTGTACGCCGGTCGGCCAGTGATCTGAATAGAACATCACTCATTCATATTTCCCTCAGAGCGGGGATTGGCTGCAACCATCCAGCCAATCCCCACTCTGGGCAGAGTATATGAATGAAATATGTGAATTTTTAATCATATCTCAGGCCCGCCCGGAGTATAGTGCAGAGATGAGAACGCTGTATAGAGCCGCTCCGCATCTCTGCTATATTGTGTCAGGAGTGACACCAGGGGCGATCTTTCTGTTAGTACAGGTACTACTATTCCCATCATGGAACAGTCTGTTCGATGCTGGGAGTGGTAGTACTACTACCTAAATAGAAAAAAAAGTTAAACACTATTAAAAATTAACTACAATTTCGTTATAAAAAAAATAAAAAAAAATTGTTAAATTTTTTCCATCCCTACTGCATCTTTTTTTGGTACCCAACACATTTTGAAAAAAAAAAGCCCAGAAGGGGCCAAAAAAGGCAAATTCCACACAAAAAAAAGGTAAAAACTCCAGAAAAAATGCAAGAAAAAACAAACCGTGGCAGTTTTTCTGGAGTTAAATTTTTTTTTTTTTAAACCTTTTCACCTTGCAAGCCGTCATAGAAACTATTACAAGAATCTGACGCTGCTTTCCTCCCTGCCTTCTCTGACCATCATAACGGGCAGGTGGCCAGCAACTAACTGTGCCAGTGCATACTCCGCAAGGAGTCCTGGCAGAGATCATGCCACTACACTTTTTCTTCATAAGCTGGTCTTCCGTAAACCCCACCATTGCACAATTGCCAAGAGCTGGCCTAGATTTTAGTTAGCTGGCTGGCAGCAGAGAGCTGGCACAATCTGTAATAAATGCAGTTGGTAATGTAGGCCATCCACCATTTATTTTAAAAGTTGTACAGCTGGTGTAAAAATGCAAAGTAACATTTTTGCTCAAACTGATTTTATATGCCAAAAAGCAGGTGCACCTGCTTAATAAGTCCCCCATTTATCCAGGGCTGTGGAGTCGGAGTCTGATGAAATTTTGGGTACCTGGAGTCGGAGTCTGCAAACAATGCACCGACTCCTACTAAATTTAGATTGGAATAAAAAAAACAAAAACAAAAAAGTTTAAATGTCCCAATTCACAAAAAGTTAGAATTAATGACTTCTCTACTTTAAGAATAAAGACCAATGCATGCAGTGCCTCACGTAACCGCAAAACGAACACGTTAAGTGACGGTAAAGAAGCATGCTTTTCATGTACTTTACTATATGGCACACAACGCACAATTAGGAGCGGTAATACCTATACTTTCCATAGTGTTGTGTTCTGCTGTTACAGGGAACCCATGGGTAACCTAGCCGCTCACTGATTAAGTAAATATGTATTTTGCAGGACTAGAGACACTTGAACTATTGACCCTCCATTCCCGTCACTTATACAAGACTGAAGCTGTAAACCATTGGACAAACTGCTGCCATTCAGCTAAGGCTATAAAAACTTGTAAACTCGATTGTTCGCTTAAAGGGGTACTCCACCCCTAGACCTCTTATCCCTATCCAAAGGATAGGGAATAAGATGTCAGATCGCCGGGGTCCCGCTGCTGGGGACCCCCGGGATTGCTGCTGTGGCACCATGCTATCATTACTGCACAGAGCGAGTTCGCTCTGTGCGTAATTATGGGCGATACAGCGGCTGGAGCATAGTTATGTCACGGCCAGCCCCCTCAATACAAGTCTATGGGAGGGGGCGTGGCTGTAGTCACGCCCCCTGCCATAGACTTTCATTAAGAGGGCGGGCTGTGATGTCACGAGGGGCGGAGCCATGGCGTCACGCTGCTCTGTCCCCTGTATCGCCCATCATTACGCACAGAGCGAACTCGCTCTGTGTAGTAATGAAAGCGCGGTGCCGCAGTGGCAATCCCGGGGGCCCCCAGCAGCGGGACCCCGGCGATCTCACATCATATCCCCTATCCTTTGGATAGTAGATAAGAGGTCTAGGGGCAGAGTACCCCTGTAAACACGACTATGGGATTCTACTACGGAAATCATGTTTTATAATAAATGCCCCTTCAGCAACAGATCAGCACACAAACTGTTCAATACAGTAGACTGTCATTACCACAGGACTACTGGCTGGGAAGCCATGTATGTTTCCTTTCTTTCCTTCAAGGAATGTTTAAAATACATTCACATATTAATACAGAGGAGTCTGAGTCGGGGAGTCTGAGTCGGAAGTAAAGAAAACTCTGGAGTCGGAACATTTATCTACCGACTCCACAGCCCTGCATTTATCATTATTTACATTGCACAAATAATGCCGTAAATACACATTGCACTGCTTTTAGAAAATAAATTTACCTTCAAACTTTTTATATTTTGTTTTTTTTTAAACTTTTTTGTTAAGCATCATAGTAACAACATAAAAAAGACAAACTTCTAATTCTCTGTCTAGGAGTGCTATATCTTTGTGTATTAGCTCCACCTATTTTATTGCCTCTTTTGGATGTCCCAATTTGTCCTTGAAAAAGCACACAGATTCTGCTTCTCCTCTCTATCGTGTACATACACATAGCAGCATAAAGGTCAATATACAGCAATAAGTGGTGCGATTGTGAGATAAACACTGGGGTGATCTAGTTATGGTTGAAACTTGTAGGTGGTCTCTTCTGTTTCTAAAGCAGCCCACACCTTTCTCCCCTTTTAATAAGCATCATGTAACTTAATCCCTCAGTGAGCCAACAGTCCATTCACTCTCAAGTAACTTCAAAATCTGTTATGAGAGACAAGGCCATCAGTAAAGTAGGTTTGGGGGACAAAGTGTTGATTCGTAATTTCTCTATTAAGTTATATACAAAGTTCTTTTACTACATAATTTTGCAAACTTTGAACAAGTCTGGACTTTCATAGTCATACGGGCACTGTACTTTGAACAGTTTGAAGCTAAATCCTGTGGAAGTTTTAGCTTCAGTACCGTACAGGTATTCTTTTCTCAAACCCTAAAAATACAAAAAAGGAACTCAATAAGAAATATTGCATATATTGAGCATATGTATATGCATATCAAAAACTAAACAATGAAGCCTTCTAATTAGAGATGAACGAACTTACAGTAAATTAGATTCGTCACAAACTTCTTAGCTCGGCAGTTGATTACTTATCCTGCATAAATGAGTTCAGCTTTCAGGCGCTCCGGTGGGCTGGAAAAGGTGGATACAGTCCTAGGAAAGAGTCTCCTATGACTGTATCCACCTTTTCCAGCCCACCAGAGCACCTGAAAGCTGAACTAATTTATGCAGGATAAGTCATCAACTGCCGAGTCGAGAAGTTTGTGACGAATCGAATTTACTGTAAGTTCGCTCATCTCTACTTCTAATCAACACTGGGCACATTTAGAAAAATTGTAAGTTCGTCAAGTTTCATCAAAAACGATGCATCTGCCCCAGGTTCTTTGAGAATATTCACAGCTTTGATATAACCAATCTTTTTGTTATTCTTAAATGTGTGATTTCTATCCAGTTTTATAGCTGGGGGGGGGAGGTGGTACAGGGGTTCTTCTCCTGGCAATAGGCAGAAGTCAGACTACTGGGATTCAAACTGACTAGCATTTAAAGGGGTTATCCAGGAAAACCTTTTTTTATATATATCAACTGGCTCCAGAAAGTTAACAGATTTGTAAATTACTTCTATTAAAAAATCTAAACTTAAGAAGCTCATACATTTCTGTGTAAGTCCTCTCTGATGACACGTGTCTCGGGAACCACCCAGTTTAGAAGAGGTTAGCTATGAGGATTTGCTTCTAAACAACCTTAACTTCAGAAGCTCATAAGTACTGAAAGGATTAAGATTTTTTTTAATAGAAGTAAGTTACAAATCTGAATGCAAAAAGAAGCACATAGGTGCACTCACCGCAAAGCAGGGACAATCGAGCCTGGACGTCCGGTGGCTGTGACGGGATGCCGGATCTCGGCGTTGGCGCTGGTGTGTGGCGCTTAGAGGCTACGCCGGCTGCTTCGCAAACTAGTGCGTGCTTCTTCCGGCCGGAAGAAGCACGCACTAGTTTGCGAAACAGCCGGCGTAGCCTCTATCCCGTCACAGCCACCGGACCTCCGGGCTCTATTATCCCTGCTTTTTTCCTGGAATACCTCACTTCTAGGCAATAAGCCTGAGATGGGAATTCTTCATTTACTGCAAAGTGCTCAAAGTGTTAGTCACTGGGGATCCCAGGCATTAACCCCTTAAGGACTGAGCTTTTTTGCAATTTTGACCACTGTCACTTTATGCATTAATAACTCTGTCTCAGAATAATCGGTAAAGGCATCCCAGTTTTTTCGTGACATATTCTACTTTAGGTTAGTGGTAAATTTTCATCGATACTTGCATCCAAGAGACCAACTGTCAAACCACAGAATGCAGCAACACAGACAGGAAGTGACAAGAAACAAAAAAAGGACAAGTAAGGCAACAGACTGTATTAACCCCTTAAGGACCAGGCGTTTTTAGTTTTTTTGCACTTTCGTTTTTCCCCCCTTACCTTTAAAAAATCATAACTCAATTTTGCACCTAAAAATCTGTATTATAGCGTATTTTTTGCGCCACCACTTCTACTTTGTAATGACATCAATCATTGTACCCAAAAATCTACGGCGAAACGGAAAATATAATTGTGCGACAAAATTGAAAAAAAATGCCATTTTGTAACTTTGGGGGGCTTACGTTTCTACGTAGTACATTATTCGTTAAAAAAAATTACACCTTTTCTTTATTCTCTAGGTCCATATGGTTAAAATGATACCCTACTTGTATAGGTTTGATTTTGTATTACTACTGAAAAAAAAAAAAAAAAAAAAAAATCAAATACATGCAAGAAAATGTATAAGTTTCAAATTGTCATTTTCTGAGCCCTATAACTTTTATTTTTCCATGTTCAGGGGGCTTTGAGGGCTCATTTTTTTGCGCCGTGATCTGAAGTTTTTGTCGGTACCATTTTTGCATTGATCGGACTTTTTGATAGCTTTTTAGTCATTTTTTCATGATATAAAAAGTGACCAAAAATACGCTATTTTGGACTTTGGAATTTTTTATGCGCGTACGCCATTGAACGTTTAAAAAGCAGTATATATTTTTATAATTCGGACATTTCCGCACGCGGCGATACCACATGTTTATTTACAGTTTTTTTTTTATTCTTGGAAATGCCAGGTGATTCAAACTTTTATTAGGGGAAGGGATCGTTGAAAGGCTTAATGATTTTTTTTTTTTACACTTTTCTTATGCCATATTATAGCCCCCAGGGGGGCTATAACATTGCATGTACTGATCTTTTACACTGATTGATTGATGCATTCCTATGGGGATGGATCAGTGTTTTCGGCGATTGAATGCTCAAGCCTGGATCTCAGGCTTGAAGCATTCATTCGGCGATCGGACTGCAGGAAGGAAGGTAAGAGACCTTCCTTTTGAAGTACAGCTGTTCGGGATCCCTGCGCTAACCGGCACATTTTACTTTCACTTTTAGCCACGCGGCTCAGCTTTGAGCGCAGGGTTAATAGGGTGCGGCACCGCGATCAGTGCAGCACGCTATTAGCGGCGGGTCCCGGCTTCACTATGACGCCGGGCCCGCCGTGATATCACGGGTGCGGGACTAGGGGCGTAAGTTTATGCCCTTGGTCCTTAACAGGTTAAGGAGTAGATCCTCCCGAACCAAACCCCCCCCCCCCCCCCCCCCGCTTTGAGCCACATGGAGCGATTAATGGCGACTAGGTTGCCAGACGCAACATCCGCACAGCGAGCAGACTCCAACAGAACCTGGCATAAATATTCGCCTGCGTCTGACACCTGACGAGCAATCTCAGCCAGATCATCCGGGGAGGCCCCGGACAACAGACCTTGACGAAGCTGAGAAGCCCACACCGCCAAGGCCTTCGCAACCCAGATGGAAGAGAAGTCCAGGAGCAGGGAGGATCCCACCGCATCAAATGCGTATTTGGCCAAATTCTCGACCCGCTTGCCCGCGGGATCCTTAAAGGAAGCGGCATCCGCCAACGGTAGTGGATTTTGATAAACGGGAGACAGACACCACAGATGGTGGAACAGTACATATAGAGATAAGGTCCTGAGGGAATGGACACAAAGTCTTTAACCGTTTAGTGCTTCTCCGGAAGCTTCCAGGCAGTCTCCAGAAGTACATCAAACTCCTTATGAGGATTGAAAAACTTAGGAGAACGAGGAGTACAGGTAAAGGAAACCTCAGGAGCAGGGTCCGAAGGTCCAGGGTCCTGTAGATGGAAAGTGTCCCTGACTGCAGACACCAAGCCGTCCTCCAAGTGAGACATTGAGGACAGCTCTTCAGAATCTGAATGAGGGTCTGAGTCCGCCAATTCACCCGGAGATCGGGAACGGTTAGTGGAGGCTCCCGATCTAGGTGACCGGGATCTAGAATGGCCGTTCAGGGAACGGCCCCTAGGAGAGCGGTCGCGTGACCGGGAACGTTGTCTAGGAGCGGGGGATCTGGAGCGCGAGCGGCGCCTGTTTTCAGGAGATTAGTCAGGATAAAAAACCCATGGACGTCTGTGGGAGCGTCGACGGTCCGAAGACGCCGAACTTGCTTCCCGAGGAGGACGTAGGGAAGACTGCCTCAAGGCTGTAGCCACCTCCCTGGAAACCTGCGTCTAAACTGAGATAGTCTGGGAGAGTCCGGGGCCGGTTCAGGGGCCACAGACACCAAAGTAGCATCTTAGGCAGGGGTAGTAGGGCGTGAGGAAGAGCAGGCAGAACAAGTGGGTACAGCCGAACCCCCCGAAAATGTAACCCTACACCCTGTACAAGCATAGTAAGTGACCAAAGCAGGGGCTGCCTGTCTGAGGGAAGGTTCAATGCGGGGGGGGTAGACATTGCCAAGCACAGCCAATTAGTGACAGAAGAACTGGAACTAGCTTACCCAGGTTCCTGGCTGACGTCCCTACACCTTCGGAATATCAGACAGCTGGCTGGAAAAGCAGAGATGAAGACCTACAGGAGCAGCGTGCAGCAGCGTCTGAGAAGAACAGGAGCGAGTCACGTGACATTGAAGGGGAGGAGTTACCGCGCGTGCACTAGCACGGGAGAGGCTGAGACAGCCTGGTCCCTATAGGCTGAACCAGCCTCCCCATGCCGGCGCTGAATGATTTGGCGCTCAGAGCGCGTGAAGGGGCGGAGCTACACTCGGCCGAGATCAGGCCAAAGCCGCGGCCTAAAGTATCGGCCTGGCTCCCGGACGAAAACAGCCCAGAAGACCATGAAGTCGGCAGCCGTCTCCCTCTGGGGACGGCTGCCGGGGAGAGTAACAGTCGCGGCCGCCCGTGGGGCGGAGCTACACTCGGCCGAGACCAAACCAAGCTGCGGTTGAAGCAGCGGCCCGGCTCCCGGCCAAACCATGCCGCCCCGATAGAGAAGCCCGCAGCCATCTCCCTTCGTGGGGACGGCCGCAGGGCGGAACTACACTCGGCCGGGACCAGGCCGAAGCCGCGGGCTAAATTAGCGGCCTGGCTCCCTGCCGAACACGCTGCCCGGACACAGAGAAGCCGGTAGCAGCCTCCGGAAACGGCCGCCGGGGAATAGTTAGGCCGAATGGCCGACTGCTGGGGACAGAACTTCTCAGGAGCTAAGCCTGCTGCATCATGCCAGGCTTCTTTAAGCAGGGCGAGGAGAGGCAATAGGCGACCCAGACCCAAGGTACAGACCTGGTGCTGGCCGGTGACGAGGAAGGGTTAACGGACCACACTCTATGGAACCGTGCCCTTCAGTCGCATGTGGGGAAACAGGCAGCACCATGCTCCTGTCGCCCCCTACCTAGAAAAATAAAAAAATAAAAAAGTAGAAAAAAAAAGTCTAAACACTAACAAATAATAAAAGACCAGGCCTGGAGTAATCCAGGCCCATGTTGCCTCCTATGACACTAAGCTAAAACTGAGTGTCTCTAATGCAGTAGGTGGGGTATACCCTGCTGGGAGGGGCAGACTTCTTTTTTGTATGCCTAGTGGCAGCAAGATATACACATGGTTCCTGTGTCCCCCAATGGAGCTGAATGAGAAAAGCATTTTAACATCTGTGTTGCCCCTGGATACAGCCTGGAAAATGTCCTTCAGAGTGGGTTCAGGAGGCGAGGATGAGGATGGAGCGACAACCAAGGGGCATCTTTCCACACCAGCACCCAAGGGGTTAACAGGCAGAGGGGGCCAAGGAGCACTGACAGGAAAAGGCAAAGTGGATGACATAGCAAGTAGAGGCTTAGCAGGGCCAGCAATCATGGTAGGAGATCCCAGCAGCAATAGGGTGCACTCCAGCACATATTGGGGTTAACTGGTAACTGACCTCCTGCATCAACAGCAGCATGGCACACAGATCGCTCACTCACTGAAAGGTCCTCAGCAGCTGGCCAGTCAGATCCCTCTAGCTTCCCTTCACCCCAGGTATGTGTTGGGACCGCGGCATTCTGATCCATAACGCGGGCAAAGCGCTGCAGGTGCTCCCTGGACCTCCGGGCAAGATTGCGCCGGATCCTCAGGGAAATCAGCCCCGCTGTCCTCTGGCACCCAGTGTTCTCTTGTTCCTTTAATGCCCGGCCATCCTGAAGGAGAGACTCCAGGCACTGTCACAAACACTAGGGGGTGTAAATCAGGGGCAAAGGATGCCAAATGCAGGATTTGCAACAGAGCTCTGTGTGCATGCACCCACTCACATGCCGCACCAAGCCACGCCCCCCCATGTCATCTGATTTAGCGGCAAGAGCAGTTAGATGGTTAATCACACGATGCATGTCCCTATTAAGAGGGACCTGGTCCTCCAAATCTGACACTCTTTCCTCAACGGCGTTAACCCTCTCAGACACCTTTTGCATTTCATGGCGAATAAGATTAATGTCCTCACGTAGGCCACCCAGGAGCAGCAGAACATCAGTATTGCCCTTAGATATGGCCAGGAAGATATCCTTCAAGGTGGTTTCAGTAGGTGAAGATGAGGATGGAGTGACAGCAGCGGATACATGCCCCAAGCCAGCACAGGAAGACTAGCCTGGGAGATTATCAGCAGCAGCATCAGAGAGGGACCCATTTGGAGACAGTGTCAGGATGGTTAATGGGCAGCTGGACAGGTATGGTAGAGGAGTCCCCAGGGATAGTAGAGTGCGCTCCAGTACAGAGAGGGTTAAATGCAGACAGTCCAGCAGCAGTAGGGCCCTCAGACCATGTACTCACTCTAGACTGGTCAGTAGCAGCAGGGGAGCCCACGAGGTCAGCCCCCTTCGGGTCGTCTTCACCCCACGCAGGCACCGGAGCTCCGGCTGCAGGTTCAGCCGTGCGTGCAAAGCGCTGCAGGCGCTCCGCAACCCCGGGGCAAGATGGCGTGGGGTCCTCTGGCAGCCCTTGTTTTTCTGTTGCGCTTGCAGCCAGCCATGTCGGAAAGCACCGACTCCAGGTACCCTTAGAGGAACTCCGGAAATAGAAGAGAGGTATTATGGCCAAAAGTCAGGATAGGCAGCAGGATTCTCAGCAGAGCTCAGTTCACATACGGCCGCTCACATGCCACGCCCCCCCGATACTAACTTTGTGAATCAATATAACATTTATTTGAAACTCTCTGATTGGAATATTCATTTTCTTTACAAATACAATGGGGGAGATTTATCAAAGGATTTAGACTGGTTTTTCCTGTCTAAATTTGTCGCACAGAAAGTCACAGTCTACAGCAAAAGTCGCAGAAAAGTCGCACATATTTAGAGGATTTTTAGAACATGATCCATGCAAGTCTATTTTAGACGGAAATGCATTGGAAAATGCATTGGTACTGAATTTATCAAGTGCGACTTTTGTGCAACAAGTCGCATCTGCCCAAAATACGCTGAAATGTCAGACCATGTTGGAGCAGGTCTAAATGCAGTTTAAGCTGTAGACCCTGAAGTCTGAGCACAGAATTTATCAAGGGCTGTGAGACCTTTGATAAATTAGGAGCACAATAGACAGGAGACTACCACATACGCTGGTCTAAAAGCATACCCCGAATAGACTAGATTAGTAAATGTCCCCCAATATGTCTACTTTAATGTCTTCAAAAAGTTAAAACATGTCAACTTTGATGTCAACATAGAGGGCTTGAAAGTGTAGCAGCAATTTTCACGAAAATTTCTAAATTTTTCAGGGACCAGTTAAGTTTGAAATGGATTTGAGGGGCTTTTCTGTGAGAAATACCCCATAAATGACCCATCTATATAAACTACACGCCTCAAAAGTATTCAAAATGACGTTCAGGAAGCTTGTTAATAATTTAGGTGTTTCACAAGAGCAGCAAAAAGGAGAAAAATCAAAATCTGCATTTTTTTTTTTTTTTTACACCAACATGTTCTTGTAGCCCTATTTTTCTTTTCATTTTTAAAAGTAGTATTAGGTGAAAAAGCCCCCCAAAATTTGTAGCCCAATTTCTCTTGAGTATGGAAATACCTCATATGTTGACATAAAGTGCTCTGTGGGCTCACAACATGGCTCAAGAGGGAAAGAGCAACTGCAGGATTTTTTTAAAACAAGTTTTTCTGTCATGGTTTTTGGGGGCAATGTTGCATTTAGGAAGCCCCATGGTGCCAGAACAGCAAAAAAATTAAAAAAAATAAAAACAAACACCTGGCATACTATTTTGGAAACTATACCCCTTGTTACGTTCCTTGAGGGGTGTAGTGAGCCTTAACACCTCACAGGTGTTTGAAGACTGCGTTGAAGTTGGACATGAGAATGGAAAATTTGATTTTTAACACTAAAATTATGGTGTTACCCCAAATTTCTTTCACAAGGAGTAATTGGGCTTCAAATTTTGTGGTCCATTTTCTCCCGATTAAGAAAATGCCCCATATGTGGATGTTAAGTGCTCTGCTGGCCCACTACAGATCTCGGAACAGAAGGAGCTCCTTTAGTCTTTTTGAGAGAAATTTTTCTGAAATTGTCAGGGGCCATGTGCATTTTTAAACCTCCCATGATGCCAGAACAGCAGAAACCCCCCACATGGGACACCAATTTGAAAACTAGACCCCTCCAGGAACGTAACAAGGGTTAGAGTGGGTACTTACACCTCACAGGTTTTTTGAACAGTGGGCTGTAAAAGTTAAAAATTAGATTTAACACTAAATTGCTGGTATTAACCAATTTTTTTTTTTGTTTCACAAGAGAAAAAAAAAAAAAACTCAAAAAAATTTGTAGTCCAATTTCTCCAGAATAAAGGATCTACCCCATATATGGCTGTAAAGCACTATGAGGGTGCAAAACAGGGATTATGAGTGAGACAGTGAGATTTGAGGCCTAAAGTGGTGCTTTGCACTGCAATGGTTGAGGTTCTGACGTAAAATCTAAAAAAATTAAAAATTAAAAAAAAGGAAGTGACCACAATTTTGAAACTACACCCCTCAAGGAAGGTAACAAGGGGTGGAGTAAGTACTTATACCTCACAAGTTTTTTGAACAGTGGGGTGGGGTGGTATATTAAAAAAAAAAAAAAAAAAATCTCAACCTCTTTCCCAATACCCCTGATTTTTTTCTGTGTCTTTTGGTTTTAAAATTTGGAAGACAAAAAGTACTCTGGACTGGTACATTGGTGTCGAATTCTGGGGAATTAAAATTATGGAAAAAGGATTAAAAATTTAGTGCTCCATGGAAGTGTGGTGGTGTCCTTCCGAATCCCCCTCCTGTGACACACACTGGAAAGAAGGGACGATCCCAGAAAAAAAATGCAGTCTCTCTCTCTCTCTCTCTCTCTCTCTCTCTCTCTCTCTCTCTCTCTCTCCCTCTCCCTCTCCCTCCCTCTCTCTCCCTCTCTCCCCCTCTCTCTCCGTCCCTCCGTCTCTCTCTGTCTCTCTCTCTCTTATACCGATTGTAGTCCAGAATACAATCAGGCTTGAGGACCAGTCCTGCGGTACCTCGCACAGGGACAGGGGTGCTGCCGTTCCCATGAATTGTGGTGAGCATAAAAGGACATGAAGAGAGGGATACTAGTATAAAAGTTATCCACGTAAAAGGTGATAACCTTTATCTAGGAATGGGTGCAAAAGGCCCCAAATGATTTTCCCGCCAACACCCAAAGTGGGGGAACATTCTGGGGGTTAAATACGGTAATCTCATCCCTCATACACTTGGAAGTGTACCCTGAGGTACTCTCGCAAAGTTTATACATCTTCACGTCATACCGGGCTCGCTTGGTTGGGATGTATTGCCGGAAGCCGAGTCTCCCCTTATAGCTGATGAGAGACTCCTCAATAGCGACCTCCCGGCCCGAGACATAGTCCTCCCAAAATTTGGCCCCAAGGTGATTGATGACCGGCCTGATTTTATGATTTTATACAGGCGGTCACTTCGGGGGGGGGTCGCTTCGGGGAATCACTTCGGGGGGGGGGGGGGGGGGGGGCGATATGACATGCCGCATGGCCTCGAACCGGGGACGTGCCATGGCCATACTGTAGAACGGGGTCTGCGAAAGGACATCCCCACTTTTTTTTTTTTTTTTTAACTAGAATAGACCCATATGCAGCACGAGGCCCAAAAATTTCCTCATTTTGGCTGCATTGACTGGGAACCACTCATTGGGTCTAGCTAAAAATGAGCCCGGGTTTGCGGCGACGAACTGTTGGGTGTACAGGTTCGTCTGGTCAACCATCAGATTGATGTCCAATAGTCGATTTCAGTGAACCCGACGATGTCAATCTTGATTCCTGAGCCGCCAACAAACTCAGGAATCACGGGCTCGTGGTCCACTGGTTGAGTCCAGACAAGTTTGCCGATACGGGGCACCAGTAAACTTGGCAGGGGGGGGCTTGACTAGTATGAGCGTCAGGGGGACTCATACTAGCATAGGGCCAGGAGCAGAGGTTTGCAGCCTTGCATGGCGGCATCTCCGTCGCCTTGGTGGCTCATCAGAAGATTATGAGGACTACGAAGAAATAAGGAAGGTGGGGTCTTCCTCGTCCTCTGTGGTGCTTTCAGAGTCGGAGGCAAGTAAGGCATATGCCTTCTCTGCTGAAAACACCCTGCTGGCCATTTCCCTACTCTAATGGGTGTGAAATGTATATATGTGGGGGGGAACTATTGGTGTGTGTGTGCTGCGTGTGGTGCGATACTACCTCCCTAATCTGCCCTAAGAACAATAAAAATATAAAATAAAAAAACTTAAAAAAAAAGACTTTAGCGCAAAAAAAACCTGCAACAAAAAAACATGCATTAACCTAATCAGTGGTGTGAACACTAATTAGTGCTTGGTGGTGGCAGGGGGTGCAGAAGTCAGTGGGGGGGGGGGGGGGGGGTCTGGCCACTCAGCCCAGAAAAGTGGCTAATCCCCACACTGACCCCCACACAAAAAAAAAACTGCGCCTTCACCAAATAACGCTGATAAGTACTATGGGACTGATCAGTGGCAGATGGGCTTTAGCTAATGGTGGCAAACCACTCATAGCCAAGAGGGCCCGCCACACGTTTAGCAAAATATAAAAAAAATAAATAAATAAATAAAAAAAAAAAAAAAAAAAGCTGGGGCAGACTACAGAGACCCTGTAGGGCCGGGGTCACACAGCTAAAAAGGTGCTGCAGACCCCTAGAGATAGGGGTTAAACAAATTTTTTTTTTCAGCGTACTAACTGTGCCTACCTAATCTAATGCTTTCCCTGACTGCTTTCTGTGCTAAGGGGCCACTTTACACTTTTTAGTGTATGAGGGGGGGGAGATGGCAGCACGGGACTCACCAGATCACTGAAGAATGGTGGGCAGAACGGAGCAGCAGAATATATTCTATTTTCTCTTTATTTTTTTATATTACATACACACATCTAACCCAATCTTTATAAATGTGCCCACTGTTTCCAACAGAACACTTAATACTAGAAGTAATCTCTAAATGTGAAAGATTTTTAAACTGAAAATACTATAGATGAGATATTGTTCTAAAACAGCAAATAAGCAGCTGCATAAAGAAAAGTTTAGCCACAGGTTTAAAAATGCAATTACTTGGTCACTCTTCATTGGAGAACACCTATACTGATGGGTATATTGTTGTTCGGCGGCGCTAGCTAGACAGAGCGGCTCAATTATCGTCCAATGCAGCAGCTTGGCAGGTGCTCTTCCAGCCGGTCCACTCAGAGCCATGAGGCAGCTTGGCAGGTTTTTCTCTAGTGCGCTGTTTTTGTTTGTAACAAAAAAATTAAATATAAAATCAACCAACGGCTAGTCACTCAGGGCGTTTGGCGCCCTCGTGGCAGGTAATTGTATTGTGCCCTAGTTTTCCATTGTTTGTGAGCTCCTCTTGTGGCAACCAAGCACAATAATAAGACACGACAGACCGAGGCTATCAGTTTAATATCTGCAGGGTCCCTTTCTAGGGACTGTATTGGGGGCCACTTTATTTGCTTCTGTCACCCTGTGGGTGACCTACTATTGACAAATTACATTGAGTCAGTTGGGGTAGGTCTATACCTATTCTTGGCAGGGTTACCACGCTGTCAGGGAGCGTATGCATACCACCGTGGCGGGTTGTTCAGGGATTTCACAATCCCTTGTTAACTCCCGGGGCTATATTCAGTGACTTTTCTCCCCTGCCATTACTCATACATGTCCGTCGTGTTCACGGCCGACTTCTAGTACCTCCCTACCGAAGCAAGACCGTGGTGGTGCACTTGCAAGGGTTTCTGCATTTCTGACACTAAGGACGCTTTTGAGGTTCCTCCTCTGTCAAGTCCACCGGCCACCCATCAAGGTGGTGTTCTTGGAATGTCAAATAGGATTCCCCCCCCCACCCCCCCCTAGGCCTCCCCTCCCTCCAACATGCATCAGAGAGCACCTATCTGACTGTCCTCTATTCACCAGTGCCTGGAGGTGTTCTTATTCAGCCGGATTGTTGTCTGCATGTCTGCATGGCATCTGCCGACATCAGTCTCCCTTCTCAGGGCTGCCGTGGGCATGGTCAGGTTTCCCATACCTCACTGCTGGTGTACGGAATGTGGATGAGTGTCCCTGAAGGTCCACCGGACTGATGCCAGTAAGCCAGACTTTCGTCTGCTGGGTCTTCTTCACCGTCAGGTCGCCCATTAGGGTCACAACTTCAAACCCACCCACAGAAAGTGGGGTATCTGAGTGCAGCCAAACCACCATCTGGCTGACTGGGAAAGGTTGCCAGAACATTGTCTGCAGGGTGAGTCGGGTCAACTGCCATACACTTCCCACACCGTGGATGGACGTTCAGGTAACACACTGCCAAGGTGTAGTTCTGAGTGATACAATGCAACACATACTGGTTCGCGGGGTTCCCCCCTTTACCAGGTTCCTCTCTACATGCTGGCCACTCTCGGCTGAAGGCTGGTAACCCACTTTGTGTGCGGTTCTGAATGCGGGACCCGGTGTGGCCATGGTCCCTATGCCAGATAACCAGACTGTCTGCATGGTTTTCTAATCCGCCAGGTGACTCCATTCTTGTCGCTCCTGCGGCTGCAGTCCGGTGACTCATTTTCCATGTGAAGTTCCACAGTGTCTCGGTAGGTTCATTGTACCTTTTATACCCGCCTAACAGACCTTTGCTTGGTCCGTGTGTGCTCCTTACTTGCATTCGTAGTCACGACTTTGTATCTTTTGCCCAGCACCAGTGTCCAGAATTCCAAACTCTCCAGAGACACAAATTGGCTCCTCCATACCTCTATATGTTGCAGGGTTCCTGGGGGCTATGTCCACCCAGTACTTTGTCCACTTGCCTTCAGGCAGCATTTCCCTGCTCCAATAGTGTCTGGCGCACTTTGACAATCCCCCTTCCACAGGGGGTACAAGTATCAGGGAGGTTGGCATGGTCAGTGCCTGAGTTTCATCGCGACCACCCTTTGTTTTCCCCTCCTATATGTGGGGTACCTGGCTGGACAATCAGCTGAGCTGCGTACTTTTGGAGCCTGGCTCTCTGTTTCCTTGGGCATCTACTGCTGCTCATGCAGACTTTGCATTCTCCTCCGTTGGAGTAAATGCAATCATGTATGGCTCAGCGACAGCTGGTCTAGCACAGGCTGTTTAGGTCTTGCCATTGCTCTCCTCCTCCCCCTTGGTGCAATCTCCCTGGAGGGGTGTGTTCATCCTTCCCTTTTCAGTGTCAGTTACGCTACACTGACACTACAGTCTTCTGAAGTAACCTTCCCTTTCGTTTCCCCACCGTTCCTTTCCAAAGCCCTCCCAAGCAACATCCCTTTGGCTCTGCTCGGACCAATAGGGTCAGTGTCCGGTTAGTCTCCTTGTCTTGGACACTATCCTAGGCTGCTGTGATGTGCCTTTTCTAGATCGGCCCTCCTGGTTCTTTGGGCCTTAGTGATGGTTGAGGTCTCGGGCAAGTTAGCTCTCCCTCCCAGACTTCTCCGCGATCCCTTTTGTGGGGCGGTCTCTGTACAGCACTACTTGAATCGACATAGAAGTTTGTCACCCGGAGCGTTTTTGCGGACGTTGTGTTTAACTACGCTACAGGGGTCCATCTTCCAAGTGACTTGGGAACCTCCGATCTACATGTCAACCGCTCCGGTGCTCTGGAATACTCCTTTTGGCCATTCTTATGTGCAAGTCTTCCAGGTAACCCGAGAACCTCCAGTTCTCATGTCGGTCGCTCAGGTACATCTAGATGCCCCATTTCCGTCCATTCCGCTCCTTTTTTGGCTGTTATTCCGTCTCCTCCTTCAGGGTCTATGTACTCCCAAGATAGAGGGCATTTCTGACATCCGGATCACACTAGTCAAGCTTATTTCGCCTCCCAGGTGCTCGCAGAGGGCCCCTGTGATGGCAGTTTTTGGTCTGCAGCTGTTCAGGTAAATAGATTTCTTGCATCGGGCCTCTCTTGAGCCGGTTTCCATTTTTTCCCCCAGTGGTTTTCTAGTCTACCACGTCCTGTGCTCGCCTTTTTCTCAGGCGTTTCTTTACGCCATGTTCTCTAGAGTGTTGACTCTGGATGGGGTTCTCTTGTTGTGTCCCTTTCATTTTTTGTTTCCCAGCTGGGCTAGCCCCCTGTCTGGTTCCATGTTCCTTGGAGATGATTTCCTACCTCCTCACGGGATGGTTCGGGCCATATGGCTTCCTAGTAGACTTTTTAAACCTACAGTTCACCTAGAGAGACAGTCTCTACATAGGACGGTCTCTTCCTTTGGCATCCTAGTCCATTTCCATGGACAGGTGGTTTCGTCCGGGAGCTCAGTTTGTGGGCCTCCATCTTTGCCCAGGATCTCGCCTGCAGACCTTACGGTCGAGTGAGTTTGGTCTCTGGACTGATTCCTTTTCTCTGGTAGTGGTTTTTCCCCACACTAAGGGACTGCTTTGGTACATCCCATCAGTATAGGTGTCCACCAATGAAGAGCGACCGAGTAAAGGACATTTTTCTCTACTCACCTTAAAATCTTTCGTAGTCTACATTGGGGGACACCACACCCACTCATTTCTTCATTTTTTTGGCCCAGATCCTCTTTTCCGGTTCTTGGGATTTTTATCCAGGATTCTTTTGTAGGGTCCTTCCGACATATTTCTTTGTTTGCTTCTCCTACTGCTTTGTGACAAAACAGATTACCTCACTTCCAGTGGGCAGGTATATCCTGCCAGGGAGGCGCCAACTTTTTCCTAGTGTCAGCGCCTCCTAGTGGCAAGATCATATACCCATTAGTATAGGTGTCCCCCAATGAAGGCTACGAGAGATTTTACGGTGAATAAAAAAAATAATCTCCTTTTGTTTTAGTAAGCAGTTTATAAAGCATTATACACCATACAAAGCGTTTAAGCAAACTAAGCGTTTGGGAAGCACAACACAGACAGTACAACATATGGGTAAAATTGTTGAGTAGAGGTAGTAAGAATAAAAAAAAGCTAAGTTAAAAAGGGGCAATAAAAAAAAAAAATATTCCTGATTTTCCCCTTTTACAATTTTTTGTTAAGAATTGCCATGTTGATCAAGATTCCCCATATGCTTCATGTTTTAGAAATATCCCAATGCACCCTAGTGTGCTACCAGACTCACACACGGGCCCAAGACTCAATTAGGTACCTAGTGTATTTAGACATCACCATTTTCTTTAATTTGTCGGTAGCATTTCACATTTGCAGATTCTGTAGGATATACCCCCTAAAAAAGGACACATTTTGGAAACTACGCCCCAGAAAAATTGAGTAATAAAGTGAACCCTTCACCCTTATTGGAGGTTTCATAGAATGTATTTTAATTAGGCATAATAAAAAATAAATAAAAAACACATTTACCATATGTAGTTTCAAGTTTTCACATGAACACAGGAAACTTACACATTTTCTCCTGAACATGAAAGTACCAGTTTGAGCACACAGCAGGGAACAGAGGGAAATAAGGTGGTGTCATTTTGCATACAGAATCTGCAAATATACCATGGTGAATACTGTTTTCTCACATCATGTAACCGCACAAAAAGGAAAAACCCCAAAAAGTGCTGCAATTTTGGAAACTACACCCCTCAAAGAAATAATCTAGGAAAAAGGGATGGGGTAGCTATGGGGTATTCCTCCTGAACCCAGCAGTACCCCAAAGGTGATCGTAAGCAGCTGTTTGGGCACACAGACTTTTTAGAAGGGAAGGGATGCTTTTTTGCAATTTAAATACAGAATCTGTTCTGACACCATACCTTTGCAGCGACCATGGTATCAGTACAGCAGAACAACCCTAAAACTGACTCCATTTTTAAAAAGCCCTCCCCATCTAAAATAATTGAGAGGTAGCAAGCTTTTGGACCCCATGGGCGTTTGAGGAAAGTTTTCAGCATAATGCTTAAACATTTTTTTTTATTTTAATTCTTATGACTTAAATTGCACTAATCAGAACCAATTTTCCTCACAGGGAACACAGGTATAAAAGCATCCCAGACATTGTTACACAGTTTCTCTGGAAATGCAAGTACTCATATGTGGCATGTTATCTGCTGCTAAAAGGTAGACAGCAGGGCTTAGGAAAGATATAGCACCAACCCAAATGGTTTGATCACATTTATGGCATTGTGCTCTAAGTGGGCCTAGTTACAGAGGCTTAGAGGTGTAAAAATAGTGACACCATTTTAGTATCTGCACCCCTCAAGGAATTAATGTATCACAATTGTAATTTCCCAAATATACATGTTTTGCCCAGCTTGCATCACCAGAGGTAAAAAGGAGCAGCATGCTTCCTGTGCCCTGCCTTAGGCTAGCTGGGAAGAGAGGAATACAAATAAGGGCTATGAACCCAAAGCCTGGTTATGTTCACATGACGGAATGACATCCTGGGGCGCTGGCATAATGTGCGGTCTTAGCGCCAGCATAGGAATGCACTGCCTCAGATGGCTATGCATTCTGTGCAGACTCTGCACAAAGAATGAAAGTGTACCTATTTGATGTACCCATTGGGTGGGTGACCACAGGCTGGGAAATTTAACAGACTGAGGTTTTACTGTAGATCAGCGATAAATACCTGCTCTCTGACTGTAGACATGACACTTACAGGGTAACCCCACAAGGAGGGCGATATAATGGTGGAAAGTTAGGATTTTTGGCTGTGGGGTTGGGACAGGTGATCAGTGTTACGGAACGGGGATAGGCAAACATCTTCAGTGTCACCCACACTACAAGCCTGTACCAACAGGTTAGTGCGGGTGACAGTTTTGCAGCAATATTCAGTATAGCTAATAGAAAAGGTTTTTTGATCTGTACAATTCTTGCATATCCTTAATCCAGAATTCTAAAAAGTTTATAAAGAAAGTATTTCCCCAACACCTGGGTACTACAGCATACGAGAAAAAAAAAAAAAAAAAAAATGATGTAGGAAGAATGCTTAGCTAAGGAGAAAGACCCAAAAGGAAAAGTAAACCACCACCACAGCACCTTTTCTTAGACAATGAGCAATAGCTGGTTAAAATAGTTTGAGATCAGAGAAGTTCTGGGGAAACTCTGGGAAGAGCTTTGGAAAGATGCAGTAGTTGCAATTAAAAGGAGAAACACTTGACTCCAATAGTGCCCGGGCTGCAAAAGCTAAAAACAAACTTTAACTCTCCTTCCTGCGTTCCCCGGTATCAGTGTCCCATTCCTCCAGCACTGCTCGACTCGCCGCTTCTTAGGCTCGGAACATCACTGCAGTCAGCGTATCGCCGGCCGCAGCGATGTCCCACCTTGGCCGGTGATAGGCTGGCTCCTTACATGACAGTGCGCTCAGCCCATCACTGGACAAGGCGGGACATCGCTGCGGCCGGCGATGTGCTGACTGCAGTGTGACGTTCAGAGCCCAAGAAGCAGGCAGTTGAGCAGTGCTGGAGGAAAGGGGCACAGATATCAGCGCAACAGGGAAATGTAGGAAGCAGAAATGTTTTGGT
Source organism: Hyla sarda (assembly GCF_029499605.1). Classification (NCBI taxonomy): domain Eukaryota; kingdom Metazoa; phylum Chordata; class Amphibia; order Anura; family Hylidae; genus Hyla; species Hyla sarda. Next base: position 242,555,817 of record NC_079189.1, on the reverse strand, counting down.
TTTTGCAGCCCTGGCACTATTGGAGTTGAACGTTTAGTGCCGCATTTCTCCTTTAACGTACAAAGAGAAGTTCAGCTTCATGTGTACTGGAGAAATATTCTGAAACACGATTAACATGCAAAAGCAGTTTTATTATTTATACATAAGGTTAAATACATGGAGGCAAACAGTACATTGGATGCACAACATAGTCCCTATGTAAAATAAAAACAGAAAATATCAGAAGGATTCTTGCTATGAAGAATGCCTAAACATTGCGCAATACACTATCCTGATAATCCCTTTCCTATTAAGGGTTATGCCAATGGATGATATTCCAGCCTTTGTGCCAAACAGCTTCGAGGGGCTGAAAAAGAAGATGATGTTTTGGATGTATAAATTATTTACTTCACAACCAAACTGTCTCAACGAAGTGAACAAATTATATAACTAAGAACTGTGCTCTTTCCCCAGGATACACTTCCGTTTTTTTTTTCTGTATGGTCACAGTGATCTAGTGGCCAAGATCCTGGCATCCATACTAGGGATCGACCGATATCGTTTTTTTTAGAGCCGATACCGATAATCGGTGGAGGTTAGGGCCGATAACTTCTACAGATATTCCGGTATAAGTTATCGGCTATCGGCTATTTATCCCCTCGCGACACCGCTGCAGATCATTGATTTAAAGCGGGCGCTTTAAATCCATGCACTGCAGTGGCTTTTGCGGTGCCATAGGCCGCTACCGCCACCACCCGCTTCTCTCCCAGTCAGGGTGGTCCGGGCCAGCCATCCTTCCTGTAGTGTACGGCTGTAAAGCAAAGAGAAAAACAGGCGCTCCCTTTTGAAGAACCAACGGGATCACAGGTGTGTGGGAGGGGAGGGAAAAGTAAAGGCTCACCCTGCCAGGTTGTGCGTACTCCCACACAACCAAGATGTGCGTTTGATATGATGATCTTGGTCTGCAGCCTTCCCAGAGATGGCGGAGAGGTGTAAGGTGAACTTCAGAAGAGATGGGAATATCGGCGCTGACCACCGCGACAGAGTCCCCCCACCCACCGCACCGCGTCGCACCCCCCACCGCAGTGCTGGGCGGTATACCGATATGGATTTTTGCCCATACCGCTATACCGGTCGGGCGCCTCCCCCACACTCCGAGTCACTAAAAAAAAATTAAACTTACCCGTAATGGGGGTGGTCCGGGCCATCCATCCTTCCTGTAGTGTACAGCGGCATTCCGGGTGGAGGGTGAACCGGTCCAGGCTGTCCTTCTCGGGGGGGGGGGAGAGAAAACCCATAGACGCCGCTGCGCAGTGACACCCGTGCGCAGCGACGCACCTGACGTCACGGCGTCTATGTGGCGTACTAGGCCGGAGCCTGCCAGGAGTGGAGAAGATGACCGCCGGTTCACCCTCCACCTGGAATACCGCCGGACACTACAGGAAGGATGGATGGCCCGGACCACCCCCATTACGGGTAAGTTTAATTTTTTTTTTGTGACTCTGAGGGTGGGGGAGGCGCCCGACCGGTATAGCGGTATGGGCAAAAATCCATATCAGTATACCGCCCAGCACTGCAGTGGGGGGTGCGACGCGGTGCGGTGGGTGGACTCGGCCATACCGATAATCGGTCGATCCCTAATCCATACCCACCTACTGTGATAATAGCTCCAAACGTTTTTCCCATATATGTTCTACATATTTTAGGATGGCTTCACACTGCGTTTGTCTACATTTTGCGCCTTTCGTTACAGTTCACTAGTTACATTTTTACAGGCAGAAAATTTTAACTATGCTATGGCGTACACCAGAATTTTATTTTTAAAATAATGCATCCGTTTTTAGCATCCATTAACGTGTAAGTTCTAATTCCTATAAAGCAAAAATGTTCGACAGCAATAGCACGGTGGCAACACCCCCCCAAATCCTCTATGTATTTATGTACAGATATTCATGAATAAAGATGATTCGGTTAGGTACTAATATGCCCAAGTGCAGCCTTCCATACCCTGTTTAGCATTAAAAGGGGTACTTTTTTTTTTTTTTAAATGCATGATTTTAAAAAAAAAGGTGCAGTCAAGAGGCATCATCTACTTACAACCTTTATTACAGTCCCTACATAGATACTGTTAAAGCTTGAACTTTATCCCAGTCACAACCCCTCTAAGCTTCTCATTGGCAAGAAGATTTTTCAATCATTGTGTAAACACTATGTCTTGCAATTGTCTATGTATATAAACCTGCAATCTTATGTTCTTTTTAAACAATCTGGTAATACAACCCCCCCCCCCCACCACCCACACTTCAGAGAAGAGGTCTGGGTTTTGTGTGGAATGTTTTAGAGCTGCATGATTCTACTCTATTTACTATTCAGCGCAACTGTCTTCTACCTACAAAGTGATAAAGTGATGTCATGCATCTGCTCAGTGGCGGAGGCAAGTCACCACTGTGGCCGCTGACTGGACAACCGGGAGTGTGATGTCCCATTACCAAACTGGAAAGCGCCCAACAACAGAGCGCAAACGAGGAGGGTAAAATACAAAATAAAAAACTTTTCTAGAAAACTGAAACCATACTTATCATAAAATGCTATATAGACCTCCAGATCTGTGATAAGTGCCAATGGCTGGAAGAAATGACCAATCAGAATGGACATTTCACTGGTAAAATACACTGCTCAAAAAAATAAAAGGAAACAAACAATACAACGTAACTCCAAGTCAATAACACTTCTGTGAAATCACACTGTCCACTCAGGAAGCAACACTGATCGTTCCATTTGCATAACAGCATGTGAAATTGATTGTCAAACAGGTGGAAATTATAGGCAATTAGCAAGACACCCCCAATAAAAGGAGTGGTTCTGCAGGTGGTGACCACAGACCACTTCTCAGTTCCTATGCTTCCTGGCTGATGTTTTGGTCACTTTTGAATGCTGGCAGTGCTTTAACTCTAGTGGTAGCATGAGACAGAGTCTATAACTTACATAAGTGGCTCAGGTAGTGCAGCTCATCCAGGACGGCACATCAATGTGAGCTGTGGCAAGAAGGTTTGCTGTGTCTGTCATCGTAGTGCCCAGAGCATGGAGGCGCTACCAGGAGAAAGGCCAGTACATCAGAAAACTAGTAGGAGGGCAACAACCCAGCAGCAGGACCGCTATCTCCACCTTTGTGCAAGGAGGAGCACTGCCAGAGCCCTGCATAATGACCTCCAGCAGGCCACAAATGTGCATGTGTCCACTCAGTCAGAAACCGACTCCATGAGGTTGGTAGGAGGGCCCGACATCCACAGGTGGGGGTTGTGCTTACAGCCCAACACCATGCAGGACGTTCGGCAAATTCTCCACTGGTGCCCTGTGCTCTTCACAGATGAAATCAGGTTCACACTGAGCACGTGACAGCCTGGAGACGCAGTGGAGAACAATCTGCTGCCTGCAACATCCTCCAGCATGACCGGTTTGGCGGTTGGTCAGTAATTGTGTGGGGTGGCATTTCTTTGGGGGGGGGGGCGCACAGCCCTCCATGTGCTTGCCAGAGGTAGCCTGACTGCCATTCGGTACCGAGATGAGATCCTCAGACCCCTTGTGAGACCATATGCTGGTGCGGTTGGCCCTGGGTTCCTCCTAATGCAAGACAATGCTAGTCCTCATGTGGCTGGAGTGTGTCAGCAGTTCCTGCAAGAGGAAGGCATTGATGCTATGGACTGGCCAGCCCATTCCCCAGGCCTGAATCAGATTGAGCACATCTGGGACATCATGTCTCGCTCCATCCACCAATGCCACATTGCACCACAGACTGTCCAAGAGTTGGCGGATGCTATAGTCCAGCTCTGGCAGGACATCCCTCAGGAGACCATCCACCACCTCATCAGGAGAATGCCCAGGCATTGTAGGGAGGTCACATGGGCACGTGGAGGCCACACACACACATACTACTGAGCCTCATTTTGACTTGTTTTAAAGGACATTACATCAAAGTTGGATCAGCCTGTATTGTGGTTTTCCACTTTGATTTTGAGTGTGACTCCCTATGCACACCTTTAGGGTTGATAAATTTGATTTCCATTGATAATTTGTGTGTGATTTTGTCGTCAGCCCATTCAACTATGTAAAGACAAAAGTATTTCATACGATAAGCTCATTCATTCAGACCTAGGATGTGTTATCTTCGTGTTCCCTTTATTTATTTTTAACAGTGTGTTAACAGTGTATTAAACAATCTTCATCCTTCCATTACTTAGTTGCTGTATACTACAGAGGAAAATTCTCTTTTTGGATTTATTTTCTGTTACAACCACAGTGCTCTCTGCTGACACCTCTGTCCATATCAGGAACTTCCAGAGCAGGAGAAAATCCCCATAGCAAACATATGCTGCTCTAGACAGTTCCTGACATGGACAGAGGTGTCATTAGAGAGCACTGTTTGACAGAAAAATCCCAAAAGAAAAGAATTTCCTCTGTAGTATACAGCAGTTGATAAGTACTAGAATAAGAATTATTAATAGAAGTAATTTAAAAGTCTAACTTTCTGGCAGCAGTTTAAAAGGTCAGAAAACTGCTCCTAAAGATTCCACCACTCGGGGGTCCCCATAACAACTGGGACACTAGCCAGTCCTTCAGCAGCATCAGGCATGTCCATGAGTCATGGACCAGAGACTACTCCTGGACAAGGCTGCATGAGCAAACACACAAATCGCCTTCCACCTGAGGAGGATTTCTAACACATAGCTAATGAAAAAGGTATTTTTATAATATAGGTGATCGAGGCATAAAATAGATGTACATGGTCAGGATAAGGTACTGAGTAACAATTTTTTGTGTGTAGGATCTGACAGGTACGCTTTAAAGAAGGGGAGGCAGAACCCCCCCCCCCCCGGGGCACGTGACGACCGGATGCAGCGTCGTCAACTCCTGACCGCTCGAGTCCCGGCTGGCCCCCCGGTACCTGGATGGCCTCACTGTTTGGGTGGCTCCCCTGCCCTCGCCCTTCCCACCCCCGCCAGTAAAGGATGGACATCTGCCTTACTCTGCTGCGGCGTGCGCTGTGGACGTCCGGGGCCTGTCGCGCCTCGGCCGGGCTGCGGCTTGGAGGCTGGGAGATGGGGAGTGTCGCAGTTCAGTCCAGGGATCCCGCTCCGTGTTGTGCTGCTTTCTCAGAGCGGTTCACAGGGCGTGCAGAGTGCAGACTGCGGAGTCGAGAGCGAGGCCGCTTGGTGCAGATCACGTGGCGCAGAGCCCGGAATACGCCACGGCCGTGACGGTCAGGCCAAGCGGCGGCAGCGGTGACTTCATGGTCCGGTGGATTGACTGCGGGGAGCAGGCCTGGGAGCAGAACCACTATTTTTGCCAGCGGAACAAAAAGACATATAAATCTCTTCCTGTCAGAAAAACAAAGTAAGCGGGCAACATATGCAAAAGCACCACAGCAGAATTCTCTTTGATACGACAAGAGACTGGCTATCTGCAGTGCTAAAAGTATGCCACCAAAATTAAACCCTAGGAGATCTTGCAGGGGTGGAGTAGAGACAGCTCATGGTGCCAAGATGGATAAGTACCTTAAATCCCCTTTAGAGTCAATTAAAACAAGGACACAAAAACAATACATGAATCAGAACAAAGCCATGGCTCATGATTCACGGTGCTGCAAGTGGAAGAGGGCCTGGAGGAGACAGAGAGAGAGGGTCTATACTAGGGATGTAAGAAAAAAAATCGATTCTCGCGATAATCGCGATTTTTCATTTGCCGATACAGAATCGATTCAAAATATTTTTGAATCGATTCTTTTAGGGATGTGGAATTTTTAATAAAACGCACTTTTCTTACCTGCCAACGAGCCCGCGGAGCTCCGGTACAGGTGTTCGGTCCCCGGGCTGTATTCTTCTTACTTCCTGTTAGTCCGGCACGTCACATGGAGCTTCAGCCTATCACCAGCCGCAGCGATGTCCCGCCTCCGCTGGTGATAGGCTGAAGCTCCATGTGACGTGCCGGACTAACAGGAAGTAAGAAGAATACAGCCCGGGGACCCAACACCTGTACCGGAGTGTACCGGAGCTCCGCGGGCTCGTTGGCAGGTAAGATAAAGTGCGTTTTATTTTATTTTGCAGCCCGCACGGGATAACATGAGAAAAGTGAGCACCGGAGTACTAGATCGCCGCTGTCAAAGCTGACAGCGGCGTCTATTGGGATCTATGAATGCTCCCAGGTGGGCGATATATCGCGATGTATCGTCACCTAGACGGTATCGCGATATATCGAATCGCCACACTGGTACCGCGATTCGAATCGAATCGCCAAATTCTTGGCGATTCACACCCCTAGTCTATACCCACAGGTGTGGGGGTCAATTATGTCTGGTGTGGATAGGTGCAATAAAGCACTAGAAGAATCCTCAGAAAAATTTGGTTCAATGAGTATGGACATTATTACGATCAAAGAGGACACTAATAAAATTAAAGACAGAGTGAAACCGATTGAGAAAGCGGTCCCGCGAATAGAAAAGGAGATAAGTAAAATTAAGAAAGAACGGGAGGCCATGATGGAAGATAAAGAGTTAAAAGGAAAGAATAATTGACCTAGAAGATCGGTCACGTCGTAATAATCTTCGTATTGTGGGACTTCCAGAAGGGGAAGCGACTGACAAACCAGTGCTATATATCGAAAGATGGCTTAAAGATAATTTTGGAACTGAGGAGCTCTCTGCGCTCTTTCATGTAGAACGGGCACACAGAGTTCCTACTAAAAAGCCCTCCCCGGGGGCGCCTCCAAGAACACTGCTGATTAAAATGTTATCGTCACGGGATAGGGATAGACTTCTCTATCTCTCCAGAGATAGGGGCGCAATTGTGGTGGGGAATGCGAATGTTTATTTGTACCCAGATTTTTCTAGAATTACCCAGCAGAGAAGGATGGCCTTCTCCGGGGGTAAAAAAGAAACTGCACCAAGCAGGTATCAAATTCTCGTTGCTGTTCCTGGCAAGAATGAGAATAATGTATGAGGGCAGCACAATTTTCTTTGACTAATGCCGAGGCTGTTAAGTGGCTGGAAGGTCATGGTTTTAATTTAGTGGGTTATCGTTTCTGATTTGTGGCTGGCGGTGGTGGTGGGGGGGGGGGGGGGGCAGAGCGGATAGGGAGTCAGTGAAGTGGAGAGATTCATATAAATTATGCTGTCAAGAAGGGAAGTGGAGTAGGGGAGTTGGGATGGGTAGAGGGGGTGGGAGAGGGGATAAGCTCTTCTTTCCATGCGCCTTGGCAGCCTCCTTTTTGGGGAAGACGTGTACTAGAATGTAAGAATGTAAAGAATAAATGTCTGGCAGGAAAGAAAACAGGTTAATAATGTGGAATGTATGGGGGATTAAGGATAGGCGAAAACGGGTGGCAGTATTTGATAGGCTGAACAACTATCTTCCGGCAATTGTCGGTATAACCGAGACCCATCTCACAAAGGACACGGTGGGTTTGCTCACTAGAAAATGGGCAAAGGAGACATTTCATTCTACATTCTCCAACTACTCCTCCGGGGTCTCGGTAGTTATACATAAGGGGATTGATATTCAGGTAGTAAGGACTGCCATTGATGAAAGAGGGAGATATGTTTTTCTACAAACTGTCTGGGAAGGAAGGAAAACAGTTCTGGCATTTGTGTATATCCCCCCACCATTCGTAGCTGAAGTCTTTGAGAAATTAAGTTTATTAAAGATCTTGACAAGTTTTACCTTTATATATTGGGAGATTTAAATGGAGTGATGGATAGGGAATTGGATTGGCAGGGAAAGGAAACTTCAAACAGAGAAACAGCACTTAAAAAAATGGTGCCAAGAGATAGGCTGGCAGGATGCGTGGCGATGATTACAGCCGCAGGAGAAAGTATATTCAAGCTTTAATGCAACACACAAAACAGCATCAAGAATAGATTATGTACTGGCGAATGAGGATGCAATGGGGGAAATTAGAGAAATAACATATGAGCCTAGATGCCTGTCCGATCACGCTATGATAGTATGCTCTTTGTATAATAAAGGAAAAAAATTAAAGAACTGGGAGGAGTATGTATATTAATCCACACTGGCTGATTATAGATGAAGTGGTAATAGGAGTAAAAGGAGATTGTGACTTTTTGGGAAATTAATAAAGGGTCTGTAGATAGCATTTTAGGGTATTCCAAACAATCAGGATATCTTAGGGGAATACTTTGCAGAAACCTTGCTAGATTAAAAAAAAAAATTTAAATTAAAAGTCTGAATTAATAGAAAAGATTAAAAAAAATGGAGTTTGAATATGGGAGTAGTCCTAAGGGAAAACTGGGAAAAATTGGTGGAAATACAGGAAGTATATCAGAAAATGGTTATGGAAAAAGCCCAACACAATCTTTTTTAGGGACCAAAAATCCTATGCAGAAACAGGGAAACTGAATAAAAAATTCTTACAGGCATGATTAAATATCGCCACTAGGAACCTCCAAACAGACTCAGGTGATTAATCTGTCTAGTATCACCCTAACGGAACTCCAGACTAAGGTCCTTCTAAAGGGCCTGTCATTTGTTCCCTCGGTCAGCCATGATCCATTCGAGTGGACCAAGGATCTCCATCTCTTTGTCCGCAAATTAAAATGGCATAAGTTTTTTAAACTTAAGGACAGGAGAACTTGCCTGGATCATGGCTTGACCGAAGAGGAACTAGTAGTAGCCAGACAATTGACTGGACTCCTGGATGAGGGCGAACAGACAGAGGGTGAAGGACCTTTTACGGAACTTAGACGCAAAAGTAAAGCTTTTCCACCGGTCTCTGATACTTCTTGTATTGATGTCTTCTTGCAGTTGGTGCAGAGGGATCTAAGGGAAATGCCCACCAATACGGGACACAGGGATAACCTATCACACTCAGAAAAACGGGCTTTGTTTGATATACAAAAAAAATCGATCATCTGGTCATCAAAGCATCGGATAAAGGGGGCAATATTGTTCTTATGGACAAACCCAAGTACATACAAATGGTAAAGAGATTGCTTGATGATCGAGATACCTATGAGATTGTTCCCTCTGATCCCACACTGCCTTACTGCAAGGAACTTATAGAAATCCTCAATACTGCTTTACATAAAAAAACTGATTGAAAAGAGTTTGATTTTTTGTACCCTACTACACCAACGATCCCAACGTTCTACGCGCTCCCCAAAATCCATAAAGGCCTAATTTCACTCAAGGGTCGACCCACAGTGTCTGGAGTGGGGAGTCTGACGCAGAACGTTGGGCGCTACCTCGACAAAATACTACGCCAATTTGTCTTTAGCCTTCCGTCATACCTCAGGGACACCATGGACCTGTTAAAAAGAATTGAAGGCATAGTGGTAAATGAGACCACCATCTTGGCTAGTCTTGATGTCGAGGCACCATACGATAGGTCTGCGGGCCGTAGAATACTATCTAAGCACACGAGGTTCTCCATATCAGGAGCACAACCAGTTGGTCATTCAGCTACTTCAATTCACTCTAACTAGGAACTACTTTCTTTTTCAGGGACGCTTCTACCACCAGCTCAGGGGAACCGCGATGGGGAGCCCCTGTGCCCCCAGTTACGCAAACCTTACCCTGGTCTGGTGGGAAGCAACCACCCTGTTCCATGACGAGCGGGAACAGTTCTGTGAATCTGCCATGATGTGGCTTAGATTTATAGATTATGTTTTCGTTCTGTGGAAAGGTACAGCAGAAGAATTTGGCCACCTGGTTGAAGCCCTTAATAAAAATAATCTAGGACAGTTTTTTACTTATGAAACACAGACAAAAGAACTTGCGTTTCTGGACATCAAGATATTTATTGACTCCGACTACACTCTACAAAGTACCATCCACAGAAAAAAAACACATCAACTAACAGTCTCCTGAGGTGGGAGACATAGTGGGAATTAAACCAGAGATAACGTACAGACGAGGAAAAAGTCTGGGCGACCTATTGGTCCATAGTCATCTGCAAAACTGCAACCCACAGGGACAACCATGGTTGGGGAAACATCAAACCCCACAGGGATGCTTTCAGTGCAGACATTGCCGCGCTTGCCAACACATTCTGAAAACATCAGTAGTTCCATCATCCCCCCCCCCACAAGGTCAAACAATTCATCAATTGCTCCACTCCCTATATAATCTTTGTAGCAGTATGTACTTGCCCTCTGCTTTACATAGGTAAGACCACCCGTCCCTTCAAAAAGAGAGTCTTAGAACATATAGGCGATATACGCAACACGCGGGACACGTCAGTAGCAGTACACATTAACACAGTACATGGAGGGGGCAATGAATGAAATCAAATTTGTGGGGATAGAGAGAGTAATACCATCAGATAGAAGGGGCAATATAGATAGGCTCCTACAAAAAGAGTGTAGATGGATCTATCTCTTAGACTCCGTTGCACCTAGGGGTCTAAATGAGCAGCTGCAATTTTCATGTTTTTTATAATGCGACCTGGCAATAATACTCGGGGTGATCATATAGGTAGTCAAGGACGACTTTAGTCGGTTGGCTAGGAGCTATCATCACCTCCACCTTATGACAGGGCATAACAGGTCCTGCTTAGGAGGTTCCTGTGCGGGACTGCCCTTTTTAGGGCGGCCACCCCGCCTAGGCAATAGGTCCCCATAATAGGGTCAATTAGGGATAGAGTAGGCTCCCTAGGGCCATGTCACATCCCTTCCTCTTGCATATTAGGGAACTCCTTCCTCCCTGTCATAAGCTATTGCCATGTTGCATGCACTACATATTTGCACTATATACACCTGTCTTGGAGTTGGTGGATATTGAGGACCCTCTGGATGTCTGTTTTATCTCTATTTAGCGCCACTTCCCTGCCTGGTCGGGATCATACCCCTGACCAATCAGCGAATCTTTCACTTATTCTGTATACTTAGATTGGACCGGGAATAGTGTATTCCTGATCCTGACTTGAGGAATTTATGTGAGTATCGTAACTCCATCAATTCTATAAGACTCATAAGCATAAGGTTGTCCGGTTCTCTGTGTAAGAGTCTATAGTCTATAATACTCACCATTGTGTCACAACTAATGCCGATATCTTTAAACCGTCACCGTACTAGCATCTGCTAAGTATCATTGACAGCGCGTGCATTTGTTTACCTACTGACACGCACGCCTCCCCTCCGCATCATGGGGGGCGTGGCGCGCCGCGCTGTATAAAGCAGCACTGCTGGCGGAAGTGACGTCAGACGCCAGTTCACACCGCAGCAGGAGAGAGGATCTGGACACCTTTGAAGGTTTTGGTATAAAAGGGAAGGATGAAAAAATATATGCAGATGATATTCTGTTATTCATAAAAGATCCGGGGGGGGAAAAAAAAAATAAAAAATGTTGGAGGCGATTAATCTGAGAAGAATTTGGGCGGTTTTCGGGATTTAGGATAAATAAGGGTAAGTCTGAATTACTGTTATTAGAAGAGGGGAGCCAGGTAAACATAGCAGGAATTCCCACTGTACAAAAGAGTGGAAATATTGAGTATCTGGGGGTTAAAATTTCTAGTAATATCGCAGACTATACACACTTAAACCTAATTCCCTTAAAAAATTAAATTAGAGATAAAGTTACAGTTTGGAATAAATTACCCGTTAATATGGCAGATAGGATATTACTTACAAAAATGATTCTGCTCCCAATGAGGGACATTTATCAATGTTTGCTTATGTATTCTTTTTTTTAGTAATTTTTTCCTTACTTTTTTTGCTTATGTGCGACGTATTTATCAACTGGTTTCAGCCTGTTGATAATTTTCTTTCACGTAAGCAATTTTTCCTTTTTTACTTTGGTAGTAGCTTTTTCTGCTCCATGTTTGAGCTGGAGTAAATTTAGTCAATTTTTAACGCTGTTGCGACTTTTTTTTGCGCAGTTGCGACTGTCGCAGTTAATAAATACCTGACTACTCGTAGTCCATTTTAAAATTATTACTACATAGTAAATTTTAGGAAAACTTGCTTTTCTCGCTTTCCAGTCAAAATGTCGCACGAAAAATTGTGTAGTCGCAGTTGCGACAATTTTGCGACAATTATAGTAAAGAAAACCTGACTAAACCCGTTGATAAATGTCCATAAATATGTCTACATATAATTAGAGCTGCCCCAATTTGGATTAACGATACATTTTTCAAGAAATTACAAAAAGAAATTAACGACCTGGTATGGGGACGAAAACACACCCATATGAAATCAGAAATGTTAAGTCCATCTATAAAGGAAGGAGGAATGGATATCCCAATGTTAAAATGGTATTCGATAGCTGCACAAATAGAGTTTATGGGTAAAGAAGTAGAAGTTTAAAAAAAAATTCTTCAATATGGAGGAACTCACGGGGGTGAGTATATTTGAATTAGTTGAAAATGGTAGTTTAAAAAAGGTGTAGATCACAGTAGAAAACACATTAGATTATTTAATAAAACCTGGGAAAGTATGAGGAAAATATTGAGGATAAGGGGAAGTTTAATTTACACTAAGATATGGGGAAATGTGAATTTCCCAGAATTATACAAGTTACGAGGTTATGTGAATCGGGAAAGATATGGCATTAGTACACCGAGGAATTTAGTTATAAATAATTCACTAATTGAGTGGGAGACACTGGTGGAGAATTATAAGATTAAGAAAAAAAAATTTGGGGGAATATATTCAGGTATGTAAGGCATGGGAAAAAGATAGGAACAATCCTTGGTGGGATACAGAATCACATGTATTGATGGACTTCCATTTTTAATTTTCAAAGGGACTCCAAAAAAATTCTTGGGAAGATATACAGAGGATTGGTAAAAATCGGTATTAAACTGTGGTGGAACAAAGAAAAGATAAATGGGCTTTGGAAATTGATCCTATTAGTAAAAAAAGACTGGGAAGAGGTCTTTTATAACATTAACCTTAGCTCAATAAATCGAAATCATAAAATTTCACTGATTAAACTAATACAGAGACTCCCGTACACCCCAAAATTTCTACATAGTATAGGCAAAAGGACTGTGGCAGACTGCCCAAAATGCAAAAGCGGAGAAGCTGACCTTATTCATATGGTTTGGGACTGCCTGAGAATACAGATGGTATGGACAGAAATTTATAATAAAATAGAGCAAAGGCTGGGGGTTAAATTAGAATATAATGCCAGAACTGCAATATTGGGATTGGGCTTTAGTCAATGTAAGCATAAACAATTAACTAACAAGTTGTTAGGTATAACAAAAATATGTATCCTTAGAAAATGGGGGGGGGGGGGGAGAGGGGAGAGTAGGGAGTGTGATATTGGTATTGGAACTGTCTTTTATTGTATGTTTTTGTCTTGATATAACTGATGTCAATTGCTGAAATAAAAAAATAAAAAAGGGAGCCTGGTATAAAAGTTACAGCGGTGGTAACTTATCCAACAGTTTTCACACAATTTTCCTGCTAAGGATGGAGTGGTGTAGGCCCCAAAATGCCTTCATCTTGGGTGCATTTGCTGCTGTTTGGCTACTGGGCCACACTGAGCCATATCAAAATTGACAAACTTGTATGCGAAAGTCCACACTGTAGACAAGAAAAAAAAAAAAAAACACTTTGAGTGAGGCCTGTGGGGTAAATTTATATTCATGGGCAGCACACAAACCCAGGAATCAGTGGCTTATCTGGAAATTGAGGAGTCCAGGCATGGCACCTGTAAGAGGGATCTCTACTGGCATGGCCACCTTCTAGGGGATTCATCATCACTGGATCACAGGGGGATGGGGAGAAAGAAAGGAGTGTGGGGTCTTCCTTGTCCCTCTCACTAGCATGATTCATGCCTCAAAAAAAAAATTGCCTGTAGGGTATTTTTTACACTTTTTTTGGGGGGGGGGGGGGGGGATGTAACTGATGCATGTAAATGCAGCGTTTTTACTTTTTGAAAGAATGTCGAGTAAGAATAAGAAGATGAAGTGGGAAGTGTCTACCACTGCATCGTGCTGGGGTCGACACAGCACCATTCATGTAGAGAGCCGTGATGCAGAGCAGGAGGAGATCGAAGGGGTTCCAGCAGTTAGACACATACACTATCCTTTGAGTATCCAGCTTCCAGAGGGTAATTATAGAGTACAGTATGTACTTTTAGAATGACCGGTTTTTGGGTGTTTCACAAACTGCATTGGTGGTTTTCCAAGAAATGTTGTTATCTGAGCAGCCAAAGCCAGAAGTGGATCCAAGGTGGCTTCTAGTCACCTCACTGTGCCCTCCTACCACCCAGACCAGCTTGACTTACACCCCGAGTGCAATGGCACAATGTAGAGTTGCTAGTTTTATTTCCCTGGAAATCTCATGATAAATATATGTGGCCTATCTACTTAAAATAAATAAAAATTTACAATGCACATATATGAGAGGGAGTAGCTGAGCACAATAAGACCACCACATTACAAAAACAGTTTCAGCTTTTAAAGCACAATACAAAAAACGATACAGAAAATACAGCAGAACACAAATTTAGCTTCACTTTTAAGCTAGCACGCAACCCCCTATTCTTAAAGGTTGCCCAGTGAAAGACAAATCATTCCCTATCCTGTGGAAAGGAGATAAGTGTCTAATTGTGGGAATGGGGGGGGGGGGGGGGGGGGGGCGGGGTCCTACCTGCCAGGACCCCTGCAAAAGTTGCCTTTTATGGGACAACCCCTGTAATACTAATAGTTCTGGATAACTATTGGCAGGCTGAGTTTTGATAAGATTTTTTTTTTTTTTTTTTTTAAATAGGGATAATTGAGTGCCAAGCCAAATCAGAGAGAACATCGCTGCCAACAGTAACAGGGCAGGCACTGTTATAAACACCCAGGTTAGGCACTTCAGCAAGATGGTAGATGGCTCGGACCATGTGCCACCAAGGGACAGGGAAATATATTTGTGGTCTGTTTCTGCTGCATTTTCTGACTCACATTTCATACCCTCCTTGTGTTGCCAAGCAGTAAAAGGTGTTTATAAGACCTTAGCGTACAAAGTATTGAAGCAGCAAATAGTAGCTCCTTAGTACTAAATACACATGTAAAGGCAATGAAAAGCATCAGCACAAACAAATCTAAGCAACATCGGCCTTGATAATGCCAGGGTGTCAAAAATAAATAAATAAAGGCAGTGTAGTGAATAACAACTATATTAGACCAAGTCATCCCTAGTAACCAAAATCATCTAGGCTTACATTAAAAGTGTTCTAAAATGCTAGATTTGGCATAATGCTACATACAAATGTCAAACAGGAGAAGAAAATATGTACTTACAAAATCGCACATTTATTGGCCAGATCATAATGGAGCTCAATGATAAAGCAGCCACTAGAGCCACAGCGCCGGTTATGGTCACCATCACCCAGTGATAAAATGAAGTACACTCTGGACAACAGTGCTGAGTGCTAAGGGGGGGAAAAAAAATATATATATAAATATTAAAAAAGGAAAAAAAAAAATATTATAATAATAATATATATATAATATTAAAAAGGCAAAAAAAAAAAAAAAGTTTATAAGCAAGTCCTAGTTCCAAGTTCAGTCTCTGTAATAAGTCACTTTTTTACTGTAATATAAAAAGCAGCACAATGTTGCATTAAATAAACTAGGGATGTACCAATACCTTTAATTCTGGTGCAGACACTTTTTGGCGCACAACCAGACAAAGCAGGTCAGCTTTACAATAATAAAATCAGGGCCAATGTCATTGTTACCAAATAGATTTTTTCCTCTTCAATTTTCCCCACATATTTTTTGGTTTCACTGCAATTTTTGTGGTAAAATGATTGAGGTCATTACAAAGTGCAAAAAACAAGCCTTTATATTGGTCTGTAGGGAGAGTCATGGCTATTAGAGGGTGAGGAGGAAAAAAAACGAGTGCAAAAAAAATTAAATATCTGTGCCCTTAAAGTGTACCTGTCATTAACAAAAACTTTTGATATAATGTAGATTAATATATGTACAGGGGCTATATACAACCAAATTGTATACATGAGAAACATTAAGATAGGTAAAATAATTTCCATGACCAATAATACCAGTATACAAAAAGGAGTGGATATATAACCACATAACTGGATAATACCGCCATACTGTACTGACTAAAACCACTATACATATATAGTATACAGATCCTATATAGTAAACTGGTCTAAGTGATTATATACAGTGCCCATATAGTGGTAGATACCAGCTATACAGAGATCTGTATTCCATATAAAAGTGATTACAGTTACATCTAGGGACTCACAATGACATATTTTCTGATCAGCAGAGTCCTTTTTCCTTTTCTTCTCCATCCAGATCAGACTGCCATGTCCATCTCTTCACATCTGCAGGACAAAACATTAAACTTTTTTTCCCAGTACCCCCTCCTCTACACAATCTTTCCATCTATAAGCCCACAAACTGTAATTATGCCCTTCTTGGTGTCCTGCACAGAAAAAGGGCAGGTAGGTAGCCAGTTAAATAGTTAACTAGGTAGGTAGATCAGGAAGCCAGACAGGTAGGTTGCTAGCTAGATAGGCAGGCATGTATGAAGGTCAGGTATGTACATACACTGCTCAAATATATAAAAAAAAAAAAAAGGGAACACCAAGATAAAACAATGTAAGTCAAATCACTTCTGTGAAATCACACTGTCCACTCAGGAAGCAACACTGATTGCCTATAATTTCCCCGTTTGTTCCATTTGAAATGTGAACTTGATTGTCAATTAGCAAGACATCCCCAATAAAGGAGTGGTTCCGCAGATTGTGACCACAGACCACTTCTCAGTTCCTATGCTTCCTGGCTGATGTTTTGGTCACTTTTGAATGCTGGCAGTGCTTTAACTCTAGTGGTAGCCTGAGACGGGGTCTACAACCCACACAAGTGGCTCAGGTAGTGCAGCTCATCCAGGATGGCACATCAATGAGAGCTGTGGCAAGAAGGTTTACTGTATCCGTCAGCGTAGTGCCCAGTGCATGGAGGCGCTACCAGGAGAAAGGCCAGTACATCAGAAAACTAGTAGGAGGGCAACAACCCTGCAGCAGGACTGCTACCTCCGCCTTTGTGCAAGGAGGAGCACTGCCAGAGCCCTGCAAAATGACCTCTAGCAGGCCACAAACGTGCATGTGTCCACTCAAACGCTCAGAAACAGATTCCATAAGGGTAGTATTAAAGCCAGACGTCCACAGGTTGGGGTTGTGCTTAAAGCCCAACACCATGCATGGAGAACACCAAGATTGGCAAATTTGCCACTGGCGCCCTGTGCACTTCAGATGAAAGCAGGTTCACACTGAGCATATGTGACAAACCTGACAGTCTGAAGATGCGGTGGAGAAAGTTCTGCTGCCTGCAACATCCTCCAGCATGACTGGTTTTTGGTGGCGGGTCAGTAACGGTGTGGGGTGGCATTTCTTTGGGGGGCCGCACAGCCCTCCATGTGCTTGCCAGAGGTAGCCTAACTGCCATTAGGTACTGAGATGAGATTCTCAGACCCCTTGTGAGACCATATGCTGGTGTGGTTGGCCCTGGGTTCCTCCTAATGCAAGACAATACAAGACCTCATGTGGCTGGAGTGTGTCAGCAGTTCCTGCAAGAGGAAGGCATTGATGCTATGGACTAGCCCACCCGTTCCCCAGACCTGAATCCAACTGAGCACATCATGTCTTGCGCCATCCACCAACGCCACGTATCACAGACTGTCCAGGAGTTGGCGGATGCTTTAGTCCATGTCTGAGAGGACATCCCCGCCACCTCATTAGGAGCATGCCCAGGCATTGTAGGGAGGTCATACGGGCACGTGGAGGCCATACACACTACTGAGCCTCATTTTGACTTGTTTTAAAAAGGACATTACATCAAAGTTGGATCAGTCTGTAGTGTGGTTTTCCACTTTGATTTTGTGTAACTCCATATCCAGACCTCCATGGATTGATAAATTTGATTTCCATTGATAATTTTTGAGTGATTTTGTTGTCCGCACATTCAACTATGTAAAGACGAAAGTATTACATACAATTCATTCCTTCAGATCTAGGATGTGTTATCTTCGGGTTCCCTTTATTTTTTTTGAGCAGTGTAGTTAGGCATCCAGGTACAAACTTAGGTAGCCAGGGAGTTAATCAAGTAGGTAGCCAGCACCCCCTCCACACAGTGGCAAATCCAGTCTAGTTTTGGGAAGTGCACTATGAAAACACCCTATGCAGGTAGCCCTCCTCTATTAGTTTGGTAGTTTGTCCCCATATTAGCTAGGCAGGAACATAGACAGTCCCTCACATTAGGTGTAGGCAGCAGGATTCCCCCCCACAGTAGGTGAAGGCAGCAAAGTTTTTACCCCTCCCCCTTCCTAGGTTGGAAAAAATTATCCTCACCTGATGTCCCACGCAGCGATCTTCTCCTCCGGTGCGCAGGGGCCCGCGTCTTCCGTCCTCCACAATGCAGGCACAGATGAGAGGCATCATCGGCACCTGCGCTGCGTGGGGGTGAGGTTACGTCTCCTCTGTGTTAGTCACAGATGTGACACCTTCTCCAGTATGTGCATGTACCACACATAGGAGAAGGCAGCGCTTTCCGCTGGGGCATCAGCAGGCCCTGTAACCGGACGGGCCCTCGGACAACGCCCGATGGGACCGGCTGGTCAATCCGCCCCTGTATATGTAATCTACATAGATTTAAAAAATATGTACATTTCTGGGTGAAAAAATGCTGTCCTTGCAGCTATTGCCCGGGTGTCTCTATAAGGAGTCAAAACACAGGAAGTGAGGGGAGGACAAGCAGGGCTCTGTGTAGGCTCCTGGCTTGTCAGTCATCCTGATTAGGGTGCATTCACACCCGGTTTTTGCAATACAGTTCCCGTATACCTTTTCAATGTGAAAACCGTATGGAACAGTATTCAAAACCATATGCATTGACTCCATTGAAAACTGTATGCCAAACTATGCATCTTTTTTTTCCCCCGTACCCTACCACAGTTTTTGGTCCGGGTGAAAAACTGCATACTTAAAATTTTTTTTTTTTTTACATTGGAGTCAATGGGAACCGTACAGAACCGTATGTGCATACGTAGATGCAACTAGGCATAATTTTTCAAACCGTATAGGGTTAAAATTTGTACAAACATTTTGATACAGTTTTGGCCGGTTTGAGGAATCAGTTTTTCATCAAAAACTTGATATGAAACTGTATTGCAAATACGTGGTGGAATGCGCCCTTAGAGATGAGCAAAGTTACAGTACTTCGATTCATCACGAACCTCGCGGCTCGGCGGTTGCTGACTTTAGCCTGCATAAATTAGATCAGCTTTCAAGTGCTCCGGTGGGCTGGAAAAGGTGGATACAATCCTAGGAGACTCTCCTAGGACTGCATCCACCTTTTCCAGCCCACCAGAGCACCTGAAAGCTGAACTAATTTATGCAGGCTAAAGTCAGCAACTGCCGAGCCGCGAGGTTCATGCAGAATCGAAGTACTGTAACTTTGCTCATCTCTAATCCTGATGAGTGAGCTGGGAGCAAGGACAGAGCCCTGCTTGTCCTTCCACGCTTCCTGTATTTGGACTTCGGACAATAGCTGTATGGACAAAAATATACACATTTTTTTACCAATGTATATTATAAATCTATAGCTGTAAATAATGGTATCTACATTATATAAAAAGTTTAAAGACAGGTTTTCCTATGCACAGGTCTTAATAAATCTCCCTCTTTGGGATAAAATTTTTCCTTCTATCCTTTTAAAAAGCCATAAATTTCCTATCTAAAGGGATAGTTTTATGTGGGATCAGTTGTACTTTGTAATGAAGTCCCATTCTCCAGTATTAGAAGTTTAATTTATTTTTTGTTAAATTTACCTCCTCCACTTCCCCTATGCCTCAGTTTTCCCCGATGCACTGCTCTTCCGGGTTTCCTGTGGTCAATGTGTCACTACGGTGTCCCATCTTGGCCAGTAATTGGCTTAGCAGTCTGACGTATTGAGCCCCGGTCATCTTCCTTCATGGGGCTTAATACAGATTGCCAATCACTGACCAATGCAGGACATCGATGTGGGCAACAGTTCGCTGAGCTGTGGCATGACATTTTGAGCAGTGGAAGGTAAGAAGAATTTTTTTTAATTATTGTGTGGTATTGCAGTTCAGTTCCATTTTGAGACCAAAAAGAAAAGAATTTCCTCTAATATACAGCTCCTAATAAGTACTGCAAGGATTAAGATTTAATAGAGGTAAATTTACAAATATGGCACCGGTTTATTACCAAAAAAAAAAGTTTTCCATCGTAGTACCCTTTAAGGTATTCTCTTCTATTTGGGCATTGTGGGATCGCTTTTTTGATCAGCAACTCCTGTGAACCCCCATGTTTCTCCTCTGTCTAGTTTTGCATGATGCTTGTCCTCCATGGTGTCTGTTTCTTTGTTATGTGTCTCTGCAGGTGAATTTGTACGCCACTTGGAGATGTTGTTCTACCTGTAGTGTTTATGACTCCGGTTTCTGTTCTGTTATCAAAGCATTAGCTGTGGCTTTATTTGTTGCTTTCTATATGACAGTTGCCTGGTTGTTCTGCTGGATTTATTTGTTCTTACAACTTCCACTGTATATTGCCATTTATCTACCTTGCTGGGTCCCTTAATATTTGTGCACCTCAGTGATTTATATGTTTGTTATTTTCATTTTTTTTGTATCTGACAACCTTTTCAGTAAAAGGATACAAAAAAAATTTAAAATAAATTATAGTTTGTTTGGGGTCTGATTGTTCAGACTGCGAGAAACTAGCTGGGGAATAATGGGCCAAATGAGACAGACCTACAAAAGTAAGTTGATGGGATGTCTCAGTCAGGTGCAACAATTGGTTGTGATCTAAAAACACTCAGACCCTGAAGCTTTTGACATGTCAGGTTTTATTTTAAGCCACCGGTACACTTTGGGCTAACCCATTTGTTCAGTGGAACCATTGGTAATACTTACTGGCATGGATGCAAAGACTGAATTAGTACTACAGCCAGACCATTGGCCACTTTGTCAGTAAAACTCATTGCTCCATATACAAAGGCTCCACTGCGCTGTAAAGTCAGAAGTTACACGGTATTAAGATTTTTAAAAAAACTTAACACATTAAAAAGTTATGGAGTATGAGTCCTTCAGGACCATAAAACCGACATTTACATTATCTGTGCAGTTTCTACATGCCACTGAATGAATGAATGGTGAAACCACACCTCCATGCATTCACCAATTGCCATGCAATGTTGTGTATAATCCCGGTAACGTAGATTTGGCATTGGTAAATGCATGGGTACGTGGTTCCGGACATGCGTTCATCAGCATGTGGATATAAAGGGAATCTGTACCCAAAGGGTATGTTCACATGTAGAGAGTCTGATGCATATTTGTGCAGCTGATTTTGCTACCCGCTAACTTCAATGTTTAACAAAGTTAGCTGCACACAATATGCAGCAGACCCTGTACATGTGTACGTACCCTTAGAGTCTATTCACATGTAAAAAGTATCCTGCACATATTTCAGTGTAAAACTAAATGACTAGACACATGTAAAGAAACCCTTAAAAAGGTAGAAGAAGTAAAGATTTTCTAATACTAGTTTTTCCACCCATTGACTTTAATTAAGAAAGTCAGTAGTAGAAAATTTGCAGCAAAATACGCACATGTGAACATACCCTGACGTGCAAGTTTAAATTGCCAGAGTTTTGCCCCGAAGAGTTTGAATCAGGGTGGGCTCTCCGAGGCGGATTTTGCTGCTGTAAGTTTGCAGCATGCCCAATTGATGTCAATTGAGTAAAATCTGCTAAGAGCCTGCCCCAATTCTGCTCTTAATATGGTTGAACAGACCCTAAGGGTGTAGTCACACACAGTCCATTGAGGATTTGAAGTTTTAAAATTTGCAATTCTGGATAAAAAAAAAAAAAAAAAGGAAAATATGTATTTTCTTATGAATCTCCGTTGCCGAAAATCTGCTGTGGACAGCCCGGAGAGCATGTCCCCTTTTAAAAACTCTCAGCGGGAAATTCGCTTCAAGTTTAAAAAGTAAATCCGCTCGTGTGAATAAGCCCTAGTGGTAGGGCCACACTTTGGCTTATTTTTCTGCTGTACAAAATCTGCAGCATATCTTCAAAGGCAGGAAGTGGATCCAGCTGGAAGAGGAAAGTATTAGGGTGGGTTCACACTACAGAATTTACACGGTTATTGACATCAATAATGCTTTGATGTCAATAACCAGAAGGATTCCTGAATCTGCATTAAATTGCTTTTTGTGCCATGGTTTTTACATGGAGTAGTAAAAGGAAATTAAGTGAGGTAATTAGGACTTTTAAAACCAGCCTTACCCTGTCCATTAGATTTCCCCTTCCACTGGTTCCACTTATTTGCAGATCTGCCTTTTGGGTCATTTTCTGTAGCATGTTTCTAGCCTATGGGCAGGGTCTCATTCTCATGCTGCTGATGCGCTGCTGGTAGTCAGGGGACTGCAAAGCAAGCTCCCAGGTAGCTCTGTGTGTTTCTCAATGTAGAAATCCGCTGCTACGAGTACACAGCAGCCAGGAACTCTTTGCAGTCCCTAGGTGACTGCTGGCAGTGAATCCACAGCGTGAAATACGCTGCGGATGCACCTCATGTGACCGTGCCCTAAGGGTGTATTCACAAGTAAAGCATGTGCTGTAGATTTGAATCTGTCAAACATTAAGTTTAGTTTATTGTGAAATCTGCAGCAGATACTATATGTGCGAAAACACCCTTAAAGAGCAAGTGTGGCCAACCCCCCCCCAAATAAATAAATAGCTTAGGGTGCCCTGATCTCACACACACACACAGTCCTCCAGTTTGAGATATGAGGGTTTATCTGGCTTCTATTTGGTAACAGTCTAAAGATCCATTCCTGCACTTAAAGGGGTACTCCGCCCCTAGACATCTTATCCCAAGAGGGACCCCAGCGATCTGACATCTTATCCCCTATCCAACGGATAGGGGATATGTCTAGGGGCGGAGTACCCCTTTAAATGGGCACTTATTAAAACTAATGTTTGCTATAGCACTCCTTATGGTAAAAATATATATATATATAAAATTTTTAAAAAGAAAGCTGCCACTAGGTGACTCTCTACTTGTCCAGAGCACAATGTTGCTGGGAGGGAGATTAGCTGCCTGTGTACCTAAGCCCCCTTACCTTACACAAGGACAAAATAACCCTGCTATATGAACATCTTCTATACTCCATATTTGTGTGCTGCTGACATATACAGATAGGAGACAATGCAATGAAAACATAACCTGTATTACTTGTGATGGTATTCTGAGATCATCATGTAAATTAGTGTATTTTCCCTCGATGCAAATATCCAGGAAACAGGGACAAGCTGTTCATGTGCTTCAGCATTACTACCTTTTAACGTCCCTTCCCTGCCTTGATTCCTTGATCTACAGGGCTCTGCTTACAGTACTGATCCCACAAGTGCCGCTGTAAATAGTTCGTACCCTGCATATCATCCAGGACAGGAAGAGATGGTGGAGCTAGAATGCAAGCAGTGCTGTGGCACTGCAACAGCTTTGCCCTGTTTCCAGGGCACTTGAGTCTGGGGACAATACAATCATGTTAAACCATAGAACTGTGTACTCTTCATATCAGGACTTTGGGTTTTTCTAGACACCTTGATTCTTTGCTTTCTAAACAGCCATTCTGCTGTAAATTTGTTGTTGTGCTTGGGATCACTGTACTGTTGCATGAATCACTCTCAGCAGAAGATTATTTTGTTACATCAGGGTTTAGCATACACCACATAATCTTGCTACAGATGCTGTAGAGTTAGTGTAGTTCAGTGTCTGTACGTGTGTTATTGTGGTCACGCATCACTTGTGACTTTTGCCACAATATTAGTTTATCAGCTTACAAAATGACTGTAGTCCCAGGTTGCAGTCAGTGCGGTTCGAGACATTACATCACTAGTCAGGTGTTCAGAGGAAGCCTATCTGCTTCAATGGGTGGAACAAACACTGGGTAGGAAAGATTATTCTGCAGTGAATTTTAGTTTTGCAACAGCTGGAGGCACTCTGCTGTAATCAATAGACCAGGGTTTTGTAACCAAAGCATGGAAGGCAGCAAACCTGTGCTTCAATGGGTGCGGTGGCTGATGTGTGGGAGGGAGAACAGTGACTTCACACTGTTTTACCGATTTGTAGTTTGACAGGGATTTCCAACATGTAATAGTCAGTTCACAAAAAGCTAGCCACAGCATTATGGTAATCTGACAACACAGCCATTTAGCCCCAAGACAAGCACAGATCCTTCCTAAGCATGTCCATTACTGTCTGCCAGGTATGTACTAAAATCACCTTATGGTGGTATAAACCCTTCAAACTTGATGCTAGAATACTGGAGAGTTCATGGTCGACTGTCTGCAAAGTGCAAAGGTGTTCCCTTTTTTTTTCCTCATGGCCAAGCTATCAGAATACCATTGAAATTACACAGAGGGCATGTTTGATTTCATTGCACATAGTCTCCTGTCAACCCAGGTCTACAGCTCATATCATAAATATGAGCTGGTAGATTCCCTTAATTCAGGTTTATGTTTATTTCAGAATGAGTCAGGGACAGATTAGTTTATGATAGGTACTCTAACTCCCTCAATAAAAATGTACAGTATCTTGGAATTAAAGAGTACCTCATCAAAAAAATTCTGTATATTTTAATCTCTCTCTCATTCATCTATTTTTTGGGAGTTTTAACTTTTGGCCACTATGGGTCTCCCTAGGAGTCCCTTTTTTGGTGATTTCAGACTCACACCGGCCTGTCCAAAATCTCCTACTCTGCGCAGCTCCCGCCAGGCGCACATCCCTGCCAGGCGCGCTCCCGATTCTGCCAGCCAGCAGCGCCGTCAGGTTCCTCCCGCTGACAAGGAGAGCCAGTGCGTGCTGGCCCAGTGTCCGTTGAACGCAGCTCTTCAAGAGAGAAGAATACATGAAAGGCGGAAGCGGCCCGGCAAGGCTTCAGATGACGTTGCGCCTGCCGGGCCCTGCCCACTTCCTCCCTTCTCAGACGCTCCTATCTGAGCTACCGAAGATTAACATAAAAAGGTATTTTTAGGTGGTTTAGAAATAAAATAAATGCTAGGATAGACTTAGAGACAGGGAAAGATGGGGAGGAGGATTAGGGAAAGTTTAATGGATAATAGGTACTCTTTAATGGTGTCTTAATGAATAAAAAAGTTACTCAAATATACATTCAAGTTTTACAGCTCACCATTTCCCTCTAACGGACTGTAAATTGCACATGAGGAATGTAGAAATAAAAAGGAACACTAATAAACCGTACTTACTGAGTGGGGTCCAATGAGATCAGCAGTCATTGAAAGAGATGTAACCAAGATTGTAGCTGACCCAGCTCCCAAAAGAATAGCAGCTCCATAAACTGCCTGTCTAAGTCCTGGATCTAGAGCTACCCATGCAGAAAAAGCAGCAATAGCTAGAAGCCCTATAAAATAGGTAATCTGGAGGCGAAAAAAATAGGGGTTAGTAAACTAAACTGAGAAAAAAAATATATATATATATATAAAAGTCTATTTTCTGATGTAGACAAAAACTTACGTTGCGCCCAATATATCTGTTAATTGGCTTCATAAGTAATGAAGAAACAAATCCACTAACATACATTACCAGTGGAATTGTAGCAATGTAATTCTATTAAAAAAAAAAAGTGAAGTATGATTAGGAAATCTTCAGTGTCAACTTCATAAAATATTCGATTATGTTTACAATATGGAAAGTGACACCATATTAGGGTTTAGTGTGGGTGAACAGGCTGACTATTTTCCCTTTAAGTATGCCACTTATTCTGTGTGATAAATAAGGCAAGTACTGTAAAATTGCATACACCCTCATACACAATGACTAAAGGGGGTACTCCAGAAAAGGGGGGGGGTCTAATGAACTGGTGCTAAAAAAGTAACAGACTTCTTGTTTCTCGTTAAAAATGTATTCAAGCTCTTTATTTAGTTGCTGTATGCTCTGGAGCAGTGTCTGCCAAGCTTGGTGTGAGAAGTATAACTACCAGCATTCCCAGGCAGCTAGAGGCACACTGGTTGGGAACCCCCCCACTTAAAGAGTAATGATTCCCATCACATTTGAATTTTTTAGCATATAATGCAAGTGTGTCCAAACCATTTCAACCTTTGAAACATTTTTTTTTACTAGTTTCACATATTAGAAGTTTGCAGCTCACAGGGATAACCAGTCTGCATATCAAGATTGCATCATGCCAGCTACAAAGAAATGACAGCTCTGTCTCCTTGCTTTTGGAACTAGGAGGACTATACTCAAATTAGGTGAAAACATAAGCAAGATCTAGCAAGACAAAGTAAATTAAAAAGACAGATTTTTTTCAGTCTTACCTTTGGAAGATTCAAAGAATAGGTCAAGTACACAGCTATATATGTCTGTGACAAATTTACTATGAGCCGTGTACACATATATAATAAAGCCACCTAAAAAAAAAACAAAAAAAAAACAAGCATGGTAAGATGAAAAAAAACAAAAGTTCATAAAACAATATCACTGCAGATTACACATTCATATTAACACCACTTCAGACAATTTACCTGATAGAAAGAAGGTTCTAAAAGCCAATGCTTCCACAGTACCAATGGCTCTGGTGAGCTGGAAAGTTGCTTATGAATAAGATCTCCATTTTGATCATCTGTTTCTGGAAGGCGTTGAAAACCTGAGTTCTCCTTTGTTCCAATATGGAATATTAGGGAGAAAAATGCTCCAATGCCCACTACAATGAGGGCCAGTGTCTAGTGCAGGAAACAAAAAAAATTTAATAAAAAATTCTCAGAATGGAAGGCCATACTATAGATGTCTGGTTGTGTAAAGTGAATTTGATTACTCTGTTATGGTTTAAAAATTATTATATTTTTATATACCGTGTTTCTCCGAAAATAAGACCGGGTCTTATATTCATTTTAGTCACAAAAAACAAACTAGGGCTTATTTTCAGGGTAGGGCTTTATTTATTTACAGTACGGTATGTACATTGAACAACACGGCCGTTCCACAGTATTTAACGTTATTTACACCCCCCCCCCCCCACATTATCATGTGATGGGCACAGCTCTGCCCCCCCCCCCCCCCCCCCCCCTCCGGTTTATCAGCCCAGTGCTGCACCCCACATCAGGAGACTAATCGTATGTCACCTGCGAGCACAGCTTCTCTCCCCTCTGCCAAATAATTATCAGCCGATGCGCTGTACTTTGTTTTTTCAAATATTTGCAGCCCGGGCACAGGAATACAAACTTTAACTTACCTTCGTCCTCCGTTCCCCCGTAGCTAAGAAACCAGCCTCATGGTCCCTCCGCTGTTCTTGCTGCTTCCTGGTGTTGGGACGTAACAGAGCCTTTAGCCTATCACCGGCCGCAGCGATGTCCCGCCTCGGCCGATGATCGGCTGAGCCGACCGTCATGTAAGAAGCCGGCCTGCTTCTTACATCACAGTGGGCTCAGCCTATCATCGGCAGAGGCGGGACATCGCTGTGGCCGGTGAAAGGCTGAAGGCTCTATGACGTTCCCATCCCCAGGACCGCAGCTAGAACAACGGAGGACAGTGAGGCCGGTTCCTTAGCAACATCTGGAGGTCCGCAGGTTGGAGACCACTGGTCTAGGTCTTATTTTCAGGGTAGGGCTTACATTGCAGCCCACCCCGATAATCCAGCTAGGGCTTATTTTCGGGGTAGGGTGTATTTTCGGGGAAACAGTATATTATATATCTATCAAGTTTTTGTTCTTTTAGAGAACAAATTCAGTTAGAACACTACTAATTAGGAGTTCGCCATAGAAACCTACAATGTGTCGGCAAATAAGAACCATTTGGTCCATCTAGTCTGCCCAGTATCCTGACTAAAGTGATTAGATCCTTCTTATAAGGATAGCTTTATGCCTATCCCATGCATGTTTAAAACGGTCACTATATTTGCACTTACATCTGCGGCAGGAAGGCTATTCCATGCAACCACTACTCTCAGTAAAGTAATACTTCAAAAAAGCATTTAAACCGTTGCCCCTCCAATATAAAACTATGCTTTTGTGGTAGTTTCTCTTCTAAATATAATCTTCTCCTTTACTGTGTGGATTCCCTTTATGTATTTAAAAGTCTATCATATCCCCTCTGTCTCTCCTTTCTTCCAAGCTATACATGTTAAGGTCCTTTAACCTTTCCTGGTAAGTTATCCTGCAATACATGCACTGGAAAGGAGGGCTAATTTATGTAGTCTAAAAACAGAAAAAGCCTCAGAATGAAATGCTGCTCTGATATACACACTCATTTGTCTTTAGGTACAAATCAATGAGCATCCCTAAAAAGAAAAACCAATATTTTTACATTAAAACACTGATTACTTAATAGGAGTTGGCCACATTATCCTAAAAATGAATAATGGTATGCCACTATTAAAGCTATGCCACCTACTTACATCCAAGTGTTCCCACTCTGACCTGTTCTAGAGATCTGAGAAGCCCAGCCCTCTTACTGCCTGATCTCTTGGCACTGAACAGCGATCCCATCCATAAGATAGCCAAGAATAGAAGAGCATCTGTTGACAGGGTCACCAGTGTTTGAGGAGGACAGGGTAGCAAGGTGGTGGTGAACAGCAGGAGCACATGGATGTAAGTAGGTGGCATAACTTAACCATTACTAATGTTAGTATAAAAGCCAAACCCCTGCTATTACTACGAGTATAAAGCATAGAAAGTAGATTAAAGCAGAAAGATTGGTGGCAACCTTCTGTCCCTATATTTCCTTTTTTTCAGATCGTCCACTCACGACAGCACCACATGTACTTTCTGTTCCTATGCAGATAGGGGGCAATCTCAAGAGGTTAAAATGCCCCTCCCTCCATACTACCTCAGTGTTTCCTGTTCCTATGGAGCAGGGTTTTTTTTTTTTACCGCCGGGACTTGGATGCGGGCGCTAAATTCTTTGATTTTAAAAGAATTCCCTGTTCTTATGGGTTTCCTTCTCTCCTCTTTTAGGGAGACAAGGAGGCCCTGAAGAAATCTAAGGAAAAAGAATCCAAAGTTAAACCAAAAAAATTAAAAAAAATATAAAAAAAGGGGGGTTTGAGCTATTTATTACATTAAGGCTATAATAGACCCCTATTTAAAGCCTGTATGGATAGGTTAATTCAGCAGGAATCCCTGTCTTTTTTGGAGGAACTTCGCTCTATTAAATCTGAAGTTCAAACTTCTGTTGCTGCGGCTCTGCCTAAAGCTTCGTTTGTTGATCAATCTCCACCGGTTGATCTGTTCCATATGCCAGATCTTCCTTCTTTCCTGGATCCTCCTATGTTAAAAAGACGAAAAGCCACTGTGCTTGTAAACTGATTCAGATTCTGAGGTTGCTATTGTTTCTTTGGGTTCCAATTCTCAAGAGGAAGGTGAAGTCATTGAACCCTGTACAATGCTATGAAATGCCATGAAAATTCCTGAAACCGCTGAGTCTACCTCTATTCAAGATGTTTGCGGGATTGGAAAAAACTAAAACACAAACACACCCCCCCCCCCCCAGGTGTTCAACATTCATGACAATATTAAGGATCTGGAAAGAACCAGAGAAAGGGCTGCTACTTTCCAAGGAATTCTGCTCCAGGTTTCCATTTAAGAGGAAGATATGAGATTTTGGAACAAAATTCCAAAAATTTATGTACAAGTATCAAAAGTGGTTAGGAAGACATCTTTACCATTTGAGGATAGCTCTCGACTAAAAGATCCCTTAGACCGTAAGATGGACAGATTGTTTAAAAAAAATTAAAAAAAAATAAAAAAAATTGTGGAGCTCTTCCTCTGCTCAGATTAACCCCAATTTTACTACAGTAGCAAGAACCTTGTTCATCTGGCTAGAACTAGAAAGTCATCTAATAAAACTTCGAGAGGATTTATCATCATCAGTACCAATGTTAAAACTTGCTACAGCTTTCTTAGTCGATGCCTCAACTGATTGAGTTGGACAGAACAGGCAATCTGGAGGACCTTCTGACCCAGTCATGCAAGCCTTATGGCTTAAAAATTGGCAGTGGGATTCTACCTCAAAGAGTAAACTTTGTGGTATTCCTTTCCAGGGTAACTGTTTGGCCCAGTCTCAGATAAGATTCTGGAACAAGCTGCGGACAGGAAAAAAAATAAAAATAAAAAAATAAAGATTGGAACATCCCTACTAGAGATGGGCGAACTTACAGTAAATTTGATTAGTCACAAACTTCTCGGCAGTTGACTACTTTTCCTGCATAAATTAGTTCAGCTTTCAGGTGCTCCCGTGGGCTGGAAAAGGTGGATACAGTCCTAGGAGACCCTTTCCTAGGACTGTATGCACCTTTTCCAGCCCACTGGAGCACTTGAAAGCTGAACTAATTTATGCAGGAAAAGTCGTCAACTGCCGAGCCGAGAAGTTCGTGAGGAATTGAATTTACTGTAAGTTCGCTCATCTCTAATCCCTACCTTTCTGCAGTACATCTGAAAGGAGTAGACAACCAGGCGCCGATTTCCTAAGTCGCCATATTCTAGATCCAGGGGAATGGTCAAGTCTTCCTCTCTCCGACTCAAACGTGAGGTCTTCCGGAAATTGACTTTTTTTGCTTCCCTAAAGAATCGCAGAGTCCACCATTTCTTCTCTCTCCATCCACTCCCTCCGGGTTCTCTCTGGGATTCTCTTCAACAAATATGGTTGTTCAACCTTGCTTATGCTTTTCCACCAATTCCTCTAATCATGAGAGTTCTCCAGAAGGTGAGATTAGGAAGAGGGAAATTCATCTTCATAGCCCCGATGTTGCCGAAGAGAAGCTGGTTTAGTCTACTAAGAAGAACTTGCCATTGTGGAACCCATTCTTCCTCAGAGGGACGATCTGTTGTCCCAGGGCCCTCTATTCCAAAAAGAGCTAAAGAACCTTCAGCTGGCAGCCTGGCTATTGAGAAGCTTGTGTTAGAACAAAAGGGTCTCTCTAAAAAAAGGTGGTTGACACTCTCCTAAAAAGTAAAAAAGGATTCTACTTGCTCCATTTACCTTAAACAATGGAAGACATTTTTATCCTGGTGTGGCTCCTCTCCTCCAGATCTTAACGCAGATATTCCTGGAATATTAGATTTCCTGCAGGATGGGTTTGATCCAGGTTTATCTCTAAGTACACTAAAAGGTTCAGGCAGCAGCCCTTGGCTGTTTTTTTATGTCAGCATTGTTGAACACAAATTGGTCAAAAAGTTTTTTTTTTTCAGCAATATCCAGAATAAGACAAATTATCTAATCTTACTTCCCCTTGGGATTTAAATATTGTTTTATCATCTCTAAATGTCCTTTTGAGCCTTTGTCAGATTCAGCTATCCGGTTCCTTACCTGGAAAACTTTTCTACTGGCAAACACATCTGCCAGAAGAGTAAGTGAAATCCAAGCCTTGTTCATTGATTTATCCTTACATTACTGTACTCCAAGAGTAGATTATTCTAACACAATCCTGCCTTTCTCCCAAAAGTTGTATCAAATTTTCATAGGTCTCAAGACAATTTTCCTCCTCTGTTTTTGGGACTAGCACAGAAAGAGGGAAGGAGTTCCATAAATTGGATGTCAGGAGAGCAGTCTTACATTATCTGGAGATTACTAAGACCTGGAGAAAAGATTCTAGCCTGTTTGTTCAGTATCAAGGACCACATGGGGTGGGGGGGGGGGGGGGGGTTCGGGGGAAGAAGGCATAAAAAAAAAAAAAAAAAAACTCAATTTCCAGATGACTCAAGTCGGCAATTTGGTCTTCTCTGCACACTTTCTTCAAGCATTATAAGCTGGAAGTGGACTCTTCTCAGGACCTTGGGTTTGGCCAAAAGGTGCTGCAGGCCGTGGTCCCTCCCTAAAGCTAACATTATCTGGTATGTCTCATGTGGTGCTTTCATGAGTGGACGATCTGAAAAGTCAGAATTATACCTTACCGATAATTCAGTTCATGAGTCCATCACGACAGCACCTATTTCCACCCTTATTCTTATATGTATCCGTACATGTATATTTAATATCTACTCTTAGTAATGTATTAACAGAGTATGGAAAAAGGGGCCTTTTTAACCTCTTGTGCTTTCTGTTTCTATGCAGATAGGGGGCACTCATGTGGTGCTGTCGTGATTGACTCATGAAAACTGAATTATCGGTAAGTTCTAATTCTGACTTTATTATCTTCATAGGATATACTTTTATCCCAGTCTTGCGTAAAATTACTGTAGATTTACTAAGATCTCTAATGTCATTTGGGTAATTTCTTTTACCAACATGTTATAATCCTCAGTTTGCCCAGAGGCCTATAACTATCATGAGTCAATGTTACATGACCGACTTCACAAGGCATGTACAGAATTTTGGGCTCTATTAAAAACAAGCGAAGCACTGATTACAGATCTGCATCTGTTTCCAATTTTAACATACCCTGAATACAGAAGTATCCTGCCGCCCCAAATGCTGTGCATCTTCTGAGGAAGCCGGATCAAAGTGCAAAAGCAACCAAGCAATTGCGTATACAGAAATGTTTGCCAAAACTGTAAATGCATACCTGTGAAATTGCAGGGAGACAGAATAAGATATTTAAAAAAAAGTAAAATAACTTAAAAACCCCTTAAAGGTTTATCAATTTCCTTAAAAAATAAATAAATAAAGTCCAAGCTTAAGAAATTCTTTTGTATGAAAATAAAACTTTTAATTATTAATATTCTGGCAGAAATATTTCAGACAACGAGATAAAGTCTCAGCAGCAATTTAAAAGGGGTTTTCCAGTGTTTTTCTTTTTTTTTTTTAAGCTAACACCTATATGCACTTAGCTAATAGCCAGCCGCAGCGATGTCCTGCTTCAGCCGGTGAAAGTATGAGGGTCAGTGTGATTTATTTAGACAGTACCAGGCCTTCTTCCAGGCACCCAGACCCAAAATATCACCCTGCTGCTCAGCCCATCATTAGCCGAGTCGGGACAGGTCACTGTCTAGCAGAGCCCACAAGAAGGTACCCAGAGGCACTGGTGTGTGTGTGTGTGTGTGTGTGTGTGTGTGTGTGTGTGTGTGTGTGTGTGTGTGTGTGTGTGTGTGTGTGTGTGTGTGTGTGTGTGTGGGGGGGGGGGGGAGATGAAGGGGCACACTGAGGAGCTAAGTGGCATGGGCAGCTCTGAAGCTCCCAGACCAAAAAACTGCCCAGAAAGTAGTGATGTATTATTTGAAGCCATGTTTTTTTCTGTGGAAAAAAAAAAAAAAAAAAAAAGGCAGCTTCTATATAACAAACTATGCAGTTAAAGTGTACATCACAATTTCTGCCATGTCATAAGTGGTCTGAAATACTTTGTTCTAGTGATCGGTGGGGGTCTCAGCAGGCAGACCCCTACTCATCACTAGAACAAAGACAGAAGTGCTTGCCTGAGCCTTTTTTGAGGAAAGACTGAGAAGGAACAATTAGACTTTCTCAGTCTGTACAGTAAACATCAGACATCTTCATACATGCTCACTAATGAACATTGGAACACATCCTTAGGGCAATGTCCAAATGAGCAAGTTTTTTTAAAGTAGTTTTTGAAACCAAAGCCAGGAATAGGTTTAAAAGTAGTCTGTCTCTTAACCAATTTCAGCAAAACTATGCTTCTATACATGATTAGTGCGGTAAGACAATATGGAGCTTACATAGTAACATAGGTCGTAAGGTTGAAAAGGAGTGCACATTGATCAACATAGTGGGGTTTAGGTTGAACTATGACGCTGATGCAGACTGCCCCATGACAGGAAAAATTCCTAACCGACTCCAATATGGCGATTAGAATAAATCCCTGGAGCAATGTTCTAGCCACATAAATCTAGTATCCATGACCTGTAATATAATTTTTCCAGAAAAACATCCAGGCTCCCCCTTGAATTGTTTTTTTTATTTTTTATTTTTTTTATTTAGTCAGACATCACATGGCAGAGAGTTCCATAGTCTCACTGCTCTTCCAGTAAAAATCTGTGTAATGATGTTGAAACCTTTCCTCTAGATGTAGAGTATTCTCCGTTACGGTTACCGGTAGAGATGAGCGAACTTCCAGTAATTTGATTAGTCACGAACTTCACGGCTCGGCAGTTGCTGACTTTAGCCTGCATAAATTAGTTCAGCTTTCAGGTGCTCCAGTCGGCTGGAAAAGGTGGATACAGTCCTAGGAGAGTCTCCAGCCTGAAAGCTGAACTAATTTATGCAGGCTAAAGTCCCCAACTGCCGAGCCGAGAAGTTTGTGACGAATTGAATTACTGGAAGTTCGCTCTTCTCTAATTATAAAGATCGCTGTACTGTCCATTCATATATTTGTACATTGTTATCGTTTTCTTTAAAGAGTACCTCATCAAAAAAATTGTTTCTTATTTTATTGTTTAATATGTATAGATTAATTTTCTAGTTGGGTTCTATTAAAAAAGTATACTTGTGTTTTTTTGCGTTTATACTTTTGTCCACTAGAGTTCTCCCTAGGAGTCCCTTTTTTTTAGTGATTTCGGACTCACGCTGGCCTGGCAGCAGAGTCCAAAATCGCATACTCACGCAGCTCCCCGCCTGTCAGACAGACTGGAGCGTGCTCCCGACTCTGCCGTTGTTAGGTGAAAAATTCAAACCCGTGGCTCTGCAAGATAGAAGCAGCAGGGCTAGAGCTGGGGAGGGCAGAGCAAGGGGAGAGAGGAGGTACACGCCCCCTCCCTCCTCTCCCTGAGCTCCAGAAGATGCAGATCTCCATGGGAGAAGTACATGCCCTCTCCCTCCTCTCCCCGAGCTGAGGACGCAGATCTCCATGGAAAGCCAGAGCAGGTCTAGAAGCCAGAGCAGCGCTCCTCATCTCCCCTGCCTGAGCTCTGTCTGGTTACTGTACACGGGCTGGGGATTCATACATTGTAGGGACTGGGAATAAATGTCTGCCTGGGGATGATTTCTATGTGAGGAGGAGGGGGGTCCCTGTTATGTGTGTGCATATGCTGGGAGTTTTAGTCCCTGTTAGGTGTGTGTGTGTATGCCAGAGTTTCCCAACCAGGAAATGCTGGGAGTTGTGGTTTTGCAACACCTGGAGACACCCTGGTTGGGAAACACTGGTGTATGCCCTGTATCGGTGTGGTGAACTACAACTCCCAGGAGACTACAGAGGCAGCTGCTGGTGATATACCACAGACTGAAGACTCCTAAATGACACATGCTGGGAGTTGTAGTCCCTTTTGTGTGTGTATGCCAGTGTATCCCAACCAGTGCTGAGTTATATTAGTGTGCTGTGTATAACGCAGGTTTCCTCAGGCTGCAAGGGGAGGACGAACTGCACGGGCTGGCTTCCGCTTTTTCATGGTGTGTTCATTAGCCCCATAAAAAAGGACAGACCTGAATGGGGTTTGTACAGGACATGAACCTCACTGTATGAACATTGCATTTCTATGTCAGCGTTCATACAGGTAAGCAGAGATGCATGGGGTCCATACAGGGAAGCAGAGATGCTCGGGGTTTGTACAGTGGTCTTCATGTCAGCGTTCATTGCACAGCAGCGTCGAGAGAAAGTCATGTCAGGAGGGACGTACAGGAGGAATAACACAGTAGCCTGTACATCTTCATCCTGGAGAAATTGAGAAGGAGGAGAAAACGGATGAAACTGTACATTCTACAGAGTTATTTCTCCTGTACGTCTCTCCGGACATTATTTTCTCAAAGCTGCAGTACAATGAACGCCGACATAAAGACCACTGTACGGACGCCGTGCATCTCCGCTTCCCTGTACGGACGCCGTGCATCTCCGCTTCCCTGTACGGACGCCGTGCATCTCTATGTTCCCTTTATGGGGCTAATGAACACCCCATGAAAAAGTGGAAGCCAGCCCGTGCAGTTCGTCCTCCCCCTTGCAGCCCGAGGAAACCTGCGTTCTACACAGCACACTAATATAACTCAGCCCTGGTTGGGAAACACTGGAATACACACACGAGGGACTACAACTCCCAGCATGTGTCATTCAGGAGTCTTCAGTCTGTGGTATATCACCAGCAGCTGCCTCGGTAGTCTCCTGGGAGTTGTAGTTCACCACACAGATACAGGGCATACACCAGTGTTTCCCAGGGTGTCTCCAGTTGTTGCAAATCTACAACTCCCAGCATGCCCTGGTTGGGAAACTAGCATACACACACCTAACAGGGACTACAACTGCCAGTATTATAATATATATATATATATATATATATATATATATATATATATATATATATATATATATATATATATATATATATATATTATATATATACACACATACCCACCTAACAGGGACTACAACTCCCAATATAAACACACATAACCGGGACCGGCCCCCCCACCTCCTCCTCCTCCTCACAGAAATCCCCAGGCAGAGATTTATTCCCAGTCCCTGCAGTGTATGAATCCCCAGCACATGTACAGTAAACAGTCAAGTCAAAGCTCAGGCAGGGGAGATGAGGAACACTGCTCTGGCTTCTAGACCTGCTCCTCTCTCCCCCTGCTCTGGCTTTCCATGAGATCTGCGTCTTCAGCTCGGGGAGCTCAGGGAGGGGGCGTGTACCTTCTCTCTCCCCTTGCTCTGCCCTCCCCCAGCTCTAGCTTTGGAAATCTTAGGAGAGCTGGGGGAGGAGTGGACACAAGAATTGATGGGGGCGCAAAAATCCACCTCACACCAGCCCTCCCCTGTACTCCACCTGTATGCGCACTCCAGAAAGGGAGCGCAGCATACAGGAAGGGTGGATGCTGGCCCGGCCAGGCTTCGGATGACGTGCCACACCCACTTCCTGCCCTCGTATACTGCTCAACACTGAGCTACCGAAGATGCTATGAAAAAGGTATATACACATGGGGTTTTAAACAAAAATAAATTCAGGGATAGAGCTAGTAAGAGTCAGGGACAGATGGGGAGGGAGATTAGGGAAAGTTTAGTTTGTGATAGGTGCTCTTTAAACTAAATAACCCCAATCTTGATAACCTGTCTTGATACTGTAATCCTCCAATACCATCAAGTATCTTTGTTGCCCTCCTCTGCACCCTCTCCTGTTGAGCTATGTCCTTATATACAGGGGTCCAAAATTGGACACTATTCCATGTGTGGTGCGACTAATGATTTATACAGAGGCAAAACTATGTCCCTGTTACAAGCATCTATGCCTTTCAATACATCCCATGACTATGATCCTTGGCAGCAGCTGCCTGGCACTGATCACTAATGTTAAGCTTACTGTCCACCAGTATCCCCCCCCCCCCCCCCCTTTCCTTTTTGGTAGTAATTTTACCCAGTGTCTTATTTAGCACATAATTGTACATTTTGTTTTAATGCCCAAGTGCACAACCTTACATTTATCCACGTTAAACTTCATTTGTCAAGTCTGTGCCTAACTCTTCAGATAACATATTACAGGATCTGGGGGAAGCTGATCATCTTACCCAGTTTAGCATCATCTGCAAATATTCTACTCTAATCCCTCTTCAAGTTCATTAATGAAACTTACTGAAGAGTTAACCTAGTACTGACCCATGCGGTACCTAACTTGTAACTTTCACCCAACCAGAGTAAGTTTTGCTGCTACCCGCCCTCTGTTTCCAATCACAGCCAGCTGCCAACTCATTTACATACCCTCCCCTAGTCCCAGCATCCTCATTTTATGTACTAACCTATTGTGTAGCACGGTATTAAGTGCCTTAGAAAAGTCCAGCTTAGATGTGGCCAATTTTTGCTTTAAAAGGACCAAGGTCCATTTTTCTAATTTGACCTGTCTCATTTTAAATGGAGAACATTGGCAATAAAAAAAAAAAAAAAAAAAAAAAATTCTCCCCTATCCACAGGGAAAGGTGCAAAGCATATCCATGATAAGATCTCAAACCCTGGGCAAGTGTGGCCCTTCATACGCAAAAGTTAAAACATTGGGTTGTCAATTTTAAAACTGGCCAATTCATTGTGTAAAAGGGGAGAAACCAGTGAAAGGCCTGTTTGTACTTATGAAGCAACAGTGCTGTATGAGACTTTAATAAGAGAATGTTCTACGGAGTAGTTTCTATATTCTGAGAGTAAACATGCTTAATCTCAATAACGAAGTCCCAGGACGAATGCAATGCCATCCCTGATGAAGATATAAGCATTCCAAAATGCACTGGAGACATTTTTGGTCCATCCTGAGCTCTGTAGTGACGTCACATACAGCAATCTAACATTGACAAGTTTTGGGGGAACATCAGCTGGTTGAGACGCCACGAGCCGGGGAAGTCTCCTCACAGTGCTAACCACCTATTCTACCTATAACCTGCAAAAAAAAAAAAAAAAAAAGAGAAAAAAAAAGACACTTTGAAGGTATCTAACTGGAGGAACAAGCAAGTGCAGCAGGAATGGACTTCTCATACTAAGAATGTCACACAGGATATTGATATTCCCTACAGACTATCACCCTCCCCATGAAAAAATGAGATACACAACAAGAAGGTAAAAAGGGAAAGTCGGGGGGTGTTCAAGACACCCATGGTCCCTCTGTAGGGACAGGAGTGAGGTGGTCAGAAGCAACCGACCAATAGCAGATCGGGGCAGGGGGGGGGGGTTAAAGTTCGGGTGCCCCTCTCTACCCACCCACTGTAGTCTGGGCAGAGCAAGGGGAACCGTTGGTAAGCAACCTCCGGCGCTGGTTATCATCGGCGGCAGCAGCAGCAGGTGGCGATGACATGCTGGGAGTTGTAGTTGCGTACCTCCAGCTGTTGCATAACTACATCTCTTCGCATGCCCTTAGACGATCAGTACATGCTGGGAGTTGTAGTTTTGCAACAGTTGGAGGCACACAGATTGGAAAATACTGAATTAGGTAACAACCTAACTGAAGATTTTCCAACCAGTGTGCCTCCAGCTGTTGCAAAAGTACAACTCCCAGCAGGCATGGTCTGTCAGTATATGATGGGAGTTGTAGTTTTGAAACAGCTGGAGGTTCAGATGTTTCAGAACTACAACTCCCAGCATGCATGGACAGTCCCAGCATGCTGGGTGTTGTCGTTTTGCAACATCTGGAAGGGCACTGTTTGAATGGACATCTGGAGGGCTACAGTGGCATCCAAAGCATGCCAAGACTGTCCAGGCATGCTGGGAGTTGTAGTTATGCAACCGGAAGAGAAAACAGTTGAGACCACTGTGTGGTGGTCTCCAAACTGTAGCCCTCCAGATGTTGCAAAACTACAACTCCCAACATGCCCTTCGGCTGTCTGGGCATGCTGGGAGTTTTAGTTTTGCAACAACTAGAGGCACACTGGTTGGGAAACATTGTCTGTTCCCTAACTTAGTGTTTCTCAATCAGTGTGCCAGTGCATGCTGGGAGTTGTAGTTTTGCCCCCTCCCCCTGAATGTACATGGCACATCCACATGGGCTGGGGTTTACAGCAAGTTTCCCACTTCAAGTTTGAGATGCGGCAAATTTTCCCCTGCAGCGGGAAACTCCCTGTAAACCCCCGCCTGTGTGAATGTACCCTAAAAACACTACACTAACCCTAAAGAGTAGAACACTACATATACACTACACCCTTACACTGTCATGCTCCCCCCCACCCCCAATAAAAAAATAAATAAATAAAATAAAATAATTGTTATAGTCTTGTACAAGTTTTTTCCAAAACGGAGCCTCCAGCTGTTGCAAAACAACTCCCAGTATTGCCAGACAGCCATTGACTGTCCAGGCATTTTGGGAGTTTTGCAACAGCTGGAGGCACTATGTTTGGGGAAAAAATGACGTACAGCATTTTTGGTGGAGGAGGCAAGTGTAACGCTTGCATCCGAGTACACCCCTATAAAAATCCCTAATTTAGGCCTCAAATGCGCATGGCGCTCTCTCCCTTCGGAGCCCTGTCATATTTCAAGGCAACAGTTTAGGGCACCACACGGGGTATCTCCGTACTCAGGAGAAATTGCATTACAAATCTTTGGGGCTTCTCCTTTTACCCCTTATGAAGAGGTAAAGTTGGGGGTCTACACCAGCATGTAAGTGTAAAAAAATTAAAATAAAAAATTCTCTTTACACACTAACATGCTGGTGTTGCCCCATTTTTTTTATCTCTTATGGAAAAAAAGTAAGTAACAATTTTCTCCTGGGTGCAGAAATATCCCATACGTGGACATAAAATGCTCTGCGGACGCACAACAAGGCTCAGGAGTGAGCGCGCACCATGTACATTTGTCCCACACCATCTTTCTTTGCCTGCAAATCTTAAAAAAAAATAAAAAAAATAAAAATAAAAGAGAGAAAAGTGGATCTCAGAACTTGACAGAGGAAGATTTGTCACACGCTGCATGTGTGACAAAACTGACCTTTCAAGTGATACCCCATCCACCCAACAAGGTGTTAAATGCACTTGCAACATCTGTCCTGCAGATTCTTGACTTCCTGAATATGTAGACTAGTGTGGCATTTATAACTTCCTAGCTCTATGTTTCCAGTGGAAGGCTTAAAAGTTAAAGGGGTACACCTAGAGATATACAGATACTGGTATCAGTACAGATGCCAGAGATTTGCACAAGTACTTGTGCAAAGGTCCCAAATATCTGTCTGCCCTGCAACCCCTCCTGAACTATGAAACACTTCTCTGTTGAGCATGTGTCATAGCTGGAACCCTTGGCTAGCTGGAGGTCCCTTACAGCGCTGTCAGTCACCTATACTGCAGCCAGCCATGGCAGGCAGTAGTAAAGGAGCGCCGATAACCCTGGTCAATGCTGTGCTATGCATACACTGATCAATGCGAATATAATATGTGTGTATTTTATTTATCTCACACACATACCACCTCACTGCCACTGGGCAAGGGTGATTGGCCCAGAAACAAGTTTCTGGGAGATTAATAATAGAGGGCTCAGTACAGGTAATAAGTGTATATTACAGTATAGTTGGTTCTGCTACAAGGGGACAACACATGTCTTTTGCTATCCTGAGTACCCCTTTAAATTTTGGTCAACCTGCATATTACACACAAGATTCAACCTGAGGTTTTCACAGCTGTGTAAGCCGCCAACCACTGAAGGCAACAGAAAGCATGTGTGTAACATGTGGTACAAAAGAGATTTTTTAGCTCTCAGGACCACGGTTAGTCACCGCTTCACAGTTTGGTTGTGGAGAATCTGTATGCTTTCACAAGGTTTCCATATAACAAAACCTCACCCATGGAAACGTTTAAATAGTACCATCACCAAACTAAACTTAAGGGCTCTTATTTACTAAGAGTGGAGTGTAGGTTTTAATTACCTACAATTCATTTTCCGCAGTATTTAATAAGGTTTCCCTACATTTTTTTTTTTTTTTTTTTTTTTTTTTTTTTTTTTTTAACACATGCTCAGCTGAAATCCCCCACATTTTCTGGGGAAACCTTAGTAAATATGTTGGGTTTTTGTGAAAATGTCAGGAACACACCCTTTTTGGTGTCCACGCCCCCTTTCCGACAGCCACGCCCCTTTTTCGGATTCTCTTAGCAAAATGGAGTTAGTCAGAGTTTCTCAATTCTGGCGCAAAATCTGGCATAGACAATGAGGGCCAATATATTGTTTGGCATGTAATTATGAGACACTGCTATTAAAAGGAGTTTTGTAGTGAAACATAACTTATCACATATGCTTTTGATAGGGGATATGTTCTAGATTGTGGGGGGGGGGGCGGTCCGACCACTGGGACCCCGGCAGTCTGCTGGAAGGAGGCCTGCCGACCCTTCCATTTCCCCCCCCCCCCCCCCGCATGGAGCGGCAGCTGACATGCCCCCTGCATGTATCACAGAGCTACATGGAAGGGGCATGTCAGCCACAGGTTTCAGAGGGGGTCAGAATGGCTGCTTCTGGTAGACTGTTGGGGCCCCGTTCAGGAGATCACACGAGTCCCAGCAGTCTGACCCCCCGCAATCTATAACTTATCCCCTATCATTTGGGTAGGGGATGTTATGTTTCACTGCACTACTCTTTTATGTGATTGAAAAAGCGAGCACCGGACATCTCCTTTAACCCTCAAGAACTGTCAAAGGCAGGAGCAGATCTCCATAGCAAACCTATCCTGCTCTTGACCGTTCCTGAGAGACAAAAGGTGGGCAGACAAAAAAAAAAATAAAAAATTTTATAAGAAATGCCTGTGGAGCATACATCAGCTGATAAGTACTGCAAGGGTTAAGATATTTTAATAGAAGAAGAAGTCATTTACAATGTTTAACTTTCTGGCACCTGTTAAAAAAAATAAAAAAATTAAAAAAAAAAGATTGTTTTCACCGGAGTAAATTCTCAGCTTTGCCTACTGTATAGCCTTTAAAGCCACCCCTGCAACACTACATTTAACCTGTTAATGCCAGGCATCGATTGGGCCAATGACTGCCATTATCCCTTTAGATGCTGCGATCAAAGTTGATCATGGAGTCTCAATAAGGGGCTCCAATGTTGCCAGCAGCTCAGTGAAGCTTTGGCTCAGCATTAATGAGTGTATGAAATCACAAGATTGCATGTTATAGCCCCCTGAATCATCCCTTTTCCCCCATAAAAAAATAAAAATAAAATAAAAAAATTATATGTAAATCAAAAAACATACATGTGGCACCGCCGCGTGTGTAAATGTTTGAACTAATAAAATGTTAAATTCCGGTTGATTGCATACACAATAGATAAAAGTCCCATCAAAACAAAAATGATACCAATGAAAATGATGAAGGCAAAGGTAAGCCCTCCGGCTACCTCCACAGGGGATCGTGATCTAAAGGGTTAACAGCCGGCCGCAGCAATCGCCGCATGCCGAGCTAATACTGAAATCAGCCAGGGGCCGCCAAATATGGAGCGGGCACTAGTCAGGAGCTGACTCCATACACCCTGAGCGCCGATGCGAGGTGCAGACTTGCGTCCCATGCAAGTCTGCATTCGCTCCTGCACCTCACACCGGCATTATAATAAAGTTTTATTCTGTCCAACCCTGCTTGCCCGATACAGGGCTAAAGCTATGAAAAATTCACCTGCCCGACACCCGGAACTACATGTCCTGGGCGATCGGATTTCCACATCCCTGTAAGTAGTAGCTATTTTTGTTATCCCTGCAGAGTAACATGAAAACTGACTTAATGTATTACTAATTAAAAAGGAACTGTCTTATTACAAGTGCCCCCCCCCCTCCTCCAGTCTATAAGCCAGAATTGAAAGACGCTATGGAAGAGGGACTCTGTTCTGACTTAAGCAGTCCTTGCATTTCAAGCATGACCGTTCTTCTGAACTACCGACATACCACATTTCTCCTGGACACCTGGTTGGCTGAGAGATTGCTTGGGAAGCTAAAAGGTTTTGATAAAGTGTCAAGTGAAACTAAAATCCCATTACAGTCAAGGGGTTTCTGAAATAAAGCACATGACAGTCTGGAAGAAGTGGAATATAATAAAAATATAGCATACTCACTTTCAAGTCCAGTGCTGGCACACCAATATTAGTCTATGCCAGTGCTTCTCAATTATTTTCTGTCATGCCCCCCCCCCCCCCCAGGAAGAAAAATTTTGCGTGACTGTAAATAGTATCATTTGTCTATAAAATTGTTATAAGTACACCTCTGCATAACACTATCCTTATGAACGTATATGAGGATAAAAATAAATAAATAAAATAAAATGTGGATCAATTTACAATGAATAGCTTTATTAGCTTAACCTGGGGGTGGTCTATTGTATGGGGGGGGGGGGGTCGTATCTACTTGCGGCTCCTGTAATGGATATTGACCCTTATTATTGGTATCCTCCTACGGTGTGCTTTGTACCCCTTCCACTGCATTCCTGCCATTATGCCTTTTTATCTAGATTACCTTCAGAGCTTAGTAACTTTACCTGCAGAGCGTCTTTTTGCACCTTCCCCCCTCCTCCTTTTGATCCAGCGTACTGTCTTCTAGTTTGTATTCTTTTTTTCTCCTCCATCCCCTGGTTACTATTTCTTTTCCCCTTTTCAGTTTTATTATCAGATTTTGTGTTTGTACTACCTCCTCTCCTTGACCCCTGCTCTTTATGTTCTTTCTGTGCTTCAGCTCTTGTTTTCCTACCTGGTGATACTGCGGATGTATCTTTGCGACTGCGTTGA
Organism: Hyla sarda; assembly: GCF_029499605.1. Taxonomy (NCBI): domain Eukaryota; kingdom Metazoa; phylum Chordata; class Amphibia; order Anura; family Hylidae; genus Hyla; species Hyla sarda. The sequence goes on along the minus strand of NC_079189.1, from coordinate 242,511,799 downwards.
TGACATGCCGGCGTCCTGCTCTCTCTCCTCTGTGAGTGGCACTAGGAACCGGCGTATTGATTCCTGTATGTCTCCATGGGTCCTCCGCATGTGTCATGTGCGTTGACGGTCACGTGGTCCTCCGCGTCTGGCTGCTACTGGGGCTGCGCTGGGACAATCCAGTGATCGCACCCCGCTGCTCCCTCTCTCCAGCCGTAGAGTTGCTAGGCAACCGACAGTGTGGGAAGCCGCTTGCGAGTATTTGCCGAGGTCAAAAGAGCCCCCCTTTATGGAGCCGGGCGCACCCCACCATTTGAGAAGCACTGGTCTATGCTAAACCTTCCCTTATAATGCACTATTTCAGCTCTCCTGAGGATAAAGTGTAGTCTCAGAGTGTCTGGAAAGCATGCTATCAGTGCGAAGTAAAGAAAAAAAACATTGGATACTTTAGCATCTTACACCCCTAGACTGTCCAGTGTGCTTGTGAATTCCTCTATTCCTGGACAATTTCTTCATAAACCCGCCCCCTCCATTTAATGCTTATTTACAGAACATAAACTAGGAGGTGATTGGATATACATGGAAAGAAATAAGCTTAATGTCTCCACACTGGAACATTACACCACAATCTTCAAGCAATTTAGCAAATTGGGGAGGGGGCATTTAAAAAAAAATTTTAAAAAACCAGAGTGAAAATTATTTTAGTCATAACATTTTGCTGAGAGAAGGAACAGAAAGCCAATGAACTAGTCAACAAAAAAAAAAAATACAAATATTAACTGATGGGGAGAACATCAGGAATCGGATAGATAAAATGTTAATTAAGGCCAATCTGAGAGGATGGAAACAAACTACTGGAAAACCAACAAGATGGGGCCCAGTCACGACCAAACTTAAAACCTATTCCCTGTAGTGCCCCTAGAGACAGAAATGCATACTGCTCTTTGTAGAATTTAAAATTGTAAAAAAATAAATGGGAGCTCAACATAAATCAAGCCTAGGTATTCCTCTTACATTCTTAGATTTTTACCTTCATCCCCAGCCTAGTAGGACTGTTTTCCTATATTTATTGTTCGTATTTAAATTGTATTCTCATCATTTTCATGATGTCTAAAATTATGATATTTTTCCAGGCCTTTCCATCTCTGATTTTGTTATGATGCCATAAGGACAGGTGCATTGAAAACTGTCTTTTTCAGTTCTATCATGTGGCCAGTGTGCAACAATAAAGTAGGCTATCATGTAGCTACAGTAACAGTGTAAAAACTAGATAGAGAAAAACCATTTTACATGGCGTATATGAAACCGTGTTTAATGTATATATTTCTCAAAACCTGTGCAGAGAAAAAAGTTGGCCAGTTGCCCATAGCAATCAATCAACTAATTTTTCATTTTTTAACAAGGCCTCTGCAAAATGAAAGACGCAATCTGATTGGTTGCTATGGGCAACTTTTCCTTTGCGCATGTTTTGATAAATCTCCCCCATAGTGTCTTGTTAGAATTAGGGTAGGTTTACATGTTGCAGATGTGTGAAAGATCTTTTTTTGTTTTGTTTTTTTAAACACAAAAAGCTGCCAGATATGAACATACCCTTAGAATGTCCATTTAAAGGGTACCTCTCATCAAATAAACTTTTGATATATTTTAGATGAATGAATGTTGAATAACTTTCCAATAGCATGTTAATGAAAAATATGCTTCTTTCTATTGTATTTTTCCCGATCAGTCCTGTCAGCAAGCATTTCTGACTCATGCTGGAGTCCTAAACACTCAGAGCTGCCAGCCTGCTTTGTTCACAGCCAAACAGGCTGTGAACAAAGCAGGCTGGCAGCTCTGAGTGTTCTCCTTTGTGGAAAAACGCAGACTGGCAGCTCGTAGTGTTTAGGACTCCAGCATGAGTCTGAAATGCTTGCTGCCAGGACTGGTAGGGAGACCCCTAGTGGTCATTTCTTCAAAGTGGAAAATTAAATAGAAAGAAGCATATTTTTTAATAACATGCAATTGTAAAGTTATTCTGCATACATTAACCTATAATATATCAAAAGTTTTTTTGATGACAGGTACCCTTTAACATTCCAAATCTCTAAACCAGCGTTGATTTTTTTAAACGCAATGGTCACTGGATCAAGGCCTTTGCTGCATTCTGCCACATACCCCCTTACTGCACAGAGAGATTGTCAAACATGTCAAAAGAATCTGATCAGCAGGCGAGCAAATCTGCACATTTATGTCTAATGGCTGCCCTTATTACACCGGGTAAAATGGATAATCGCTTACTGTAATAAGGGCCAAATTGAAAAAAAGCTAAATATTATGGTATACATTGCCCAATGAATACCACATTTTTGCAAATTAGTTTAGAACTTTGCCTTCCAGAAAAAATAAAAATAACATACCTGAATGCGGTAAGCTCCACCTTGTCGTGTTCATTTTTAGCAAGGTCTGGAATTAATGCAAGATGAGAGATTTGTGTAGCTGCCCATCCAAACTGGAAAATGATGATGAATGGGATAAAGTATATCAAGCCAGCCCACTGTGGTGTATTTTCTGCACAACCCAAGCATGGGTTAAAGATGAAAGGAAATGAGATAATAACACTCAAGGTTCCTAAGAGGAGGGAAAAAATAAATATCGGAATATTGGTTAAGAGTCAAAACACAATGTAGGTAAAGAATATACGCGCGCGCGCGCGCACACACACACACACACACACACACACACACACACACACACACACACACACACACACATTAGCAACTACGCCAGATCTGCCTTGCACTGGTTTTCTAAATATTTAGCAGAACACGGCATTAGTGTTTACTGCACATAAGACCTCCCTGCTATGTGCATATTGTGGACACTGCCTATGGCTAGTAAACCTCCTGTGAAAGGATAGGCAATAGACAAGTCTATTCTTTCTGCAGAGTCTGAGCTGTCCTAGCACCCAGATTTTTCTGGGGAAAATCAAAGCTGCCCTCAGATTGTGTGGCATTACAACGTCCTCATCACAGCTGCCCTCAGATTGTGTGGCATTACAATGTCCTCATCACAGCTGCCCTCAGATTGTGTGGCATTACAACGTGGCTCCATTTACTTCATTAGAACAGAGCTGCAAAACCACACACAGCATCACTTATGTCCTCTGCTTGTGTGTAGACGAAATCCAATTTTGTAAACCTTGAAAGAAAATCCTCTAACTTGCCTAGCCAGGTGTGTACCGGTATCACCATGTGTGCAGCCTTGTCCAGTCTATACCATGTTTGTGATCTTGCTGTGCAACTACTGAGATGCCCCTTTGTATCTTGGAGGGCAGGAAAAAATAAAAGCCCATTTTAAAAACCATTAGCATTTTTACCATGAATAAGCATCAGTCATGTCACAGGTGAAACATATGGAGTAAAAAACACATGACGTTTCTCATCTGTTTCTTTCCCTCTCTCCCACCCCTTCTACCCTTTAAAATACAAAAAACAAGCAAACTACAGCACATGAATCCAGTAAACCTATAACTATTACAGCAAATAAATAGTCTTCTCAAAGACCAGACATACCGACTGCCTGGACTGGTTTTATCAGATTTACTAAACTTTAAAGTGGACCTGTCAGCAGAACAGAGGTGTGGATAAGCACATGGCTAGAAAGGGCTGTCATCAGGATTCTCGGCCATCCCTTTTTATCTCCATAGTCCTTCTCCATGGCCAGATAATCCTGTTATTTTACAAATGAGGCTTTAGTGCCCCCCCCGCCCAATCATTGCAAAAGCCTAAATCCAACTATTGCCATCATCACAGCCCAACACCTGGCTTCCATCTACCTGCTCAATTTGTCTGGCAGCCATTAGATAAAGAGTGCCCAGGCTGGACTTACCTTGGGTCTTGCTGTACAGAGGAATGCCCCATAAAAATTGAAAAAATAAAATAAAAAAACATCTCTAGAGAAAACTGAATAAATAAAATGAAATGAAAGAAATTGGGGCTCAGTCTCCTGAATATTGGTTTAGTGTAAACATACACACATTTATTTATTTATTTATTTATTTTTTATACAAATTAGACACACAAAACCAACCTTATTCCAATATTCACGACTCAGACACAATTTCTTTAAAAAAAAAAAAAAAAAATAGGAACACTTTTTGGCACCGTGGGTATAGTGGAGCTGGGCGGTATGACCAAAAATGTGTATCACTATATTTTAAGTTATGTCGGTTCCACGGTATTTAACAGTGGAACTGCCATAACTTACATGACAGTGGGCTCAGCCTATCACCGGCCGAGGCAGGACATCACTGTGGCCGGTGATAGGCTGACTGCTCGGACGTTCCCATCTGTCGGAAGGAGAGCAAGTTTAATTTTGTTTATTTTTGCAGCCCGGGCACAGGATTGTACAGTACAATGCAGCGGCTGATTTTTTTTTTGGGGGGAGGGGGTGAGAGAAGCAGCGCTCGCGGGTGACATGATTAGTTCCCTGATGTGGGAGACAGAGCAGTGAGCTGATAATTGGCGGTGGGGGGGTGAGAAGAAGCAGAACAGCGGCCGTGGGTCACATATGATTAGTTCCCCGATGCAGTGACAGCCGCTGCAGCTGATCATTCATTGGGGGGGGGGGGGGTCCCCAACCGGTATTGTGGTATGGGAAAAATTCATACTGTGCAGGAAGACAAATTTTGGCATGAACCGGTATACTGCCTGGCACTAGGGTATAGGCGTTATTTGAGCAGCTTGAGTCTTACGTTGCCAGGGTTATAGGAGGCTCTCTACCATTTTTCTCTTTGAAATTAAAAGTTACACCTAGAATCATGATGGCCAGCCGTATATAGCCATGATTATTTATACTCCTGCTTTTTTCTGCTGCCAAGTAAGAAAGATGTCCGGCACTCAAGGTATGCCATTAACCCCTTAAGGACTCAGGGTTTTTCCTCCTTACCTTTTAAAAATCATAACCCTTTCAATTTTCCACCTAAAAATCCATATTATGGCTTATTTTTTGCGTTGCCAATTCTTTGCATTGACATTAGTCATTTTACCCAAAAATGCACGGCGAAACGGAAAAAAAAATCTGTGTGACAAAATCGAAGAAAAAACGCCATTTTGTAACTTTTGGGGGCCGTTTCTACGCAGTGCATATTTCGGTAAAAATTACACATTATTCTGTAGGTCCATACGGTTAAAATGATACCCTACTTATATAGGTTTGATTTTGTCGCACTTCTGGAAAAAATCATAACTACATGCAGAAAAAGGTATACGTTTAAAAATGTCATCTTCTGACCCCTATAACTTTTCTATTTTTCCACGTACAGGGCGGTATGAGGACTCATTTTTTTGCGCCGTGATCTGAAGTTTTTATCAGTATGATTTTTGTTTTGATCAGACTTTTTGATCACTTTTTAATGGTATAAAAAGTGACCAAAATACGCTTTTTTGGAATTTGGAATTTTGCGCGTATGCCATTGACCGTGCGGATTAATGATATATTTTTATAGTTCGGACATTTACGCACGCGGCGATACCACGTTTATTTTTTTTACACTTATTTTTTTTATGGGAAAGGGGGGTGATTCAAACTTTAACACTTTTTTTTTACATTTTTTTTTGCAGTGTTATAGGTCCCATAGGGACCTATAACACTGCACACACTGATCTTTTACACAGATCACAGGCGTGTATTAACATGCCTGTGATCAGTGTTATCGGCGTTTGACTGCTCCTGCCTGGATCTCAGGCACGGAGCAGTCATTCACCGATCGGACACCGAGGAGGCAGGTAAGGGCCCTCCCGGTGTCCGGTCAGCTGTTCAGGGCGCCACGATTTCACCGCGGCGGTCCCGAACAGCCCGACTGAGCAGCCGGGTCACTTTCAAAGCGGCGGTCAGCTTTGACCGCCGCTTCTAAAGGGTTAATACCACACATCACCGCGATCGGCGATGTGTGGTATTAGCCGCGGGTCCCGGCCGTTGATGAGCGCCGGGACCGACGCGATATGATGCGGGATCGCGGCGCCATCCCGCAGGAGCTGGCGCAGGACGTAAATATACGTCCTGCGTCGTTAAGGGGTTAAAGGCGGTGCTTGCTTTATTGAAATCTTGACAGAAGTTACATACAGAAAGGCAAGTCTGATGCGTTTTGCACCAGCCGATGCTTAATCGTTGACTGACGCACATTAGATAACTCAGGGGTGTGGAAATGTAACAAAAAATAAATAAATAAACCCACACATGTCCACAGGACTAAAATGGAGCAAAATCTACTTGTCCCTCATGATGAGCCACTTGTCCTGGGCAATTTTCGCTTTTACACTCCTCCTTGCCCTATAACTACTATAATGGTACCTTTTAAGTTGTTCCATAACATTCTCTGAAACAAAATTGGTGAAGTGAAATTGAAATAGTAAAAGATAATTTTGCAAGTTTGGTGGTTCTTTTCTACGCCATTTACCTTGTCCTTGAGCTGGTTTGTTATGTTGGTACTTTAGGCTTTAAGTTTTTTGTATTGGTACCATTTTGGTATTGATCTGACCATCGCTTTTAACTTTTTTTCTGGGATATTATAAAAATAGCAATTCTGTGGTTTGGTAATTTTTTTACATTTACATCATTTTCAGTACGTGATACATAGTTAGTATGGTTGAAAAAAAAGACATACGTCCATCAAGTCCAACCAGGGAATTGAAGTGAAGGGTGTAAGGGGATAAGGGAAAGTGATGTAGTTTTATAATTCTGCATAAGCATTAATGTTATTTTGTTCCAGGAATGTATCTAACCCTGTTTTAAAGCTGTTAATTGTTCCTGCTGTGACCAGTTCCTGAGGTAGACCGTTCCATAAATTCAGTCCTCACGGTAAAGAAGGAGTGTCGCCCCTTTAGACTAAACCTTTGCTTCTCCAGACGGAGGGAGTGCCCCCTCGTCCTTTGGGCGGGGGGGGGGGGGGGTTTAACCTGGAACAGTTTTTCCTCCATATTTTTTGTATGGGCCATTTATATACTTCTATACTTCTATACGTTTATCATATCCCCCTTAAAAGTCTCTTCTCAAAACTCCTTTAATCGCTCCTCATAGCTAAGATGTTCCATGCCCCATATTAGTTTAGTCGCGCGTCTCTGCACCCTTTCCAGCTCCACAGTGTCCCTTTTATGGACAGGTGACCAAAACTGAACAGCATATTCCAGGTGAGGCCGTACCAATGCTTTATAAAGGGGGAGTATTATGTCCCTGTCCCTTGAGTCCATGCCTCTTTTGATACATGACAATATCCTGCCGGCTTTGGAAGCAGCAGCCTGACATTGCATGCTATTCTGTAGTCTGATCTACAAGTACACCCAGATCCTTCTCTACCAGTGACTCTGCCAGTTTAATCCCCCCTAAGACATACGATGCATGCAGGTTATTAGTACCCAGATGCATAACTTTACATTTATCCACATTGAACCTCATTTGCCAAGTGGTTGCCCAGACACTTAGTCTATCCAAGTCATCTTGTAACTTATGCACATATTCTATAGACTGTACCGTGCTACAAAGCTTGGTGTCATCTGCAAAGATAGAAACAGAGCTGTTAATACCATCCTCTATATCATTGATAAATAACACAACAGCGGTCCCAGTACTGAACCTTGGGGTACACCACTAATTACCGGGGACCAATCAGAGTACGAATCATTGACCACCACTCTCTGGGTACGATCCATGAGCCAGTGTTCAATCCAGTTACAAACTAAAGTTTCCAAGCCCAAGGACCTTAACTTACCTGTCAGACGTCTATGAGGGACAGTATCAAACGCTTTGGCAAAATCCAGAAACACTATATCCACAGCCATTCCTCTGTCAAGGCTTCTACTCACCTCTTCATAAAAGCAAATAAGATTGGTTTGACAACTTCTATCCTTAGTAAACGCATGCTGGCTATCACTTATAATACAATTATCCCCTATGTATTCCTGTATGTAATCCCTTATAAGTCCTTCAAACAATTTACCCACAATGCACGTTAGACTTACCGGTCTATAATTGCCTGGCGAAGACCTAGAGCCCTTCTTGAAGATTGGCACCACATTAGCCTTGCGCCAGTCCCTTGGCACAATACCAGACACCAGAGAATCTATAAATATCATGAACAAGGGTACAGATATTACTGAACTTACCTCTCTAAGAACTCTTGGGTGTAGTCCATCCGGCCCTGGAGATTTGCTTACATTTACTTTACTTACCTTGTACCTTCTCTACATTAAGCCAGTTCAAACCAGTAACTATATTGTGGTCGCTATTACCAAGGTTTTCCCGCACAGTTACATTACCAACCAGCTCTGCGTTGTTGGAAATTAGCAGATCCAACAAGGCATCACTTCTTGTTGGATCCTCCACAAACTGGCCCATAAAATTATCCTGCAATAAATTTAAGAATTTTCTCCCCTTTGTAGTTTTAGCCAGCCCCCGGCCCCAATCTATCTGGATAGTTAAAATCTCCCATTATTACCACTGTACCTGCCCGGGCGGCCCTCTGTTTATACAGTCGACCTTCTATCTCTTCAGTGATATTAGGGGGTCTGTAGATTACACCAAATATAATTTTTTCAGCATTTCCCTCCTTTTGTAATTCTACCCACAGTGATTCAGCCTCCTCAGAATCACACACTATGACATCGTTCACACTGACTTTCATACCACTTCTTACATAGACAGACTCCACCACCTTTTCTGTTCATTCTATCCTTGCGAAACAATGTAAACCCCTGCAGATTAACGGCCCAGTCATGTGAGGAGTCCAGCCATGTCTCAGTGACCCCAACTATATCAATATGTTCCTCCAGTATCAAGGCCTCAAGCTCCCCCATTTTATTTGCTAGGCTTCTGGCATTTGTGAACATACACTTTACATTTCCATTAAGTTTTACACACATAGTCTCACTAATGGGATTTTTAGAGTTATTGGGGTTAATGTTATTATTTGAGTTATAAGGGCTAATTGTACTATTTAAGTTATTGGGGCTAATGGGATTTTTTTAATTGGGATTACAATTTTTTCAGGCTACATTTATTTTTACGGCTGGTTTGTAACCCATGGATCTCCTTATCCACTGCTCTTAACCTCCCCCCACAGGACTCCTCTCCACCCACCATTATGTCCTGACCCCTCTCTAACCTATCCATCCAACTGTCTGCTTTCTTTGCTTTATTATCCTCCCCCCCCCCCCCCCACTCACCTAGTTTAAATACTTAGCCACCCCTTACAGGATTCTCTCCCCCAGCACAGCGGACCCCCTTCCATTCAGGTGCAAATTATCCGTAGAATAGAGTTTGTACCCCAATGAAAAGTCAGCCCAGTGCTCTAAAAACCCAAACCCTTCCCCCTCACACCACGACTTAAGCCATGCATTTAACTCCCTAAGCTCCTGCTGTCTTTCCTGCGATGCGCATTGGCACAGGAAGTATTCCAGAGAACACAACCTTAGAGGTCCTTCCCTTCAGCTTGGCACCTAGTTCCTTATAATTATTCTTCAAGGACCTCCATCTATTCTGTCGTTGGTTCCCACATGGACCACGACAGCTGGGTCAACCCCCCCCCCCCCCCAGCCACCCCTGAAAGAGCGGCGGCGCTGCTGCGCCGCTGCTGCTCACTGTTCTAAAGTGGCCGTGGCGCATAATAGCGGAGTGGGCACTTAAGATCAAAATTTCAAATTCCCTCTTGGCGGAAGGGTCAGCATTCTGCGCTGAACGCTTCCGCCAGAGAGGATCCTGTGTCCGGGAGGGAAGCGCCACGTTACTGCACTGATCACAGGGGCACTTCCCAGCAGCCGCATCAGCACACAGGTGAGGAGGAGGGGGGGGGGGGGGTTAATGGAATGAGGGACAGGATGGGGTTATTGGGTGTAGGGGAGTTAATGGGTGCAGGGGGGGGGGGTGAATGGAAAGAGGGGCAGGATGGGGTGAATGGAGAGATTTTCGCTGCCCTGACTTCTCATCCTCTGTAGTGCAGAGCTGTGATTAACAGCAGTGGGGGAGTATACAGTACAACGCTGTTTCCCCAACCAGTGTGCCTCCAGCTGTAGCAAAACTACAACTCCCAGCATGCCCAGACATCCGCAGGCTGTCCAGGCATGCTGGGAGTTGTAGTTTTGCTACAGCTGGAGGCACACTGGTTCGGAAAACCCTGATGTTCTGACACTTTAACAAGCCCCCCCCCCCCCCCCCAAATACCGTTAAATACTGTGATACACATTTTTGGTCATACTGCCCATCTCTAGCTCCTGACAGGCAGGGATCAGTGGTGAGCTTGTCTGTGTCCCAGCTGCAGTCTGAAATTTAATAAAAAATTAAAATAAAAGTTTAAAAAAAGGGGTATTCCAGGCCAAAACTTTTATTTTTTTTTATAAATCTACTTGTCTGGGCCAATTTTTGCTTTTAAAGGGGTATTCCAGGCAAAACATATACATATATGTATATGTTTTGCCTGGAATACCCCTTTAAAAGCAAAAATTGGCCTGGACAAGTGGATCGTCATGAGGGACAAGTAGATTTTGCTCCATTTTAGTCCCGTGGACAAGTATTTTTTTTGTATTAAATTCCCACACCTCTGCTATCCATTTTCCACTTTACAAACTGCATCCTTCAGAAGGTTATCCGAATAGCCTCTTTTACTGAGCCGGTCAGAAAGTTTTTAAAGTGCAGTCTTAGTTCTGCACATTTCTCCAAATAGAATATTGCGTATTACGTTATCGGGGATGACCTGAGGATGCCAGAAGGGTTGAATTGGTAGCGGTTTCTTTTCAAAAAGGCACGATCTCAAATCATGGTTTCCCTATTGGACAAGGTAATATCCCAAAAAATTGATAGATGCTTTGCTAAAACACAGGATCTTCTAAAAAAAAAATTAGCATATTGTGCTAAAGTTCATTATTTTCCATAATGTAATGATAAAAATTAAACTTTTATATTTTAGATTCATTGCACACCAACTGAAATATTTCAGGTCTTTTGTTTGAATACTGATTATGATTTTGGCATACAGCTCCTGAAAACCCCAAATTCCTATCTCAAAAAATTATATTTCATCCGACCAATAAGAAAAAAAAAAAAAAAAAAAAAAATACAAAAAAAAATTAAATATAAAAAAAAGTCAACCTTCAAATCATCATGTTCAGTTATGCACTCAATACTTGGTCGGGAATCCTTTTGCAGAAATGACTGCTTCAATGCGGCGTGGCATGGAGGCAATCAGCCTGTGGCACTGCTGAGGTGTTATGGAGGCCCAGGATGCTTAGATAGAGGCCTTAAGCTCATCCAGAGTGTTGGGTCTTGCGTCTCAACTTTCTCTTCACAATATCCCACAGATTCTCTATGGGGTTCAGGTCAGGAGAGTTGGCAGGCCAATTGAGCACAGTAATCCCATGGTCACTAAACCATTTACCAGTGGTTTTGGCACTGTGAGCAGGTGCCAGCTCGTGCTGAAAAATGAAATCTTCATGCTTCAATCTGCTGAAAAGCTTTATGGAGATTAAGTGCTCCAAAATCTCCTGAGTTAGCTGCATTGACCCTGCCCTTTATAAAACACAGTGGGCCAACACCAGCAGCTGACATGGCATGTTTCTGGTTCAAAAGTGCTTTGGCCTGGGGGATGCGGCACCTGTAGCCCATTCCCTGCACACGCCTGTGCACGGTGGCTCTGGATGTTTCTACTCCAGACTCAGTCCACTGCTTCCGCAGGTCCCCCAAGGTCTGGAATCGGTCCTTCTCCACAATCTTTCTCAGGGTCCAGTCACCTCTTCTCGTTGTGGAGCGTTTTCTGCCACATTTTTTCCTTCCCATTGAGGTGCCTTGATACAGCACTCTGGGAACAGCTTAATTGTTCAGGAATTTCTCGTGTCTCACCCTCTTGCTTGAGGGCGTCAATGATGGCCTTCTGGACAGCAGGCAGGTCGGCAGTCTTACCCATGATTGCGGTTTTGAGTAATTAACCAGGCTGGGAGTATTTAAAAGCCTCAGGCATCTTTTGCAGGTGTTTAGAGTTAGTTGATTCAGAGGATTAGGTTAAAAGCTCGTTTAGAGCACCTTTTCATGATATGCTAAATTTTTTGAGATAGGAATTTTGGGTTTTCATGAGCTGTATGCCGAAAGCATCAGTATTAAGACAATAAAAGACCTCAAATATTTCAGTTGGTGTGCAATGAATCTAATATATTAAAGTTTAATTTTTATCATTACGGAAAATAATGAACTTTAGCACAATATGCTAATTTTTTTGAGAAGAACCTGTATGAAGTGAAACCAAGGTTGAGATAGTTCCCAATATATTCCACAAATTGCAAAAACCATGACTCACTCCCCTTCCAAATCATCAGCAGCTTGTCTATAAACCGACCTATCCAATAGATCTCAAAAAAGTTATTGAAGTTAAAATATACTGTTTTTCCCAATAAAACATTTTTTCAAATGAAGGAGAATATTTAGCCCCCATGGAAGCTTGCTTCCCTGGTCTGGAGAGAGAGAAAGGAGGGGGAAAAAAAATCCACTTTATGGTACATAGGTGATAAGTTTTTGTTCATTAAATTTGCACTCACAGCAGTGTATGGATGTGGAGTCCCTCACTGATGAGTGTGACAAGCTATGAGATTTCCTGCAGCAAGTAAGATAAGTGCGAATGTACACTTAGGGTATGTTCACACATACAGGATCGGGTGCAGAATTTGTAACGGCCGATTAGAAGCTGTGCTCAGTCCTTTAGTTTACATTGAAATGGGGGCGTGGCCTGGCAGCCGTGGTGTATGGTCGCACACTGAGTGAGCTCCGCTCCCGAGCCCAGCATAGCCACTGTTAAAGCAACTCTGCCATCCTAAAAAAAGACACCCTCCGGACCTTTACAGCTCCCTGACATGCCTACCAGGAGGAGAAAGCAAGGGAGAGCTGACTTGCTGAAGAAATTCAGCTTTACTCCCCGCTCCGCAGCAAGGCAAGATGGCGCCGGCGCTGTGCTTTCACCGCGATCTCCCACCCCTCACAAAGAATGCACCTTCCATCTCTCCTCGGCTGAGGAGATTTTCCTCTGATCCAGCGCTGCATCATGAGTCCTCTCCACGATCCCGGGACTCCTCTCCACACGGCAGGCAGCAGCACACAGGCAGAGGGGACCCCCTTAGACGGAAGCAGCAGCTGCTCCAAAGGTGAGCCCTCTACCGCAGCTACTAGGCCCCATCTTGCCACTCCAGGGGCGCGCTCTGCTGATTCATCCCCTACCAGCTACCGTGAGGCTACAGCTCTAAGGAGCCTTCACAACCCCAGCATTGATACAAGGGATGACCCCTTTTCAGCTATACAAGTCAAGAATCAGACCCTCACGGACACATCTATGAGAGACATGCTATCTATATTGTGCAAAACCTTTTTGGCAGACATGTACAAACTGGTTAAACCTATGCAGACTGCCATTGATTCATTAGGTGACCTCATAGACCATGTGGAGACGAAGTTTGGTGAATTTGCCAATTCACACAATTTAATAGACTCATAATACCATGGAAGAGGACATTCTTGCGCTTAAATCTAAAGTGGTGGACCTCGAAGATAGGAGCCGCCACAGTAACAAAATTGAGAGGGGTCCCTGAAAAGGTCGCTCCTGCTGATATTCCTACCTATGTCCGTACATTGCTACAAACAGCTCTTCCAGATTGCTCCCCTCAAGAGCTTGAAGTGGACAGGGCCCAAACATCTGGAAGACACCATACCACGTGTCATCTTAGCCCTTGTTCACTTCTACACTGTCAAAGAGCGCCTCATGGAAACTGCCAAAAAAAAAAAAAAAAAACACGTCTTCCTGCGCCATTTCACCATGTATCAGTGTATGCCGACTTAGCAGCTACACTTCAATCTAGACGTGCCTTGACATCTGTGTCAGCGGCTCTGCACTCAGCGAAAATAGCCTATAGATGGTGATTCCCTGTACGCCTACTTATCAGGAAGGATGACTATGCAAATCATACATTCCCTTGAGGAGGGACTGGAACATTTCTCCTGCTCTTGACCCCAAGCCTCAACGTGCTATGGGTCAGGCTCCAATAGCCAAAGATTGGTCCACTGCATGACGGTTCTGAGAATGGTTGCTTTCTTTATTTCTCTTTTGACAGGTTTAACCATGGGCTCCGGTGTTGTGTCCAATACCCATGGCTTCAGCGTGGACTCTAACCCCCACACACCCTTGGACGACCCCTCTGGTTGAGGGTCATCCTAGTTCTAAGCATATTCAGATGATTTATGTTTCTTGTTTTATTATGTTTTTTGGTTCATGTAGCTTTATCACATCACCTGTATCTTTGGTGCTAGGTACTCTCCTGAGGGACGGGCACACGCTGGCTGGGAGGTGTGTTCCGTCCAGATGTTTACAGATTAAGCATGTCAAATATTTTGATTTCTAATTATGTATTATGGTAGTGAAACTCGCTAGATGCCCCTCAAACGATCTCCTCTGTGGAGGGAGGCGCGGAAACTGGGTTGCGCCATTTTTTTGCGCTCAGGAAACGCATCTGCTCTCCAGAGATGCTCACAAAATACATCATCCTTCCTATTCTAACATTTTCCATTCCCACTACAGTTCAAAGGCCAGAGGTGTTATGGTAGCAGTGAAAAATACCATCGCCTTCACTCTCCAGGAACTCGTATCAGACGACCAGGGGAGGTATGTAATCTTACATTGTACCATTAATGCTGCACGTCTCACCATTGTGGCCTTGTACGCACCTAATAGGGGACAGCTTTGTTGCTTTAAAAAAAAAAAAAAATTTACTTAACCTAGCTTGCAAACCTAATTGGGGCCCCTTGCTAATATGTGGTGACTACAATGTTGTGACAAACCCGTCTATTGATTCTTCCTCACTTACTCGTCATTCTGCTTTTCTATCTACTTCACTTTGGGAGGAGGACCTTTATGACAAATGGCAAGTGCAGCATGGCACAGAGAATAGACTTTCCTATCGTGTGTTCACAACATGTACTCTCGTCTTGACATGTTTATAGTGGACAGGCAGTTACTTTCAAAAAAATACAACCACCAGAGAGACCATCACCTGGTCTGATCATGCGGCCATTACCCTACACTTGCAGGATGAAATATCCTCCCCAACATGTTACTCATGGCGCAGCAATCCATACATCTGGTCCAACCCCCAAACAGCAACCCCCTGAAACATGATATATCCAAATATTTTAGGCACAATAAAGATTCAGTCTCAGATCCTATGACCATATGGAATTGCCATAAGGCGGTTGCCCGTGGTAGCTGCATTTTTTATTTTTTATTTTTTTAAACAAAAAGGAAAAAAAATAATAAATAAAAATGCTTGACTCCACATTGTCTCAAGTTTTTTCTGCTGAGCTCCCTAACCAACAAACCCCGTCTGCAGAGTCAGCGTTGGCGGTATCCACACTTAGAAGGGATCTGAGATGCTTATAATTGCCATCTTATGATAAAGCATACTGTAAATTGCAAGCCCAGTACAACTCACAAAATGATAAGGCAGGCAAACTTTTAGCTCGAAGATAAAAAAAAAAAAAAAAAAAATAGCAATCATGTATTCCATATTTGGTACATCCGGTCACTGGTGACAAACTTTATACCCCCAAAGAAATAGCAAATGGTTTTAAAGTTTTTTACCATGCCCTGTATAATATAGAATAAAAAACAGTCCCTACTCCACCCGATTTGACCACATCCATTTCTGCATACTTAGACAGATTATCCCTCCCCTTCACCATCCCAGTTACAACTACTAAATACCCCCATCTCTGTAGAGAAGGTTTCCCAGGTCATTCGCTCCCTACCTAAGGATAAAGCCTCTGGCCCAGACGGGTTCATTAATTCAGATTATAAATCTTTCAGTGACATATTATCCCCTTTCCTTAGAGATTTCTGTAAAGGAAAATCTAGAGTCCACCATAACAACCCTCCCTAAGCCTGGTAAGCCAAACAATGTCCCACAAAATTTTCGCCCCATTTCCCTATTAAACAAGGACATTAAGATATTTGCCAAATTATTAGCGACAAATAGCGGGGGGTTGTCCCATATGGATCAATCCGGCTTTCTAGCCAGCCGGCAGGCGTCGGATAACACGAGACGTTTGTTGAACATCTTTTCAAACCTAGAACATACACGCACCCTGGCACTGATAATGGCATTGGACGCCGAGAAGGCGTTCGATCCCCTAAGGTGGTCGTATGCCTTCTCGGTATTATCCAGGTTGGGTTTCACAGGCCCTTTTTATTCTGCCTTGCACCCACTATACACACAGCCATCAGCTAGAGTTATGGCCAATGGGGCCATGTCGGAATCTTTCGACATATCCAATGGTTATAGACAGGGTTGCCCTCGGTCCCCTCTCATTTACATTCTTGCAATTGAATCCTTGGCATATGCTATAAGGTCCAACCCTCTTATATCTGGGGTTGTTCTTTGAGATAACACTCATACATTATACGCTGATGATGTTATCCTATCATTGACTAATCCGAGCATATCACTCCCAGCAGTACTAGAAGCCATCTCTTCTTTCGGTAACCTCTCCTAGTAGCACTAAACACAAGCACTCCCCATAAACCTTTCCCCATCCCTTCTACTTTCCTTGAAACATACTTACCAATTTGATTGGCAGCCCTGCTCTTTGCAGTATTTGGGGATTAGATTGGCATTCCCTCAAAAAAAAAAAATTATACTCAGAAAATTACAAACCTTTGCTCACAACAATTGAGAATGACATGGCAAATCTCAACAGGCGGATACCTAGTGGGTGGGTAGGATCGCTACCTTTAAGATGTTCCTCCTCCCAAAGTATCTATATCTATTTAGAACTCTCCCACCCTCTTTCTTCCTTAAAGCTCAAACTCATCTTTCCACCTTCATATGGGCGGGTAAGAAATAGAGACTGAAAGCGAGCATATTGTGCAAGGCCAAGGGAGCTGGAAGTCACGGAGCTCCAGACATCAAGGGATATTACATTAATGTTGCACACCTACACCACACGTGACTTACTGTAGTTTACATTGAAATCTGCAGCAGAAAATCCTGTGCATTAAGTCTGCGTACGTACCCTTAAAGATATATATATATATATTTATTTATTATATAGCAGCCTGAGAAATCTCTCCATTCTGGTCAGCCATCAAATCTTCATTTTACTGTATTACTTATGTACAACAGAGGGTAAAGCTACATTTCAAACCAGAGACCTACTCATTGGAGGCAACCTTAGAGCCAAGATGCCAACATCGGCTTAGTATCACTCCTTGGTGTAATATCCTTGGTACACAGGTGAGCACTAAGTCAATCAATCAGCACTTACCGACAGTGGTTGGACAACCAACTACAACTTTGGAAATCGCATGTAGACTCAAGATGTCATTCCCTGCAGTCATGATCGAACAACATACAACGAAAAACCTCCAGGATCAAAATAAGCACTGGAGTCTTCAGGTATGTATGTTTGTTTATGTACCCATTAATGCATTTTTGTTCAAATTCTAGCAATCAAGCCTTACAAATGGTGCATTTTAGGTCATTACTTTACATCCAGGAGTAAGTTCTAAATACAGAAGAGGATTCCATATGTCCTGCATGTAGGTTCCACAGTTTTAGAAACTACAGATGAAAAATACAAACCACCCCGTTTGTTTTGCATTATTGAAGGAGGTATTTCCATCAGAGAACAAGGAATCTGGGCCCCTTCCAGGTCAGCTTGCAGATGATGGGGTGGTCAGGAAGCTGAGCCAGCTGTTTTATACAATGCGTGTAACTCCCGTTGACTTTAATGGGAAGTGCATAAACAGTGTAGCACTGAGTTACACTACTTCCACAACTCAAGATTACACAAATTGTTAAATATAAAAAATAAAAAAAAACAGTACACAATATCTCCTGTGTGTTTTGTAAAAAAAAAAAAACACACTATAGTAAAGTGATTCTACAGTTCTAACCACCCGCCTTTGTTGCCAAATTCAAACACCTCTTAAACAAGGGATCTATCAGATGGTGATATTGTTTATTACAGAAGTCTAGCATGGACAAAAAAAAGGGGGGGGGGGAAGGGAAAGAAGGAGGAAAACCTCGCGCTATTCTGCAAAAGCAGCAATGTCCCAGTTAGATATGCAACAGGAAGGTACTTGTCAGGTCAGTCCGGGAATCTACAGAACAAGCATACAACCAACATGGGCAATGTTTGTTTAATTAAAACTATAAAGATCACTACAAAAGTACAAACTGACAGCAATTTAAGGAAAGTATCTGTTTTCACATCAGGATTTTGTCGAGTGTACACATTCTAATTCAAATATGATCACTTGTACCCATAGACTAGAATTGGTAAAATGACGTCTCACGGCGCACACTCTTAACCACATATTACTCTATGTAAATGTAACGCAAGTTATAAAATAGAAAGAATTTGTCACTTATGACATGAGGGACAATCAAGAGGTCTAAACTAAGGTCGAGCACTTTGGATTACCAATACAAGACAGACTAAGTTAGAATGTTGGCATATGTTGCAACTGCATAAGATGTGGGTCCTGGCTACTCCTAGCAACCGGGGCCCACTGGGTATGAAGCACACTTCATAAAGCAGGACTAGTGTGTACATGCATGTCCAGTGTCCAAGAAACTATAATGGATGACAAAAATGGTGTATAAAAAGCACTTTATTAGAGCAGTATTTTACTGCAAAAGGATTGTTTGTTGATTCATCCCTGGATTAAAATACTTAGGGTAGGGTAACATGCCATTTTGCTGCATATTTTCTGCAGCTGATTTTGCTCTCCATTGACCTCAATGGGAAGGAAAATACAAAGCAGCAAATACCCTAACCGTAACCTTAACCTGTTGGGGACCACAGGCATATGGATACGCCCTTGCATCCTAGTACTTCAGGACCAAGGGAGTTCCTGTACGCCCGTGGGAATTTCAATCCTCGCTAGCCGGACGGGAATCAGAACGGGATGCCTGCTGAAACGTTTATTGGCTGAACGTTTATTTCTCACGCTCTGCCCGCCCCTGAATGTTGGGGCAGAGCAGGGGAAGATGGCAGTGAGGTGTGGGCAATGAATGCGGCGGGGGACCGCCGATGCCGGTTACCTGGGCTCACGCAGGGACCGAGGATCAGGGACCGGCGGCGTAGGCAAGTACAGAAATACCCCATATGTGGGCATAAAATACTCTGCGGATGCACAACAAGGCTCAGGAGTGAGCGCACTATGTACATTTGAGGCCTAAACTGGTGATTTGCACAGGGGTGGCTGCTGGTTACAAACACAAAATACCAACATGTGACCTCATTTTGTAAATCACACCCCTCATGGAATGTAATAAGGGGTATAGTGAGCCTTAACACCCCACAGGTTACAGATTTTTGAAACCGGGAAAATTAAAAATGTAATTTTTCATTTGCACAGCCCACTGTTACAAAGTTCTGTCAAATGCCAGTGGGGTGAAAATACTCACTGCACCCCTTATTACATTCCTTGAGGGGTTTAGTTTTCCAAATAGTATGCCATGTGGGGTTTTTGCTGTTCTGGCACCATGGGGGCTTCCTAAATGTGACATGCCCCCCCAAAAACCATTTCAGCAAAATTTGTTCTCAAATCCTATTGTCGCTCCTTCCCTTCTGAGCCCTCTAGTGCACCCACAGATCACTTCACATACACATGAGGTATTTCCTTACTCAAGAGGAATTTGGTTACATATTTTGGGGGGGGGGGCGGACTTTCTCCTTTTACCCCTTGTAAAAATAAAAATAAATATGGGTCTACAAGAACATGTTAGTGTTAAAAAAAAAAAATTAAGATTTTGAATTTTTGCCTCCCCTTTGTTTCTATTCCTGTGAAACACCTAAAGTGTTAACTTTTTTTATAACTTTTTTTATTAAAGAATTTTTCTTTAAAACATATTTGAGAAGAAAATAAGAGTACATAGAATCATAAACAGAGTCATTACATAGTGTTAACACTTTCTGAATACGTTGAGGGGTGCAGTTTTCAAAATGGGGTATTTCTAACAAAGACCCTAAAATTCACTTCAAAATTTAACTCGTCCCTGAAAAATTCAGATTTTGAAAATTGAAAAAAATAAAATAAAAAAAGTCCTCTAAGGTCTTTAAAAAGTAACATGTCAACATGAAGTAGACACTATATGTGAATCAATATAACATTTGGTATTTCTATTTTCCTTACAAGCAGAGAGCTTCAGCTTAAGTTATAAAAATGCAAAGTTTTCAAGTTTTTCATGAAATTTTGGCATTTGTCACCAAGAAATGATGCAAGTATCAACAAGAATTTACCACTAACAAATTAGAATGTGTCACGAAAAAAAACAATATCGGAATCAAATTCATTAGTACAAGCATCCCAGAGTTATTAATGCTTAAAGTGACGGATCAGAAATGCAAAAAATGCTCTGGTCCTTAGGGTCAAAATGGGCTTGGTCTCCAAGGGGTACTCATGTTTGTTTTTTATTTATTTTTATTTTTTAAATCAACTGGTGCAGATTTGTAAATGACTTCTATTAAAAAAATAAATAAATACATCTTAATCCTTCCAGTACTTATTAGCTGCTGAATACTACAGAGGAAGTTATTTACAAATGTTTAACATTCTGGCACGAGTAAAAAAAAAAAAAAAAAAAAAAAAAATGTTTTTCACCGGAGTACCCCTTTAAGGCTACGTTTCCACTTGGCAGTTTTCTGTAGAATTGCCACTACAGTTTGAGCCAAAACTAAGAGTGGATTTGAAAAGGAATGAGAAATGTGCAGTGTTAAATGCAGCTTTACTAGTAGAAAATGTTTGAATGCTCTATGCATCTCTATCAGTGTTCATGTATCTCCAGCTCTCCCATAGAGACTATATAAAGGGGGGGGGGGGCTGCAGTCTATATAAAACAAGCGGGCCACGGAAAAATTATCAAACGTTTACCGGTCCGCGTGGATAAAAAGGTTGGGGAGCACTGGACTAAATGACAACAGTCAGGGACATACCAGCGGCAGTGTTCTAGTATATAAGGCAATATGCCCCAGTAAACTTCCCCGCAGATAAAACCTTTACAATGACCCAGTAGCACATAATAGGAATAATTAAATATAACACCAGCATTTGAGGTTTGATATCTCACAGGTCCTGATGAAGTCCTTTACTAAGGTATTGTCAGAATGATGGGAAGTGGTTGGAGGCATTACACACTTTGAAGAGATTCTGAAGGTTTACGAGCTGTTTCCTAATCGGTACACCAGTGTGACAATTTTAATGCCACGTCTCCTTCCTCTTGTTGTATAAGTGATCAGATAACTGATTTCAAAGTTGTCACATGCCCCTTTCTTACAAAACCACATTTCCACTTCTGCTTCTTCTGACGTTACATATTATGACTTCACAGTAATATGTAACAGGTTGGTTAGGGTTTAAAGTAGAGGTCTAACCATCATGTTCAAGGTGACAAAGCTAAGCTACTGTACTTATTGACCACTAGAACAGGGGTTGTGAGCCTGAATCAAGTGGTGGTCACATGTACCCTGCTGCTCCATTCATTGTCTATGGGACAGAGTTAGACTACACTCAAAATGCGTTTCAGCTGTTTTTACACCATTTTAAAAGGCACAAGAGATTTCAACTAGTGATTTCCTTCAGGCCACCTTCCACTAGTGTATAGCCTATCTAAAATGAATGGTGCCTGCTGCTGTCTGCCACAGTATCCTATTCTTAGCAGGATGCTGACGGATACCTGTGGAAGACAGCCAAAACGCAGTGTGAACCTAGCCATAACCAAGTACAAAACTCTTCTATCGCCATCAGTCCCGAAGACCTTAAAGGGGTACTCCGCCCTTAGACATCTTATCCCCTATCCAAAGGCTGAGTCCATCTCGACCACGGAAGATAGTGACGTCTCGACTCTGCCCCCGTGTGACGTTACACTCCGCCCCTCAATGCAAGTCTATGGGAGGGGCGTGACAGCTGTCACGCCCCCTCCAATAGACTTGCATTGAGGGGCGGAGTGTGACGTCACGATCGTCAGTACCCGCGGTCGAGATGGACTCCGCCTGAGGACCTCCAGCTGTTCCGGAAGCCTCTAAAGATGGGTGCCACATGGTAGATCCCAGGGGCCCCAGCAGCGAGACCCCAGCGATCTGACATCTTATCCCCTATCCTTTGGATAGGGGATAAGATGTCTAGGGGTGGAAAACCCCTTTAAAAGGGGTTATCCAGGACTAGAAAAATCACAACGGATTTCTTCCAAACACAGCACCACATCAGTCTTCAGGTTGTGTGTGGTATTGCACCTTTGTTCCACTGAAGTGAATACCAAACATTGATCAATTTAATTTGTGCTCCTTTTAACAATTTTCAATAACCGACAAAAATGTAAATGATGTACACCTAACATATGATTAAATAATATATCTGATATGATTTTAGGCCTTCCATGCAGCCTTAAAGGGGGTACACCGCCCCTACACATCTTATCAGATGTCTGATTGTGGGGGTCCCACCGCTGGGGACCCCCGCGATCTAGGCTGCTGCACCCCAGACATCCAGATTCCTGGCGATGTGGGGCAGAGAATCATGACGTCACAATCACGCCCTGCTCGTGACATCCATGACCCCGACCCCCTCAATGCAAGTCTATGGGAAGGGGCATGATGTTAGTCATGCCCGCTCCCTTAGACTTGCATTGGGGGGCTTGGCCATGACGTCACGAGCCTCTGGCGGTGCACCCAATTCTCTAAACGAACGCCGGGTGCAGCAAGAAGATCGCGGGGGTCCCCCTCGATCAGACATCTTATCCCCTACTATAAATGGAGCAGGGAGTAGTGAATGTGTACCACCGCCCCATAGGAGCTGTCGAATGTAGCCAGTGGTTGTACCACGCAATATTCAGAAGCTCCATAAATAAAGTGGAGGTGCACAATCACAACTCACCACTTAATTCATAACAGAGACCCAGTTCTGACCTCTCTTAGGGTGCATTCACACCACGTTTTGTACATACGGGTGCCGGATCAGCCCGTGACTCCATTTACTTAAATGATCTGACCGGAGTCAAACGGTGACTGCGGTCGGCTCAGTTTTGACCCGTATGTGGTTTTAGACTGGACCTAAAACTGTAGTATACTACGGTTTTAGGTCCGGTTGATCATCATTTAAGTAAATGGAGTCAGGCTGATCCGGCCGGGGTACGGGAGCGCCCGGTTTGCCCCTCCCCGCACCAGATCCAGCACCCGCATGTACAAAACGTGGTGTGAATGCAGCCTTAACCTGGGGATACCCAATAAGTCCTTTTAACTTGGAATACCTCTTTAAAGTAGGCAGCATACTTGGATAAGGATTATCTGTCAGAATGTATCTCCATAGTCCCTTCCAGTGTCAAGATCCCAGGTCCTATTTATCATCAGCCCATAGCCTGCTTACATCCAAATACCCCATTTAACTGATGGAGGATATTGGGTGGACTTACCTGGGCTCTTATGGTATATTACCATAATATACCTAAACACTGGAAAGGACTATGAAATAAGGGCCCATTCACACTATGTATTTTCTAAGTGGAATTACACCTGGAAAAATTCAGTGCGATAGCCGCTCCCTGTTCCCAATGGGATTCTGCTGCACCAGTCACACTATGGAATGTCTGCTGCAGAAACTCCAGACCCCAAAATCCACCCCGAAATGCATTGCAGTGTATGGAGACTATTTCCCAGTGCTCCTAGCACCAGCTTGTTTTGCCGGTCCCCAATCAGGACATAGGGGAGAAGGCGCTCATGTGCAGGGAATCCAATTATCCCACAGGGAGGAGGAGGACAGCCACTTACCAAAGTTGGTTGTGTTACATACACAACAATGGGAATAGGTTCTGTCTGCAGCCGTCCTGTCAGGATGCTGGATCAATAGTTTACTTGTTGTGCTCCTCTGGTTCCGATCAGCACAGGGTGATCCAGTCTTCCTCTGAAGTCCTTCTCTATTTGGACTTATATATATTCTTGGCATTATGGGGACCCCCCAGACCTAGCTAAAGCCATGGTTTCTGATGACAGGTCCCCTTTAAGGACAGCATTGATACTGATGTACACCGGCTAGGACATTCTACACTTGCTTTTGGACCCCAATTTCTACCCAGTCACACTGCTTTACATCAGGCTGGATTATTGCTCAACTTCCTTCCATAGCGAGTGATGTCCCCAGACCTACCGATTAGATGCCAGGATTTCCTGCGTCCATACGACCGAATGCCAGCTTGCCCATCCGATTCATAGCCGACCAGAGGCGTACAGATTCCATCGGCTACCTGGCCGATCAGCAGGAGGACCCCGGCGTAGAACGAGCTAAAGCCCAGCACCGAGTGAAAGTAGAGTAAGAAGTATGTGAACCACATGGAGGCGCACAGGTCGTTCAGGTAGTGGCCGGTGGCATAGCTCAGCTTCTGGCACAGGTGCAGGGGGGCTGCCCGGTCCGCCATCCTGTCAGCTGCAATAAGGACCGTCAGGGACTACGCTACAGCATGTGGTGGGAGATACCACAACTCCGGCCCCTGCACTCACTATATATATACACTGGGATCCGCTACTGCCGCCTCCCGCCGACCATGTCCAGCTGCTTTACTACACTGCGCGGCGTCAGATTCCGGGTTGTAATTCCTCTACCTGACCCGCCATCCAGTCAGTGGTAACACGGCCCTGTGCCTGGGAGATTGGCAGTTTATGTACCAATGTGGAGCGCTGGAGGCGGAGCCTGGTTACCGCTTAGCCCCGCCCATCATCCTAACGTGTGACTCTCCCGGTTAACCCATTCCTGGACAGAGGCTAGTCGCTGCCTGCGGTTGTCTGGTATCAGACACACATTTGTCTCTCTTATGTGTGCTCCATGATGGTGCCTCCCACCCCTCCCCCAAAAAATAGTGTGTATTACCACAGGCATTTTTTTTTTCTTGTGCCATTTTTCCTCTGCATTTTTGTCATTGCAAGTCATGTGATTCTCTCATCATGTGACTCAACGATATTTAACCACTTGATACAATACACCTTTCCACAGAAGTCATTAAAGGAGAACTCCAGCTAAAACTAACGTCACACAGGATAGGAGGGGATAAGTAGCTGATCCTGCTGTAACTACCAGGAGCAGAGAAACCTCCACTCCAGGTGGTTTAACCCTTCACATGCCTCCGTCAAATCATGGCTGCTGTATGTGAAGAGTGAAGCTTACCTAGCAGTCCTGACAATCCTTGGCCCTCCTATCCTCTGCTCCAGGTCCATGGCAGCCAGCTGGGGGTCTAAAGACTTTGTTGTCTGTGTACCCAGCTGTGCAGCATGGCCTGGTACATTGCCCATTAGCATTATGCTGGTATACTAGTGTAGTGTATTATACTAGCACCTGCTCTTTGCTGTCAGTCTTTTTGTGGGACTAGTAAAAAGTAAAAAAAAAAAAAAATATATATATATATATATATATATATATATATATATATATATATATAAATTAAAAAAATTAAATCAAAATAAAAAAACCTAATCCCTTTTATACATAAAAGATAATGAAAAAAAAGACACATATATGGTTTAACCACAACCCAAACAATAAAATGATTTAAGTATTTATCACACAAGTTAAACCGTAAAAGTAAGAAAACATGATTAGTGTATTATTTTCTTAATCCTGCTCCCATAAAATGAAAAAGGAAGCAATCAAATCATATGTATTCCAAAATGGTACCGAGAAAAACTATACGTTCCATCAGGTGAAAAATGAAAAAGGATGGATCTTATAAAATGGAGACACTAATTATAATTAATGCAGGACGGCTTTGACCGTGGCTGTTCACCTAATACAATTAAGGTACAATTGGCGGCCATCTCTTTGCAGAAGATTACTGCAAGAGCCAGAAGTTCAAAGCTTTGTTACCTCATGATCTTGTAAAATTTTATAATCCTCCTAGTTCACTGCCCCATCATAATAAACTGCCCCCTGCCTTAATTTTTTTCATCTTTTAGGGTGCGTTCCCACAGGGCGTATACGCAGCATATTTAACGCTGCGCAAAATTTACGGCAGCAGCGGGAAATACGCTGCATATTCCTTGCTCACTATACACACAGGGCTTTCCGGCGGCAGCCCTATGTGTGCAGTGAGTTTTGGAGGCGGAGCCGCGCGTCACAGTCACGCCGGCACACGGCCCCGCCTCCAAAACTCACTACACGCATAGGGCTGCCGCCGGAAAGCCCTGTGTGTATAGTGAGCAAGGAATACGCAGCGCATTTCCCGCTGCTGCCGTAAATTTTGCTCAGCATCAAATACGCTGCGTATACGCCCTGTGGGAACGCACCCTTAGTGTTCTACCTTTATTGCTCTGTATTTTCTGCTCAGTCTCAGTAAGATTCACAGACTGGGAAGGGACGTTACCCAGCAGGGGTGACATCATCTGAAGCCATACAGGGGAGAACTTCCTCCCTCACTCTGTTACACACAGCCCAGAGCAGTTCAGTGAGTGAGATGAGCTATGATTGACTAAGGCTGCACCCCCCCCCCCCCCCTCAGCATTTCCTGTTTTTGGACTTCTGCCAGGCCAGCAGGAGTCCAAAGTCTGTGCAAAAGATAGGTGAAAATGTGCTCTGGACAAGTAGAGAGACACCTAGGGTCAGCTTTTTTAAACATAAATAAAACATAGAAAACTTCATTTTTTTAGAAAGATTTTTTTATTTACCACAAGGAGTGCAATAGCAAAAGTTTGTTTTAATGAGAGTGTCCATTTAAAGGGAAATTGTCAGTAAATCCCCCCTCGCACTAACCAGTGGTACTGGCTGGTAGTGCAGGGGGGCACTGATCAATTGGCTGCCTACCATGGCCAGATCCGTCCCGCCGTTCACCCGTTATCTTCTTTTTTGTGGATATGCAAATGAGCTGCTAACTGGCACGGGCGGGGTTACCAGGCACCTTCGGGCACTCTGACGCCATCACCTCTTGTCTGCCCAGCTTATGAATATTCATTTGGATTAGTCTCTGGTGCTAAACGGTTGTGTCAATCATCCTTTGAACCATTGGAGGATGAAAGTCTAAAAGAGCTTTCTATCAAAGTATCCTTCTTGTTGACTGTGACATCTGCCAAAAGGGTTGGCGAATTGCAGGAATTCTCTGCTAAAGAGCTATACACCATCTTTTTCCCCGAATAGAGTGCATTTGAAATTTTTGTTCAATCCAAAGGTTCCAGCCTTTCAGAACAGGAATCAACTTATTGTATTGCCACAATATGTGCCGGATGTTTCTACTGGAAAATAAGACAATCTAGCTTCTCTAGATCCCGTTAGATGTCTGAGAGTCTATCTCCTCAGGACTGCCTCCTTAAGAAAGAATGATAATCTTTTTGTCACCTTTTCAGGTTCCAATAAGGGTAAGAAGGCATTGAAACCTACCATATCTAGGTGGATATGTAAGGCAATTTCATCTTCCTATCTTGCGACTGATCAAGAGCAGCCTGATTTCACAAAAGTTCACTTTACTCTACAAGAGCAGTGGCTACCTCTTGGGCAGAATGAGGTTCGGTCCCAATTGAGCAGATTTGTAAGAGCGCACCCTGGAGCACTTCCTTGAAATTCATTAAGCATTACAGGCTGAATGACCTGTCTACTGAAAAATCCTGTTTTCTAATGACAGACTAAGAGAAAAAAGATTAACTCTTTAATTGTAGCTTTACCATAAAGTGCACTGCGTAAAAAAAACAACCTCCCCCAAAAGTTGCAAAATTGCAGTTTTTTTTTTATACATTTCTGCTCACAAGTAATAATTTTGGGGTTTTGCGGTACATTTAACGTTAAAATGAAAGGCATCATTACAAAAGACAAATGGTTGCGCAACAAACATGCCCTCATATGGGTCTTTAGGTGAAAGAATAAAAGAGTTATGGATTTTAAAAGGGGAAAAACCTTAAGAGGTTAAAGAATGGGAGGGAAGGGGAACGCCAGAAAAATACCCACACACATGTACATATGCTTATTTTAGTTGATATCTTCATTCTACAGAGGTCTATAGGAGGAAAAACACTACAAACTGGGTGAAAAAAAAATACTACAGACAGAGCATGCTGTGTTTTCAAATTTTGTTGAAGCCTGTCGAAGCATTGCTCTTTCTTTTGGCCAAATCTCTGTGACAGAATGTGGGATGTCTAATGGAGCCAGCAAGCATGTACAGAAAACGTATGGGCAGACTGACCGGGTCTGAGGGCCTGGCCGGATAAAGGGCCCACCGCCGCTACTGGGGATCCTGGACACTCGTCCCTGATCCCTAGCAGACACTGCTCCTTTCTGCTGTATATGCAGCTTAGGCACATACAACAGAAAGCATCCTCTACACAGAGAGGAGACATGACCTCCGCCCCCACGCAGTGCAGGCGCTGTTGATGTCACTCATCAGCACCTGCAGAGAAGATCACTGCGTGGGACACATACAGGTGAGCAAAAACATTTTTTTCCTGGTCGTTTTTCATTTGGAGACACCTATACTGATGGTATATGCTCTTGCCACTAGGAGGCGCTTACACTAGGAAAATAAGTCGGCTCCTCCCTAGCAGGATATACCCGCCCACTGGAAGTGAGGTAATCAGTTTAAGCTAGTGTCAGTAGGAGGCAAGACACAGGTCTAGGAGCTCCCCAGACCTGATCCATTTTTATTATTTTCTAGTAAGGGCTGTTTAGTTAGGTTTTTTCTCCCTTTTGTTTCCTTTTTTCAGGTGGGGGTTTAGGAGCATGGCGCTCCCTGTTCCCCCATATGCAACAAAGGGGCGCAGACATAGAGTATGTACTGTCAACCCCTTCTCGCTAATGGCCAGCACCTGGAGGTTTTACCCTTGGTCCAGGTCCCCCACTGCCTCTGCTCGCCCCGCTATCTTAGACTGGTATGATGCAGCGTGGCCATAAGCTGGTGTAAGAAGCTTGGGTGAGTATGAGAAGATTGAGTCTGTTGGAGAGTCTAACATCCTCCCCCCCCCCCTTTTCCACCTCCCCTTCTGTACTCTGCTAGGGTTTCTCCATCCTAGGTCCCTTTACCAAAGCACTGGCTCCTCGCCATTACACGTGGCTGTGCTAGGCTAACCTTGTGGCCTCCTGGTCATGCTACCGGCAGCCCCATCTGCAGCAGTTCTTCCGCCACCCTGTTTTATCACCTGAAGAGGCAAAGGTCTCTTTGACAGCTCATGGATATTGTGCATTTCTGCCATACCATTCCCAGGTGTTTCGTTCTCTGGTGTCTTTTGACATCAAGTGTCCGCTTTGTGGTCTTTATTCCTGGGAGGGTGCTGGGAAACCGCAGAGGTCCTTATAGTTCTTTGGAATCTGTGGCTAGTGTGCTGGACCCCCACTTCTAGTGCAAGGTTTTCAAGCACGTGTTCCTACGTGGACATGGACTGGACCCAATACCACAGACAGTGGTCTGCATGGTTTCCTCTGCCGCCAGTCACTCATCACATGGCTGCCGCATAACCCAGACTGTTGTCTGCTCGGTTTCTGCTGCCACCGTTCTCCCATCATGGGGCTGCCGCGTGCTTGGCTGGAGTTCCTGTACCACTCTTCTAATGTGAGGAGTCCAGAAGGATGTCGTTATAGGTACAAGGGGACCCTGTGCCAGTAAGCTGGACAGTGGTCTTCATGGTCTCCTTCACCTCTAAGTCGCCCTTCAGGAGTTATGGTTCCTCTGCTATGGCATGGTGTCCGAAGAAGTGACCCTACGCGTGCTTTTGACCCTTTTCAGGGTGACAAGGATGCAATCCAGGGCTCCTTAACCTCCACAGATCTTCCAGGGTGACGGGATTCTATTCACTGGGCTACCACGTTCTTGGCAGTGTTTTCCAGTACCTTTCTGCGTGGGAGGATTCAGGACGAGGGTTCCTGGAAGTGCACAAGGGTGATGCCA
Source organism: Hyla sarda (assembly GCF_029499605.1). Lineage (NCBI taxonomy): Eukaryota > Metazoa > Chordata > Amphibia > Anura > Hylidae > Hyla > Hyla sarda. Next base: position 242,481,923 of record NC_079189.1, on the reverse strand, counting down.
GTCAGCCAGACTTTGTCTGCATGGTCTTTGGCACCACCAGGTTGCCCATCAGATCGGCCTCATTCCAATACCCCACTTTCTGTGGGAGGGGTTCGAAGGAGTGATCCTGTGCATTCAGGAATCCGGTCAACCATGCTTTACTGCTACGTCGGGTCAACTACCATACACTTCCCACTGCCGAGGAGTAGTTCTGAGAGAGTCAACCCATGTTGCTCCATGTGCCCTATGCAATGCACCACATACTGGCATTGCTCTCCTCCCCCCCCCCCCCCCCCCCCCCTCGGCACAATCTCCCTGCTTGGGTGTTTTCCTTCTTCCCTTGACGGTGTCAGTAGCGCTACACTGACTCCACAGTTTTCTAGAGTTACTTTTCTGTGCCCAGGGCCTTGGAGTTCCAGCCGGGTTTTCTTTTGTTCCCCCTCCGTTCTCGTCCTGACGGGTTGTTGCTTCGGAGTGCTATGGTCCACCTCAACCGCTGGGGCCCAGGACCGGTTGGTCTCCTTGTCTTGGCCATTTGTCCTGTGACACTGTTGCATGACTTCTTCTCTAGATCGGCCCTCCTGGTTCTTTGGGCCTTAGTGATGGTTGAGATCTTGCACATGTGTAGTGGTCGTGCCCAGATTTCTCTGCGATTTCATTTATGGGACAGTCTTTCTGTACCGCACTACTTCTGTTTCGGCACGGATCTTTTTCACCTGGAGCATTTCATGGACCTTGGGTTTCCTTACCCTTCGGGTGTAAGTCTTCCGGGAGACTCAGAAACCTCCAATTCCCATGTCAGCCCCTCCGGTGTTCCAGATACTCCTTTTCAGGGTCGTCCGCTCCTTTCTTGGCTGTTTCTTCTGTGTCCATCTTCCAGGTGACTCAGGAACCTCCATTTCCCATGTCTGTCGCTCTGGTGTTCCGGGATGCCCCTTTTCTGGACATTCCGCTTCTTCTTGGCCATTATTCCCTTCCAACTTCTCCTTCAGGGTCCATGTTCTCTGGAGGGTATCCTGGTCGTCCGGATTACACCAGTTGAGCTATGTCACCTCCGGGGTGCTCGCGGCGGGCTTCTGGATAGGGGTGTTAGGTCTGCAGATGTTCAGATCTTCGATCTTCCACACCAAGCCTCTCTAGAGCCGATTTCTGTCTCTTTTCCTTTTGTTGTGTCTTTTTCTATTTTTGTTTCCCAGCCGGGCTAGCCCTCTGTCTAGTTCTGTGTTCCTTTAGAGTTAATTTCCTACCTCCTTCCGGGATGGTTCCGGCCCCTCTGGCTTTCTAGTCAAATTTTTCTGGTCTCTCTATGAGGACCATAGGTTTAGAGTCCCTGCGAAGGACGGTCCCTTCCTTTGGCAGCCCAGTCCATCTCCATGGCTGGGGAATCTTCCGGGAACTCTGTTTCTAGGCCTCGGTTTTGTCTGGCCTGGGGTCTCGTCTGCAGGCCTTACGGATAAGTGGGTTCGGTCTCGGGACTGATTCCCTTTCGATAGTGGTTGTTATTCTGACCCTAGGGGACTGCTTTAGTACGTCCCATCAGTATAGGTGTCCCCCAAAGAAGAGCGACCGAGAAAAGGAGAGTTTTTGTACTCACCATAAAATCTCTTTCTTGTAGCCTTCTGTATTTTTTTTGTCCGGATATTCTTTTCCAGTTATTGTTTTTTTTTTAACCCGGGATTGTTTTCTAGGGTCCTTTGGACATATTTCTTGTTGGCTTCTCGTACTGCTTTGTGACAAAACTGATTACCTCACTTCCAGTGGGTGGGTATAGCCTGCCAGGGAGGACCCGACTTATTTTCCTCCTAGTGGCAAGAGCATATATAATCAGTATAGGTGTCCCCCAATAAAGGCTACGAGAAAGAGATTTTATTGTGAGTACAAAAAATCTCCTTTTTACCATCGGGGGCGGCTGGGGAGACAATGCTGCCTGTACCTACTGTGGGGGACAATGCTGCCTGTACCTACTGTGGAGGACATTGCTGCATGTACCTATTGTGGGGGACAATGGTGCTTGTACCTACTGTGGGGGACAATGCTGCCTGTATCTACTGTGGGGGACAAAGCTGCCTGTACTTATCGTGGGGGACAGTGCTGCCTGTACCTATTGTGGTGGACAATGCTTCCTGTACCTACTGTGGGGGACAATGCTGCCTGTGCCTATCGTGGGAGACAATGCTGCCTGTACCTATTGTGGGTGACAGTGCTTCCTCTACCTACTGTGGGGGACAATGCTTCCTGTACCTACTCTGGGGGACAATGCTGCCTGTACCTATCGTGGGGAACAATGCTGCGTATACCTATTGTGGGAGACAATGCTGCCTGTACCTACTGTGGGAGACAATGCTGCCTGTACCTACTGTGGGGGACAATGCTGCCTGTACCTATTGTGGGGGACAATGCTGTCTGTACCTAATGTGGGGGACAATGCTGTCTGTACCTAATGTGGGGGACAATGCTGCCTGTAGCTATTGTGGGGGACAGTGCTGTCTGTACCTAATGTGGGGGACAATGCTGTCTGTACCTAATGTGGGGGACAATGCTGCCTGTACCTATTGTGGGGAACAATGCTGCCTGTACCTACCGGGGGGGGGGAATGCTGCTTCTACCTACTGTGGGGGACAATGCTGCCTGTACCTAATGTGGGGACACTCTGCTTACTGTACCTATTGTGGGGGGACAATGCTGCCTATACCTACTGTGGGGGAACTCTGCTGACTGTACCTACTGTGGGGGAACGCTGCTGTCTGTACCTACTGTGGGGGAATGCTGCTGCCTGTACCTACTGCGGGGGTATTCTGCTGCCTGTACCTACTGTGGGGGAACTCTGCTTCCTGTACCTACTGTGGGGGAACTTACTCCGGGGTAACGCTGCTTCCTGTACCTACTGTGGGGGAACCCTGTTGCCTGTACCTGCTGCGGGGGAATGCTGCTGCCTGTACCTGCTGTAGGGGAACGCTGCTGTCTGAACCTAATGTGGGGGAACGCTATTGCCTGTACCTAATGTGTGGGAATGCTGCCTCCTGTACCTACTGTGGTGGAATGCTGCTGCCTGTACCTACTATGGGGGAATGCTCCTGACTGTACCTGCTGTGGGGGAATGCTGCTACCTGTACCTGCTGTGGGGGACTAACTTCTATGGTCCTGCTTAGCTTATATTGGGACAAACTAATAAGGGGACTACATACTACCTACATTGGGGTTTTTCATACAGGCTCCAGCTATCTGGGGGATTTACTGGCTACCTAACTACCTATTTATGTACATACCTTCATACATGGCTATTCTGCCTGTACCTACTGTGGGGGAACTCTGCTGACAGTAACTACTGTGGAGGAACACTGCTGTCTGTACCTACTGTGGGGGAACTCTGCTGCCTGTACCTACTGCGGGGGAACTCTGCTGCCTGTACCTACTGTGGGGTAACGCTGCTGCCTGTACCTACTGTGGGGGAATGCTGCTGCCTGTACCTGCTGTGGGGGAACGCTGCTGCCTGTCCCTGCTGTGGGGGAACACTGCTGCCTGAACCTACTGTGGGGGAACGCTGCAGCCTGTACCTAATGTGGGGGAATGCTGCCTCCTGTACCTACTGTGGGAAATGCTGCTGCCTGTACCTACTATGGGAGAATGCTGATGCCTTGATCCTGCTGTGGGGGGATGCTGCTGCCTGTACCTGCTGTGGGGGACTAACTTTTGCATTCACTTCCAGGCAAAGGAAGAGAGAGGTGGTATATGGTGACTAGAAAAGCAAGTACACTAAGCGATTGTTTGAGCTAGTGATTGTGTGTCTGTATACAAGAGTGTGAATTATACAAGTGAGTGTAAGAATAAAAGTGAGAGGGACTTAAAATTAAGGGACTTTAAATTCAGGGAGTTTAATTGAAATATTTGATTGCACAATGTATGCAATCCTTGAACAGCAGTTTGAGGGTGCATATTGTTGTGTGAGACGTGTGTGAGTTGTTCATTTGGAAGCCCAGATCCTGGATCTAGAGGAGCAATTGGCAACACTGAGACACACTGAGCAAGTACTCTCTGGGGTAGAGGTGGGGGAGGATAGTGGGACGGAGGTGCAGGACAGTCAGGCAGCTAGCTGGGTTACAGTTAGAAAACGGGGTAGAGGGAAAAGTGTCAGGGAGGCTCGTTCTAAACTGGCACACCCCAACAAGTTTGCCCGGTTGGCATATGAGGGGGATGCCATTTCAGAGCTAGCAGTACTGCAGCAGGACTCTGCCTCTGATTGCCAGGGGAGTGTCTACTCCAGTAAGGAGGGAGGCAGGAGTGCAGGGCAGGCCAGACAGGTACTGGTAGTGCGGGACTCAATTATTAGGGGGACAGACAGGGCAATCTGTTGCAAAGACTGGGATCGCCGAACAGTGTGTTGTCTTCCTGGCGCTCGAGTTCGGCAAATCGTGGATCTGGTTGACAGGTTGCTGGGTGGGGCTGGAGAGGACCCAGCGGTCATGGAACATATTGGCACCAATGACAAAGTAAGAGGTAGGTGGAGTGTCCTTAAAAATGATTTCAGGGACTTAGGCCGCAAGCTTAAGGCAAGGATCTCCATTTTCTGAAATATTACCAGTACCACGAGCCACACCAGAGAGGCAGCGGGAGATAAGGGAGGTAAACAAGTGGCTCAGAAGCTGGTGTAGGAAGGAGGGGTTTGGGTTTATGGAGAACTGGGCCGACTTCGCTGTCGGATACCGGCTCTACCATAGGGATGGGCTGCACCTCAATGGGGAGGGTGCAGCTGTGCATGGGGAGAAGATGGCTAGAAGTGTGGAGGAGTGTTTAAACTAGGGATTGGGGGGGAGGGAACCTAAAACGTAGAGGGGAAAGATAATATAGATAGAGAGGGTGGACTTATTAATGTACCTGGGGGTGGAGCGGAGGGAGGGGTAAGAATAGTTAATAGCTATAGGCTTCATAGGAAGAAAAAACATACACCTTTGAATTGCATGTTGACTAATGCCAGAAGTCTGACCAATAAAACAGTGGAACTGGAGTGGTTGATGTCTGAAGAAAATTATGACATAGTGGGTATAACAGACACTTGGTTGGATGATAGCTGTGACTGAGCGGTCAACATACAGGGTTATAGTCTATTCAGGAAGGATCGGACAAAACGGAAAGGGAGAGGAGTTTGTCTTTATGTGAAACCAAGTCTGAAGGCCGCACTTCGGGAGGATATATGTGAGGGAAACGATAATGTGGGGTCATTATGGGTAGAAATATATGGAGATGAAAATAAAAAAATTCTGATAGGGGTTTGCTATAAGCCACCAAACATAATGGAAGAGTCAAAAGATCAATTACTGAGGCAAATAAACAAGGAAGGAAATCAAAATGATGTGATAATAATGGGGGACTTTAACTATCCTGATATAAACTGGGAGACTGAGACCTGTGAATCTCATAAAGGAAACAGGTTTCTGACTATAGCTAAAGACAATTATCTGTCCCAAATGGTGCAGGGCCCAACGAGAGCCCCCCCCCCCCTCCAGGACTGAATATTGACCAACAGACCTGACAGAGTAACTAATGTGCAGCTAGAAGGACATCTAGGAAATAGTGATCATAATATAATACATTATAACTTTTTATTCAATAAGGGAATCTCGCGAGGGGCATCAAAAACAATGAACTTTAGGAAGGCAAAGTTTGATCAACTCAGAGAAGCCCATAACAATGTAAATTGGGATAATGTCCTCAAAAACCAGAATACTGACACTAAATGGGAGACTTTTAAAAATATCTTAATTTCTAACTGTAAGATGTATATACCTTATGGGAAGAAAAAGGTAAAAAATAAAACCTTTATGGATGAGTAAAAATGTTAAGGGGGCAATAAATTACAAAAATAAAGCATTTAAACTACTAAAACAGGATAGCAGTGAAGAAGCATTAAAAAGCTATAGAGAAAAATGTTAAATATGTAAAAGAAAACTGATAAAAGCCGCAAAAATAGAGACAGAAAGACTTGTTGCCAAAGAGAGTAAAACTTACCCCAAAATGTTCTTTAACTATATAAATAGAAAAAGGGTTAAAAATGAAAGTATTGACCCTTTAAAAAACGATGGGGAAGAAATTGAAATGCCAGGTTAAATACAGCGAGATAAGGTTAAACTCCCCAGTACAGGTTACCTGTCTAACCGAGGAAGAAGTACGGTGCCAGCTACAAAAATCAAAATAGACAAATCGCCAGGTCCAGATGGCATTCACCGCCGTGTTCTAAAGGAATTAAGTGATGTAATTGACAGACCCCTATTTTTAATATTCAGGGACTCTATAGTATCAGGGCCTGTTCCCCAGGACTGGCGCATGGCAAATGTGGTGCCAATATTTAAAAAGGGGTCAAAAGGTGACCCCCGGAATTATAGACCTGTTAGTTTAACCTCCGTTGTATGTAAATTGTTTGAGGGTTTTCTAAGAGATGCTGTTTTGGAGTATCTTGATAAAAATAAATCTATGACTCCATATCAGCATGGCTTTATGAGGGATCGGTCCTGTCAAACTAATCTGATCAGCTTTTGTGAGGAGGTGAGCTCCAGACTGAACCAGGGGCAATCGCTGGATGTCGTATATATGTTTTTTCCAAAGCATTTGATACGGTGCCACATTAAAGGTTGGTGCATAAAATGAGAAGGATTGGACTGGGGGAGAATGTGTGTAAGTGGGTAAGTAACTGGCTCAGTGATAGGAAACAGAGGGTGGTTATTAATGGTACTTATTCTGATTGGATTATTGTTACTAGTGGGGTACCACAGGGGTCAGTCTTGGGTCCTGTTCTATTTAATATATTCATTAATGACCTTGTAGAGGGGTTGAATAGTAAAGTAGCAATCTTTGCAGATGATACTAAACTCTATAAAGTGGTAAACACTATAGAGGACAGTGCACTGTTACAAATGGATCTGGATAGGTTGGAGGTTTGGGCTGGGAAGTGGCACATGAGGTTCAACACTAATAAATGTAAGGTAATGCATATGGGGAAGAAAAATCCAGGCTGGGATTATGTATTAAATGGTAGCACACTTGGGACAACTGACATGGAAAAGGACTTGGGAGACTTAGTTAATAGTAAATTTAGCTGTAGTGACCAGTGTCGGGCAGCTGCTGCCAAGGCAAATAAAATCATGGGGTGCATCAATAGGGGCATAGATGCCCACGACAAGGAAATAATTATACCGCTGTACAAATCACTACACAGACCACACATGGAATACTGTGTACAGTACCGGGCACCAGTGTACAAGAAAGATATAGTGGAGCTGGAGAGGGTTCAAAGATGGACAACCAGAGTAATACAGGGAATGGGAGGACTACAGTACCCAGAAAGATTATCAGAATTAGGGTTATTTAGTTTAGAAAAAAGAAGGCTTAGGGGAGACCTAATAACTATGTATAAATATATCAGGGGACAGTACAGAGATCTCTCCCATGATCTATTTATACCCAGGACTGTATCTATAACAAGGGGGCATTCTCTACCTCCTGAGGAAAGAAGGTTTCTACACCAGCACAGACCGGGGTTCTTTACTGTAAGAGCAGCGAGACTGTGGAACTCTCTACCAGAGGAGGTGGTCATGGTGAACTCTGTAAAATAATTTAAAAGGGGTTTAAAAGATTTTAAAAGAATAATGACATTACAGGTTATGGATTCTAGATCTATATCAACTCAGTAGGGAGTCATTAGGGATATAGGTTAAACTTGATGGACTCTTGTCTTTTTTCAACCTTATGAACTATGTTACTATGTAACTTCTATGTTCCTGCCTAGCTAATTTAAGGACCAACTACCAAACTTATAAGGGGGCTACATAGTACCCACATTGGGGGTTTTCATACAGGGGCCAGCTATCTGGGGGATTGACTGGCTACCTAACTACCTAGTTATGTACATACCTGGCCTTCATAAATGGCTGCCTAACTACCTAAAACCACACTGTAGGCAGCACAACCTCTGTTTTTCGTATTAAATAAATAGGGGTGCAGGCAAAAGAGTGAGGTCCCAGTCGCAGACCACATCCATCGATGCAATACTTTAGGAATAGCAGCACACCCAAACAGAGTTTGATGAAATAAACAGCTTTATTGGCCCGTGTTAGTGCGATTTTACGATGGTATCACGCCATCTTTCCTAACTAACTAGCTAGCCACCTATCTACCGGGATAGTCACCTACCTACATATCTAGCTTCCTGATCTATCTACCTAGTTACCTACCAAACCTGGCTACCTACCTACTTTCCCTTTTACTGTGCAGGACACCAAGTAGGGCTTTATAACAATTCAGGGCCTATACAGTCATGGCCGTAAATGTTGGCACCCCTGAAATTTGAAAATGAAGAATTTGAAAATGAGGAATTTCTCACAAAAAAGGATTGCAGTAACACATGTTTTGCTATACACATATGTTTATTTCCTTTGTGTGCATTGGAACTAAACCAAAAAAGGGAGGAAAAAAAGCAAATTGGACATAGTGTCACACCAAACTCCAAAAATGGTCTGGACAAAATTATTGGCACCCTTTACTTAACATTTGGTTGCACATGCTTTGGAAAAAATTACTGAAATCAGTCGCTTCCTATAACCATCAATAAGCTTCTTATACCTCTCAGCCGGAATGTTAGACCACTCTTCCTTTGCAAACTTCTCCAGGTCTCTCTTATTGGAAGGGCGTCTTTTTCCACAGCAATTTTAAGATCTCTCCACAGGTGTTCAATGGGATTTAGATCTGGACTCATTGCTGGCCATGTCAAAACTCTCCAGCGCTTTGTTGCCATCCATTTCTGGGTGCTTTTGGGGTGATTGTCTTGCTGGAAGACCTAAGATCTCGGATGCATATCTAGCTTTCTGACACTGGGCTGTACAGTGCGACCCAAAATCCGTAGGTAATCCTCAGATTTCATGACGCTTTCCACACATTCAAGGCACTCAGTGCCAGAGTCAGCGAAACAACCCCAAAACATCATTGAACCTCCACCATATTTCACTGTAGGTACTATGTAGGCCTCATTCTGTTTTCGGTAAACAGTAGAATTATGTGCTTTACCACAAAGCTCGATCTCGGTCTCATCTGCCCACAAGATGTTTACCAGAAGGATTTTGGCTTACTTAAGTTCATTTTGGCAAAATCTAATCTTGCTTTTTTATGTCTCTGTGTCAGCAGTGGGGTCCTCCTGGGTCTCCTGCCATAGCGTTTCATTTCATTTAAATGTTGACGGATAGTTCACACTGACACATGCTCCCTGAGCCTGCAGGACAGCTTGAATATCTTTGGAACTTGGTTGGGGCTGCTTATCCAACATCCGGACTATCCTGCGTTGACCCCTTTCATCAATTTTTCTCTTCTGTCCACGCCCAGGGAGATTAGCTACAGTGCCATGGGTTGCAAACTTCTTGATAATGTTGTACACTATGGACAAAGGCAAATCTAGCTCTCTGGAGATGGACTTGTAACCTTGAGATTGTTAATATTTTTCCCAAATTTTGGTTCTCAAGTCCTCAGACAGTTTTCTTCTCCTCTTTCTGTTGTCCATGCTTAGTGTGGCACACACAGACATACAATGCAAAGAATAAGTGAACTTTTCTCCTTTTCATCTGCTTTCAGGTGTGATCTTTATATTGCCCACACCTGTTACTTGCCCCAGTTGAGTTTCAAGGAGCATCACATGCTTGAAACAATATTATTGTAACACTCATGTTTCTGAAGACAGGAACTTGGAGGATGTGGATCCACTGGACCTGTGTGGCAGATGACTCGGACCATACCAGGGAGCGGAGTCTAAGGTGCCGCTGGTTTTCACCAGAGCACGCCGCAAAGCGGGATGGACTTGCTGCTGCAGGCGACACCCAGGTTGCTACCCCTGGCACGGCTTGACCACACAGGCGGCTGAGGAGATGCGAGGCCCAGGAGGGATAAGGCAGCTCATAGTCTGGATAGCAGAAGGTCAGGGCAGGTGGCACAGTAGCGAAGTCTAGATGTAGCAGGAGGTCAGTAGGCAGGTGGCAGAGGAGAAAGGTCAAAAAGCAAGAGATCTGATAAACGGCAAGGCAATACAGAGGAACGCTTTCTCTCAGGCAACAGAGATTCAGCCGGAAACTGAGGAGGGAGGAGGAATTTATAAATGAGCCACAGATGGATTAGACTAATGAGCGTACTGGCTTTTTAAATCTTAAAGCTCCGGCGCGCGTGCCCTAGGGGACGGGGACACGCGCTCCGGAGCAGAGAAGCAGAGGCGGAGGCAGGAGAAACACCCGGACAGTGACGGACTGGGGCTACAGCAGGTAACCGGACCATGCGCTCACGGCCAGCATGCGCGGCCGGAGCATATAACATAACAGTTATTTTTCCACAATTTTGAAAGGGTGCCAATAATTTTTGGACTTTGGTCTGACATTATGTCCAATTAGCATTTTTTCCTCCCTTTTTTGGTTTAGTTCCATTTGAATTCCATTTGAGGACTAAATTAGGGGTTGCATAGGGGTGGACATAGGGGTATTCTACGCCAGTGATTCCCAAACAGGGTGTCTCTAGCTGTTGCTAAACTCCCAGCATGCCTGGACAGTCAGTGGCTGTCCGGAAATGCTGGGAGTTGTTGTTTTGACATTATGTCCAATTAGCTTTTTTTCCTCCCTTTTTGGTTTAGTTCCAATACACACAAAGGCAATAAACATGTATATAGCAAAACATGTGTTACTGCAAACCTTTTTCGTGAAAAATATTTCATTTTCTAAAAAAAATGTCAGGGGTGCCAACATTTACGGCCATGACTGTAGATGGGAAAATTATGTAGAGGAGGGGAGGGAACTGGAAAAATGCAGTCTAACATGTTTTTCCTGCGGATGTCTCCAGATGGAGAAGAAAAGGAAACACACAGGTGTTTTAGGTCCCTAAAATGCTGTTTCCCCCCAAAATTTTACATTTTTTACAAGGGGTAATAGGAGAAAATGCCCCCCAAAATTTGTAACCCCATTTCTTCTGAGTATGAAAATACCATGTGTGGACGTCAAGTGCTCTGCTGGCGCACTGCAATGCTCAGAAGAGAAGGAGCTCCATTGAACTTTTGGAGAGAGAATTTTTTTGGAATTGAAGTCAGGGGTCATGTTCGTTGACAAAGCCCCCATGGTGCCAGAACAGTGGACACCCCCCCCCCATGTGACCCCATTTTGGAAACGATACCCCTCACAGAATTTAATAAGGGGTGCAGTGAGTATTTACACCCCACTGGCATTTCACAGATCTTTGGAACAGTGGGCTGTCCAAATGAGAAATTACATTTTTCATTTTCACGGACCACTGTTCCAAAAATATGTCAGACACCTGTGAGGTGTAAATGCTCACTCTACCCCTTATTACATTACATGAGGGGTGTAGTTTCCAAAATGGGGTCACATGTGAGGGGGGGGTCATTTTAGGGAAATTAATTTTTTTTTGTCATTTTCTCATCCAACTTTAATGAAAATTCGTCAAACACCTGTGGAGTGTTAAGGCTCACTATACCCCTTGTTAAGTTCCATGAGGGGTGTAGTTTCCAAAATGGGGTCACATGTGAGGGGGGTCCATTGTTCTGGCACTATGGGGGCTTTGTAAACACGTGGCATTCAATTCCAGAAAAATTTTCTCTCCAGAAGCCCAATAGCGCTCCTTCTCTTCTGAGCATTATAGCTCGCCCACAGAGCACTTTACATCCACATATGGGGTATTTATATACTATGAAGAAATGGGGTTACAAATTTTGGGGGCATTTTTCCTATTTACCCTGTTTAGGGTAACACCAGCATTTTAGGGTATTTACATTTTTTTTTTCATTTTCTCATCCAACTTTAATGAAAATTCGTCAAACACCTGTGGGGTGTTAAGGCTCACTATACCCCTTGTTACGTTCCATGAGGGGTGTAGTTTCCAAAATGGGGTTACATGTGGGTATTTATTTTTTGTGTTTATGTCAGAAGCGCTAAAAAATCACCAATTTAGGCCTCAAATGTACATAGTGCGCTCTCACTCCTGAGCCTTGTGCGTCCACAGAGCATTTTACACCCACATATGGGGTATTTCCATACTCAGGAGAAATTGCGTTACAAATTTTGGGGGTCTTTTTTTCCTTTTATCTCTTGTGAAAATAAAAAGTATGGGGCAACACCAGCATGTTAGTGTACATTTTAATTTTTTTACGCTAACAGGCTGGTGTAGACCCCAAATTTTCCTTTTCATAAGGGGTAAAAGGAGAAAAAGCCCCCAAAATTTGTAGTGCACTTGCTCCCGAGTACGGAAATACTCCATATGTGGCCATAAACTTTTTTCTTGAAATACGACAGGGCTCCGAAGTGAGAGAGTGCCATGCGCATTTGAGGACTAAATTAGGGATTGCATAGGGGCGGACATAGGGGTATTCTACACCAGAGATACCCAAACAGGGTACCTCCAGCTGTTGCTAAACTCCCAGCATGCCTGGACAGTCAGTGGCAGTCCGGAAATGCTGGGAGTTGTTGTTTTACAAAAGCTGGAGGCTCCCTTTTGGAAACACTGCCGTACGATACATTTTCATTTTCATTGGGGGGGGGGGGGGGGGACAGTGTAAGGGGGTGTATATGTAGTATTTTACCCTTTATTATGTGTTAGTGTAGTGTAGTGTAGGGTTTTTAGGGCAAACCTCTAGCTGTTTCAAAACTACAACTCCCAGCATGTACTGACAGACCGTGCATGCTGGGAGTTGTACCTTTGCAACAGCTGGTGGCACAATGGTTGGAAATTGAAAGAAGAGATCGCAGACGGCACTCACGGAAACAGCAAGAAGTTTTATTCGGGATCGCTGGTCCACGCAACAACAACAACAGGTAAGTCGACCGGTTTCGCGCTACACAGAGCGCTTACACGTGACCTCTGACATCACTTAACCCTACCCCCTTAAATACATGCACCAAGTAGTACAAAAATAGAAAAATAGAAAACTAGACATTACAGGGTTAAAAGCACAATATGGTGTGTGGTATAGAAAGACTAGCATTAGTATTTACTAATTAGCTATAACAGCGCCTTAGACTGTCTAACATTCTCAGGAGGTATAGTATTAAAAACGCTAGGTGTGAACATGGATCCTATGCTAACAACATACACCTGCACTATGGAAATACATTTAAATCCTCCCGTAGGTTTAATCCTAGTGGTCCTAAGGCGTCTGTAAGTATAATCATTTCTGATTCTTTTTGTAACAATAATTTATGTCTATCTCCACCGTATTTTAAGGGTGCAACTGTTTTCAATCCAAGGAATTTTAAATCTTCAATTCTATTATTATGTTTATACTTCATATGTTCTATTACTTTTGGGCAGCCTTTTCCAGTATTGAGTGAGCGAAAATGTTCCCTAATTCTTTTATACAAGGGTCTTATGGTCTTCCCAATATAGTAAAAACCACATGTGCAAACTAATGCATAAACAATATAGGTAGATTTACATGTCATAAAATCATGGATATCTATATTCTGTGATCCTAAATGTATACTTTTCGTTTGTATCATATGCGAACATAATTTACACTGTCCACATTTAAAACATCCTTGTGGTTTTGATTTTTCTATCCAGTTTTTGGACGTATCATCTTGTAATCTACCTCGTACAATATAATCTCTAATATTCTTAGTTCTACGAAAAGAAATTAATGGTTTATTCAGCTGTATTTTGCTTAAGATATCATCCTGCTGGAGAATATGCCAATTTTTATGTATCGCTGACCTGATTTTATTTTCCATAGGGCTGTATGAGAAGGAAAACGTAAAATTTTTTGTTTGATTTTCTTTAGCACAGTCTTTATCATGTGTTTTATGTTTTTTATGTAATAATTGACTACGAGGTATTTTCCTGACCTTAAAAAGTGCCTCACTCAGGATCGATATAGGGTAGCCCCTCTCTTTTAGTCTGTCCCATAATTGTTTAGCCTGTATTTCAAATGTTTCGGTAGTAGTATTTATCCGTTTCAATCGGACAAATTGTCCGAAAGGAAGGGATTTTTTGACATGATGAGAATGAAAGCTGTCATATCTAAGTAAGGAATTAGTAGCTGTAATTTTTCTAAATCCCTCAATCTCCAAATAATCATTTTTAGCAACAAGTTTAGTGTCGAGAAATTCTATACTATTGGTGCCCACCACACTAGTAAAATGCATATTGTAGTTATTATCGTTCATGTAGGCGACGAACTGGTGGAACTGGGCCGTACTGCCCGACCAGATAACCAGCACGTCGTCGACATATCTAACATAAAGGGCCAGATATTCAATGAAGGGATTGTTAGTGGAGAAGACCTTATCTTCCTCTAGGACCCCCAAAAAAATATATTTGCGAAAGTAGGTGCCACGGGGGTCCCCATCGCAGTCCCAGATCGCTGGTTAAACCAGCGATTATTAAACTGGAAAGCATTATGGGATAGTACAAACTGTAACATCTCACAAATGTAATTAATATAAACAGGGCTATGAGTTTCCGTTTGGTCTAGTCGACGTCGGACAGCCTCCACACCCGCACCCTGAGGAATGCGAGTGTAGAGACTCTCCACGTCGATGCTAGCCAAAATGAAATGCTCCTGTTGGAAAACCTTCAGTTAGGTTCTGTTACCTAACTCAGTATTTTCCAACCGGTGTGCTGGGAGATGTAGTTATTCAGCAGCTGGAGGTAGGCAACTACAACTCCCAGCATGCTGAGACAGCTGTTTGCTGTTTGGGCATGCTGGGAGTTGTAGTTTTGCAAGATCTGAAGCGTCACAGTTTAGAGACCACTGCACAGTGATCTCCAAACTGTAGCCCTCCAGCTGTTGCAAAACTGCAAATCCTAGCATGCCCAAACAGCAAACAGCTGTGGGATTGTCGCACCAGGGAGTCTTATGGCCATCCTCTGCCACCCGCCGCCAATCCATAAGTGGACCTCCAGCGCTGGACACCGTCAGTTCCCCCATTCTACCTGGACTACTGTGGGTGGGCAGAACGGGGGAACCGTACTTTAAAAACCCCACCCCCCCTGATCTGCTATTGGTCAGTCACTTCTGACCAACCAATAGCAGGGATAGGAGGGGTGGCACCCCTGCCACCTCACTCCTAATCCTTCAGGGGGATCGGGGTCGTCTTTGACAACCCCGATCCCCCTTATTTTCCCCCTTATGACCCAGAATCGCCACAAATCTCCGGTGTAAATTTACACCGGACCCCCCTGGGCACTGGCACGGGATGCCTGCTGATAGATATCCCCGGTGCAGGGTGGGGACTGCATTTCCCACAGGCGTACAGGTACGCCCTTGGTCCTTAAGTACCAGGGCATCAGTGCATACCTGTACGCCCGTGGACCCTAAGTGGTGAAAGCCTCCAAGACTCTGGACGCATACACACTAGGCGCGACTGCATTGGACCTCAGCAGGAAGCAAGAGCTAAGAGAGAGAAGCTAGCTCCACCCAGGGCTTATATGAGGGAGACTAGCAGGGAGCCCATAGGTCACTTTTGGGATCACCTGGTCACTGATACCTCCTGGGTAACAATCACATGACATAACTCTTAAAGATACAACACATTTTATAAAACAATACACTGCAGAACATATGTACAGGGGGGAAACAGCTGCAAGGGACCCTGGGGACACTGAAGGAGGCTGCCTGACAGGGAAGCAAGGGTACGGGGTAACATCTCCTGTACTGGGCCACCACACATATATAGGGATAGAGTTTAAATAATTTTCTTTTTATTATGTGTTGAATTACAGGTGCGTGACACCAGCCTAAAGGGAAAAACATCATGTGCCTACTCACACGGCAAAATCCAGCACTTTTATTAAACTTTTCAAGACCAGGGCTCCAGATCAATATACCATGTGTGATAACTGAACATGCATTTGTAATGTGTTCCTATATAATGTATTTAAATGTATTCCAATAACTACATAAAACCAACTGAATATATTTCCCTTAGATTGCGAAGATTTATCAGGCTATTCCATACAATTTCACTAGGGAACTACTAATAGCCAGCTAACTCTGGCAACCCTGTCAGCAGATGTGGACACGTATGTTGCCCATGTGCCTGTGCTTTTTTTCTTAATAATAAAGGCCTGCCCCCTTGCACCCCCATCAGTACAGTGCATAGTGGTGCACAGTGTATTCCTATGGAGGGCGCATAGTGACGTGTATGTCATATGCTCCTTCTGGTGCAGCCATTATATGGACAGGTTCAGCATCTAGGCTGCACTGTAGTGATGGGTGAGCCTTCATTTTTAAGATGGACGGCACATTAGACATTAAGGTAACATTATGAATAGAAAAACAGTGCTATTTTTTTTTCTAAAAACAGCACCACGCTTGTCCTCAGGTTGTGATAACAAGTTGGTATTAAAACTTTACATCAATGGAACTGAGCTGTAATACCACTCTCAACCTGAGGACAGGTGTGTTGCTGTTTTTGGAAGAAATCAGTTTTGTTTTTCTAATTCTGTAAACCCCCTTCATGTCACATTACTAGACTATTTAAATACATAACTAATAGTTCACATGAAAATGCCCATCCCCTTTAAAGCATACCTCCAATACCGTATATACTCGAGTATTAACCGTTCCGAATATAAACCGAGGTCCCTAATTTCACCCCAAGAACCTAGGAAAAGTTATTGACTCGACTATAAGCCTAGGGTGGGAAATACATCATCCCCCTCTGTCATCAGACCCCCGTCATTAACACCCCTGTCATCATCACCCTGTCAATCCCTTATCAGTGGTCTTCAACTTTCGGACATCCATCAGCTGTCCGGGCATGCTGGGAGTTGTAGTTTTGAAACATCTGGAGGTCCACAGGTTGAAGACCACTGCAGCCTTCTTCATCATCCAGACCCCCCTTTTGTTTTCCACTCACCTCCCCAGTTTCTCGGTGGGAAGGAAGGGTGAGCTGGTCCGGGCCGTCCATCTTTGGCCATCTATGCTGCAAGAACCGCCCAATGGGGAGGGTTAGTCTTTCCGGGCTGTCCATCTTCACCGGGAGGCCCTCTTCTACGCTCCAGCCGGCCACGGACTAGTGACGTTGCCTTGACGATGCCGCGCAGTGATGTCCCTGTGCATGAACGTCCCTGCACGGTGGCGTCAATGCAGCATGACTAGTTCGGGGCCGGCCCGGAGCGGAGAAGAGGGTCTCCCGGTGAAGATGGACAGCCCGGAATGACTAACCCTCCCCACCGGACGGTCCCTGCTGCATAGATGGCCGAAGATGGACGGCCCGGACCTTCCCCTCACAGCTAAGCCCTCACAGCTAAGCCACCCCTCACAGTTCACTCGAGTATAAGCCGAGGGGGGGCGTTTTCAGCACGAAAAATTGTGCTGAAAAACTCGGCTTATATTTGAGTATATACGGTACTTTCCTTAATTTTTTTCTGAATTACTTTTATTTTGAATTTGGCGCCAGAGTAGCTTTTCAAGAGCCTGTTCTCCCTGCCTGCATTATAACACAGAGCTTCTTGCTCTGTCTTTATCGCATTCGTCTCTAGTGTGAGAGCCAGCAGTATAGATTAACACTACACTGGGTCTCCCACTGGAGATGGGTGCTATGAAGCCGGTGCTGGAAGCTCCATATCATAATGCATAATGATATGTTGCAGGGATAGTGGGTGTTTGGAAAGCTATTCCAGTGCTGAAATCAAAATTAAGGTGAATGCATAAAAATGGCAAAGTGCTGCACAACTAATTAAATGTGCCACATACAACTATAAGGACCACATCGCTAGCCACAGCTGGTAGTGCAGCATTTAAGCGCACCCTATCTACTTCACTCTTAATCAGTCAGAATCAAAATCAATTTAATACCCTCCTCCTACTAATATTATACAAAGCATACTGCATGCATGTTTATTCATACAACAACGCATTGCATGCAATGTATCGCTTTGGAGGATCACACTCTGCGCAGACATGCAGATAAACACAGTTTTATTCTTAAATATAATGGCCCTCATTTACTATTCTAAACCCGACCTCTTTTGTCGGGTTTTTTTGTCGCATCTTTGTCTGCGCCATGTCGCAGACATCGTGCGCCTGTCTGCGACACTATGCGACATTTTTTCCCGACGGACCCGATGTGGATTCTCCCAAACCCGAAAAAGGGGCGTTACCCGACATTTCTGAGCTTTCCCACGTATTTATTAAGGTTTCCAACCCGAATTTCTTGAATTGTTGTGGATTTTTTCCCGACAGCTCAGAGGAGTTGGAAACCAAAACCTACAAAACCCACGTGCGACAAACAGGATGCGACATAATAATAAATACCAGGGGAAAAAAGCAGTCGGGTAAGAAAGCAACATAGACTTACAACCCGATTTTCTTAGTAAATGAGGGCCAATCTGTCAAATGGCTTCGGGCTCACCTGCACTGTAAAAATTCTGAGTGAAATCCAGCAGTAAAATTCAGCTTGGAAATCTATTGCAGCAGGTTTTTATTGTTTTCAATGAGATTCTGCTGCATCGTTCACTCAGCACGATCTGCCGCGGAAATTCCAATTCTGAACTCTGCTCAAAGAATGAACATGCTCATTCTTTCAGCGAAATCTGCTTTGGAAATGCATTGGCCTCAATGGAGACGGCGCATTTCCGAGCAGTTCGTCACCTGCCGAGTTTTTCTAAGCAGATATTACGCTGTGTGAAAGGCTATGTTCAGATGGTGCAGTTTTCCCATGGTTTCTGATTTGTTTTCCTGACATTATGCCATTATTTTGGCAAATTCGTGGCAAACATAACACTATTTTATCACAATTTGTGCAATTGTGATAAAACAGCAAATTTTTTTCTACAATTTTGCAAAAATCATGGCAAAATTTGAAACGTGCCAACACTCTGATCACATCACCAGGCAGGGGTTTAAAGGGGTTATCAAGGAAAAAACTTTTTTTAAATATATCAACTGGCTCCATAAAGTTAAACAGATTTGTAAATTACTTCCATTAAAAAATCTTAATCATTTCAGTACTTATGAGCTTCTGAAATTAAGGTTGTTCTTTTCTTACTAAGTCCTCTCTGACGACACCTGTCTTGGGAAACGCCCAGTTTAGAAGCAAATCCCCAAAGCAAATCTCTTCTAAACTGGGCGTTTCCCGAGACAGGTGTCATCAGAGAGCACTTAGAAAAGAACAACCTTAATTTAAGAAGCTCTTAAGTACTGAAAGGATTAAGATTTTTTTAATAGAAGCAATTTACAAATCTGTTTCACTTTCTGGAGCCAGTTGAAATATATAAAAAAAAAAATCTGGAATACCCCTTTAAACTCACCTATACAGCCCTGATGTGTACACTTTTGAGCCAAGCAACTTGTTGTTTGTTTTTTTATTTTTTTTATATGCAAATAAGTAGAAAGTGTGCAGAGTGTGGGGGCTCAGCCTTTTCATGCCTTCACAGCTTACCTGCATTTTATTGACAGCCTCTGTGCTTCTGTTGTGTACGCAAGGGGAGAAGTTTGTTAACCTATGTCAGTGAAGGTGCTTTCAACCCTACCTAGAGTTGTGATTCGTTGCATATGAAACCATCTAAAACCGGCAGTTTTAATAGCAGCAATAACGAAATAGCTATGAATGGTCAAACTGCTTATAACTGCAGTTTTAGAACTGTGCTGACTTGGATGTTACTGCTGCAATGGCTGCTTCTCTGTGCAGGTTTATAGCTGCACTGTGAACGGGATGTCTGAAAATTACAATCTAAAATGTGGTCTTTGTGGTAATACTGTGCAGCAGTAAACACACAGTTTATGATTATCGCCTTCGTGTCAGGCATTTGTAAGGTCCTGTCAATTTTTCCTTACATGTATGTAAAAAAGAAGCTTTTTGAACATGACAATGCATTGTATTAAAAAAGGTCTGGGTCCAATACAGAATCCAATCAGATCCCTGCTCTCATTTTTCACAGGCCGCTCTGTAGTGTTAAAAAGCTAAATCTGGATTATTCCCTGAACTTAAACTGTCATTTGTTTTGGTTATATGCCTGACCATTCCTTTTTTTGTGCTATGGTATATGCTTTCCTTTTCTTGTTGTACTATCAACATCCCTACACTTGTCCTAGACTAAACTATGCAAAAGAAACTAGAATAAACACAATGTTACAGAAACACAACTGAGTTAAACCACCAAAAGTTGCATGACAAAACAAATTAAGAAAGGATCAGTTACTTCCAAATACTCGAATCAGAATAACATGAATGGGAAACCAGGAAATAGAATTAAAGGGGTACTACGGTGCTTAGACATCTTATCCCCTATCCTTTGGATAGGGGATAAGATGCCTGATCGCGGGAGTCCCGCCGCTGGGGACCCCCGTGATCTTGCACGCTGCACCCCGTTTGTAATCAGTCCCCGGAGCGTGTTCGCTCCGGGTCTAATTACCGGAGATCATAGGGCCGGTGGCGTGTGATGTCACGCCTCCGCCCCCGTGTGACGTCACGCTCCACCCCTCAATGCAAGCCTACAGGAGGGGGCTTGATTGCTGTCACGCCCCCTCCCATAGGGGGCACAAGGTTTTATGACCAGACTTGTAGCAAAGAGAAAAACCCTTGCTTCTATCTCTTTGCAGCAAGCCATTGCTCTGAAACAAACATTAGATGTATATAGTTCTACAGCTGAATATAAAAAATGGACTCCACTGTATACAATCAATTGCATAAACTAGAGATTGATACCATTAACAAAAAGGTTCACAAGTTTCATAGAGAAAAATACGACTACTTATGTGGTCAGATTCACAAGTGGCCCAGAAATGGCACACATGGCAAAAATCCACACACTCCTTCTCATTCAGATCAACCTAACAGTGATCCATTACCTGTACCCCCTAAATCTCACAATACATCGTACAATTATAACAAAAACCCTAGGGTTATCAAAAATTCAGCTCGAGGTCAGTCCACTCGACCTCATTCACCTAACCCATCAGTTAAGTCCATTCCTTCTCAACACCACACTATTAGACATCATGCTCACACTTTTGCCACTGGTAAATCCACATCAACCACACAGTCTCTCACATCCCTCACATCCTCCACTCTTATCTTGGTCAGCACTATTCCGTCCCTCACTCCCTCTCATACACCCAGTCTTAATCAGTTATCCACTCATTCCAACACCTACACTACATCCATTCCTTCACTCACATCCATACCACTGACCACCATACCTACTCCCGCTGCTACAAATCACATACCCGCATCTGACTCTGCTCGGGATTTTTCATCCATACCCATTCATTCCAATATGGTTTGTCCATTATTACCTCCTCTTTCCATTCCAACATCACACACGCCCCTTTCTCTTGATCATTCCACATCTACACTTCTCAACTCTTCTTTACTCACTACACATACTCATTCTCCCATCCATCACACTCCTGACACTACACGGTCACACACTTCCTCTATTAATTTATGTCCATCACCAGTTTCAGACATATCTTTTTTAGACTACCGTTCGGTTCCTGTTCACACTCCCAATTCACTTCCCATACCGCACCATTCCCTCCCGCAACACATCACTCCGCAACACAATTTTCCACCCCTCAGCCAAACCCAGTTACAGAAGTCATCCCTAAAAAGAAAAAATCATATAGAGGATGCAGAGGAGGACAATCCAAGAAATATCAGTCCATCTGCCCTCAAAAATAAAAAATAAAATGATTTAATCTTTCCTCTTATATATTGGCAAATAATTAAATGGATCTTCTTTCCAAGGGATTATCTTTTTGTCCGACGTCCAACCCTAATCAATTTCAATTGTTTCTTGATCTCAACCAGTATATTAGAAAACTTACTCTTACCAGACATTTTTCGATTCAGCACAATGTGAACAAGGCTGAAGGATCCCTTCCTCCTTCTGTTCAAACTGATAAACTAATCACTGCTAATATACCTTTTAAACATGCAAGTGTCACACCAAGTTCATCATTTTACCCATTGCACCATCGGGGGAACTATTTAGATATGTTTTATTCTGTTGTTATGACTGAATTTAATCACATTAAAAAACAAGATATTGATTTTTATAGCAGTGATAACCTGTCTAGGACGGAACGGCAGGCCATTAGAACTTCACAAAATAATGATCAAATAATTATACGCCCGGCTGATAAGGGGGGAGGAATCACCATTCTTAATCGAGGGGACTATATCCTTGAGGCTCGGAGAATTCTCTCCGATACAAATTATTATATAGTTCTTTCATCAGATCCATCACAAGAATTTCATAACATTTATACTATACTAACAATATCAATATAGCATCCTGTAAAAATATTTTTTATAAAAAAGAACTAGCTTTTCTTACAGTAAAACATTTTTGTTCATCTAATTTTTATTATTTACCCAAATTACCCAAAAACCCTGTAAACCCACCCGGACGCCCTATTATTTTTGGTATTTCTTCGCTTACATCTAATCTGTCCCATTTTGTTGATTTATTCTTACAATCGTACGTTTTAAACTTATCATCTTATCTTAGAGATTCTTCTCAATTAATTTTTGAGTTACAGCAAATTAATTTACCGACATCCTTTTTATTTCTTACTCTTGATGTTTGTTCTTTGTATTCTAACATTGACACTGATCTAGGTTTACAAGTAATAAAAGACATTTTATTTGGTGATAACTCTTTAAATCCTGATCAAGCATCGTTTTTGTCGATTTCGTTCATTCTTAAACATATTTTTTCCTTTCATGACACCATTTATCAAAAGATCAGAGGCTGTGCTATGGGGACACGCTTCGCCCCCAGTTATGCTAATTTATTCATGGGGGCATTTGAGGCCGTCCACATAGCACAGTCTCTGATCTTTTCACCTCACATATTATTTTTCCGGCGTTACATTGATGATTTATTTTTTCTTTGGACAGGTACAGAAAAACAAGCTCATGATTTTGTTAATTACTTAAATTCTAATTCCTGGGGTCTACAATTCACAATAAATTTTTCAACTACGAGTATTAATTTTTTAGATTTGGAAATAGTCAACAATATGGAACAGATTCAGACCAGAACTCATTTTAAATCTGTTGATGTTAATAGTTTTTTAGATTACACCAGTGCTCATTATCTCAGTTGGCTAAAAGGCGTCCCTTATGGTCAATACCTTAGAATATGTAAAAATTGCACCACCGATCATGATTTTTCTTTACAGGCACAAATATTAAAACAACGTTTCTTATCAAAGGGTTATCCAAGTTCAATTTTATCTCAAGCATATCACAGTGTGAAAAATAAAACACAGGTAAACTTGACCACCATAATTAAACAAAAAAATAAAAAAGAAAATAATAATTTCAAATACAACTTCATCACTAATTACAATAGAGCGGCTCCCTTAATACATAGTATTTTGAAGAAAAATTGGCATATTATTCGGAGTGATCCGATCCTCAAGGATATAGTCCCCTCGAAACCGGGCATTACTTATAGAAGATCTAAAAATCTTCAAAATTTACTGGCCCCCAATAGATTAAAAAATATTTCATCTATTGATATGTCCATTCCATCCTCTCCCTTGGGTTGTTCACCGTGCAATAGGATTAGTTGTTTATGTTGCAATATGATGGACCCATTTATTGATAATTTTTTCTCTTCTTACACAAAAAATCTTTTAAAATTCAGCAATATTTAAACTGTAACACTCAATATGCAATATATTTGTTATCTTGCAGTTGTAATTTACAATACATTGGTCGCACCATTCAAACAGTGCGTTGCCGTATGTCTAAACATAGATCCAATATTAAGAATAAATTCACACTTCATAGTGTGTCACGTCACTTCACTCATGTTCACAAAAGCGACATATCATCTCTTTGCTTAATTATCTTAGAATCTGTTCCACCTTCTAAACCTAATCGTTTTCAATATTTAATTAATCGCGAATCATATTGGATATTTACTTTGTCTACTTTAATACCGCATGGTCTGAATGAGACCATAGAGAATGCTCGATGAAAATTTACGACCCATCTCTATCCTCTCATTGATTATTTATATGTATATTTTTATACATAATTTGTCATTCTTATTATTATTTTTATATATTGTTTGTAGATTTCATATATAATTGTAAATGCTGAGTTTGTCCGCTGGTTGAGAGGACTGTCTTTTTACTTTCGTTTCCTCCCTCCTCCGTTCCCCACCCCTTCCTTACCTTTTCCTCCTTCCTCCCACCTCTCCTCTGACGTGCCCTCTAACCATCCTGATAAATTCACCATCCATGTGTCTCTTGTTATGCCTGATGAAGCTGCAGAGGCAGTGAAATGTGTTGCATGCTGGGAGAATAAACTACCCTTGCTTTTACCTACCTTGATTGGCCTGTGACCTGCGCCTCTCAAAGCCGGCACCCCTGTTGAAGTCTATTTATGCATTGCCTCTTGCTCAGCCGGCTTGGCTGCGGACACCTTATGTGCTCACTATTGTTGTGTATGGGGGTACACAACAACATCAGGTGAGCCTCCTTATCAGTATACACTATTCCACCTCGCAGGTCTCTCTTTTATTACACCATGGAGCGCTGTATTCTTTGTCTTTTCTAGTTACGCCCCCTCCCATAGGCTTGCATTGAGGGGCGGAGCGTGACGTCACACGGGGGGCAGAGGCATGACGTCACACGCCATCGCCCCAGTGGTCGCCGGTAATCAGACCTGGAGCGAACACGCTCTGGGGACTGATTACAAACGGGGTGCCGCGTGCAAGATCACGGGGGTCCCCAGCGGCGGGACTCCCGCGATCAGGCATCTTATCCCCTATCCTTTGGATCGGGAATAAGATGTCTAAGCACCAGAGAACCCCTTTAACAGGCTGAGAATCCTAAAAGTCTTACAAATGGAACTCTACCCAAACATCCTGTCATGAGTAGTAAAGATACTGTCACGATGCCAGCTGGCAGGTAGTGGATCCTCTGTGCCAGAGAGGGATTGGCGTGGACCGTGCTAGTGGATCGGTTCTAAGTCACTACTGGTTTTCACCAGAGCCCGCCGCAAAGCGGGATGGTCTTGCTGCGGCGGTAGTGACCAGGTCGTATCCACTAGCAACGGCTCAACCTCTCTGGCTGCTGAAGATAGGCGCGGTACAAGGGAGTAGACAGAAGCAAGGTCGGACGTAGCAGGAGGTCGGGGCAGGCAGCAAGGATCGTAGTCAGGGGCAACGGCAGGAGGTCTGGAACACAGGCTAGGAACACACAAGGAAACGCTTTCACTGGCACGATGGCAACAAGATCCGGCAAGGAAGTGCAGGGGAAGTGAGGTGATATAGGGAAGTGCACAGGTGAACACACTAATTGGAACCACTGCGCCAATCAGCGGCGCAGTGGCCCTTTAAATCGCAAAGACCCGGCGCGCGCGCGCCCTAGGGAGCGGGGCCGCGCGCGCCGGGACAGGACCGACGGAGAGCGAGTCAGGTACGGGAGCCGGGGTGCGCATCGCGAGCGGGCGCTACCCGCATCGCGAATCGCATCCCGGCTGGAGGCGGTATCGCAGCGCCCCGGGTCAGTGGATCTGACCGGAGCGCTGCAGTGAGGAGAGTGTAGCGAGCGCTCCGGGGAGGAGCGGGGACCCGGAGCGCTCGGCGTAACAGTACCCCCCCCTTGGGTCTCCCCCTCTTCTTAGAGCCTGAGAACCTGAGGAGCAGACTTTTGTCTAGGATATTGTCCTCAGGTTCCCAGGATCTCTCTTCTGGACCACAACCCTCCCAATCCACTAAAAAAAAAGTTTTCCCTCTGACCTTTTTGGATGCCAGAATCTCTTTGACGGAGAAGATGTCCGAGGAGCCGGAAACAGGAGTGGGGGGAACAGATTTGGGAGAGAAACGGTTGATGATAAGTGGTTTAAGAAGAGAAACGTGAAAGGCATTAGGAATACGAAGAGAAGGAGGAAGAAGAAGTTTGTAAGAGACAGGATTAATCTGGCACAAAATTTTGAAAGGACCAAGATAGCGTGGTCCCAACTTGTAGCTAGGGACACGGAAGCGGACATATTTAGCGGAGAGCCATACCTTGTCTCCAGGGGAAAAAATGGGAGGAGCTCTTCTTTTCTTATCCGCGAACTTCTTCATGCGTGATGAAGCCTGTAAGAGAGAATTTTGGGTCTCTCTCCATATGATGGAAAGATCACGAGAAATTTCATCCACAGCGGGCAGACCAGAGGGCAAGGGGGTAGGGAGGGGGGGAAGAGGGTGACGGCCGTACACCACGAAAAATGGGGATTTGGAGGAAGATTCAGAGACTCTGAAGTTATACGAGAATTCGGCCCATGGTAGAAGATCTGCCCAGTCATCCTGGCGGGAGGAAACAAAATGTCGTAAATAATCACCCAAGACCTGGTTAATTCTTTCTACTTGTCCATTGGATTGAGGATGATATGCAGAAGAAAAATTTAATTTAATCTTGAGTTGTTTACAGAGAGCCCTCCAGAATTTAGACACGAATTGGACGCCTCTATCCGAGACGATCTGCGTAGGCAACCCGTGAAGACGAAAAATGTGTACAAAAAATTGTTTAGCCAACTGAGGCGCTGAAGGAAGACCAGGAAGAGGGATGAAATGTGCCATTTTGGAGAATCGATCAACGACCACCCAAATAACAGTGTTGCCACGGGAAGGGGGTAAGTCAGTAATAAAATCCATACCAATCAGAGACCAAGGCTGTTCGGGGACAGGCAGAGGATGAAGAAAACCAGCGGGCTTCTGGCGAGGAGTCTTATCCCGGGCACAGATAGTGCAGGCTCGCACAAAGTCCACAACATCCATCTCCAGAGTCGGCCACCAATAGAAGCGAGAGATGAGTTGCACAGATTTCTTGATGCCCGCATGACCTGCGAGATGGGAGGAGTGACCCCATTTGAGGATTCCGAGGCGTTGGCGTGGAGAAACGAAGGTCTTTCCTGGAGGAGTTTGCCTGATGGAGGCTGGAGAAGTGGAAATCAGGCAGTCAGGAGGAATGATGTGTTGCGGAGAGAGTTCAACTTCAGAAGCATCCGAGGAACGAGAGAGAGCATCGGCCCTAATGTTCTTATCGGCAGGCCGAAAGTGAATTTCAAAATTAAATCGGGCAAAGAACAGAGACCACCTGGCCTGGCGAGGATTCAGCCGTTGGGCAGACTGGAGGTAGGAGAGGTTCTTGTGATCGGTGTAAATAATAACTGGAAATCTTGATCCCTCCAGCAGATGCCTCCATTCCTCAAGTGCTAATTTAATGGCTAGAAGCTCTCGATCCCCGATGGAGTAGTTCCTCTCCGCCGGAGAGAAGGTCCTAGAAAAAAAACCACAAGTAACAGCATGCCCGGAAGAATTTTTTTGTAGAAGGACAGCTCCAGCTCCCACTGAGGAGGCATCAACCTCCAATAGGAAGGGTTTAGATGGGTCAGGTCTGGAGAGCACAGGAGCCGAAGAAAAGGCAGACTTGAGCCGTTTAAAGGCGTCTTCCGCTTGAGGAGGCCAAGACTTGGGATCGGCATTTTTTCTGGTTAAAGCCACGATAGGAGCCACAACGGTAGAAAAATGTGGAATAAATTGCCTGTAATAATTGGCGAACCCCAAAAAACGTTGGATAGCACGGAGTCCGGAGGGGCGTGGCCAATCTAAGACGGCAGAGAGTTTGTCTGGATCCATTTGTAGTCCCTGGCCAGAGACCAAGTATCCTAGGAAAGGAAGAGATTGGCATTCAAACAGACATTTCTCTATTTTGGCATAGAGTTGATTGTCACGAAGTCTCTGAAGAACCATACGGACATGCTGGCGGTGTTCTTCTAGATTGGCAGAAAAAATCAGGATATCGTCCAGATATACAACAACACAGGAGTATAAGAGATCACGAAAAATTTCATTAACAAAGTCTTGGAAGACGGCAGGGGCGTTGCACAGGCCAAAGGGCATGACCAGATACTCAAAGTGTCCATCTCTAGTGTTAAATGCCGTTTTCCATTCATCCCCCTCTCTGATGCGGATGAGATTATAAGCACCTCTTAAGTCCAGTTTGGTAAAGATGTGGGCACCTTGGAGGCGATCAAAGAGTTCAGAGATGAGGGGTAGGGGGTAGCGGTTCTTAACCGTGATTTTATTAAGACCGCGGTAGTCAATGCAAGGACGTAGAGAGCCATCCTTTTTGGACACAAAGAAAAATCCGGCTCCGGCAGGAGAGGAGGATTTACGGATAAAGCCCTTTTTTAAATTTTCCTGGACGTATTCAGACATGGCAAGAGTCTCTGGGGCGGACAGAGGATAAATTTTGCCCCGGGGTGGAGTAGTGCCCGGGAGGAGGTCGATAGGACAATCATAAGGCCTGTGAGGAGGTAGAGTCTCAGCTTGTTTTTTGCAAAAAACATCCGCAAAGTCCATATAGGCCTTAGGGAGACCGGTTACAGGAGGAACCACAGAGTCACGGCAAGGGTTACTGGGAACCGGTTTTAGGCAGTCCTTGGAACAAGAGGGCCCCCAACTCTTGATCTCCCCAGTGGACCAATCCAGGGTTGGGGAATGAAGTTGAAGCCAGGGAAGTCCAAGGAGAATTTCAGAAGTGCAATTGGGGAGGACCAAAAGTTCAATCTTCTCGTGATGAGATCCGATGCACATTAGAAGGGGCTCCGTGCGGAAACGTATGGTACAGTCCAATCTTTCATTGTTTACACAATTGATGTAGAGGGGTCTGGCGAGACTGGTCACCGGGATGTTGAACCTGTTGACGAGAGAGGCCAAAATAAAATTTCCTGCAGATCCGGAGTCCAAGAAGGCCATAGTAGAGAAGGAGAAGGCAGAGGCAGATATCCGCACAGGCACAGTAAGACGTGGAGAAGCAGAGTAGACATCAAGGACTGTCTCACCTTTGTGCGGAGTCAGCGTACGTCTTTCCAGGCGGGGAGGACGGATAGGACAATCCTTCAGGAAGTGTTCGGTACTGGCACAGTACAGGCAGAGATTCTCCATGCGGCGTCGTGTCCTCTCTTGAGGTGTCAGGCGAGACCGGTCGACCTGCATAGCCTCCACGGCGGGAGGCACAGGAACAGATTGCAGGGGACCAGAGGAGAGAGGAGCCGGGGAGAAGAAACGCCTCGTGCGAACAGAGTCCATATCCTGGCGGAGCTCCTGACGCCTTTCGGAAAAACGCATGTCAATGCGAGTGGCTAGGTGAATGAGTTCATGTAGGTTAGCAGGGATTTCTCGTGCGGCCAGAACATCTTTAATGTTGCTGGATAGGCCTTTTTTAAAGGTCGCGCAGAGGGCCTCATTATTCCAGGATAATTCTGAAGCAAGAGTACGGAATTGTACGGCATACTCGCCAACGGAAGAATTACCCTGGACCAGGTTCAACAGGGCAGTCTCAGCAGAAGAGGCTCGGGCAGGTTCCTCTAAGACACTTCGAATTTCCGAGAAGAAGGAGTGTACAGAGGCAGTGACGGGGTCATTGCGGTCCCAGAGCGGTGTGGCCCAAGACAGGGCTTTTCCAGACAGAAGGCTGACTACGAAAGCCACCTTAGACCTTTCAGTGGGAAACTGGTCCGACATCATCTCCAAGTGCAGGGAACATTGGGAAAGAAAGCCACGGCAAAACTTAGAGTCCCCATCAAATTTATCCGGCAAGGATAGTCGTAGACCAGAAGCGGCCACTCGCTGCGGAGGAGGTGCAGGAGCTGGCGGAGGAGATGATTGCTGAAGCTGTGGTAGTAGCTGCTGTAGCATAACGGTCAGTTGAGACAGCTGTTGGCCTTGTTGCGCAATCTGTTGTGACTGCTGGGCGACCACCGTGGTGAGGTCAGCGACAACTGGCAGAGGAACTTCAGCGGGATCCATGGCCGGATCTACTGTCACGATGCCGGCTGGCAGGTAGTGGATCCTCTGTGCCAGAGAGGGATTGGCGTGGACCGTGCTAGTGGATCGGTTCTAAGTCACTACTGGTTTTCACCAGAGCCCGCCGCAAAGCGGGATGGTCTTGCTGCGGCGGTAGTGACCAGGTCGTATCCACTAGCAACGGCTCAACCTCTCTGGCTGCTGAAGATAGGCGCGGTACAAGGGAGTAGACAGAAGCAAGGTCGGACGTAGCAGGAGGTCGGGGCAGGCAGCAAGGATCGTAGTCAGGGGCAACGGCAGGAGGTCTGGAACACAGGCTAGGAACACACAAGGAAACGCTTTCACTGGCACGATGGCAACAAGATCCGGCAAGGAAGTGCAGGGGAAGTGAGGTGATATAGGGAAGTGCACAGGTGAACACACTAATTGGAACCACTGCGCCAATCAGCGGCGCAGTGGCCCTTTAAATCGCAAAGACCCGGCGCGCGCGCCGGGACAGGACCGACGGAGAGCGAGTCAGGTACGGGAGCCGGGGTGCGCATCGCGAGCGGGCGCTACCCGCATCGCGAATCGCATCCCGGCTGGAGGCGGTATCGCAGCGCCCCGGGTCAGTGGATCTGACCGGAGCGCTGCAGTGAGGAGAGTGTAGCGAGCGCTCCGGGGAGGAGCGGGGACCCGGAGCGCTCGGCGTAACAGATACCAGGTCGATTGCTCTGAAATGGAAAAAGACTAGGATTATTTTGCCTAGCAGTGCCTCAGTGCTTGGAACACAGGAGAACAAATAGTAGGATTCCTTCTACAAATACCATATTCATTCCATGAAGTGTGGCTATAAATGACTTGAAATGTTCAAAACGCATTCTCCCATGCTCTATGACAGTGATGGCGAACTTATGGCACGCGTGGCATACTCGGCCATAGTTCACCATCAGCCCATTCGGGACATCCCTATGTCCCGAAAGATCTTTTCGAGACACAAGGATGCCCCAGTTACCTTTCCGCGGAGCGGAACAGCGAGGTGGAGGACAAAGGCGTGCGCATGGTGAGTTACCTGTATGTACGTCATCTTCAGTGTTCCTACCACCGCTCCTCCTGTAGGCCTTAGCAGTAGATTGTGACCCCGGACCGGAGGAGCTGTGGTCAGAACACAGAAGTGGGACAGTACACAGGCATACTGCCTCCAGCCATACACTGTATATGGCTAAAGGCTGTATGTCTGTGGGGGAGCTATATTGCACCTAATGTGGGGGAACTATACTGAACCTAATGTGGGGAGCTATACTGCACCTAATGTGAGGAACTATACTGCACCTAATGTGGGGAACTATACTGCACCTAATGTGGAGAACTATACTGCACCTAATGTGGGGAACTACACTGCACCTAATGAGGGGAAACTATACAGCACCTAATGTGGGGAACTATAATGCACCTAATGGGGGGAACTATCCTGCACCTAATGTGGGGAACTATGCTGCACCTAATGTGGGGAAACTATACTGCACCTAGTGTGGGGGAACTATACTGCACCTAATGTGGGGGAACTATACTGCACCTAATGTGGGGGAACTATACTGCACTTAATATGGGGAGCTATAATGCACATAATGTGGGGGAGCTATACTGCACATAATGTGGGGGAGCTATACTGCACCTAATGTGGGGGAGCTATACTGCACCTAATGTGGGGGAGCTATACTGCCAACCTAATGTGGGGGAACTATACTGCACGTAATGTAGGGGAACTATACTGTACCTAATGTGGGGGAGTTACCTGTATGTACGTCATCTTCAGTGTTCCTACCACCGCTCTTCCTGTAGGCCTTAGCAGTAGATTGTGACCCCGGACCGGAGGAGCTGTGGTCAGAACACAGAAGTGGGACAGTACACAGGCATACAGCCTCCAGCCATACACTGTATATGGCTAAAGGCTGTATGTCTGTGGGGGAGCTATATTGCACCTAATGTGGGGGAACTATACTGAACCTAATGTGGGGAGCTATACTGCACCTAATGTGAGGAACTATACTGCACCTAATGTGGGGAACTATACTGCACCTAATGTGGAGAACTATACTGCACCTAATGTGGGGAACTACACTGCACCTAATGTGGGGAAACTATACTGCACCTAATGTGGGGAACTATAATGCACCTAATGGGGGGAACTATCCTGCACCTAATGTGGGGAACTATCCTGCACCTAATGTGGGGAAACTATACTGCACCTATTGTGGGGGAACTATACTGCACCTAATGTGAGGGAACTATACTGCACTTAATATGGGGAGCTATAATGCACATAATGTGGGGGAGCTATACTGCACATAATGTGGGGGAGCTATACTGCACCTAATGTGGGGGAGCTATACTGCACCTAATGTGGGGAGCTTTACTGCCAACCTAATGTGGGGGAACTATACTGCTCCTAATGTGGGGGAACTATGCTGTACCTAATGTGGGGGAAATATACTGCACCTAATGTGGGGAAACTATACTGCACCTAATGTGGGGGAACTATACTGCACCTAATGTGGGGGAGCTATACTGCACCTAATATGGGGAGCTTTACTGCCAACCTAATGTGGGGGAACTATACTGCACGTAATGTAGGGGAACTATACTGTACCTAATGTGGGGGAGTTACCTGTATGTACGTCATTGTTCAGTGTTCCTACCACCGCTCTTCCTGTAGGCCTTAGCAGTAGATTGTGACCCCGGACCGGAGGAGCTGTGGTCAGAACACAGAAGTGGGACAGTACACAGGCATACAGCCTCCAGCCATACACTGTATATGGCTAAAGGCTGTATGTCTGTGGGGGAGCTATATTGCACCTAATGTGGGGGAACTATACTGAACCTAATGTGGGGAGCTATACTGCACCTAATGTGAGGAACTATACTGCACCTAATGTGGGGAACTATACTGCACCTAATGTGGAGAACTATACTGCACCTAATGTGGGGAACTACACTGCACCTAATGTGGGGAAACTATACTGCACCTAATGTGGGGAACTATAATGCACCTAATGGGGGGAACTATCCTGCACCTAATGTGGGGAACTATCCTGCACCTAATGTGGGGAAACTATACTGCACCTAATGTGGGGGAACTATACTGCACCTAATGTGGGGGAACTATACTGCACTTAATATGGGGAGCTATAATGCACATAATGTGGGGGAGCTATACTGCACATAATGTGGGGGAGCTATACTGCACCTAATGTGGGGGAGCTATACTGCACCTAATGTGGGGAGCTTTACTGCCAACCTAATGTGGGGGAACTATACTGCTCCTAATGTGGGGGAACTATACTGTACCTAATGTGGGGGAAATATACTGCACCTAATGTGGGGAAACTATACTGCACCTAATGTGGGGGAACTATACTGCCAACCTTATTTGTGGGAACTATAATGCACCTAATGTGGGGGAACTACAACCTAATGTGGGGGAACTATACTGCACCTAATGTGGGGGAACTATACTGCACCTAATGTGGGGGAACTATACTGCACCTAATGTGGGGAAACTATACTGCACCTAATGTGGGGGAACTATACTGCACCTAATGTTGGGAACTATACTGCACCTAATGTGGGGAACTATTCTGCACCTAATGTGGGGAGCTATACTGCACCTAATGTGGGGATACTATACTGCACCTAATGTGGGGGAACTATACTGCACCTAATGTGGGGGGAACTACAACCTAATGTGGGGGGACTATACTGCGCCTAATGTGGGGGAACTAAACAGCACCTAATGTGGTGGAACTATGCTGCACCAAATGTGGGGGAACTATACAGCACCTATTGTGGTGGAATTATACTGCACCTAATGTGGGGGAACTATACTGCACGTAATGTGGGAAACTATACTGCACCTAATGTGGGGAACTAGTCTGCACCTAATGTGGGGAGCTATTCTGCACCTAATGTGGGGAGCTATACTGCACCTAATATGGGGAGCTATACTGCACCTGATGTGGGGGAACTATACTGCACCTAATGTGGGGGAAATATACTGCACCTAATGTGGGGGAACTATACTGCACCTAATGTGGGGGGAACTACAACCTAATGTGAGGGAACTATACTGCTCCTAATGTGGGGAAACTATACTGCACCTAATGTGGGGGACTTATACTGCACCTAATGTGGGGGAACTAAACTGCACCTAATGTGGGGGAACTATATTGCACCTAATGTGGGGGAACTATACTGCCAACCTAATGTGGGGGAACTATACTGCACCTAATGTGGGGGGAACTACAACCTAATGTGGGGGAACTATACTGCTCCTAATGTGGGGGAACTATACTGCACCTAATGTGGGGAGCTATACTGCACCTAATGTGGGGGAACTATATTGCACCTAATGTGGGGGGAACTACAAACTAATGTGGGGGATTTATACTGCCAGCCTAATGTGGGGGAACTATACTGCACCTAATGTGGGGGGAACTATACTGCACCTAATGAGGGGGGAACTATACTGCCAACCTAATGTGGGGGAACTATACTGCACCTAATGTGGGGGAACTATATTGCACCTAATGTGGGGGAAATATACTGCCAACCTAATGTGGGGGCACTATACTGCACCTAATGTGGGGGGAACTACAACCTACTGCTCCTAATGTGGGGGAACTATACTGCACCTAATGTGGGGAGCTATACTGCACCTAATGTGGGGGAACTATACTGCACCTAATGTGGGGGAACTATATTGCACCTAATGTGGGGGGAACTACAAACTAATGTGGGGGATTTATGCTGCCAGCCTAATGTGGGGGAACTATACTGCACCTAATGTGGGGGGAACTATACTGCACCTAATGAGGGGGGAACTATACTGCCAGCCTAATGTGGGGGAACTACAACCTAATGTGGGGGAACTATAAACTATCAATAAAATAAAAAATAAAAAAGTTTGGATCATTGATTGTTGTTTTGTTCTTCTTTTAAAACTAAAGATGTTAATTAGTTATGGCAACTGTATGAGTTGTTTGATATGAAGCCTTATGTTAGAGCTAATTCTATTACAGTGCCTGTTCAGACAGTGTAGAACAGACATATTTGTTTTTTAGCATGGCATTGTTTACTGAAATTTAATACATTGTACTCCAAATAAAGGCTAGTGAAGAATTAAACATAAGAGCCTGGAGTCATATGCTCAAGTGGAAGTAGTGACATCAGCTTTTTTTATACTATACCACAATTACACAATTAATGTGATATGCATCCACGGATATCACATGTTCGAGATCACTTGAGTTTACGTTGCCAAAATGAATCACAAAATTCTGTAATCAAATGGCCATAACATGTCTCTACTAGTGTTGCTCACGAATATTTGCAATGCGAATATTCGTCGCAAATATAGCATATTCGATAATTCGCAAATATTTTGAATATTGCGAATAATATTTGCGAACACGAATATTCGTTTTTTTTCCAAACTTTTTTAAACACAGATCACATTATAGTGATCTCCATCAACGGATAAATGCATTGCTGGTATGATTAGAAACCCTGGGACGAGAATCTGAGGCGATTAGTTTGTGCATGCAAATATTCGCATTGCGAATATTCGCATTACGAATATTCGCAAATATTTTCCACGCCCTTCTTATGCCTCTGAGCCAATGAGAGTTCTGCAACCACAGTTGTCAAAGGTTAGCAACCTCCCTAGCAACCAATAGAAACTTGTTGGCACGACCAGTATATAAGATCACTGCCAGCAGTATTTCCTTGCAGATTCACATGGTGGTTTTGAGAGTGGAGTGCTTCTGTCATTTTTCCAGCGTCCTTTGAGCTTTCAGCTTTGTGCTTCATAGTACTACCTTAGACCCAACTGCTTTTTTCAAAGCACATATTTTTGTTTTTTGTCTAGGTTAGTGTAGATTAGTGTTAGATTTCTGTGTAGTTAGTTTACTTGTACATTCTTTAAAGGAGTAGTCCAGTGGTGACTCAGTGGTGAACAACTTATTCCCTATCCTAAGGATAGGGGATAAGTTGCAGATCGCGGGGGGTCCGACCGCTGGGGCCCCCTGCGATCTCCTGTACGGAGCCCCGACAGCCCGCGGGAAGGGGGCGTGTCGACCTCCGCACGAGGCGGCGGCCGACACGCCCCCTCAATACAACTCTATGGCAGAGCCGAAGCGCTGCCTTCGGCAATCTCCGGCTCAGCCATTGAGATGTATTGAGGGGGCGTGTCGGCCGCCGCTTCGTGCGGGGGTCGACACCCGCTATCTGGGCCGAGAGCCGGGGCCCCGTACAGAGAGATCGCAGGGGGCCCCAGCGGTCGGACCCCCCGCGATCTCAAACTTATCCCCTATCCTTAGGATAGGGGATACGTTTTTCACCATTGAACTACCCCTTTAAGGTAGGTTAATTTAGTGTGTGTTTAGTTTGTGTGTTTTGTGTTAAAAAAAAAAAAGAAAAATAAATTAGGTTTAGTTTTGTTTAGTCATATATTAGTTTGTGTAAGTAGAGTTATTGTTTAGTTTATATTAGTTTAGTATTTGTTTTCATCGTCCGTGTCAGCGTCTGTCTGTTAGCTGAAAAAAAATAAAAATAAAAAGTTTAGTTTTAGCTGTTAGTTTAGTTTTAGTTCTAGTAGTTGTTGTCTGTGTCCTTGTCTTTGTGAAAAAAAAAAGTTTTAGCTGTAGTAGTTTAGTTGTTCTAGTTTAGTAGCTGTCTGTGTCCTTGTCTACGTCTTTGTCCTTGTAAAAAAAAAAAAAAAAAACAGTTAGTTGTACTTTACTTATAGTTTAGTATTTGTTGTTTTCGTCCGTGTCTGCGTCAGTTAGTGTAAAAGTGGATCAGGTGGAAGGGGAGTCCG
Source organism: Hyla sarda (assembly GCF_029499605.1). Taxonomy (NCBI): domain Eukaryota; kingdom Metazoa; phylum Chordata; class Amphibia; order Anura; family Hylidae; genus Hyla; species Hyla sarda. The sequence continues at coordinate 242,445,295 of NC_079189.1, read as the reverse complement.
CCTGATCCGTGATTTTTTTTCCTTGGGCAGCCGCCCGATATTACCATCTCAGGCTCCAGTAGTAGTGGAGTTTATGGGGCACAGCAGTGCCACAGAGTCCTCAGTCCCGACTAGTGATGAGCGGCATAGGCCATATTCGAATTCGCAATATTTTGCGAATATATGGATGAATATTCGTCATATATTGGCAAATTCGTTATATTCGTTTTATTGCGCATATGCAAAAAATATATGCGCATAATTGCGAATATTGAGCCCTCCCTTCTTTAATGGTATAGGGAACTGTGACTGGTGCATTAACTCTGTGATTTTTTGCCCATTGAAACCAATAGGCCCATTGTGGTCTATGGGGATCTCAAGCCATGTAAAACAGTAAACTAAGCAGGACTGTCTCGGCAGCACAGTGGATGGGAGAGCACCACTGGTTCGAGTCCCGGGGTGGGACAGAGTTTTATAGTGTTGTGGCTTAACTTTACTTTCCTGGAAACGCTGCTGAGTTGCCCATAGCAACCAATCAGATTGCTTCTTTCATTTTTCACAAGGCCTCTGATAAATGATTGATCTGAAGTGATCTGATTGGTTGCTATGGGCAACTCAGAAACTTTTCCTGGAAAAAGTTTCTGAGTTGCCCATAGCAACCAGACTACTTCCTTTATTTTTCAGAGGCCTTTTCAAAAATGAAGGAAGCAATCTGATTGGTTACTATGGGCAACTGCACAACTCTTCCTCTACACTGGTTTTGATGAATCTCCCCCATAGAGGGAGATTTATCAAAACTTGTCCAGAGGAAAAGTTTCTGAGTTGCCCATAGCAACCAATCAGATCACTTCTTATATTTTTCAGAGGCCTTTTCAAAAATGAAGGAAGCAATCTGATTGGTTGCTATGGGCAACTGCACAACTCTTCCTCTACACTGGTTTTCCGCACATGTGCATGTTCGCGAATATTGAGTCGTGCCTTCTTTAATGGTATAGGGAACTGTGAGTGATGCATTAACTCCATGATTTTTTGCCCATTGAAACCAATAGGCCCATTGTGGTTTATGGGGATCTTACACCATGTTAAACAGTATGCTAAGCAGGACCACCTCGGGTCCTGTGGTGGGACAGAGTGTTACAGTGCTGTAGTTTAACTTTACTTTCCTGGAAAAGCAGCTGAGTTGCCTATAGCAACCAATCAGATTACTTCTTTCATTTTTCACAAGGCCTCTGCAAAATGAAAGAAGCGATCTGATTGGTTGCTATGGGCAACTCAGAAACTTTTCCTCTGGACAGGTTTTGATTAATCTCCCTCTTTTGGGGAGATTCATTAAAACCAGTGTAGAGGAAGAGTTGTGCAGTCGCCCATAGCAACCAATCAGATTGCTTCTTTCATTTTTGAAAATGCCTCTGAAAAATGAAGGAAGCAATCTGGTTGCTATGGGAAACTCAGAAACTTTTCCAGGAAAAGTTTCTGAGTTGCCCATAGCAACCAATCAGATCGCTTCTTTCATTTTGCAGAGGCCTTGTGAAAAATGAAAGAAGCGATCTGATTGGTTGCTATGGGCAACTCAGCAGCTTTTCCAGGAAAGTAAAGTTAAACCACAGCACTGTAACACTTTGTCCCACCCCGGGACTCAAACCAGTGGTGGTCTCCCATTCACTGTGCTGCCGAGACGGTCATGCTTAGCTTACTGTTTTACATGCCATGAGATCCCCATAGACCACAATGAGCCTATTGGTTTCAATAGGTAAAAAATCACAGAGTTAATGCACCAGTCACATTTCCCTATACCATTAAATAAGGGAGGCCTCAATATTCGCGAATATTCGCATATGCGCATATATTTTCGCATATGCGCATAAAATTTAGTATATGCGAAAAAAACGAATCTTCGTAATTATGAATATATAGTGCTATATTCGTCATATTCGCGAAAATGCGATATTCGCGATTAAAATTCGAATTGCGAATATTCACGAGCAACACTAGTCCCGAATCCCAGCAGCCCCCACAGCAGCACCACCAGTACACCGATGCCTTTAGGACCCGCCCCCAGCCCCCAAGAGTCAAGCCTCTTACTGTTTGACAGCGACAGTGAGAGGGATATCTTGGGGGAGGCCCTGCATCAGGCAGACATCCAGTTCTGTCCTGATGCTCAGGACCTTTTGGAAGGGATGATGGAGGAGGATGGGGTACCTGCTGTCAGTACCCCAGAGACATCCCTTCCAAGTGGTGCGGGTGTTTTTGGGCAAGAAACACCCGCACCTAGTCAGACCCAGGCGTCAGTGAGGGGATAGCGGAGCCAGGTTAGCGGCTCCATGTCAGCTGTTTCCCTCAGCCCACCACAGTTTAGCCCTGGGTCTGACATACCCGGGGGCGAAGAGGAGGGTGACCCAACATGGGTGCCACCTCCCTTGTCAGTTCACAGCAGCAGTGACGAGTAAGGTAGGCACCCTGGGGAAACGGTGCGCCAGGTCACCAGGGAGACCAGTGTCAGGGTCTACCCTGGTGATGGCAGCAGCAGGAGGTGTCAGCAGCAGCCACCTCCACTTGTGCGCACCGAGCCCGAGCAGGTGCAAGTCAGCATCCCCCCATCTGATAGGAGGACGGTGCTGAAGTCACCTGTCTGGGCCTATTTCACCAGATAATCTCAGCATAGCCATCTGCCAGATTTGTCGTGCCAGGGTGAAGAGAGGGAAGTGCTTGGCTCGGCTGGGTACCACAGCTCTGACCCAGCATCTCCGAGTCAACCACTGGCAGGAGTATGAGCGGATGAGGGGTGGTGGTAGCAGTGCCACCACCAGTGTGCAGGTTACAGCAGCCCCTGCCACACCCTCACCTGTTCCCATGAGTTCATGCCCCCCCCCCCCCCGCTCCCTTTGGTAGAGGTACTGGTACCGGCAGCCAGACCTCTTCCTCCATTTCACCCTCCTCTTCTGTGTCCTGCACTGCCGTCCAGCGCCAGCAGTCGGTTTCCGACGCATTTGAACGCACCACTCCCTTCCCCCCTGGAGACCGACTTGTGCATTCCCTCAATGGGCTCCTGGCAAGGGTTATCGCCCAAGATCTGCTGCCCTTCAACATCGTGGATAGCAACCCCTTCAGGCAGATGTTGGAGCAGGCCCAACCCAGATGGCGCGTCCCCAGCCGCCATTTTTTTTGCTAGGACTGGTGTCCCTGCCCTACACCAGCACATTGTGCAGAATGTATCCCTGTCGCCGGATCACGCTATCAATGACAGGGTGCATCTCACAATGGATGGCTGGTCCAGCAGACATGGGCAGGGGCGATACATCAGCTTCACGGCCCATTGGGTTTCCCTCCGAGGAAGGGTCCCTGTCCAAGTTGCAGCAGCACAACAGCCTGCCCCCTCACAGGCTGATTGTGGACAGTGTGATGCGGTGGAACTCCACCCTCCACATGCTGGAGAGGTTGTGGGATCAGCGAAGGGCGGTGAGAGAATACCTGCTAGAGCAAGGCACTTCCGGGCCAACACAAACCCTCCCGTACATCACCAATGTGGAATGGGGGCAGATACACCAGGTCTGCCATGTGTTGGCCCCTTTCGAGCAGGCGACCAAGATGGTCAGCAGGGAGCATGTCGGCCTCAATGACGTGCTCCCCATAGTGTTCCTGCTGGACAGGGCACTAGATCGCCTGCTCGATGCTGGGGATAGGGCCTTGGTGGAGCAGAAGGAGGCAACAGTGCTCCACCAAGACCAGGCCCAGGACGAGGAGTAGGAGGATGTTATTGCTGATGTCCCGGAGTCAGGGCCTGGTCAGGAGGGAGAGCCGGTGTTGGGGGCACCGATAGTCCGGGGGTGGGGCATCTCTGAGCGTGAGCAGCAGCGCCTGCAGCATGAGGAGCTACAGATCATGGACCCGGGCAGCCATGAAGAGTCACAGCGGGTTGTGCTCTTCCCCATGGCTGCCCACATGCTGCGATGCCTCAGGAGGGACCCTCGGATCAATACTATCAAGGAGAGGGATGAATTTTGGAGGGCCACCCTTTTAGATCCACGATGTAATGGGAAACTGAAGCATTTCCTCCCAGCCAGCCGGAGGCAGCACCGGATGGGGGAACTGCAAGCACGCATTGTCAGCCGGTTGGAGCAGGCAACTCCCCGGCCTCCAGTTGTCCCCGCCCATCTCACCCAGCAGGTGGCTGCACCCAGCAGCAGCAGCAGCCGAGCAGGGGACCTAATGGGTGAGATGGGGATGTTCTTCCAATCTGAGCGACCCAGAAGCAGCAGTCGCCACCAGCGGCTGGCCTGCATGGTGGCAGACTACATGGGGTCCGTTGGTGCTTCTGGCAGTATGATCACTGACGACCCCATGGAGTATTGGGTTGCCAGATTGGACACCTGCCGCGAGCTCGCTCAGTATGCGCTGGAGATATTGTCTTGCCCCCCTCTAGCGTACTATCTGAGCGGACATTCAGCGCGGCAGGTAGGGTGGTCACGGACAAGAGGACCCGTATGTCCACAGACTCCTGGATCGTGGACATACGGGTCCTGGATCGGCGGCAACTTTGTGGCACCCGCCGTCGGTTCAGGATGCTGAAGGACCCTTGTCATTCATTCCCTCTCCTTGGCTCTCCCTCCATTAAATCCGTTGTTTTTTAACTTTTTAATAGTTTATTTATTTGTATTTATATTTATTTATTTCTGTTTGTATGTGTGTGTATATATACCGTATTTATTGGAGTATACCACGCACCGGCCTATAACACGCACCCTCATTTTACCAAGCATATTTGGGTAAAAAAAGTTTTTTACCCAAATATCCATGGTAAAATGAGGGTGTGTGTGTGAGCGTGTATACCCCGATACACCCCCTGGAAAGGCAGGGGGAGAGAGGCCGTCGCTGCCCGTTTCTCTCCCCCTGCCTTTCCTGGGGTCTAGAGCCCTGCTGCCGGCCCTTCTCTCCCCCTGGCTATCGGCACCGCTGCCCGTTCTGTCCCCCTGACTATCGGTGCCGGCCAGGGGGAGAGAAGGGGCAGCGGCACCCATTAGCGGCGCCGCTGCCCCGTTGCCTCCCCCATCCCCGGTGGCATAATTACCTGTTGCCGGGGTCGGGTCCGCGGTGCTGCAGGCCTCCGGCGTGTGTCCCCTGCGTCATTGCAATGCGCTGCACGGCGCGGCGCATGACGTCAGTGTGCCGCGCCGTGCATAGCAACGACGCAGGGAATGCACGCCGGAGGCCTGCAGCAGCGCGGACCCGACCCCGGCAACAGGTAATTATGGGGCGCCGGCATCGATAGTCAGGGGGACAGAACGGGCAGCGGCGCCGATAGCCAGGGGGAGAGAAGGGCTCTACACCCCAGGAAAGGCAGGGGGAGAGAAGCGGGCAGCGACGGCCTCTCTCCCCCTGCCTTTCCTGGGGGTGTATCGGCGTATAACACGCATATAGACTTTAGCCTTAAAATTTTAGCCTAAAAAGTGAGTGTTATACGCCGATAAATACGGTATATACGAATTTATTTATTTTATAATTATGGTTGAATTAATTTATAATTTATAATCATGAAATTATGTAAATACATCTGTACATTTGATTTTAATTATTTATTTATGTATATTTCTGTCCTTAGGGTCCTCTCTGGCCCTGGGGTGACCCCAGGGCCCCCTTTTATGTTTCTCAGGTTTTTAATTTGTCTTTTAATACCTTAACTTGTGTGCAAAAGTAGTGTTCTACTTTTAAAATGATGTATAATTTATAAGTCAAGTGTTCTATAAGTCTATCAATGTCAGGTAACTCAGGCAGGCCAATTAGACCATTGCTGTTAACTCCTCCCTATGAAAAGCTCACATGGAAATTTTTAGTCAGCAGTTCTAAGCAACGAAAACACTAATAAAAAAAGGAGACCACACGTTTGTTTTAAACAGTATCAATTTTAAATAAAACTTAACAATAAGAACAAAATAAAAAGAAAAGGGACTATCCCAACTTGTTGAGAAGATTTTCAATCTCGGCAATTCTTCTCTCATGTTTCTGCTCCATAACTCTTATTTTGCGATGTATGTCGCAAATGTCCTCCTTGTGCTCCCTCTTCATTAGTTTTATTTTTTTATTAATTTGTTGGCCAACTCATAGGAAAAAAAATTAGAATTACGATTAATGAAGAGTAACATGTATTTGTGTATAGTATATGTAAAAGCACTTACAATACATTAAATGACAATTTATTAAACTAATTTATAACTTATCAAGTATAAATGCTTTATAAATAACATTAACTAATCATTTGTTATTTAAATAGATGAGCGAATCTAATTGTCCAAATAATAATTTTTTTTTATTCATTTACAAAAAATATCTTATCAGCTGTGAATAAATTCACCTGAAATCCACACCATTATGTAAGAAAAATAAAACTATAATCATAAACCTTCAGGACCTCACCATAGATACTGGTGCATGACTGAGGTATTATAATAAAATGTATAACATATATGAGGATTTTTTTTATTTTTTGACCAGAAAAGTGATTACATTGTCGATTTTAGAATACACACTACTACTGCAATGAATTTTCCATTTTTAGGAAAGCTATTTTTCTTTAGCCCAGACTGAATAGTACAATCCCGTTAATGCACTTTCAATCAGTCGGCCTTTGCTACCAACATCTCACTCTATTTTGACCTTATCATGATGTCAGACGCCACTCCAATGGAGCTCTGGTCTTGCCGACTGGAGCAACAAACCAAAACGGAGTGGGACAGTGGAGATGGTGTTTTTCAATACATCATACGGCCTGTCGCAGAACGGTGCACACCATCCTCCCCTGTTAGAGCTGACCCTATGCACATAATTTTTACCAGAATATACATTCAATTGCACTAACTTCAACTTATCCTGACGTCAGACGCCACTCTGCTGGAGCTCTGGTCTTGCCGACTGTAGCAACAAACCAAAACGGAGTGGGACAGTGGAGATGGTGTTTTTCAATCCATCATACGGCCCGTCGCAGAACGGTGCCCACCGTCCTCCCGTTAGAGCTGACCCTATGCAGGACCTCCACAACTTACCTACTTCTATCTAACATTATTTAGACTTCTATTTTGTGTCTGTGAGTGAGAAGTTTTAAGGCCGATAGCAACATACAACCATAATAGACATTCCCATTCCAGTAATTGTGTGTATTATTTTCTTTTTCTTTTTTCTTTTATGATATTACATTTTTTTAAGTTTCCTCATATTGTTATAAAAATTAAATATTTTATTACAATACCACAATCATGCACCAGTAACACTGGTGAGGTTTTTGAGATGTATCTATTTATTTAATTTGCACTTTGGACTTTTTATTATTTACATTTAAACTCATAGTGGGCAGTTAGTGTTAAAGGGCATAAATATGTCCAGGCTGTGCCATTAAGCCGCTATATGCTGTCCTCATGCTGCTGGCACATTAGTTTAAAATTGAATTGCTCATCTATTTACAAAGGAAATGTATTGCATATAAAAAAAGTTATTTAAACTTTGAAATTTTGAGGCCCTATGGTCTAGTCAGGCTACAGCAACCTCAGGCCTGTGTCATTCTGCTTTTCCAATGTACTCCCCATGCTGCTGCAACTTCAAGCCTTTGCCATTTTGCCACTATATGGTCTCCTACTGCTGATGCCAAAAGGCTAAGTGATTATGTACCTATAAAGTACTCATACTGCTGCTGCTGGCACCTCTTGCCTGAGTGATTTGCCATTTTTTTATTACTATTACCACTGCTGCTGATGGCACCTCTTGCCAGAGTGATTTGCCACTATTTATTACTATTACTACTGCTGCTGTTGCTGCTGATGGCACCTCTTGCCAGAGTGATTTGCCACTATCTATTACTATCACTACTGCTGCTTCTGATGGCACCTCTTGTCCGAGTGATTTGCCATTTTTTATTACTATTACTACTGCTGCTGCTGCTGAAGGCGCCTCTTGCCAGAGTGATTTGCCACTATCTATTACTATCACTACTGCTGCTGCTTCTGATTGCACCTCTTGCCAGAGTGATTTGCCACTATCTATTACTATTACTACTGCTGCTGCTTCTGATGGCACCTCTTGCCCGAGTGATTTGCCATTTTTTTATTACTATTACCACTGCTGCTGATGGCACCTCTTGCCAGAGTGATTTGCCACTATTTATTACTATTACTACTGCTGCTGCTGCTGAAGGCGCCTCTTGCCAGAGTAATTTGCCACTATCTATTACTATTACTACTACTGCTGCTGATGGCACCTCTTGCCAGAGTTATTTGCCACTATCTATTACTATCACTACTGCTGCTGCTGATGGCACCTCTTGCCAGAGTGATTTGCCACTATCTATTACTATCACTACTGCTGCTGCTTCTGATGGCACCTCTTGCCCGAGTGATTTGCCATTTTTTATTACTACTGCTGCTGCTGCTGTTGGCACCTCTTGTCAGAGTGATTTGCCACTATTTATTACTATTACCACTGCTGCTGATGGCACCTCTTGCCAGAGTGATTTGCCACTATTTATTACTATTACCACTGCTGCTGATGCTCTTTGACACTATATACTACTCTTACCACTACTGCTGCTGTCACCTCTTGCCCGAGTGTTTGGAAGCTATCTAGTACTATTACCACTACTGCTTGTTACTCTTGCCTGAGTGATAATGACATTAGATTTTACTACTACTGCTGTTGCCATCAGGCTGAGTAATTCTGCCACTATATTGTCTGATTATGCTGCTGTCACGTAAAACTTGACTCATTCTGCCACTATAATGTCTGATTATGCTGCTGTCACATAAAACCGTAGTCATTCTGCCACCACTAAATTGTCTCCTCATGCTGCTACTACATAAAAAAAATTATGAGCAAAACAAAGTTTTGGAGAATATTCAGCAAATATTGTTAATAAAATTTTTAAAAGATATTACTGTATTGTGTTGTTTCACCTTGAATGTTGCCCTCTTTATTCTTTACATCTTATGCATACAAAATTCTAAGGATGTGTGCATATACTTACTCTCCTGAATTGGAGTGTAGGCCACAGAACTTGTGGAGGAATCCCCCTCCTCTTCATCCTGTGGTGGTGGTGGTGAGTGGTGTTGGCTACCGTGGGAGGGCCCTGGCTGCTCCTCCTCCTCCTGCGCCTCCTCCTCCTGCACCACCTCCTCCTGCTCCCGCGCCTCCTCCTCCTGCCCATGCGCTCCTTTCCTCCTGCTCCTGCGCCTCTTCCTCCTGCTCCTGCGCCTCCTCCTCCTCCTCGGCCTGTCACCTCGTACGCTTGGGGCACAAAGATGGTTGAGGAGCTCCTATAATAACACAATGTTCATAAAGTTAATAATTATTTCTTATAACCTTTGCCAATTCTGTGTACTCTGCTGTATTGTATATGGATACAAATTAATATACCATCATCCCATTGGTTAACTGTCTATATAAATAAAAGGGCCTGGCTGGCACTACGGGGGAATGAGTGTGAGCTGGGCTGTCACCATGGTAGAATGAGCTGGGTGTGTTTCCTTTGTATGATTCTGACGATCACAGTTGAAAAAGGGCCTGATGGGGTACACAGGATTACTGTCACGATGCCGGCTGGCAGGTAGTGGACCCTCTGTGCCAGAGAGGGATTGGCGTGGACCGTGCTAGTGGACCGGTTCTAAGCCACTACTGGTTTTCACCAGAGCCCGCCGCAAAGCGGGATGGTCTTGCTGCGGCGGTAGTGACCAGGTCGTATCCACTAGCAACGGCTCACCTCTCTGGCTGCTGAAGATAGGCGCGGTACAAGGGAGTAGGCAGAAGCAAGGTCGGACGTAGCAGAAGGTCGGGGCAGGCAGCAAGGATCGTAGTCAGGGGCAACGGCAGAAGGTCTGGAAACACAGGCAAGGAACACACAAGGAACGCTTTCACTGGCACTAAGGCAACAAGATCCGGCAAGGGAGTGCAAGGGAAGTGAGGTAATATAGGGAAGTGCACAGGTGAAAACCCTAATTGGAACCACTGCGCCAATCAGCGTCGCAGTGGCCCTTTAAATCGCAGAGACCCGGCGCGCGCGCGCCCTAGGGAGCGGGGCCGCGCGCGCCGGGACAGAACAGACGGGGAGCGAGTCAGGTAGGGGAGCCGGGGTGCGCATCGCGAGCGGGCGCTACCCGCATCGCGAATCGCATCCCGGCTGGCAGCAGGATCGCAGCGCCCCGGGTCAGAGGACGTGACCGGAGCGCTGCAGCGGAGGGAGTGAAGCGAGCGCTCCGGGGAGGAGCGGGGACCCGGAGCGCTCGGCGTAACAGTACCCCCCCCCTTGGGTCTCCCCCTCTTCTTGGAGCCTGAGAACCTGAGGAGCAGACTTTTGTCAAGGATGTTGTCCTCAGGTTCCCAGGATCTCTCTTCAGGACCACAACCCTCCCAGTCTACTAAAAAAAAATTTTTCCCTCTGACCTTTTTGGCAGCCAAAATTTCCTTGACCGAGAAGACGTCCGAGGAGCCGGAAACAGGAGTGGGAGGAACAGATTTGGGAGAAAAACGGTTGAGGATGAGTGGTTTGAGAAGAGAGACGTGAAAGGCATTAGGGATACGAAGAGAAGGAGGAAGAAGAAGTTTATAAGAGACAGGATTAATTTGACACAAAATTTTGAAAGGACCAAGATAGCGTGGTCCCAACTTGTAGCTAGGGACACGGAAGCGGACATATTTAGCGGAGAGCCATACCTTGTCTCCAGGGGAAAAAACGGGGGGAGCTCTTCTTTTCTTATCCGCGAACCTCTTCATGCGTGAAGAAGCCTGTAAGAGAGAATTTTGGGTCTCTCTCCATATAATGGAAAGGTCACGAGAAATTTCATCCACAGCGGGCAGACCAGAGGGCAAGGGGGTAGGGAGGGGGGGAAGAGGGTGACGGCCGTACACCACGAAAAATGGGGATTTGGAGGAAGATTCAGAGACCCTGAAGTTATACGAAAATTCGGCCCATGGAAGGAGATCTGCCCAGTCATCCTGGCGGGAGGAAACAAAATGTCGCAAATAATCACCCAGGATCTGGTTAATTCTTTCTACTTGTCCATTGGACTGGGGATGATATGCAGAGGAAAAATTTAATTTAATCTTGAGTTGTTTACAGAGAGCCCTCCAGAATTTAGACACGAATTGGACCCCTCTATCCGAGACAATCTGCGTAGGCAACCCGTGAAGACGAAAAATGTGTACAAAAAATTGTTTAGCCAACTGAGGCGCAGAAGGAAGACCAGGAAGAGGGATGAAATGTGCCATTTTGGAGAATCGATCAACGACCACCCAAATAACGGTGTTGCCACGGGAAGGGGGTAAATCAGTAATAAAATCCATACCAATCAGAGACCAAGGCTGTTCGGGGACAGGCAGAGGATGAAGAAAACCAGCGGGCTTCTGGCGAGGAGTCTTATCCCGGGCACAGATAGTGCAGGCTCGCACAAAGTCCCCAACATCCGTCTCCAGAGTCGGCCACCAATAGAAGCGGGAGATGAGTTGCACAGATTTCTTGATGCCCGCATGACCTGCGAGATGGGAGGAGTGACCCCATTTGAGGATTCCGAGGCGTTGGCGTGGAGAAACAAAGGTCTTTCCTGGAGGAGTCTGCCTGATGGAGGCAGGAGAAGTGGAGATCAGGCAGTCAGGTGGAATGATGTGTTGCGGAGGGAGATCAACTTCCGAGGCATCCGAGGAACGAGAGAGAGCATCGGCCCTAATGTTCTTATCGGCAGGACGAAAGTGAATCTCAAAATTAAATCGGGCAAAGAACAGAGACCACCGGGCCTGGCGAGGATTCAGCCGTTGGGCCGACTGGAGGTAGGAGAGGTTCTTGTGGTCGGTGTAGATAATAACAGGAAATCTTGATCCCTCCAGCAGATGCCTCCATTCCTCAAGTGCTAATTTAATGGCTAGAAGCTCTCGATCCCCGATGGAGTAGTTCCTCTCCGCTGGAGAGAAGGTCCTAGAGAAAAAACCACAAGTGACAGCATGCCCGGAAGGATTTTTTTGTAGAAGAACAGCTCCAGCTCCTACTGAGGAGGCATCAACCTCCAATAGGAAGGGTTTGGAAGGGTCAGGTCTGGAGAGCACGGGAGCCGAAGAAAAGGCAGACTTGAGTCGTTTAAAGGAGTCTTCTGCTTGAGGAGGCCAGGACTTGGGATCAGCATTTTTCTTGGTTAAAGCCACGATAGGAGCCACAATGGTAGAAAAATGTGGAATAAATTGCCTGTAATAATTGGCGAACCCCAAAAAGCGTTGGATAGCACGGAGTCCGGAGGGGCGTGGCCAATTTAAGACGGCAGAGAGTTTGTCTGGATCCATCTGTAGTCCCTGGCCAGAGACCAAATATCCTAGAAAAGGAAGAGATTGGCATTCAAACAGACATTTCTCAATTTTGGCATAGAGTTGGTTGTCACGAAGTCTCTGAAGAACCATACGGACATGCTGGCGGTGTTCTTCTAGATTGGCAGAAAAAATTAGGATATCGTCCAGATATACCACAACACAGGAGTATAACAGATCACGAAAAATTTCATTGACAAAGTCTTGGAAGACGGCAGGGGCATTGCACAGTCCAAAGGGCATGACCAGATACTCAAAGTGTCCATCTCTGGTGTTAAATGCCGTTTTCCACTCGTCCCCCTCTCTGATGCGGATGAGGTTATAGGCGCCTCTTAAGTCCAATTTAGTGAAGATGTGGGCACCTTGGAGGCGATCAAAGAGTTCAGAGATGAGGGGTAAGGGGTAGCGGTTCTTAACCGTGATTTTATTAAGACCGCGGTAGTCAATGCAAGGACGTAGGGAGCCATCTTTTTTGGACACAAAGAAAAATCCGGCTCCGGCAGGAGAGGAGGATTTACGGATAAAGCCCTTTTTTAGATTCTCCTGGACGTATTCGGACATGGCAAGAGTCTCTGGGGCAGAGAGAGGATAAATTCTGCCCCGGGGTGGAGTAGTACCCGGGAGGAGGTCGATAGGGCAATCATAAGGCCTGTGAGGAGGTAGAGTCTCAGCTTGTTTTTTGCAGAAAACATCCGCGAAGTCCATATAGGCCTTAGGGAGACCGGTTACTGGAGGAACCACAGAGTTACGGCAAGGGTTACTGGGAACCGGTTTTAGACAGTTCTTGGAACAAGAGGACCCCCAACTCTTGATCTCCCCAGTGGACCAATCCAGGGTTGGGGAATGAAGTTGAAGCCAGGGAAGTCCAAGGAGAATCTCCGAGGTGCAATTGGGGAGGACCAAAAGTTCAATCCTCTCATGATGAGATCCGATGCTCATAAGAAGGGGCTCCGTGCGGAAACGTATGGTACAGTCCAATCTTTCATTATTTACACAATTGATGTAGAGGGGTCTGGCGAGACTGGTCACTGGGATGTTGAACCTGTTGACGAGAGAGGCCAAAATAAAATTTCCTGCAGATCCAGAGTCCAAGAAGGCCACTGTAGAGAAGGAGAAGGCAGAGGCAGACATCCGCACAGGCACAGTAAGACGTGGAGAAGCAGAGTAGACATCAAGGACTGTCTCACCTTTGTGCGGAGTCAGCGTACGTCTTTCCAGGCGGGGAGGACGGATAGGACAATCCCTCAGGAAGTGTTCGGTACTAGCACAGTACAGGCAGAGGTTCTCCATACGGCGTCGTGTCCTCTCTTGAGGTGTCAGGCGAGACCGGTCGACCTGCATAGCCTCCACGGCGGGAGGCACAGGAACAGATTGCAGGGGACCAGAGGAGAGAGGAGCCGAGGAGACGAAACGCCTCGTGCGAACAGAGTCCATATCTTGGCGGAGTTCCTGACGCCTTTCAGAAAAACGCATGTCAATGCGAGTGGCTAGGTGAATAAGTTCATGTAGATTAGCAGGAATTTCTCGTGCGGCCAGAACATCTTTAATGTTGCTGGATAGGCCTTTTTTGAAGGTCGCGCAGAGGGCCTCATTATTCCAGGACAATTCTGAAGCAAGTGTACGGAATTGTACGGCATACTCGCCAACGGAAGAATTACCCTGGACCAGGTTCAACAGGGCAGTCTCAGCAGAAGAGGCTCGGGCAGGTTCCTCAAAGACACTTCGGATTTCCGAGAAGAAGGAGTGTACAGAGGCAGTGACGGGGTCATTGCGGTCCCAGAGCGGTGTGGCCCATGACAGGGCTTTTCCGGACAGAAGACTGACTACGAAAGCCACCTTAGACCTTTCAGTGGGAAACAGGTCCGACATCATCTCCAGATGCAGGGAACATTGGGAAAGAAAGCCACGGCAAAACTTAGAGTCCCCATCAAATTTATCCGGCAAGGATAAGCGTATCCCAGGAGCGGCCACTCGCTGCGGAGGAGGTGCAGGAGCTGGCGGAGGAGATGACTGCTGAAGCTGTGGTAGCAACTGTTGTAGCATAACGGTCAGTTGAGACAGCTGTTGGCCTTGTTGCGCTATCTGTTGTGACTGCTGGGCGACCACCGTGGTGAGGTCAGCGACAACTGGCAGAGGAACTTCAGCGGGATCCATGGCCGGATCTACTGTCACGATGCCGGCTGGCAGGTAGTGGACCCTCTGTGCCAGAGAGGGATTGGCGTGGACCGTGCTAGTGGACCGGTTCTAAGCCACTACTGGTTTTCACCAGAGCCCGCCGCAAAGCGGGATGGTCTTGCTGCGGCGGTAGTGACCAGGTCGTATCCACTAGCAACGGCTCACCTCTCTGGCTGCTGAAGATAGGCGCGGTACAAGGGAGTAGGCAGAAGCAAGGTCGGACGTAGCAGAAGGTCGGGGCAGGCAGCAAGGATCGTAGTCAGGGGCAACGGCAGAAGGTCTGGAAACACAGGCAAGGAACACACAAGGAACGCTTTCACTGGCACTAAGGCAACAAGATCCGGCAAGGGAGTGCAAGGGAAGTGAGGTAATATAGGGAAGTGCACAGGTGAAAACCCTAATTGGAACCACTGCGCCAATCAGCGGCGCAGTGGCCCTTTAAATCGCAGAGACCCGGCGCGCGCGCGCCCTAGGGAGCGGGGCCGCGCGCGCCGGGACAGAACAGACGGGGAGCGAGTCAGGTAGGGGAGCCGGGGTGCGCATCGCGAGCGGGCGCTACCCGCATCGCGAATCGCATCCCGGCTGGCAGCAGGATCGCAGCGCCCCGGGTCAGAGGACGTGACCGGAGCGCTGCAGCGGAGGGAGTGAAGCGAGCGCTCCGGGGAGGAGCGGGGACCCGGAGCGCTCGGCGTAACAATTACTATGACAACCCCACGCCTGGCACAGGAATTAAGCGGTCATTGAGTTATAAAATACAACCCCTTCCCCTTTAACCCACCACACCACTTCACCTAAATTCCCGGGTTTAACTTGATGGACGTATGTCTTTTTTCAACCGTACTATGAATACCTTGGGTGGTGATATATATTACCACAATCTGGGGTCACACTCACAAACAAAAATGGTTAACAACATCTGCCCTAAGATGAATTATGTGGTGAGGTCCCCAAAGTCAGAGTCCCTAGTTACAGGTGGGGTCCTCATCTATAGTTAGCCCCTTGTCACCCCTTAAATAGTTAAAACTATTCAAATTCTAAGACTAAATAATTAAATAAAGGTTCAAGGACCATTGGAGGAAGTCAGGTGATCGCCCACCATGCATTGTAACGGTGAGTGACAGCTTACTCGGACCAATCCAAAACGGCCCTGCCCATATAAGGGAGCGGTGGCCATTAATCGCTCTCTTTCCTCGTGGGCTGCTGATAGAGGAGGATCTGCGCAGTTGTCGTCAGCAGTGACTAGGCCCAAGCCTTGCGGCAACGGCCATCTTACAGAACTGTGAGTTATTTCAATCCCTCTTAAGTCTGCAAGATCAACGGACCTAAACAGACCCCTAAATCCGGACGGATCTCTGCATCATCCCTAATTCCAATAACCTAATGGTCCGCGGCATCTGTCAATCACTGCCGTACTACATAGAGACTGTATTGATAAGACTGTTGCTGTTAATTGGATGTACTGCAAGTACTTAAGTTCAAGTTCATCTCTATTGTGGACCTTCATCTATTTAAGCACGCACCTATCGTTTCTGGGAAGGGTGTCGATAGGCCGAAGATTTACCTCAGCATGTTGGCCCTCACCCTGGCGTCACGAGTGACAAGGGTTAAGTTAACCCCTCATCTACTGAAGCAACACCCCAACTACACTCCACCCCCCAAGGCCTACCACAATTACATCTGCCCTTACATAACTGTCACCAATATCTTACCTGGGTGGAATTTTTCCCGGAGATGTCAGACCTGAGCCATGTTCCGGCGTTTCAGGTCCGACCACTTTTTTACAATTGCCATTTTTTCATGGCTGCGTCCATGGACCTTCAGTAGCTCCCTTCTCAGGGAGCTTACGATCCGCTGTTTGTCAGTTTGGGATCTTGTGGAGTCATATCCTCTTTGGAGGAAACGCTGCAAGATGAAGATACAAGTATATTATAACACTTTTGTTTAACCCCTTATGGACATATGATGCAAATGTTTGGTCTAAAATCTGTCATGTGACCCCTGATAACACAGTGATGACTCTCTGAGTACAGATAATGTATAGATGTGACCTGCAGTTCTATGTAACACCACAGATAACAGTGATAACTCTCTGAGTACAGATAATGTAGTAGATGTGACTTGCTAAAGTGAGAGCGCCATGCGCATTTGAGGACTAAATTAGGGAATTGCATAGGAGTGGACATAGGGGTATTGTACGCTACTGATTCCCAAACAGGGTGCATCCAGCTGTTGCTAAACTCCCAGCATGCCTGGACAGTCAATGGCTGTCCGGTAATACTGGGGAGTTGTTTTTCAACAGCTGGAGGCTCCGTTTAGGAAACAGTGCCGTACCAGACGGTTTTCATTTTTATTGGGGAGGGGGGCTGTGTTGGGGTATGTGTATATGCAGTGTTTTTTACTTTTTATTTTGTGTTAGTGTAGTGTAATGTAGTGTTTTTAGGGTACAGTCACACGGGCGGGGGTTCACAGTAGTTTCCCGCTGAGAGTTTGAGCTGCAGCGCAAAATTTGCTTCAGCTACAAACACACTGTAAGCCCCTGCCCATGTGAATGTACCCTGTACATTCACATTGGGGGAGAGGGGGGGGGGATGCAGCGAGTTGCATGCAGGGAGTTGTAGTTTTGCAACAGCTGGAGGCACAATGGTTGCGCAACTCTGAGAGTTTGTTACCTAACTGTTTCACAACCAGTGTGCCTCCAGCTGTTGCAAAACTACAACTCCCAGCAGGCATGGTCTGTCAGTGCATGCTGGGAGTTATAGTTATGCAACAGCTGGAGACACACTGTTTGGGAAACACTGCTATCTGATCTTGTATCATAACTTTTAAACTAGTCTAAAATGCAGTTAAATATAATGAAATAACAGTGGTGAAATTACTTACACAAATCAGCAGTTTTTCCTCACTTGGTGAAAAGTTACTCCCCACCACCTTCGCTTCGCAGGGCAGCAGAAAATCGCAATGCGAAAAGCAACTGGCAAAGATCCAGGAAATGATCTCCGTTCTCACATGATGTAATAGCGCGCATGCGCAGTCGAGCGAAATTTCGCAATAGCGAAAATTCACAATAGCAATATTTCGCAATGGCGAAATTTCGCAATGGAAAAAAAACCTACGGATATCACGAATATTCGAATTTCACGAATATGGGACGAATATAACGCCCCCTCCCGTATGCTTGCATTGAGGGGCGGAGCGTGATGTCACACGGGGGCGGAGGCGTGATGTCACACCCCGCCGGCACTGCGGTCGACCGTAATCAGACCCTGAGTGAACACGTTTCGGAGACTGATTACAAACCGTGCATGATCACAGGCGTCCCCAGCTCCCGCGATCAGGCATCTTATCCCCTATCCTTTGGATAGGGGATAAGATGTGTAAGCACCGGAGTACCCCTTTAAGCATTGGGTTTATATTCCACCCAAACCATCATTAGCTGATGGTTTGGGTGGAATATAAACCCAATGCTTAATAATACAGATTTTCACTCACATGATAATATACTCACTGTGGCAATATAGGAGATTTTAACCTTATGCCCTTTTAGTAGTTATTATTAAAAGTTAAAGGGAACCAATCATCAGATTTACCCTATATAATGCTTGGTAAAGTGTTATATAGGGTAAAATTGTCTTCCTCACCATCCCCGTGGACGCTCCTGCCTCCAGGGATGGTGAAGATATGAAGTTATAAACTAGTCACCGCCGCCACCGTAAGTAGTCACCTGGGCGGGGAGCTCTTCTCACCTACTCCCGTTCTTCCTCCGCTTCATTGATGGACCGCGTCATTGTTCCGCTCACTGAACCGACAGAGCAGAGCGATGACGCGGCCCATCAATCAAGCGGAGGGGGCGTCGCTCCCGGCCGAAGAACGGGAGTAGATGAGAAGAGCTCCCTGCCCAGGTGACTACTTACGGCGGCGGCGGTGACTAGTTTATAACTTCATATCTTCACCATCTCTGGGGGCAGGAGCGTCCCCCGGGAATGGTGAAAATAAAGATTTTACCCTATTTAACGCTTTGCCAAGCGTTATATAGGGTAAAATCTAATGATTGGTTCCCTTTAAATTTTATTGGGGGTTATTTGGCTTTTGTGTGCTGTTTGGCACTTGAGTTTGTGATTTATAATTTGCCTTCCCTGATAAGGTTTTTATTTGTGGTTGTTGAGTTTCTGACAGCAACCAATCAGATTGCTTCTTTCATTGTCCGCAGAAATCAAGCCCCATTGACTTCAATTGGATTCCGCAGCCGATGTCCAGAAAAATATACCAGACTCATATTTTTCTGGACCACGGAAATCAGGATTTCTGCATCAATCATTCCGCAGCAGAAATTCTGCTGTGTGAATGACATTGTGGAATCCTGATAAAGTTGATGGGCAATAAAGTTAGGCGGAATTCCACGTGGAATTCTGTGCAGATTTTTAGATATCAGCCTAGACGCGTTTCAGGTTGCTAAAAACGACCCCTTCCTCATTCGCCTACTGAGGAAGGGGTCGTTTTTAGCACCCTGAAACGCGTCTAGGCTGATATCTAATCTGAACAGAGCACAATTTGCACGCACCACCTAGACTGAAGCCGGACCAGAACTTTGTGCACCACTTGCTGCATTCATCAAACATCTTCTCCCACTGAGCGCATTACCAACCTGCTGCCTGCACTACCAGAACCCAGCCACGATCTCTCCAGCGAAGGTCCGATACACATCCTGGTATTTGCCGATACCACGGACCGTTCCCGAGAGAGTCTCCTGCCGGAGCCCATATCCATCCAGGCTCTCACGCCAGGATTGCTGCAGCCAACACAAGAATTTCAACTATCGGCCCGTCGCAGTACGGGACCAGCAGCCAGGGTGAGGTTGAACTTTGCATTTGTCTAACAACTGTGGGCAGCTTTTTATACACCTATACATCAGTCCATCAAGTGACTTTGCCTTTTCCATTACAAGTGCCGGACTATCAGCCCTTTTTTATTCATCACAGGTGCCGGACTAATAGTCGACTCCGGATCATTATATATCGTTGAAAAATTGCATTTGTTTTTTACATCTATAGATTATTCTATATTAGGTGGTTGCTATACATATATTCATATTTTCTAAATCTGTCATTAGGGCCCAATGACAGTTTAAGATAACATTGACATTGCTCTGATATTTTTAACCATTTAGGTTTTTATTGTTTTAATAAAATCTGCACTTTTTTTCAAAACTTTATGTCTCAAACAATTATTCACTGTGTACCCTAGGGTAGTATTCTTGAGGTGTGGTTAATCTTTGTTTTACATTCTAAAGCTGTCTGAACCTAGTGTTGAGCATGAATATTCGAAATACAAATTTTTACCACGAATATCGGCACTTCGTGATGTCGCGAATATTTAGAATATAGTGATATCTATTCATAATGATAAATTTTCGGGGATTTTTATGCAAATTTATGCAAAATAATATTTATGCGAATATTGGCACTTCCAGACTGGACACTGATCCCTCCCTTATTTTATGTGAAAAATATAATTGTGCATGCGCACTATGCGAATTTCATTACGAATTTTTGCATAAAAAAAAGAGAACGAACATAGCGAATATGCGAATTTCGCAAACATTGGACAAATATTCATCGAAATATCCCAGAGTTATTAATGCATATAGTGACAGTGGTCAGAATTGCAAAAAAGGGCTGAGTCCTTAAGGTGAAAAAGGGCTCAGTCCTTAAGGGGTTAAAAATAAAAAATTTTGTTGTAAAAAATAAAAATTTTATTAAATACAATTTTTTCCATCCCTACTGTATCTTTTTTTTATTTCTAATGGTATCCAACAAAATTCTTTAAAAAAAAAAAAAAAAAAAGCCAAAGGGGCCAAAAATGCAATTTTCTCACAAAGGAAAAAAAAAAAAACGCCCAAAAAGGCAGGAAAATGCTGTAACGTTTTTTCTGGTGTTTTTTTTTGGCCCAGAAAGAAAACAAACATGTACGTCATGGGTCTGGTAAGGGCAATATGGCCCTTAAAGGGGTACTCTGGCGCTTAGACATCTTATCCCCTATCCAAAGGATAGGGGATAAGATGCCTGATCGCAGGGGTCCAACCGCTGGGGACCCCCATGATCTTGCACGCCGCACCCCGTTTAAAATCAGTCCCCGGAGCGTGTTGGCTCCGGGTCTGATTACTGTCGATCACGGGGCCAGAGCGTTGTGACGTCAAGGCTCCACCCCGTGTGATGTCACACTCCACCCCCCTCAATGCAAGCCTATGGGAGGGGGCGTGACAGCTCCGGCCCCGTGATCGACAGTAATCAGATCCGGAGCCAACATGCTCCGGGGACTGATTTTAAACAGGGTGCGGCGTGCAAGATCAGCGGCGGGACCCCCGCGATCAGGCATCTTATCCCCTATCCTTTGGATAGGGGATAAGATGTCTAAGCGCCCGAGTACCCCTTTAAGTCTGGTCCGCGTCATAACTGGCAAATGCGTGCAAATTGGTCTATGCCCTTCTGCTCCACGGGAGGTTTCTGTCCTCCCTGAGCTCGCCTCAAAAATAATAATAATAATAACACCCCCCCCCCCTAATAAAACTTTAAATCACCCCCTCCCATTTTTCATATAAAACACTGCAAGAATAAATAAATAAATGTGTATATATATATATATATATATATATATATATATATATATATGATACAATAGAAGGCAACTGCAGCACACCAACTTAAAGTGCTGGAAAGTGATTTATTCCAGAAAATACAGGCAACTTTTCTGTGGCCTCACACCACCATTTTGGCTTGAAAATGGTGGTGTGAGGCCACAGAAACGTTGCCTGTATTTTCTGGAATAAATCACTTCCTTGCACTTTAAGTTGGTGTGCTGCAGTTGCCTTCTATTGTATCTACAATTATTGGATCCAGGACCGGGATCCCTGAGACCGCTTGCACCCATTTACTTCCACTCTGACCTGGGAGTGCTGCTCTACAATTCATATATATTATATATATATATATATATATATATATATATATATATATATATATATATATATATAAAAACACACACACATATTTAGTATCATCGTGCGTAATTGTCTGCACTATTAAATTATTACATTCTTGATCCTGTATGGGAAACAAAATAAACGCAAAAATTCAAAATGCCAAAATTGCTGATTTTTTTGTCACATTATACCCCCCCAAAAATGGGAAAAAAAGTGATCATCAGGACCTACATAAACATGGTACCATTGAAAACCACAGCTCGTGGCGCCAAAAATAAACCCTAACTCTGCTCCGTAAGGTGGAAAAATAAAGTTATAGGGGTAATTTTTTTTTCTTTTTCAAGTTTCCAAATTATTATTTTTTTAACCATAACATCAAAAAAAATGATCAATGTTTGGTATCATTGGAATCATACTGACCCATAGATAAAAGTGTGTGTGGCAGGTTTACCGTATTCTGACTGCCAAACAAAAATTATTGCCCCACAAAATTGCACAATTCAATATTTCTTTTACATTTTCATCCTACATATAATTTTTCATGGCTTCGTAATACATTATATGATAAAATAAAGTGTCAATGAAAGTACAAAAAAAAGCACAAGAAATAAGCCATAATATAATTTTGTCCGTGGAAACAAAAAATGATGGGTCTTAGAAGGCAAGGAGGAAAAAAAACAGAGCCAGAAATCAAAATTCGCTGGGTCATGGAGTTACATATTTGTCTGGTCTTTTTTGTGATACAGTTCCTTTCAGAAGTATTCACACACACACACCCCACCCCCTTTTTTTTTTCTCGTATTTTGGTGCCTCACAACCTGGAATTAACATGGATTGTTTGAGGATTTTGATAATTTAATTTACAGAACATACCCACAACTTTGAAGATGTTTTTTTTTATTTTTTTTTATTGTGAAGCAAACAATAAATAGGACAAAATAACAGAAAAAGTCAATGTGCATAATTATTCACCCCTCCTAAAGTCAATAGTTTGTAGAGCCACCTTTTGCGGCAATCACAGCTCCAAGTCACTTTAGATTTTTGCCCATTCCTCCTTGCAAAACTGCTCCAGCTCCTTCAAGTTGGATGGTTTGCGCTTGTGTACAGCAATCTTTAACCCTTAGGAACGGACCCATTTTTTTTACCTTAATGACCAGGCTTTTTTTTTTTATTTGACTGGGTCTCTATTAATGGTAGTAACTTTAGAACACTTTTTCTGAGCGAAGCGATTCTGAGATAGTTTTACGTGACATATTGTACTTTATATAAGTGGTGCATTTTTGTTGACACATGCAGCCTTTTTTGTGAAAAACTCCAAAATAAATAGCTTTCTATGTTCTTTTTCCTTTTCTGAGCAAAATTCCTTTTCTGCTATTCATTTTCCAACAGCCGTAACTTTTTTATTTTTTGTCCGACGCCATTGAGTTAGGCTTCTTTTTTGCAGGATGAGTTGTACTTTTTATTGGTATCATTTTTGCGATACATGCTACCTTTCGATCTTTTTTATTCAGCTTTTTGTACCAAAATTGGCAAATTTTGTGTTTTTGTCCAGTTTTTTTTATACAGCGTTCATCATGCAGGATAATTTACATTATATTTTTATAGCACACGTCATTACGGATGTGGCAATACCTATTATGTATATGATTTGTGTATTTTTTTTTACCTTTTTTGATGATAATACAGGGCTTTTATTGGGAAAGGGGCATTTTTTATTTTTTACAGGTTATACTATGCTGCAATACATTTGTATTGCAGCACAGTATGACCTGATCAGCTGCACACAGTACAGCCTGAGCGATCCTCTGGCTGGATCGCACAGGCTTCCGTAGCAGGCATACAGGAGGTCATCATCTGACCTCCTGCGGCCATAGCAACCAACGGCGACCCCGCCGTTGGTGAACACCATAGATGATGTGATCAGGATTGATCACAGCATCTATGGGGTTAACGATGCCAGGAACGGCAAGATCGCGGCCCTAACAGCTGCAGCGGGACCCCGGCTGTGATTGATAGCTAGCTCCCGCCGCTGATCTCTAGGATTTCTAGGACGTATGCATACGTCCCAGCGCGTGAACATGTCGGGTGCTGGGACGTATGCATACGTCCTATAGCGGGAAGGGGTTAAGTCTGACCACAGATATTGGATTGAGATCTGGGCTTTGACTAGGCCATTCCAACACATTTACATATTTCCCCTTAAAACCCCTAAAGTATTGCTTTAGCAGTGTGTTTGCGATCATTGTCCTGCTGGAAGGTGAACCTCCGTCCTAGCCTCATATCATGCACAAAGTGGTACAGGCTTTGCTCAAGAATATCCCTATATTTAGCACCATCCATCTTTCCCTCAACTCTGACCAGTTTCCCAGTCCCGGCTGCTGAAAAACATGGTGGTGTTCTTTGAGTGATATGAGGTGTTTGCACCAGACAGCGTTTTTCTTTGATGGCTGAAAAGTAAAATTTTAGTCTCATCAGACCAGAGCACCTTCTTCAGTACATTTTGGGAGTCCCCCACATGGCTATTCGCAAACTCACACTGTGCCTTTTTGTTTTTAGCTGAAAGTAATGGCTTTCTTCTGCCCACTCTGTATAAAGCCCAACTCTATGGAGCGTACGGCTTGTGGTCATCCTATGTACAGATACTCCAGTCTCTGCTGTGGAACTCTGCAGCTCCTCCAGGGTTACCTTAGGTCTCTGTGCTGCCTCTCTGATTAATGCCCTCTTTGCCCAGTCCGTGAGTTTTGGTGGGCGGTCCTCTCCTGGCAGGTTTGCTGTCGTGGCCATGTTCTTTCCCTTTGGTTATGATAGATTTGGATATTTTTTTTTTTTTATAACCTAACTCTGACATTTGACTTTTACTTCTCAACAACATTGTCCCTTACTTGTTTGGTGAGTTCCTTGGTCTTCATGGCAGTGTTTGGTTACTGATGCCTCTTGCTTAGGTGTTGCAGCCTCTGGGGCCTCTTAAGAAAGGTGTGTGTATATGTAATGACAGGTCATGTGACACTTAGATTGCAGACAGGTGGACATAATTTCACTAATTATGTGACTTCTGAAGGTAATTGGTTGCACCAGAGCTTTTTATGGGCTTCCTAACAAAGGGGGTGAATACATACGCACATGCTAATTTTCTGTTTTCCATTTCTAAACAATAGTTTTATTTATATATTTTTATCATTTCCCTTCACCAACTTAAACTATTGTGCTCTGATCCATAACATAAAATTCAGATTAACAAAACATTGCACTTAAGGCTGTAATGTGCCAAAAAACATAAGGAGGATGGGGGGGGGTTGAATACTTTACAAGGCACTGTATTTGTACATTATGTTTACGTACTTTTACAGATATTGGCACTCTTGTGAAAATCTTTTTTCCTTTCTGAT
Organism: Hyla sarda; assembly: GCF_029499605.1. Classification (NCBI taxonomy): domain Eukaryota; kingdom Metazoa; phylum Chordata; class Amphibia; order Anura; family Hylidae; genus Hyla; species Hyla sarda. Next base: position 242,420,461 of record NC_079189.1, on the reverse strand, counting down.
TTTTATAATTTACCTGCAAGGTAGTTGCACCTGAATTTGAAATATTGATAGTGGTGTCCATACTTTTGTTGCTGTTGAGACGTGGTTATGGATTTATCACTAATGATTTGTCGCACAATATGTCGCAAAGCCCTCAATTGATCGTAAATCTACACAGGCCCAGACCTGTCTTACTAAACTAGCAGTAGACAGCATTTGTAAAAAGTTGCACATTTTGGCACAATCTGGTTAAAATGTTGCAGAAAAATTTGCAAAGGTGGAACCAAAGTAATGTACTGAAATGCCAATTGAAAAAAAAAAAGTGTAGCAACACCACATTTATAACATGCCCTGCACCATTTAATGAATTTGGTGCAAGTACACATTACCACCACAAAAATTAAAAAGGTGCAGAAAATTTGTTTACATACAATACCCTTGATAAATTCCTCTCCATGTACATATTTTGCTTGTCTTCAGCAAACTGTTTGCAGACTTTCTTGTGCATTATCCTTAGAAGATGCTTCCTTCTGGGACCACAGCCATGTAAACCAAATTGATGCAGTGTGCGGTGTATGGTCTGAGCACTGACAGGCTGACACCCCCCACCACTTCAACCTCTGCAGTAATGCTGGCAGCATTCATCTGTCTATTTCCCGATGACAACTCTGGATATTAAGCTGAGCACCTGAATTTAACTCCTTGGCAAGGCCTGTTCTGAGTGGAATCTGTCCTGTGAAAACACTGCTTGTTCTTACATACTGTGCTGTAGCATAGCTTCAGGGTATTGGCAATTTGTATAGCCTAGGCCATCCTTATACAGAGCAAAAATTCTTTTTTTCTGATCCTCAGAGAATTTTGCTGTGAAGTGCCATGTTGAACTCCCATTAACCCCTTAAGGACCAGGCCAATTTTCACTGTAGGACCAGAGCGTTTTTTGCACATTTGACCACTGTCACTTTAAGCATTAATAACTCTGGGATGCTTTTACCTTTCATTCTGATTCAGAGATAGTTTTTGTGTGACATTTTCTACTTTATGTTAGTTGTAAAATTTTGTCGATACCTGCATCATTTCTTGGTGAAAAATTCCAAAATTTTTTGAAAAAATGTAAAATGTTGTAAAAAAAGTGTAAAATTTTTCTAACTTTGAAGCTCTCTGCTTGTAAGGAAAATAGACATTCCAAATAAATTATATTTTGATTCACAAATACAATATGTCTTCTTTATGTTTGCATCATAAAGTTGACATGTTTTTACTTTTGGAAGACACCAGAGGGCTTCAAAGTTCAGCAGCAATTTTCCAATTTTTCACAAAATTTTCAAAATCAGAATTTTTCATGGACCAGTTCAGGTTTGAAGTGGATTTGAAGGGCTTTCTTATTAGAAATACCCCATAAATGACCCAATTATAAAAACTGCACCCCTCAAAGTATTCAAAACGACGTTCAGTAAGTGTGTGTTCTTGTAGACCCAGTTTTGAATTTTTACAAGGGGTAAAAGGAGACAAATCCTCTCAAAATTTGTAAACCAAAATTTGTAACTAAAATACCTCATATGTGGATGTAAAGTTCTCTGTGGGCACAGTAGAGGGCTCAGAAGGGAAGGAGCAACAATGGGATTTTGGAGAGAGTTTTTTTTTTATAGATTTTGGGGGGCATTTAGGAAGCCCCTATGGTGCCAGAACAGCAGAACCCCCCACATAGGTTATTTTGTAAACAACACCCCTCAAGGCAAGGGGTCCAGTGAGCCTTAATACACCACAGGTGTTTGACGACTTTTCGTTAAAGTCAGATGTGTAAATGGAAAAAAAAAATTCCACTAAAGTGCAGTTTTTCCCCCAAATTTACAATTTTTACAAAAGGGTAATGGGAGAAAATGCCCCCAAAAATTTGTAACCCCCATCTCTTCTGAGTATGGGAATACCCCATTTTAGGATGTAAAATGCTCTGCAGGCAAACTACAATGCTCAGAAGAGAAGGAGTCACATTTGGCTTTTGGAAAGCAAATTTAGCTGAAATGGTATTTGGGAAGCCCCTATGGTGCCAGAACAGCAAAAAAAAAAAAAAAAAAACCACACATGGCATACTATTTTGGAAACTACACCCCTCAAGGAGCATAATAGGTACAAGGAGCCTTAACACCACACAGGTGTTTGACAACTTTATGTTAAATTTGGATGTATAAATGAAAAAAAAAAAAAAAAAAAAAAGTTTCACTAAAATGCTGGTTTTTCCCCAAATTATTTTTTTTACAAGGGGTAATAGGAGGAAATGACCACCAAAATTTGTAACACCATTTCTTCTGAGTATGGAAATACCCCATGTGTGGACGTCAAGTGCTTTGCTGGCGCACTACAATGCTCAGAAGAGAAGGAGCGCGATTGAGCTTTTGGAAAGAGAATTTGTTTGGATTGGAAGTAGGGGGCCATGTGCGTTTACAAAGCCCCTCGTGGTGCCAGAACAGTGGATCCCCCCCCCACATGTGACCCCATTTTGAAAACTACTCCCCTCACAGAATTTAATAAGGGGTGCAGTGAGTATTTACACCCCACTGGCGTTTGACAGATCTTTCCAACAGTGGGCTGTGCAAATGAAAAATTACATTTTTCATTTTCACGGACCGCTGTTCCAAAAATCTGTCAAACACCTGTGGGGCATAAATGCTCACTGCACCCCTTATATTACATGAGGGGTGTAGTTTCCAAAATGGGGTCACATGTGGGGTGTCCATTGTTCTGGCCCTATAAACACACTTTGTTAACACACGTGGCCTTCAATTCTGGACAAATTTTCTCTCCAAAAGCCCAATGGCGCTCCCTCTCTTCTGAACATTGTAGTGCACCCGCAGAGCACTTTACATCCACATATGGGGTATGTTCTTACTCAGAAGATGGGGTTACAAATTTTGGGGGGCTTTTTTATCCTATTTTCCCTTGTGAAAATGAAAAATTTAGGATAACACCAGCATTTTAGTGAAAAAATGTTCTCTTCATTTTCCCATTCAACTTTAATAAAAATTTGTCAAACACCTGTGGGGTGTTAAGGCTCACTATACCCCTTGTTACATTCCGCGAGGGGTGTAGTTTCCAAAATGGGGTCACATGTGGGTATTTTTTGCATTTACATCAGAACTGATGTAAAATCAGCCACCCCTGTGCAAATCACCAATTTAGGCCTCAAAGGTACATAGTGCGCCCGCAGAGCATTTTACGCCCACATATGGGGTATTTCCGTACTCAGGAGAAATTGCATTACAAACTTTGGGGGGCTTTTTTTCCTTTTACCGCTTGTGAAAATAAAAAGTATGGGGCAACACCAACATGTTAGTGTAAACAAACCTCCAGCTGTTTCCAAACTACAACTCCCAGCAAGTACTGACAGACCGTGGCAACAGCTGGAGGCACACTGGTTGGAAAACCTTCAGTTAGGTTCTGTTACCTAACTCAGTATTTTCCAACCAGTGTGCCTCCAGCTGTTGCAAAACTACAACTCAAAGCATGTACTGATCGCCGAAGGGCATGCTGGGAGATATAGTTATACAACAGCTGGAGGTACACAACTAAAAGTCCTAGCGTGCCAAGACAGCTGTTTGGGCATGCTGGGACTTGAAGTTTTGCAACATCTGGAGGGTTACAGTTTTGAGACCACTGCACTACAAATCCCAGCATGCCCACATAGCAAACAGCTGTCTGGGCATGCTGGGAGTTCTAGTTTTGCAACATCTTGAGGGCTACACTTTAGAGACCAATGTATAGTGGTCTCCAATCTGTAGCCCTCCAGATGTTGCTAGACAACTCACCGGCTTCTTTTGGATCCAGTGAGCCACATCGCCATCCTCTTATGCCGCCAATCGGTAAGTGGACTTCGGCACCAGTCCCCTTCGATTTCCCCGTTCTGCTCCACCTATTGTGTTAACCCTCCCGCCCCCGATCTGCTATTGGTCGTCGCTTCTTGACGACCAATAGCAGGAATAGAAGGGGTGGCACCCCTGCCACCTTAGTCCTATCCCTTCAGGGGGATCGGAGTTGTCCTATCCCTTCAGGGGGATCGGGGTTGTCCCTTATTTTCCGGGTCACCAAAGACCCGTATGACCCAGAATCGCGCAAATCGCCGGTGTGAATTCACTGGCGATTTGTGTCGATTGCCGACATGTGGGGGTCTGATGACCCCCCTGGGCATTTGCAAGGGGTGACTGCTGATAGATATCAGCAGTCACCCCGGTCCGGCTCCCCATTCACACCTGCGATCTTGTAACACTAACGTGTAATGTGGGACCAGGGACGGAAAATGGCTAATTAGGCCCAATTTGTACATTTCCACTTACGGTGCACTTACTTTTGTAGACAAGTTTTAGACTTTTATGGCTGTTTGTTGAGTCATTTTAAGGGGAATTTACAGGTTGTGCACTCAATACTTTGTATTACATTGTAGTAGTAGGATGACTGGTTCTGCCAGAACCCGTTGAGCACAGGCATATTTAAGGAAGTCCTTCTCAGTCATGCTTTGCCTGTGAAAGTTCTTGTAACTGCAACTAGCAATCTCTGTACTCATACTGTCTTATCTGGCTCTGACTTTTTGGCTTGGCTTTTGACCATTTTTTGGCTCTCTGTTATTGTATTCCGTTCCCTCCTGGCTTTGACTTGGCTCAATGACTTCGCATTCAGTGTGTGTTTAGGTTTATTTCTGTTAATTTTGTGTGCCTCCAGCTGTTTCCCAACCTTTGTCAGTTTTTGTAGTTTGTTGTTTTGACCTGAGACTGCCCCTCACTTATTCAGGAAGTGACGGGCACCGTGGTTGTGGACCCGCTGTCTCAGGCAGGTAAGCAAGTAGGCAGGGACAGACGGCTGCACGCTATCCCTGCCCGACGTGACAAGTAGTGTCATTTCTTTAGTGTTGTCACAAGATATCAAATATTTACAAAAATTAAAGGGTGTACTCCCTTGTGTGAGATACTGTAGATGTTCTATGGAGATGCAATAATAATAGAAGGAGGTAGAGGATGTTTGAAAGTGTGAAGAGAAGGATATTGACTAATCACTTTCTCAGGTGAATGGCCACTGGCCTTTCCATCAATAGATTAAGGTGAATTTACAGTTAATGCTACATTTCAGGATTCAAGTGGTGCAGTTGCCCATAGCACCCCGATTGCTACTTTTAATCTTTTAATTTTTCAGAGGCCTTTAAAAATGAAAGAAGCCATTTATTCACCCAAGCAGGATATAAAGTGTTGTAAAAAAAAAAAAAAAATCAGAACAAAATTACACATAAAATACCAAAAAAACGCTGTTTCTTTTTAGGAATCTTTTATTGACTATGTAAATGCACATGATCTTTAAACACTTGTGCTACAAGAAACCAGAATGATTTCAATCTCTGCTAATGCCAATAGTGTTTACCCTAATAGGATTACATGGACAGTTTTACAGACTGCACCCAAACGTTTGCTTAGCACAGATGGCTACAAAGTATAATTACCTTTGGTTTGTTAAGAAACAAAAAAAAACAAAAAAAAAGTATATATATTGCACTCAGTATAATTTACAAAAGCAAAGGAAGGGTGATAAACATGCACCACTAAAATCACTATACAATGGAAAATCTGCATGCATAGAAATAAATATACTTACAAAAACTGCATAAAAGATTCATTTAGATCATACAACTAAGAAAATTAAACTTTGCGCCAAGATGCAAATAGTGGCACCACAGTGATCAAATTAATGATAAAATATCGATAAGGACACTTGCAGGATGCCTGAAAAACAACCCCCATCACCTCCTCAAACCAGGGAAGACACTTTGTGCATCTAATTTTATGCTTACCCAATTCACAATTAGATACAATTGAAGCTTTCTCCATGTTTTTTTTTTTTTTTTTTTTTTTTTTTTACAACTTGATTTGTTAGTCTATAAAAAATGTAACCTGCGGAGAAAAAATATTACATACTAGAAATGTAAGCAAAATTCATCTCATGGTTATATTAACACTTTCAGTGAATTTGATACTTTAATTGCTAGAATGCAATAATTGACAGTAAATGTGACAAAATCTTACTGGGTTACCATGATTCTTACTATCTGCCATCTGTAATCAATATTTTTTTCTCCCTCGCTTATAGAAAACTGTATACAAAAAACAAACACAAACAAAAAGGTTGAGCCTAAACTATACATTTTAACTTTTCCCCACTTCTCTTTGGATAAAGTCTGTACCAACAGAAAAAGGAAAAAAAAAAACAGCCACAAACTAGGACATTGGCATCTCTACAAAATAATCTATGCCTAGCTTGTTCATTGTACACAAAGTATATTGTATTTCACTGAGCTGGCTTGCCAGCAGCACTTCTGAAATATAATCGTGCCAGTCTGAAGGAGTTATTGTCCTAAGTATACTTCCAGGTAGTATAATGAAGTATAAGGGAAAAAAAAGAAAACTTGTCGCCTGAAGTAGAAGTGCCTGAAACATTAGTATCAAAAGTGCACAAATTTCTGGAATAGATTTTGAAGAAAACCTATGCTTAAGAGTGCTGTGTTCAGAAGATTTATCTAGAATGCCACATTAGGACCTTGCATGCCTTGTCTATGTATTAATCATTTACATGTCTTTTATTTTTCTTCTTTTGAACCTATCCTGACTAAAACCGTGACATGGATAAGGCTCACAGAGTCTGGGTGTGCAATGATTGTCAGAGCAGAGGATAACAAAAAAGGAAGCTAAAAATAAAAGAAAAAATGAAAGGACACAGCTCATAAGTGTTGTTTACAATGACTGTCCGTATCCAGAAACTTGCCAATAATGAAAAGGATGATGGGTAAATAGACATTATAGACTAATAATTAAGGGTCCATAAATACAATGAAGCGGAGAGTCACCCAGGACTCTTCTGTACAAAAACAAACAACATTTTTCCCTCTAATGCAAGTGTTGAAAATGTAATGTATATATGAAGACGTGTCCTGGAATATCAGCCTAAACAAATACACTCATAATCTTGTATATCTTTTGTGTAATATTTATCAATGCAGCTCAAACTGTTTTTCTGGAGTTTTTTTTTTTTTTTTTTTCTTCAGGAAAAGTAAAGGCTGCCTAGCTGCCATGTTTTTGGCCTATATAAATAAAAATAAAAAATATTTACGTATATATTTTTCCTATGTGAGAGCTAAAGCACAAGTAGATCTCTGTGCCAATATATACCGTATATACTCGAGTATAAGCCGAGTTTTTCAGCACGATTTAGTTCTGTACAGTACTCGCCTCCGCTCGGCGCTGGTCCGGTGCTGCAGGACTGTCCGGTGAGGCGGTCGTCCGGTGGGATAGTGGTTCCGGGCTGCTATCTTCACCGGGGAGGCCTCTTCTAAGCGCTTCGGGCCCGGCCTCAGAATAGTCACGTTGCCTTGACGATGACGCAGAGGTACGTTCATTACCAACGTACTTCTGCGTCATCATCCAGGCAACACCTCTATTCCGGGCCCGCAGCGCGGAGAAGAGGCGCCCCCGGTGAAGATAGCAGCCCGGAACCACTATCCCACCGGACGACCGCCTCACCGGACAGCCCTGCAGCACCGGACCAGCGCCGAGCGGAGGCGAGTACTGTACAGAACTAAAGGGGGTGAGAGGGGGCTGGATGATGTCGAAGGCCGCAGTGGTCTTCAACCTGCGGACCTCCGGAGGTTTCAAAACTACAACTCCCAGCAAGCCCGGACAGCCGATGGCTGCCCGGGCTTGCTGGGAGTTGTAGTTTTGAAACCTCTGGAGGTCCGCAGGTTGAAAACCACTGAGGGCGGATGATGACAAGAGGATGATGAAGGGGGGGTGTGGGATGATTACAAGGGGATGATGAAGGGGGGGTGTGGGATGATTACAAGGGGATGATGAAGGGGGGTGGGGATGATGACAAAGGGATGATGAAGGGGGGGTGTGGGATGATGACAAGGGATGATGAAGGGGGGGTGTGGGATGATGACAAGGGGATGATGACAGGCGGTGATGATGATGAGGATGTTAATGACGGGGGTCTGGATGATGACAGGGGGGGGGGATGATGTATTTCCCACCCTAGGCTTATACTCGAGTCAATAACTTTTCCTGGGATTTTGGGTTGAAATTAGGGGCCTCGGCTTATACTCGGGTCGGCTTATACTCGAGTATATACGGTACTACATTTCTTTTAGGGCTGCACATGTTGTCTTTACTACTGAAGTTAGTTGGGAAAGTCAGCAACAAACCTGCAAAAACTCTTCAGCATCTGAACATACCTTAAAATTATGTTTTGGGGCTCGTTCACACATTTACTGATGCGAGTTAGAAGGTGGATTTTGGCAGCGGAATTTCTGCTGCTGATAATCCACCTCCGACCCCATTGACTTCAATGGGGTTTACTGCAGACTTTCTGCAGCAAAACGTATGCTGCCAAAAATTTTCCGTGGGTAAGACGCACCCCCCCCCCTTCCCCCCCACGCTGCAAATTCCCAATCAAATTCGCCAATGTGAATGAGCCCTTACAGTGAGTGCCCTCTGCTGTGAAAGAGAAGAATGCTCAGCTACATTTTAAATATACATGGCAGGAAAGGGTAAACGGAATAAAAAGACTTTGGCCTCAGTGAGCTAAACATATAACGACTAAAAAAAAAATAAAAAACTGTACAAACTGCATAGTTAAAGTTAAACCGTAATGTGCAACATCATATACCCTTAAAGCATTATAATGAAGAGTCCTAAATTAAGCTATGACAAATGCAGTAACCTTAGTCAGGGTCAGGATGCTCATTGCAACCTCAAAAAAGTTACATAAATATGACTGCAACAAACTCTATATTCAGTATTAGTTCATTCCAACAAATCCAAGCTCTAAAGATGTATACATAATAAATGCATAAAAGAGAAAAAAATAAAATAAAAACTAAAGCAATCTATACCTCCAGTCTTATGCCAACTAACCATTACTCTGCAGAAAATGTTAACACTAAACAAATGGACAGAACCCCACCTATAAACGCCAACTAAAACATCGGGTTTATTCCTATTATCTAAGAATTATAGGAAAGGAAAAGGTAAAAACACCAATATTGCCAGAGGTAAAAAAAGGAAGTATAAACTAGTTTAATAACACCTTATGATGTAGACAGTACACTGTGGCCCTGATTTACTAAGAGTGTCTGGTTATTTGCAGAGTTTTTTTCCCCCCCAACTTTTTTCTCACACATTTATCAATGTGTCGCACATGTCTCGGGAAAATTCTGTTGCACTATATTAAATTCTGTCACACGGGAAAAATAAAGCGTTAAGCAAATAAATAAAGCGAAGTAACTCTGTACTAGGACGTCACTTCACATTCATGGTCGTTAATGGGTTAACAAACAAAAAGTAAAAGGAAAAAAAAAAGAAATGAAAATATATATTTTTTTTTATAAAAAAAATGTAATATAAAAAGCTACTAAGGGGACAAAGTAACAGGATTTGCAAAAGACCCTCACTTTTTAAACAGATTCCCCACACCTCAAGGCAGTCGGGTTTTCAAGTTCAGTAATTCACAATTTTTCTGGTGGGTTTTTAAATACAACTGTCAGGAAAATGCCCCTAATTATGCAAATCACACCCCTTTATTTGGGTTAAGAAAAAAAATAAAAATACTCCGGGTAATTTGAAAACCGTTGGATTTTTACCATTAAAAATGTGTCACACAAGTCTCGCAGAAGACGTGCGACACAAATTGTGTCGCATAACCCGATAAAAAGAGTCAGGATCATGTTAGCAAATCAGGGCCTGTGTATCCATCGTGGTGCCACACAGTGTAAGGAATAAACAAACTGGTGTCTGCAGTTCACCAGCAACCCTCAGGCAATAATTACATTTAAAATTCCAGAACAACTAGCCTCTCTGACATGTTTTGCTCTGTAGAACTTCATCAGAGATCTGGGCTAATGGACAGAGGTCAATATTTATGCCATGTGTAATGAACTAAAAAAAAAATTACTGGGGCTATTAACACTGCTTGTAGATCTCCAGAAACAATACAATGTTAAAGGGGTACTCCGCTCCTAGACATCTTATCCCTTATTCGCAGTCTTCATGCTGCACCCGGCGTTTATTTAGAACGTTGGGTTCAGCGCTGGAGGCTTGTGACGTTACGGCCGTGCCCCGCTTGTGATGTCACAGCCACACCACCTCAATGCAAGTCTATGGGAGGGGGGGATGATGACCATCACGCCCCCTCCCATAGACTCGCATTGAGCGGGCATGGCCGTGATCTCACAATCAGAGCATGACCATGATGTCACAAGCCTCCTCCCCGCATCGCCAGACATACAGCACGTTCGCTCCATGCACCGGATGTCTGGAGTGCCACAGCAGAGATCAGACATCATATCCCCTATCCTTTGGATAGGGGATAAGATGTCTAGGTTGGAGTACCCCTTTAAGGATGCTTGCATTCTGCAGTTGGCAAGAACACATTTTCTTGCAGAATTGTTAGGGCGCAGCCGCACTGCAGAATTTCCTCCTGGAGATATTGTGGAAATCCGTTGGTGGAATGAACCTTTTCATGCTTTGGACGGAATTCCACCGGACTGCATTGCTGCCAATGAGACGGTGCAGGTCTGCGCATTCTAACCACCAATTAATTTGGCAGCATCTGCTGCAAGCAGATAATGAGCCGATGGAATTCCACAGGCTGAATATCCAGAGAGTGAACGAGCCCTTATTGTTGAGGAAGCAAACCTGATGATCATGCTTTAAATTACATGTCTTACAATGCTATGTAAACCTAAAAACTGCAGGTGATTTCAGTCAAGACATTTGGTAACCAACCTATACACTATGGGGGAGATTTATCAAAACCAGTGGACAGGCAGAGTGGCCCATAGCAACCAATCAGATCGCTTCTTTCATTCTTAACAAGGCCTGTGGAAAATGAAAGAAGCAATCTGATTGGTTGCTATGGGCAACTTTGCCTGTCCACTGGTTTTGATAAATCTCCCCGTATGAGCCTTTGAACAGGACCAACAAGCAAGTCCTATTACATTGTGTAACCAACACTGTTGTCTTGCTCACTACACCATTTGTATATAGCCCCTTTCATTAATAATTCAGAACAAACAAGAGTACAGTCACATGCAGTGCTAATGGCCGCAACTAGTACTTGTGATCTTGATCTTAATCTGAACTTTAAAACACTGCTACGTTCATATACAGCCCGCAATTGCCAGGGAATCTCTGACCAATAGTGCTTGTGATTCACATAATTGTTAATGTATTCACTGCTGCCATGTGCGTTTCAATAAAGGCTTGTTCACATACTTCGCCTGCACACCAGATACACATGAATGAGCCAGTCACAGAAGGGACAAAAAAATAAAAAAGCCCTTATTTCATAGTATATTTGTATATAATTTGTTTTGGAAATTCTGTTGCAATTATTTATTGAAAATACCCCCCACCCACCTAACAGTTAGGGCTCATTTACACTACAGAACCTTTGCACAGAGATATTCTGGGAGGAGAGTCCATCTGTAGCGGGTGCAGGGAGGCAATGCATTTCAGAGTGGATTCCGCCAAAAGAATGAACATGTTCGTTCTTTCAGCGAATTCTGGGATCTGGAATTTCTACTGCAGAACCATTGTGTGAGAGGCTGCTGCATTGTAATTTATGAGCAGAACGCTGCTTGGAAAATGCATAGAGTGAATGGTCCCTTACTGTATCTCATTTCATGTAGTAAACAAAACCAAGAAATGAGAAAAACAACATTTTCCCCTCTGTGAAGCCTGATCAAACAATTTAGGCATTAATGATTCTATTGTATCGCTAGATATATACATAAAAAGCTCAGCTTGGGATAACAGGCCTTACTCTGTGAAAAAACATTTATGGATAACATTTAAATCCATATAGTAAACAAATTTGTTAATTGGAAAAAGTCTTTCACCAGAAGAAAATACTATGTGCTTTGTTAGCTGTCCTGCAGAACGTTGTAACATTTTGGAAGAACTCAATAATTAAATATAGGTTTATGCAACGAGTCCACTTGTATCTCTTAACTTACAATTGATTTTGGGCTGCTTTCTCAAGGTAATAAACATTGACCAAATGGCGCTTCAGATGCTTTGTATATTCTTCTGCTTTCTTGAACACACGATCACAAAAAATGCACACAAAGCTTTCATTAGAGACACTGGTGGACACAGAAGGCACTTCAAGAAGAGGCTGGGATTCTAGGGTCTCTTGAGGGGACTGTAAGCCATTTAAGCCAGAGTCATCACTCCTTTCTGAAACATTGTCACTAATATCGCTGCCTTCATGGCTATGGATTCCTTCGTCCTCCTCAATGTCCACAGGTTCATGACTGGTAGCCTCACATGGAGTATGCACACTTTCTTTTGGGTCACAATCATTTATATTTTGTGTGATTGTTGTAGAGAGACATTGTTCTGTGTCACTTGGGTTTGTTTCCCTTAATCCTCCACTCTCTTCCTGACTACTATTGTTCGATGTAGACTCATTTACAGATTCCTCACTTGGAGAGTCACTGCAGTGCAAGCCACTCACCTCATGGCTACAGGCTACTTCAGGAATGGACTCAGGTGCTTCTGCTGGAGGTGTAATGGTTAAGAGCTGTGTATCAAGTGTGATTGGAGACTCCAAAACTGGTTCAACAGGAAGTGGGCTTGTTACTGAGTTACGGTCAGGATCACTATCTTTATTTATGTCGGAGTCCTTCTCCAAGAGCAACTGATCAGACTCTGGGGTAATTTCGCTGGTAGATGAACAGAGATCATTATTGGGGTCAGGTATAGGTACATCACTAACTGTACTTTCTTCTACTTTATTTTCTGCACCCAGGTCACTGCCATCTATTGGGGCAAGTGATGTCCCTTCCTCCTGCATAGGCTCTGTTGATGATTCAGGATTTTGTTCTGCCAGTGGTTCATCTGTGATCTTGTCGTCTGTGATCTTGTCGCCTGCGATCGTGTCGCCTGCGATCGTGTCGCCTGCGACCGTGTCGTCTGAAATTGTGTCGTCTGAAATTGTGTCGTCTGAAATTGTGTCGCCTGCGACCGTGTCGCCTGCGACCGTGTCGCCTGCGACCGTGTCGTCTGAAATTGTGTCGTCTGAAATTGTGTCGTCTGCGACCTTGTCTGCGACCGTGTCGTCTGCGACCGTGTCGTCTGCGACCCTGTCGTCTATAGGGCTCTTGGACTTTTTAGTCTCAGCATCCTTATTCGTTGTTGACTTTTTAGATTTATTTTTTGAAATAGCAGTTTTATGTGATATCATTTTCTTGGTTTTATTTTTTAAAGGTTTCTTGTGATTAGCTTTTTTCATGGCAGCTTTTCGTTTCTCAGTTTTACCAGCTTTGCTTACTTTTCTACGGACATCCTGGGTATGCTTACGTTTCTGTGCCAACCTCCTTTTCTTTACATTTGTAATTTGTGTGTCATTCTTTTTAAGTGGCTTTTCAGATAGCACACTTGACTTTCTCTTTGCACATTTACCTTTATCAGGGTTTGCATCTTCTTCTGTCTTAGAGGAAGGAGGCTTGTGGCTCCGTGTGGTGATCTGACCAACAGGAGGAGTGGCAGCTTGCTTAACCTTTGCACATTTTTCCTTGTCCACTTTGGGTTTTAATTCAGATTTCTTTTCCGGAGGCTCATTTTTAGGAGCAGAGCTTTCTTTTGCTTCTCTTTTATTTGAATTGACATCTGAACCTCCTGCATCTCCTTTTTTTGTCCTCAGTTTGACTTTGGAAACATCCATTGTGATGTCAGCACAGCCAGAGTGTCTGGATTTGATGTGATACTGCAAGTTACATTTCTTTGATGCAGCATAATCACAGACCGGGCACAGGAATTGTCTTGGATTAACATGCAACTCAACGTGTTTCTTAAAGTTGCTGCGGTCAGCAGTTTTATAGTTACAGTGAGGACATGTTAAAGGTTTTGGTCCATTGTGGACTTGCCTGGCATGTCGTGTCACTTCATGTTGGTTAGATGCAACATAACTGCACTGCTCACATTTAAAAGGCTTTTCACCTAGAAAAAGAAAAATTATTTAGGATGGTAAACACAAGATAAAAAAATAAAAAAAAACTGGCACAAACAACATTAAAGTGTTATAGTTAAAGGACAACTGTAGTGGAACACATATATTCCCGTGTCCGGGCCTCAAAAATAAACAAAATAAACTTATACATACCTTCCTACGAGCCCCCATTGGTCCGGCACAGGCCTCCTGGTCCGGCAGTGCTGACGTCATTCCACTTCCTGGGGACAGGGAATGCCGCAGAGCCGTTGGCGTATCACCGGCCGCAGTGATGTCCCGCCCCGGCTGGTGATAGGCTGAGCCCACTGTCATGTAAGGAGCTTTGGCCGGCTTCTTACATGACAGTGGGCTCAGTCTATCACTGGCCGGTGATACGCTGACGGCTCTGCGGCGTCCCCATCCCAAGGAAGTGGAATGAGGTCAGCACTGCCGGACCATAAGGCCTGTGCCGGACCAACGGGGGCTCGTAGGAAGGTATGTATAAGTTTATTTTGTTTATTTTTGAGGCACGGGCATATATAAATGTGTACCACTACAGTTGTCCTTTAAGAAAAAAAAAATCAAGTTTTGATTTGCCAGGGCCTGAGACCCGCCCCAACAATCCCTAGCTACAGCTGTGTAAAGCACACTTCATTTCTCAGCTCAGCACTCACTATGCAGATGACGGACTCCACAGATTATAATGAAGCCTGTCACCTGCATTGAGCTTCAAGCCTGGAAGTGAAGCGAGCTGCCGTGCTTTTCATCTGACTAAATCTAAGAATCAGTGGGGAAGGAGGGGTCCTACTATTAAGGCCTCAACCAATCAAAACCTTTTTAAAAGGTTTTTCATGACAGTAACACTTAAAAGATTACACTTTATAGCTTTAAGGCTAGGGCTAAATGTGTGACAATCAGAAGACACTGCTGACCAATTTAATCTAGTCTCATTTTATCAAAAGCTCTGTAGCAGGTTTTTCTACAAATCAGCACAGATTTCTAGTTGGGAGGAACACTCTTGCACTGACCCCCAACAGGTCTATCTGGGACACATCACAACAGCACCAAGTAGTCTATCTGCCCTGGAAACATTGGAAACTAAACATTCACAGACAGATACAACTACTTATGTTGCATAAAGCAAAGTGTGCTATACATGTTTAGCCATAGTCTTATGTTAAACAAGGGAAAGAAAAAAAAACCTAAAATGAAGGTAACAAAATGCATCATGAAAAAACATGCAAACATCACATAAGAATAAAGAAATCCATACCCAACTGCTCCAATGAAGGCAATCGTAAGAAAAAAATATAGATTTACTGTTAAAAGACAGTCTGATGCACAACACTTATAGCAATTATAGAGAAAGCAGGAAAAAGAATATCTTTTAGTAGTATTGAGATACAATATAAATGCAGGAGTTACATGTAAAACAGCAATGTAGCCACATTGCAAAGAGTCTAAAAGGAACAAACTAACAGGTACTTTTTGACAGAATGGGGAGATTTATCAAAACCTGTCCAAAAGGAAAAGAGGAAAGTTGCCCATAGCAACCAATCAGATCGCTTCTTTCATTTTTGAAACATTAAAGAAGCAAATCAGCAACTTTTCGTTTTTTCTTTTAAATTAACCCCTTAAGGACCACGGGCATACGGGTACACCCTGACATCCTGGCACTTAAGGACCAAGAGTGTACTTTTACGCCTGTGGTAATTTCGGTCCCCGCCAAGACCGGGACCAGACCGGGATTTCCTGAGACACCCCTCCCCCCCATTTCAGCGATCACCACAAAACGCCGATCAATTCAGATTGGCGATTTGTGGCAATTTCGGGTCAATTGAGTCCCTGGTGACCCAGAAAAAAAGGGTGATAGGCGCCGTCCATCACGGCATCTATCACCCTATGGCAGCAGGAGTGAGGTGGCACTGGTGCCACCTCACGATCGTCCCGATTCGTTGGCCGTTACCGGGAACCAGGACTCCTGTTGTGGGGGTGTCTACTCCGGAGGGCGAAAGCGGGTGCCGGGAGTATGTACCTGGAGTGGGGGCCCCCGATCCCCGGCGTCGGGATCGGGGCCCCCAGAGCAGAATCAGCGGCGGTGGCAGGCAGGCAGGATCTGGCAGAGTAGCAGCAAGAGGTAAGGCTGGCCTCCTGCAGTTGCTCAGCAACAACTCCCAGTATGCACAAAAGTCCATGCTGGGAGTTGTTGTTATGCAACAGCAGAAGGCACTACTACAACTCCCAGCATGCCCTTTGGTAGTTTGTGCATTCTGGGGGTTGTCATTATGCAACAGCAAGTGTCACATTTTTTCTATAAAAAGGGTGCCTCCAGCAATTGCATAACTACTACCCCCAGCATGCACAAACTACCAAAGGGCATGCTGGGAGTTGCAGTAGTGTACCTCCAGCTGTTGCATAACTAAAAGTCCCAGCATGCCCTTTCGCTGTCCGTGCATGCTGGGGGTTCTAGTTTTGCAACAGCTGGAGGCAAACCACTGGTTGCGAGACACCTTAGTTAAGGAACTATATGGCTTTCATCAAATCTAGTTTAACCAGAAGTACAAAAAAAAAAAAAACTTGAGTCCAGTGAGGTTACTCAATTCCAGTTCAACTTTCTAGCCATCTCAGTTTGGTTCAAGTGCTAAAAATCTTCTCTAGAAGGAAGAACTGTCTCCCTAGTGTCACCAATAGGTGGTTTCTCTGTACTGTAAAACCCATCTTGACAGCTAAACCAAATGTGGTGTAAAGAGATTTTACAACCATTATACAGTGATCCCTCAAATTACAATGGCCTCAACATACAATAGTTTCAACATACAATTGTCTTTTCTGGACCATTGTAACGTGAAACCAGACTCAACATAGAATGCTACGAACAGTCCAGATCTGTGAAACATGTCAATACCCGGAAGAAGAAACCAATTAGAATGGACATTTTACTGGTAAAACCCATGTATTACTGAAGTGAATGCACTGACTGTCTGGTAGCGCCCCCTGCAGTACAGGGAGGCATTACATGTTCTGTACTACTCTTTACCTGTACCAGGGATAGCTGCTCCTTTGGACACCAGGTGAGGGCGGCTTCTTGTTACTTTTTTTTTTATTAGGACATTGTGTATTTTGTACAGAACCCTGAAGAAGCTCCTGTTCTCTACATAGGCCAGCATTTCCCAACCAGGGTGCCTCCAGCTGTTGCAAAACTACAACTCCCAGCATGCCCGGACATGCTGGGAGTTGTAGTTTTGCAACAGCTGGAGGCACCCTGGTTGGGAAACACTGACAGACAGTGATTTACAGCTCCCAGCAGCTCTTTCTTACTTTTATATGTACGATCTTGCTTTATCTGTATTTATTATGTACTTATTTTTCTTTAATCCTCACATTTTCCTATTTTTGGATGACATTTTGGGGGCTTCAGAACCAATTACTAGGTTTGCATAGTTATGGTCTCAACATACAATGGTCGTCCTGGAACCAATTAATATTGTAACTTGAGGGACCACTGTACACGCTTTCCTTACAGCACACCTCTACTATTTACACTCCGCTCACCAAAAACTACATGAAGTAGCAACTACTGAATGATGCATGTAAAATCCCATTTCTGCACCAAACTCTGCTGAGAGATCAGAACAACAGGATTAAACAGCCATTTTACCTACTGTTCAGCAGGCAGAATCTAGAAGGAAGAACTGTCCACTTTGGCTTAGTATAATCCTGCTTCAGAGATAACTTCCAATAAAAGAAAGTACAAAAGAGAAGTCAAAAGATACATCAGGTTTCTCCCATCAGAAGACAAAGACGGCACTTGGAGAATTTTTTAAGATATCCAGCTTTATTCAAAATCCATTAAAAGGTCGTCATGGACTACATAAATGCAATAAAACACCAACACGTTCGTTTAAAAAAAAATATATATATATGGATTTGTCTTCTGATGGGAGAAACCTTATCCGTGGATTAACTGCCTGAGTGCGGCTGTGTGTTGTTCTGTGCACCTGGAAGGAGGTAACATATATAGGACACAACTTGTACCTGTGTACTGTTATGCACTTTTTACAAATTCGAAAACAGATATCAGTACAATAGCTGGTCAATATGTTACTTTTAATCTCAAGGATACACAAACAATATATTAACCTCTTAAGGACCAATGACGTTGTGGAACGTCATGGCACCCTGGGCTTTAAGGACCAATGACGTTCCACAACGTCATGGCATTTTCCGGTCTCTGCCGCGCCCCGGGCAGAGATCGGAACTGGATGCCTGCTGAAATCCTTCAGCAGGCATCCAGGGCATACGCCGAGGGGGGCCATGTAGGCCCCCCATGTCGGCGATCGCCGCAAATCGCAAGGGAAATCGCCCTTGCGATTTGCGGCGATACCGGGCTGATCGGGTCTCTGGGACCCGACCGCCCGGTAGTTTTGCATGATCCCGGCTGTCACAGACAGCCAGGACCATGCTGGAGTATCGGAGCGAGGTGGCAAGCCTGCCACCTCCTCCTATACCCTGCGATCTGTCGGTTAGTTAACCGACCAATCGCAGGGGGGGGGGGGGGCGGTTACTTCCTCCCGCCCTGCCCGGCCCCTGAAAGTCCGGAGAGGACGGGAGGAAGACCGGAGGACGCGGCGGGGGACGGGGGAGTGCTGGGGACCGGCCCTGGTACTTACCTCGTCCCTGAAGACTCGGATCCAGACGATGAAGACGGCGGCGGAGGAGACAGGTGAGTTGATCTTCAGCCGCGGTCGGGCCCTTTACAGCAATGCACGTCGCCGTAAAGCGACATGCATTGCTGTAAAGGGACCCTGTAAACTACAACTCCCAGCATGCCCAGACAGCCCTTGGCGTCTGGGCATGCTGGGAGTTGCAGTTTTGCAACATCTGGAGGTCCACAGTTTGGAGACCACTGTACCCTTCCAGATGTTGCAAAACTACACATCCTCAGCATGCCCTTACTGTCCAGGCATGCTGGGATTTGTAGTTCTGTAACATCTGGCCCTTCAGATGTTGCAGAACTACAACTCCCAGCATGCCTGGACAGTTTTGGCATACTGGGAGTTGTAGTTTTGCAACATCTGGAAGGGCACAGATTGGGAACCACTGTATTAGTGGTCTGCAAACTGTAGTCCTCCAGATGTTGCAAAACTACAACTCCAAGCATGCTGGGAGTTGTAGTTCGGCAACATCTAGCTCTAAAGATGTTGCCGAACTACTACTCCCAGCATGCCTGAGAATGCTGGGAGTTGTGGTTTTGCAACAACAGGAGGCACACTGGTTGGGAAACATTGTCTGTTTCCTAACTCAGTGTTTCCCAACCCGTGTGCCTCCAGCTGTTGCAAAACTATAACTACCAGCATGCACTGATGGACTGTGCATGCTGGGAGTTGTAGTTTTGCAACAGCTGGAGGTCCCCCCCCACTGTGAATGTACAGGATACATTCACACGGGCAGGGGGCTTACAGTGAGTATCAGGCTGCAAGTTTGCGATGCAGCAAATTTTGCGCGGCAGCTCAAACTCGCTGTAACCCCCCCTGCCCATGTGACTGTACCCTAAAAACACTACACTACACTAACACAAAATAAAATAAAAAGTAAAAAACACTACATATACACATTCCCCTACACAGCCCCCCTCCCCCAATAAAAATGAAAAACGTCTGGTACGCCACTGTTTCCAAAATGGAGCCTCCAGCTGTTGCAAAACAACAACTCCCAGTATTGCCGGACAGCCGTTGACTGTCCAGGCATGCTGGAAGTTTTGCAACAGCTGGAGGCACCCTGTTTGGGAATCACTGGCGTAGAATACCCCTATGTCCACCCCTATGCAAGTCCCTAATTTAGGCCTCAAATGCGCATGGCGCTCTCACTTTGGAGCCCTGTCGTATTTCAAGGCAACAGTTTAGGGTCACATATGGGGTATCGCCGTACTCGGGAGAAATTTCTTAACAAATTTTGGGGGGCTTTTTCTCCTTTCACCCCTCATGAAAAGGTGAAGTTGGGGTCTACACCAGCATGTTAGTGTAAAAAAAAAAATTTTTTTACACTAACATGCTGGTGTTGCCCCATACTTTTCATTTTGACAAGAGGTAAAAGGGAAAAACGCCCCCCAAAATTTGTAATGCAATTTCTCCCGACTACGGAGATACCCCATATGTGGGCGCAAAGTGCTCTGGGGGCGCACAACAAGGCCCAGAAGGGAGAGTGCACCATGTACATTTGAGGTGATTTGCACAGGGGTGGCTGATTGTTACAGCGGTTTTGACAAACGCAAAAAAAACAAAACCTCACATGTGACCCCATTTCGGAAACTACACCCCTCACGGAATGTAATGAGGGGTGCAGTGAGAATTTACCCCCCACTGGTGTCTGACAGATCTTTGGAACAGTGGGCTGCGCAAATTAAAAATTTTGTACAGCCCACTGTTCCAAAGATCTGACAGACACCAGTGGGGGGTAAATGCTCACTGTACCCCTTGTTACGTTCCTCAAGGGGTTTAGTTTCCAAAATGGCATGCCATGTGGGGGTTATTTTGCTGTCCTGGCACCATAGGGGCTTCCTAAATGGGACATGCCCCCCGAGCAAAATTTGCTCTCAAAAAGCCAAATATGACTCCCTCTCTTATGAGCATTGTAGTTTGCCCGTAGTGCGCTTCAGGTCAATTTATGGGGTACCTTCATACTCATAAGAGATGGGGTTACAAATTTTGGGGGGTATTTTCTGCTATTAACCCTTGCAAAAATGTGAAATTTGGGGGGGGGGAAAACACATTTTAGTGAAATTTTTTTTTTTTTTTACGTATGCAAAAGTCGTGAAACCCCTGTGGGGTATTAAGGCTCACTTTATTTCTTGTTACGTTCCTCAAGGGGTCTAGTTTCCAAAATGGTATGCCATGTGGGTATTTTTTGCTGTCCTGGCACCATAGGGGCTTCCTAAATGCGACATGCCCCCGAGCAAAATTTGCTCTCAAAAAGCCAAATATGACTCCTTCTCTTCTGAGCATTGTAGTTCGCCCGTAGTACACTTCAGGTCAACTTATGGGGTACCTCCATACTCAGAAGAGATGGGGTTACAAATTTTGGGGGGTATTTTCTGCTATTAACCCTTGCATACATGTGAAATTTGGGTGGAAACACACATTTTAGTGACATTTTTAAAACATTTTTTTACATATGCAAAAGTCGTGAAACACCTGTGGGGTATTAAGGCTCACTTTATTCCTTGTTACGTTCCTCAAGGGGTCTAGTTTCCAAAATGGTATGCCATGTGGGTATTTTTTCCTGTTCTGGCACCATAGGGGCTTCCTAAATGCAACATGCCCCCCAAAAACCATTTCAGAAAAACGTACTCTCCAAAATCCCCTCGTCGCTCCTTCGCTTCTGAGCCCTCTACTGTGCCCGCCGAACACTTTACATAGACATATGAGGTATGTGCTTACTCGAGAGAAATTGGGCTACAAATATAAGTATACATTTTCTCCTTTTACCCCTTGTAAAAATTCAAAAATTGGGTCTACAAGAACATGCAAGTGTAAAAAATGAAGATTGTGAATTTTCTCCTTCACTTTGCTGCTATTCCTGTGAAACACCTAAAGGGTTAAAATGCTGACTGAATGTCATTTTGAATACTTTGGGGGGTGCAGTTTTTATAATGGGGTCATTTATGGGGTATTTCTAATATGAAGACCCTTCAAATCCACTTCAAACCTGAACTGGTCCCTGAAAAATTGTGATTTTGGAAATTTTGTGAAAAATTGGAAAATTGCTGCTGAACTTTGAAGCCCTCTGGTGTCTTCCAAAAGTAAAAAATCGTAAATTTTATGATGCAAACATAAAGTGGACATATTGTATATGTGAATAAAAAAAATAATTATTTGGAATATCCATTTTCCTTACAAGCAGAGAGCTTCAAAGTTAGAAAAATGCAAAATTTTCAATTTTTTCATCAAATTTTGGAATTTTTCACTAAGAAACGATGCAAGTATCGACAAAATTTTACCAATAACATAAAGTAGAATATGTCACGAAAAAACAATCTTGGAATCAGAATGATAGGTAAAAGCGTCTTAGAGTTATTAATGCTTAAAGTGACAGTGGTCAGATGTTCAAAAAACGCTCTGGTCCTAAGGTGTAAAATGGCCTGGTCCTTAAGGGGTTAAGGCCTTATCGGTTACCAACCTGAGTGAGTCCGCATGTGTCTGGTCAAATGAGTTTTCTGTGAGCTTGAATACGGACACATAACACACTGATAGGGTCGTTCACCTATAATAAAATAGAACTCAATTCAGTTGAAGACATTTAAAATATACAGAAAATAAAAAAACTTTAATGATGCAATGCACAAAAGACATACAAACAAATAGATGCTGTGTGCATTCAGCTTCTAATTGTTAAAAGGAAAATGAGAAAAGAAACGGCTCTGTGCTTGTTATGGGCAGTAAGGGCGCTTTCTTGTAAAGGCAATTTTCCCTTTTCTATAAATAAACTTCAATTCTAACATTCAAAGGATGAAATCTGTCTTGGTTGTGTAATGACCACACAGTTTGGGGATTCATTTCAATAGACCTAACAGTCTAGTAGTGACAGTTTTCAGTCCAATTCAGAGTGAATACACTGAAATAAATGGACTTGGCACAGGTATGCCGATGTGAGTGCCGTATGTATGCTACTTTATGAGGTGTACACACAGCCTTATTATAAATGCCACAAAGCAAGTATGAAGGGTGCATTTACAATCGGCAGTAACATCATCCGCTTGCGGATTTTTCGATGTGGAAATTACGCTTGTGGATTTCCACAACAGAAAAACTACAAGCAGAATTTCAGTTGCAGGTAACTCGCAGCAGATTATTTAAGCGCGACGTATCATTAGGCTCGGTTTACATAATCCAACAATGAGCCATACACCCGTGTGACCCACTAAACAATAAATAAACCTTAAAAGTGTGCCTGTCATTAGTAAAAAGGTTTTATATAATGTAAAAAATACAATTTTGTTTAGTTGTAATATACAATTTTAAAATGTTTAAATATTAAATGTGTATATTTTTTTCCCTGTATCTACTGCCTGTGTGTCTCTGTGAGGAGACCAAATACAGGAAGTGTAGGTGGACAAGCGGGGCCCTGTCCCCCACGTGGACAAGCGGGGCCCTGTCCCCCCTCGAGTACAAGCGGGGCCCTGTCCCCCCCCCCCCCCCCCCCCCGAGGACAAGCAGGGCCCTGTACCCCGAGGACAAGCAGGGCCCTGTACCCCGAGGACAAGCAGGGCCCTGTACCCCGAGGACAAGCAGGGCCCTGTACCCCGAGGACAAGCAGGGCCCTGTACCCCGAGGACAAGCAGGGCCCTGTACCCCGAGGACAAGCAGGGCCCTGTACCCCGAGGACAAGCAGGGCTCTGTACCCCGAGGACAAGCAGGGCTCTGTACCCCGAGGACAAGCAGGGCTCTGTACCCCGAGGACAAGCAGGGCTCTGTACCCTGAGGACAAGCAGGGCTCTGTACTCTGACACGCTCCTGGCTCACACAGCAGGATGATTGACAAGCCAGGAGCCTGCACAGAGCCCTGCTTGTCCTGCCCACATTTCCTTTGTTATTATCTACATTATAAAGTTTTTGCTAACGACAGGTACTTTAAATAGGCATTACCATTTGCAAACTTTGCATAGATCAATAGTATAGCCATTATAAAAAAAAGTTTTATCACAAGCCAAAAAGGCATTTTTGGCTAATATACAAAACTTTTTCCAGCCCATACAGCAGACTCTAAGGGAAGCTTTATTGACAGACATGTGGTCTCCAAAAGAGGTGAAACAGAGACTGAAAATGCAATATATAAAGAAAAAAAATTATGGGAGTGTTTTTTTTTTGTCGAATGCCCCCTTATATAATGTTATGACAGGATTTACAGGATATAAGGCCCAATTCATCAAAATCGTTTAAAAGACAGTAGGGATGTAAGAAAAAAATTGATTCTCGCGATAATCGCGATTTTTTCATTTGCCGATACAGAATCGATTCAAAATATTTTTGAATCGATTCTTTTAGGGATGTGGAATTTTTATCTCCTGACGCCCGGAACAGCATGTCATGTCCCGGGCATCAGGAGATAAAAGTTCCACATTTGTGGAGCCGGGCAGGCCGGATCTGACACGGTGGCGCTCTGGGTGTATGGAGCGGGCTCCGACTCGTGCCCGCTCCGTACTACGCGACCCCCGGCTGATTTCAGTAGCCGGGGGCCGCCGCTAATAGCCAGTATGCGGCAATCGCCGCGGCTGGCTATTAAAGGAGTATCCGGTGCGCACTTTTCTCATGTTATCCCGTCCGGGCTGCAAAATAAAATAAAACGCACTTTATCTTACCTGCCAACGAGCCCCCGGAGCTCCGGTACAGGTGTTGGGTCCCCGGGCTGTATTCTTCTTACTTCCTGTTAGTCCGGCACGTCACATGGAGCTTCAGCCTATCACTGGCCACAGCGATGTCCCGCCTCCGCTGGTGATAGGCTGAAGCTCCATGTGACGTGCCGGACTAACAGGAAGTAAGAAGAATACAGCCCGGGGACCCAACACCTGTACCGGAGCTCCGGGGGCTCGTTGGCAGGTAAGATAAAGTGCGTTTTATTTTATTTTGCAGCCCGGACGGGATAACATGAGAAAAGTGAGCACCGGAGTACTAGATCGCCGCTGTCAAAGCTGACAGCGGCGTCTATTGGGATCTATGAATGCTCCCAGGTGGGCGATGTATCGGGATATATCGCGATGTATCGTCACCTAGACGGTATCGCGATATATCAGGATATATCGAATCGCCACACTGGTATCGCGATTCGAATCGCCAAATTCTTGGCGATTCACACCCCTAAAAGACAGAATCTCAAAAACATGTGCTGACTTATCTGTGCTCGAATCGGCACAGGCCGAATTTAATGATTCAAACAGTCAAGTTCGGGTAATTTTCCCAAGGTATCCGAGTCTTGACTCAGACAGAAAAGCTGGGAAATGACTAAAGGGG
This sequence comes from Hyla sarda, assembly GCF_029499605.1. Classification (NCBI taxonomy): domain Eukaryota; kingdom Metazoa; phylum Chordata; class Amphibia; order Anura; family Hylidae; genus Hyla; species Hyla sarda. Next base: position 242,395,463 of record NC_079189.1, on the reverse strand, counting down.
AGATTTCTCAAAACCTGTCCAGTGGAAAAGTTGCTGAATTGCCCATAGCAACCAATCAGATTTTTTGTTATTTCTGAAAAGGCCTGTGAAAAATGAAAGCAGCGATCTGATTGGTTGCTATGGGCAACGCAGCATCTTTTCCTCTTGATGAGTTTTGATAAATCTCGCCTTAAGTGACCTTGTTCAGAGCATTCACGATTGGAGTTCTGGTACCCCACTTAGGTGCAAGATTATTAAAGTGGCGACCCTGTGTGCACACAAAGACTGTGGAGAGGCGAGTATCTTCTTCCCCTTGCTGGCCTTTTTAATTCCCCTCCTAGCCCCTCTCCCAGCCATGAAATTATTTGTGCTGCTGTATGTTGCCTCTGTATTAACAAATGCTCAGAGATCTGCTCTTCTAGAAGACCATACTTTCGTGATACAGAATCCTTATAAATCTGGCAAGAAAGAGATTCTGCATCCTTGTGTATAAAAATCAGAAACCCGTATGATTCATACTAGACCAATATGATCATAGACATTTATTGGTGCCATCTTACAGTTTCATAAAAACCCTGGGCTTGTATGGAGATGTAATACCATTGTGTATTAATGCAGCGGCCTGTAATTGGCCGAGCAGGCATTTCAGCAGGACCTGGGAACCATTAGAAAAGCGGGGGCAGGGAATTGGGCTGGTGAGTAATATTTTCTAATTTTTAAAGACACCCAGACCCTTTTAAACATTATATTGCCATAAAACCCCTATCAATGTGTATTCACATGGGGTGGTATAGATCCATTACCACACAGTAAGCAAGATTGCATGTCTTTTGCACATTTTAAAATGGTTTTACAACTAATGCAGGCAAAACTGCAACTGCAGTAAAACAAAGGCAGTTCTATACATAGTATGCTGTTTTGCCGTATTGTGGTGCTATACCATTAGAGTTTATTCACACATCCCATTGAAAAGCATACATTGTGAAATATTACCTGTGTGTGTTCTTATATGTTGAATATAGTTATTTTTGCGATCAGAAAAATAAGAGCACTGTGAGCATGTATAAACAATCCTTGGGAAATGATTTCGAAGATGTTTCTTCCAGTGGTACTCGCTTACTGTGGTATAGGTACATATGGTGCACTTGTAAACCCTCTCATTGTCAGAAGCTTTGTTGTGGTGCTTTAAGTGGGCCAAATAGTGATCAAATCGGTTGGTGTTATAGCCACATCTATCGCATCTGATAGGTCCTTTTGAGAAGTCCACTTCCTCTGGCGAAGAAGAGCCTGAATCTTGCGCATTTTTGTTGGAATCATGATCAATGAACCTCTTGGCGCTATGGTCCTTTATATGATGAACAAACTCTTCCTCAGATTCGGCTTTATACTGGCATGGCCTGCACCTAAAAGGCTTGCTTTTTACACATTTTGTTTTCTCTTCAGTTCGGGAAGGAGGGGTCTCACTTTTTTTTTCTGGTTCCACTTCCAACCTAGTTTCTGTGGTGGTGGCTGGTTGGTCACACACTTTCTCTTTTTGGGCTTCAGAGGGTTCCACATCCATAGTATCAAACAAGTCAGACTCACTTGGCATGTTTGATTCTTCTAGCTCCATTCTTTCCCCATCACTGTCTGAAAAACTATTTTCATATACAGTTTTTAATTCAGCCATTTGCCTGTCCTCATCTAAGGAATAATCGCAGCAGCCATTAGGAACTTCTCCAGTCAGAGCAACATTTGCCAACATGATGAGCCGTGGAGCTGCCATTTCTGCTTTAGAAAGATCATGCAAACCATACATGTCGCCCATGCCAAAACTGCCACTGTTGAATAAGTTGCTGCCACTAGGCTGGCTAACCATTTGTGTAGCCATGGTGAACACTATAAAGGGGAGAGAAAAAAAAGTCGTTTATTCTGTAGGTCCATACGATTAAAATGATACCCTACTTATATAGATTTGATTTGGTCATACTTCTGGAAAAAATCATAACTACATGCAGGAAAATGTATACGTTTAAAATTGTCATCTTCTGACCCCTTTAACTTTTTTATTTTTCTGCATACAGGGCGGTATGAGGGCTCATTTTTTTGCGCCTTGATCTGAAGTTTTTAGTGGCATAATTTTTGTATCGATTGGACTTTTCGATCGCTTTTTATAATTTTTTTCATGATATAAAAAGTGACCAAAAATACTGTATATGCCGGCGTATAAGATGACTGGGCGTATAAGACGACCCCCAACTTTTACAGTTAAAATAGAGTTTGGGATATACTTGCCGTATAAGACTACCCCTCCTACCGCAATGTACAGTACCTTATAGTTCCCCCACATTAGGTCGGCAGCATGTTCCCCCACATTAGGTCGGCAGCTCCCCCCCACCCCACATTAGGTCGGCAGCTCTCCCCCCCCCACAATAGTAGGCAGCTCTCCCCCCCCCCCCCCCACGATAGTAGGCAGCTCCCCCCACAGACATACAACTTCCAGCCATATAGAGTGTATGGCTAGAGGCTGTATGTCTGTGTACTGCCCCCCACAGTGTTCCGGTCACCGCTCCTCCGGCCCGGGGTCACAATCTACTGCTATGGCCTATGGACCATAGCAGCAGTCCCAGGACCAGTGGAGCGGTGATCGGAACACTGTAGATGACGCGCCGCCGGTCACTCACCAGGCCCCGGCCACGCTCGTCCTTCTCCGGTCCTCCTGCGCCTCTATGGTTATACGCACGGGACGTCACTGACGTCCCGTGCGTACAACCATAGAGCAGTGGAGAAGCGCAGAAGGACCGGAGGAAGACCGCAGGAGGACGCGCGGCGGGCGGGGAATGGTAAGTGACCTGCGGACATCCTTATGTCCCGAAAAGATTTTCGGGACACGGGGATGTCCGGCATAGGAATACTTATGATTATCGTGTCGGCTCCTGTGTGCGGCTGCAGGCGGGGGCCGGCCAGAGCATGTAAAAACTAATTACTTTGCCGGTCCGGGCATGCTGGGAGTTGTAGTTTCACAACAGCTGGAGGCACCCTGGTTTATAAGTATACAGTATACAGTTTAAGTATACAGTTATTAGTTTGTACATGCTCTGGCCGGCCCCCGCATGCAGCCGCACACAGGAGCCGGCACGATAATCATAAGCATTCCTATGCCGGACCCCAATACCCGGCGTATAAGACGCCCCCCGACTTTTCAGAAGAAAATTCGGGGTTAAAAAGTCGTCTTATACGCCGGGATATACGGTACGCTATTTTGGACTTTGGAATTTTGACCGTGCGGTTTAATTAATGATATATTTTTAGAGTTCGGACATTTCTGCACGCGGCGATACCACACGTTTATTTTTATTTACACTTTTTTGTTTTTAAAATGGGAAAAAGGGGTGGCGATTCTTACTTTTATTAGGGAAGGGGTTAAATGATCTCTATTAACTTTTTTTTTCACATTATTATATTTTTTTTTTTTTGCAGTGTTATAGCCCCCTCTAGTGGCTATAATACTGCATACACTTACCTTCTACACAGATCACTGCCATGCATTAACATGCTTGGAGCAATCAATCGCCGATCGGACGTGCCGGAGGCAGGTAAGGCACCCTCCGCTCACTTTCTACCTGATCGGGACATCGCGATTTCACCATGATGGTCCTGATCAGCCCGACTGAGCTGTCGGGAGTGCATTTGTGTTACATTAGACGCAGTGATCAACTTTGAACCCGCGTCTAAAGGGTTAATAGCGTGCTGCACAACGATCAGTGCCGCTATTAGCCCAGGGTCCCGGCTTTCATTAGCCGCCAGGACTGACCCTCTATGACGTGGGATCACGGCGTGACCCTGCTTTATATACCGGGACCGGGCGCAGGGCGTACAGGTACACCCTGCATCCTTAAGAGGTTAAAAGGGGTATTCCAGGCAAAAAACTTTTTTTTATATACATCAACTGGCTCCGGAAAGTTTAACAGATTTGTAAATTACTTCTATTAAAAAGTCTTAATCCTTCCAATAGTTATTAGCTTGTGAAGTTTTCTGTCTAACTGCTCAATGATGATGTCACGTCCCGGGAGCTGTGCATGACGGGAGAATATCCCCATAGGAGCTGGACAGCTCCCGGGACGTGAGTCATCAGAGAGCAGTTAGACAGAAAACAGCAACTCAACTTCAGAAGCTAATAACTATTGGAAGGATTAAGATTTTGTAATAGAAGTAATTTACAAATCTGTTTAACTTCCCGGAGCCAGTTGATATATAAAAAAAAAGTTTTTGCCTGGAATACCCCTTTAAGGGTACGTTCACACATACAGGATCCTGCGCAGATTTGATGCGCAGGATTTGAAACTGCCGATTAGAAGCTGTGCTCAGTCATTTCGTTTACATTGAAATCTGCAGCAGAAACCCCTGTGCATCAAATCTGCGTACGTGTGAATGTACCCTAAAGCCTCCATAATGTTCTGTGCAGGTCAAGGTAGAAACACACTTGCAAGCTTCAGGTTGTTCCATGGGGTAAAAATACTATTCTGTCCAATGGAAAACATCCCAGCACATAACGCTCAAATCAGTTAAACCAGTGTAGGCTGAAGTCATGTTGGAGCATCATTCTTGATTGATGGGCAATTTAGCTTTTGTCTATGACCAAACTACCAGGGAAGGTGGGCCGGAGCTATGTCAGTCTTCTATTCAATTTCATGGGGTAGGGGGTTGTCTGTCACAATTAACATATCAAACAAAACAACATTACTAAGTAAAGGAACAGCAACTGCTTGGGAAGTTCAAGGGCAACCGAAGTCTATAAGAGTCCAAGTCTGCTAATAAATGCTTCCACATTACGGTACTTGTATTCCACACTTTATTCATTTACTACTCATTTTATTAAAACTGGTCCTTCAGAATACATTTACATTGAATTTGTAGTGTCTGCTTGCCATATGCATCTGGAAAGCACCCACACATACAAATGTATCCAAACATGTGCCACTTATAAAAGAGGTGCGTTTTTATATATCAACTGGCTCCAGAAAGTTAAACAGATTTGTAAATTACTTCTATTAAAAAATCTTAATCCTTTCAGTACTTTTTAGTTGCTTAAGTTGAGTTGTTCTTTTCTGTCTAAGTGCTCTCTGATGACACCCGTCTCGGGAACTGTCCAGAGTAGAAGCAAATCCCCACAGCAAACCTCTTATACTCTGTGCAGTTCCTGAGACAAGCCAGACAGAATAGAACAACTCAACTTCAGCAACTGATAATTATTGGAAGGATTAAGATTTTTTTCATAGAAGTAATTTACAAATCTGTTTAACTTTCTGGAGCCAGTTGATATATATAAAAAAGTATTTTCATGGAATACCCCTTTAAATAGCTTAGGGTGCCCTAACCACACATTTACAGTTTCTTGATATGCCCTTCCGTTCCTGAGATGTGACTTTACAGTTTGTCTGACAATTCAGGGAATCAGTCCTATTGTTGTGAACTTAATAATAATGAGACTATCACCTGATGGGTGCAGGGGTGTGGAAATAAAAAAAAATAAAAAATAAAAGGTCTTTATTAGTTTTTGCACTTTAGTTTTTTCCTCCTCGTCCTACAATAGCCATAACTCTTATTATTCCCATCTACAGACTCATATGAGGCTTGTTTTTTGCGCGACCAATTATACTTTGTAATGACACCTTTCATTTTTCCATAACTTATGCTCGGAAACAAAAACAAAAATTTTTTTGTGAAGTGAAATTAAAAAAAAATAAAATAAAAATTGGGGGGGGGGTTTCGTTTTTTTCACCTTGTGGTCAAATGTACATATTATTTTAATACTTTAGGTCAGCCTGATTACACCAATACCAAATATAGTTATTATTATTATTTATTTTTAACATATATATAATAAAAATAAAGGGAAGTCGGTCCGGCCCTGCTTGCCCAATACAGGGCTACTTACATAGTTAGTACGGTCGAAAAAAGACATATGTCCATCAAGTTCAACCAGGGAATTAAGGGGTAGGGGTGTGGCGCGATATTGGGGAAGGGATGGGATTTTATATTTCTTCATAAGCATTAATGTTATTTTGTTCCAGGAATGTATCTAATCATGTTTTAAAGCTGTTAATTGTTCCTGCTGTGACCAGTTCCTGAGGTAGACTGTTCCATAAGTTCACAGTTCTCATGGTAAAGAAGGCGTGTCGCCCCTTGAGACTAAACTTTTTCTTCTCCAGACGGAGGGAGTGCCCCCTCGTCTTTTGGGGGGGTTTAACCTGGAACAGTTTTTCTCCATCTTTTTTGTATGGGCCATTTATATACTTATATACGTTTATCATATCCCCCCTTAAACGTCTCTTCTCAAGACTAAACAATTGTAACTCCTTTAATCGCTCCTCATAGCTAAGATGTTCCATGCCCCATTAGTTTAGTCGCGCGTCACTGCACCCTTTCCAACTCCACAGTGTCCCTTTTATGGACAGGTGACCAAAACTGAACAGCATATTCCAGATGAGGCCGTACCAATGCTTTATAAAGGGGGAGTATTATGTCCCTGTCCCTTGAGTCCAAGCCTCTTTTGATACATGACAATATCCTGCCGGCTTTGGAAGCAGCAGCCTGACATTGCATGCTATTCTGTAGTCTGTGATCTACAAGTACACCCAGATCCTTCTCTACCAGTGACTCTGACAGTTTAATCCCCCCTAAGACATACGATGCATGCAGGTTATTAGTACCCAGATGCATAACTTTACATTTATCCACTAAATACTGTGCTATGGGCCCATACTATACATCAATGTGCCTCCAATTTTATAGTATTGCATGTGACGTAAAATATATGACAGTGACACTGTGTCAGGTGACAGCAGAGTCTATATGCATTCAGTACCACCAGAGCTTTTGGGTGGTGTGGTCACATGACTTTTGTCATCAATGGTGGCTGAAGACTATAGCCATCTGTGAGTAACATTTGTTACCTATGGGTAAGAGCTAAACCCGAGGTCCAGCATGAAAGGCAGCCACTTTGATGTGCTAAGAAGGTTTCTCAGTCCCTTGGATGAGTCCCTATGATCATGTCCAAGTCCCTTGGATGAGTCCCTATGATCATGTCCAAGTCCCTTGGGAGTCCCTTAGATCATGTCCTAGTCCCTTGGATGAGTCCCTGTAATCATGCCCTAGTCCCTTGGATGAGTCCCTGTGATCATGTCCAAGTCCCTTGGATGAGTCCCTGTGATCATGTCCAAGTCCCTTGGATGAGTCCCTGTGATCATGTCCAAGTCCCTTGGATGAGTCCCTGTGATCATGTCCAAGTCCCTTGGATGAGTCCCTGTGATCATGTCCTAGTCCCTGTAATCATGCCCTAGTCCCTTGGATGAGTCCCTATGATCATATCCAAGTCCCTTGGATGAGTCCCTATGATCATATCCAAGTCCCTTGGATGAGTCCCTATGATCATGTCCAAGTCCCTTGGATGAGTCCCTGTGATCATGTCCAAGTCCCTTGGATGAGTCCCTGTGATCATGTCCTAGTCCCTTGGATGAGTCCCTGTGATCATGTCCTAGTCCCTTGGATGAGTCCCTGTGATCATGTCCTAGTCCCTTGGATGAGTCCCTGTGATCATGTCCTAGTCCCTGTAATCATGCCCTAGTCCCTTGGATGAGTCCCTATGATCATATCCAAGTCCCTTGGATGAGTCCCTGTGATCATGTCCAAGTCCCTTGGATGAGTCCCTGTGATCATGTCCTAGTCCCTTGGATGAGTCCCTGTGATCATGTCCTAGTCCCTTGGATGAGTCCCTATGATCATGTCCTAGTCCCTTGGATGAGTCCCTATGATCATGTCCTAGTCCCTTGGATGAGTCCCTGTGATCATGCCCTAGTCCCTGTGATCATGTCCTAGTCCATTGGATGAGTCCCTATGATCATGTCCTAGTCCCTTGGATAAGTCCCTATGATCATGTCCTACTCCCTTGGATAAGTCCCTATGATCATGTCCTAGTCCCTTGGATAAGTCCCTATGATCATGTCCTAGTCCCTTGGATGAGTTCCTATGATCATGTCTAGTCCCTAAGAACATTTCTTAGTCACTTGGGGGAGATTTATCAAAACCTGTCCAGAGGAAAAGTTGCCCAGTTGCCCATAGCAACCAATCAGATCACTACTTTCATTTTGCAGAGGCCTTGTTAAAAGAATAAAAGCAGCCATCTGATTGGTTGCTATGGACAACTGCACCCCTCTTCCTCTGGCCATGTTCTGATCTCCCCCTATGAAGTGTTCTGCAGCCATTTCCGCTCCTTGTGCTCCACTAAGTAAACTTTCACACACGCCCATGTTCCCCCACAATGCCCGACTCATAGCAGAGCAGGCCTCGCTCATGGCCCGTACACATAGGAAGCCGCAGAGTTACACAATGTGCCAGCTCCAAACAAACTTCGGAGGGCAGCAAAGGACGGAAGCGGGTGAGGGGGGAGTCATGAGCGGCGTATTCCTAACTTTACCCCCCCCCCCCCCCCAGGAGGAGGAGAGGGAGGGAGCAGGCGACATCCCCGGGGGCACAGATCAGCACCGGGGCGGGAGAGCACACAACATTCTCGGTGATCCCTCCACACCGGTCACTAAACACTCCACAGTACACCCGGCGGGCACTGAGCTGCCACCCTGCCCCCACTAGGGTCACACCCAATGTCAGCACTTTCCAGTGGAAAGACTACAGAGAAGAGAAGTCCGAGGCCGAGATCAGCCCTGGACAGCGCCTTTCCCAGAGAGCTCGGCGCTGCCGCTCACAAACAGCAAGGCCAGCAGCGGACAGCGACCATTCCAGCCGCTGCCAGACACGACCCTCACAGCCAAGTGCTGCCCGTGCCCAGAGCGCGGGGGGCAAGAGAGGGGCTGAGGCAAACTTGGCCTAGACTCTGAGCCGCGCACACAAGCTGAAGTTTTCTGCAGTCACCAAACCTCGCCCACACGTACCTGCCTGCCATGTACGGGCACCGGGCACTCACCTCACACTCAGCACGGCGTCCAGCACACAACGGACGGGGCCTTCTGCTCGACGCTTCTAGTACGAGAGTCTCCACTCTCACATTCCTACACACGCCGCACTCACACTCCCCCTCCCTTCTGTGCAACGACGGCAGTGGACGTGCACGTCTCCAGCTCTTGTGTGCGTGCGCGTCCCCGCGCCGCTGGGTGGCAGAGCTCTACCTGCAGACCTCTGGAAGGGGCATTGGATGGGGTTGCTGGTGTTTCTATGAGACATCCAAATTGGCACACAACAGTGGGCTATAATAGTCTCACACTGGTAGAATTACTATCATGAACATAAACGTTTGATATGTTATACAGATGTGTCAAGTTATGACTGGTCAGCAGGGCTGCCATTAGAAATTTCGGGGCCCCTTACAGGGCTCAAAGCTCCCCCCCCCCCAATAGCCTGTTCAGGAGTCCGCCCCCAATTAGATTTTTATTTAATAATTTTATATTTCTAATTAGATTATAGCAGAATGCAGTGCAGTGAAACACTATGCTGCAAATGACTTTACTTTACTGCACTCTGCTATAATCTAATATATCCTATTCTGGTTACTGTGAGACCACCCTAAAAATCGGCCAAAAAATTGGCCAATATTCCCACATACTGGGGGAGATTTATCAAAACCTGTGCAGAGGAAGAGTGGTGCAGTTGCCCATAGCAACCAATCAGATTGCTTCTTTCATTTTCCACAGGCCTCTAAAGAGGCCTGTGGAAAATGAAAGAGGCAATCAGATTGGTTGCTATGGGCAACTGCACCACTCTTCCTCTGAACAAGTTTGGATAAATCTCCCCAACTGACCGTATAGAGCTAGATACCAGCAAGGGTTCTGTAGTGAATCACAGGCGACGTCTTCTCTGAGTCAGTCCTTCATTTTTCCTTGTTTTCACTTCTTGCCAAGACTTGTCTACCCAGAACCAGGGACAGTTTTAGGGGGGCAACCTGGGCAATTTCCCAGGGCCCTCTGAACTCTAGAGGAACATTACTGCATTTTGCCACGAAATCGCAGCAAAAATGCAGCGGTTTTATGCAAATTGCAGCAGACTACAGTAAAGTGAGAGTGGCCCTGTGGGACCCCGGGCTTCAGAAAGCACACAGGGCAGAATAGACACTCACACTGTATGGTAAAGGACCTTCCTGATGATGTCATTGCAGGTCCTTTACCATACAGTGTACAAAGAGGAGGAGGTAATAGGGAAAAGCATGGGGGAGGGGGCTGTGAGGAAGGTGGGGAGACCAGTACATGTGATGAGGGGCATATAAACTGTATATAGGGGTAAATTTAGAAATATATGGGGGTATAGGTAGCAGTATGTGGGGAGCATAGGAAACAGTGTATAATGGGAGAAGGGGCCATAGGAAGCGGTATATATGATAGGGGGTCATAGGGAGCAGTATATATGTGATAGGAGGTCAAAAAGAGCAGTATATATGTGATAGAATGTCATAGAGAGCAGTATATATGTGATAGAAGGTCATAGAGAGCAGTATATATGCGATAGAAGGTCATAGAGAGCAGTATATATGTGATAGGGGGTCATAGAGAGCAGTATATATGTGATAGGAGGTCATAGAGAGCAGTATATATGTGATAGGAGGTCATAGAGAGCAGTATATATGAGGTCATAGAGAGCAGTATATATGTGATAGGTCATAGGGAGCAGTATATATGTGATAGGAGGTCATAGAGAGAAGTATATATGTGATAGGAGGTCATAGAGAGCAGTATATATGTGATAGGAGGTCATAGAGAGCAGTATATATGTGATAGGAGGTCATAGAGAGCAGTATATATGTGATAGGAGGTCATAGAGAGCAGTATATATGAGGTCATAGAGAGCAGTATATATGTGATATGAGGTCATAGAGAGCAGTATATATGTGATAGAAGGTCATAGAAAGCAGTATATATGTGATAGAAGGTCATAGAGAGCAGTATATATGCGATAGAAGGTCATAGATAGCAGTATATATGTGATAGGGGGTCATAGAGAGCAGTATATATGTGATAGGAGGTCATAAAGAGCAGTATATATGTGATAGAAGGTCATAGAGAGCAGTATATATGTGATAGAAGGTCATAGAGAGCAGTATATATGCGATAGAAGGTCATAGAGAGCAGTATATATGTGATAGGAGGTCATAGAGAGCAGTATATATGTGATAGGAGGTCATAGAGAGCAGTATACATGAGGTCATAGGTAGCAGTATGTGGGGAGCATAGGAAACAGTGTATAATGGGAGAAGGGGCCATAGGAAGCAGTATATATGATAGGGGGTCATAGGGAGCAGTATATATGTGATAGGAGGTCATAAAGAGCAGTATATATGTGATAGTAGGTCATAGAGAGCAGTATATATGTGATAGAAGGTCATAGAGAGCAGTATATATGCGATAGAAGGTCATAGAGAGCAGTATATATGTGATAGGGGGTCATAGAGAGCAGTATATATGTGATAGGAGGTCATAGAGAGCAGTATATATGTGATAGGAGGTCATAGGGAGCAGTATATATGTGATAGGTCATAGGGAGCAGTATATATGTGATAGTGGGGTCATAGGGAGCAGTATATATGTGATAGGAGGTCATAGAGATCAGTATATATGTGATAGGTCATAGGGAGCAGTTTATATGTGATAGGAGGTAATAGAGAGCAGTATATATGTGATTAGGAGGTCATAGGGAGCAGTATATATGTGATAGGAGGTCATAGAGAGCAGTATATATGTGATAGGAGGTCATAGAGAGCAGTATATATGAGGTCATAGAGAGCAGTATATATGTGATAGGTCATAGGGAGCAGTATATATGTGATAGGAGGTCATAGAGAGCAGTATATATGAGGTCATAGAGAGCAGTATATATGTGATAGGTCATAGGGAGCAGTATATATGTGATAGGAGGTCATAGAGAGCAGTATATATGTGATAGGAGGTCATAGAGAGCAGTATATATGTGATAGGAGGTCATAGAGAGCAGTATATATGTGATAGGAGGTCATAGAGAGCAGTATATATGAGGTCATAGAGAGCAGTAGATATGTGATAGGATGTCATAGAGAGCAGTAATATATATGAGGTCATAGGGAGCCGTATATATGTGATAGGAGGTCATAGAGAGCAGCAATATATATGAGGTCATAGGGAGCCGTATATATGTGATAGGAGGTCATAGAGAGCAGTATATATGAGGTCATAGAGAGCAGTATATATGTGATAGGAGGTCATAGAGAGCAGTATATATGAGGTCATAGAGAGCAGTATATATGTGATAGGATGTCATAGGGAGCCGTATATATGTGATAGGAGGTCATAGAGAGCAGTCTATATGTGATAGGATGTCATAGGGAGCTGTATATATGTGATAGGAGGTCATAGAGAGCAGTATATATGTGATAGGAGGTCATAGAGAGCAGTATATATGTGATAGGGGGTCATAGAGAGCAGTATATATGAGGTCATAGAGAGCAGTATATATGTGATAGGAGGTCATAGGGAGCAGTATATATGTGATAGGAGGTCATAGAGAGCAGTATATATGTGATAGGAGGTCATAGAGAGCAGTATATATGAGGTCATAGGGAGCAGTATATATGTGATAGGATGTCATAAGGAGCAGTATATATGTGATAGGAGGTCATAGAGAGCAGTATATATGTGACAGGAGGTCATAGAGAGCAGTATATATGTGATAGGAGGTCATAGGGAACAGTATATATGTGATAGGATGTCATAAGGAGCAGTATATATGTGATAGGAGGTCATAGAGAGCAGTATATATGTGATAGGAGGTCATAGGGAGCAGTATATATGTGATAGGAGGTCATAGGGAGCTGTATATATGTGATACGAGGTCATAGGGAGCAGTATATATGTGATAGGAGGTCATAGGGAGCAGTATATATGTGATAGGAGGTCATAGAGAGCAGTATATATGTGATAGGATGTCATAGGGAGCCGTATATATGTGATAGGAGGTCATAGAGAGCAGTATATATGAGGTCATAGAGAGCAGTATATATGTGATAGGATGTCATAGGGAGCCGTATATATGTGATAGGAGGTCATAGAGAGCAGTATATATGTGATAGGATGTCATAGGGAGCTGTATATATGTGATAGGAGGTCATAGAGAGCAGTATATATGTGATAGGAGGTCATAGGGAGCAGTATATATGTGATAGGAGGTCATAGAGAGCAGTATATATGTGATAGGAGGTCATAGGGAGCAGTATATATGTGATAGGAGGTCATAGAGAGCAGTATATATGTGATAGGAGGTCATAGAGAGCAGTATATATGAGGTCATAGGGAGCAGTATATATGTGATAGGATGTCATAAGGAGCAGTATATATGTGATAGGAGGTCATAGAGAGCAGTATATATGTGATAGGAGGTCATAGGGAACAGTATATATGTGATAGGATGTCATAAGGAGCAGTATATATGTGATAGGAGGTCATAGAGAGCAGTATATATGTGATAGGAGGTCATAGAGAGCAGTATATATGTGATAGGAGGTCATAGAGAGCAGTATATATGTGATAGGAGGTCATAGGGAACAGTATATATGTGATAGGATGTCATAAGGAGCAGTATATATGTGATAGGAGGTCATAGAGAGCAGTATATATGTGATAGGAGGTCATAGGGAGCAGTATATATGTGATAGGAGGTCATAGGGAGCTGTATATATGTGATAGGAGGTCATAGGGAGCAGTATATATGTGATAGGAGGTCATAGGGAGCAGTATATATGTGATAGGAGGTCATAGAGAGCAGTATATATGTGATAGGTCATAGGGAGCAGTATATATGAGATAGGAGGTAATAGGGAGCAGTATATATGTGATAGGATGTCATAGGGAGCCGTATATATGTGATAGGAGGTCATAGAGAGCAGTATATATGAGGTCATAGAGAGCAGTATATATGTGATAGGATGTCATAGGGAGCCGTATATATGTGATAGGAGGTCATAGAGAGCAGTATATATGTGATAGGAGGTCATAGGGAGCAGTATATATGTGATAGGAGGTCATAGAGAGCAGTATATATGTGATAGGAGGTCATAGAGAGCAGTATATATGAGGTCATAGGGAGCAGTATATATGTGATAGGATGTCATAAGGAACAGTATATATGTGATAGGAGGTCATAGAGAGCAGTATATATGTGATAGGAGGTCATAGGGAGCAGTATATATGTGATAGGAGGTCATAGAGAGCAGTATATATGTGATAGGAGGTCATAGAGAGCAGTATATATGTGATAGGAGGTAATAGGGAGCAGTATATATGTGATAGGATGTCATAGGGAGCCGTATATATGTGATAGGAGGTCATAGAGAGCAGTATATATGTGATAGGATGTCATAGGGAGCCGTATATATGTGATAGGAGGTCATAGAGAGCAGTATATATGTGATAGGAGGTCATAGAGAGCAGTATATATGAGGTCATAGAGAGCAGTATATATGTGATAGGATGTCATAGGGAGCCGTATATATGTGATAGGAGGTCATAGAGAGCAGTCTATATGTGATAGGATGTCATAGGGAGCTGTATATATGTGATAGGAGGTCATAGAGAGCAGTATATATGTGATAGGAGGTCATAGGGAGCAGTATATATGTGATAGGAGGTCATAGAGAGCAGTATATATGTGATAGGAGGTCATAGAGAGCAGTATATATGAGGTCATAGGGAGCAGTATATATGTGATAGGATGTCATAAGGAGCAGTATATATGTGATAGGAGGTCATAGAGAGCAGTATATATGTGATAGGAGGTCATAGGGAGCAGTATATATGTGATAGGAGGTCATAGAGAGCAGTATATATGTGATAGGAGGTCATAGAGAGCAGTATATATGAGGTCATAGGGAGCAGTATATATGTGATAGGATGTCATAAGGAGCAGTATATATGTGATAGGAGGTCATAGAGAGCAGTATATATGTGATAGGAGGTCATAGGGAGCAGTATATATGTGATAGGAGGTCATAGAGAGCAGTATATATGTGATAGGAGGTCATAGAGAGCAGTATATATGTGATAGGAGGTAATAGGGAGCAGTATATATGTGATAGGATGTCATAGGGAGCCGTATATATGTGATAGGAGGTCATAGAGAGCAGTCTATATGTGATAGGATGTCATAGGGAGCTGTATATATGTGATAGGAGGTCATAGAGAGCAGTATATATGTGATAGGAGGTCATAGGGAGCAGTATATATGTGATAGGAGGTCATAGAGAGCAGTATATATGTGATAGGAGGTCATAGAGAGCAGTATATATGAGGTCATAGGGAGCAGTATATATGTGATAGGATGTCATAAGGAGCAGTATATATGTGATAGGAGGTCATAGAGAGCAGTATATATGTGATAGGAGGTCATAGGGAGCAGTATATATGTGATAGGAGGTCATAGAGAGCAGTATATATGTGATAGGAGGTCATAGAGAGCAGTATATATGAGGTCATAGGGAGCAGTATATATGTGATAGGATGTCATAAGGAGCAGTATATATGTGATAGGAGGTCATAGAGAGCAGTATATATGTGATAGGAGGTCATAGGGAGCAGTATATATGTGATAGGAGGTCATAGAGAGCAGTATATATGTGATAGGAGGTCATAGAGAGCAGTATATATGTGATAGGAGGTAATAGGGAGCAGTATATATGTGATAGGATGTCATAGGGAGCCGTATATATGTGATAGGAGGTCATAGAGAGCAGTATATATGAGGTCATAGAGAGCAGTATATATGTGATAGGATGTCATAGAGAGCAGTAATATATATGAGGTCATAGGGAGCCGTATATATGTGATAGGAGGTCATAGAGAGCAGTAATATATATGAGGTCATAGGGAGCCGTATATATGTGATAGGAGGTCATAGAGAGCAGTATATATGAGGTCATAGAGAGCAGTATATATGTGATAGGAGGTCATAGAGAGCAGTATATATGAGGTCATAGAGAGCAGTATATATGTGATAGGATGTCATAGGGAGCCGTATATATGTGATAGGAGGTCATAGAGAGCAGTCTATATGTGATAGGATGTCATAGGGAGCTGTATATATGTGATAGGAGGTCATAGAGAGCAGTATATATGTGATAGGAGGTCATAGGGAGCAGTATATATGTGATAGGAGGTCATAGAGAGCAGTATATATGTGATAGGAGGTCATAGAGAGCAGTATATATGAGGTCATAGGGAGCAGTATATATGTGATAGGATGTCATAAGGAGCAGTATATATGTGATAGGAGGTCATAAAGAGCAGTATATATGTGATAGGAGGTCATAGAGAGCAGTATATATGTGATAGGAGGTCATAGGGAACAGTATATATGTGATAGGATGTCATAAGGAGCAGTATATATGTGATAGGAGGTCATAGAGAGCAGTATATATGTGATAGAAGGTCATAGAGAGCAGTATATATGTGATAGGAGGTCATAGAGAGCAGTATATATGTGATAGGATGTCATAGGGAGCTGTATATATGTGATAGGAGGTCATAGAGAGCAGTATATATGTGATAGGAGGTCATAGGGAGCAGTATATATGTGATAGGAGGTCATAGAGAGCAGTATATATGTGATAGGAGGTCATAGAGAGCAGTATATATATGAGGTCATAGGGAGCAGTATATATGTGATAGGATGTCATAAGGAGCAGTATATATGTGATAGGAGGTCATAGAGAGCAGTATATATGTGATAGGAGGTCATAGGGAACAGTATATATGTGATAGGATGTCATAAGGAGCAGTATATATGTAATAGGAGGTCATAGAGAGCAGTATATATGTGATAGGAGGTCATAGAGAGCAGTATATATGAGGTCATAGAGAGCAGTATATATGTGATAGGATGTCATAGGGAGCAGTATATATGTGATAGGAGGTCATAGAGAGCAGTATATATGTGATAGGAGGTCATAGAGAGCAGTATATATGAGGTCATAGGGAGCAGTATATATGTGATAGGATGTCATAAGGAGCAGTATATATGTGATAGGAGGTCATAGAGAGCAGTATATATGTGACAGGAGGTCATAGAGAGCAGTATATATGTGATAGGAGGTCATAGGGAACAGTATATATGTGATAGGATGTCATAAGGAGCAGTATATATGTGATAGGAGGTCATAGAGAGCAGTATATATGTGATAGGAGGTCATAGGGAGCAGTATATATGTGATAGGAGGTCATAGGGAGCTGTATATATGTGATACGAGGTCATAGGGAGCAGTATATATGTGATAGGAGGTCATAGGGAGCAGTATATATGTGATAGGAGGTCATAGAGAGCAGTATATATGTGATAGGATGTCATAGGGAGCCGTATATATGTGATAGGAGGTCATAGAGAGCAGTATATATGTGATAGGATGTCATAGGGAGCTGTATATATGTGATAGGAGGTCATAGAGAGCAGTATATATGTGATAGGAGGTCATAGGGAGCAGTATATATGTGATAGGAGGTCATAGAGAGCAGTATATATGTGATAGGAGGTCATAGGGAGCAGTATATATGTGATAGGAGGTCATAGAGAGCAGTATATATGTGATAGGAGGTCATAGAGAGCAGTATATATGAGGTCATAGGGAGCAGTATATATGTGATAGGATGTCATAAGGAGCAGTATATATGTGATAGGAGGTCATAGAGAGCAGTATATATGTGATAGGAGGTCATAGGGAACAGTATATATGTGATAGGATGTCATAAGGAGCAGTATATATGTGATAGGAGGTCATAGAGAGCAGTATATATGTGATAGGAGGTCATAGGGAGCAGTATATATGTGATAGGAGGTCATAGGGAGCTGTATATATGTGATAGGAGGTCATAGGGAGCAGTATATATGTGATAGGAGGTAATAGGGAGCAGTATATATGTGATAGGAGGTCATAGAGAGCAGTATATATGTGATAGGTCATAGGGAGCAGTATATATGTGATAAGAGGTCATAGGGAGCAGTATATATGAGATAGGAGGTAATAGGGAGCAGTATATATGTGATAGGATGTCATAGGAAGCCGTATATATGTGATAGGAGGTCATAGAGAGCAGTATATATGAGGTCATAGAGAGCAGTATATATGTGATAGGATGTCATAGGGAGGCGTATATATGTGATAGGAGGTCATAGAGAGCAGTATATATGTGATAGGAGGTCATAGGGAGCAGTATATATGTGATAGGAGGTCATAGAGAGCAGTATATATGTGATAGGAGGTCATAGAGAGCAGTATATATGAGGTCATAGGGAGCAGTATATATGTGATAGGATGTCATAAGGAACAGTATATATGTGATAGGAGGTCATAGAGAGCAGTATATATGTGATAGGAGGTCATAGGGAGCAGTATATATGTGATAGGAGGTCATAGAGAGCAGTATATATGTGATAGGAGGTCATAGAGAGCAGTATATATGTGATAGGAGGTAATAGGGAGCAGTATATATGTGATAGGATGTTATAGGGAGCTGTATATATGTGATAGGAGGTCATAGAGAGCAGTATATATGTGATAGGATGTCATAGGGAGCCGTATATATGTGATAGGAGGTCATAGGGAGCAGTATATATGAGGTCATAGAGAGCAGTATATATGTGATAGGATGTCATAGGGAGCCGTATATATGTGATAGGAGGTCATAGAGAGCAGTCTATATGTGATAGGATGTCATAGGGAGCTGTATATATGTGATAGGAGGTCATAGAGAGCAGTATATATGTGATAGGAGGTCATAGGGAGCAGTATATATGTGATAGGAGGTCATAGAGAGCAGTATATATGTGATAGGAGGTCATAGAGAGCAGTATATATGAGGTCATAGGGAGCAGTATATATGTGATAGGATGTCATAAGGAGCAGTATATATGTGATAGGAGGTCATAGAGAGCAGTATATATGTGATAGGAGGTCATAGGGAGCAGTATATATGTGATAGGAGGTCATAGAGAGCAGTATATATGTGATAGGAGGTGATAGGGAGCAGTATATATGTGATAGGAGGTCATAGAGAGCAGTATATATGTGATAGGAGGTCATAGAGAGCAGTATATATGAGGTCATAGGGAGCAGTATATATGTGATAGGATGTCATAAGGAGCAGTATATATGTGATAGGAGGTCATAGAGAGCAGTATATATGTGATAGGAGGTCATAGGGAACAGTATATATGTGATAGGATGTCATAAGGAGCAGTATATATGTGATAGGAGGTCATAGAGAGCAGTATATATGTGATAGGAGGTCATAGAGAGCAGTATATATGTGATAGGAGGTCATAGAGAGCAGTATATATGTGATAGGAGGTCATAGGGAACAGTATATATGTGATAGGATGTCATAAGGAGCAGTATATATGTGATAGGAGGTCATAGAGAGCAGTATATATGTGATAGGAGGTCATAGGGAGCAGTATATATGTGATAGGAGGTCATAGGGAGCTGTATATATGTGATAGGAGGTCATAGGGAGCAGTATATATGTGATAGGAGGTCATAGGGAGCAGTATATATGTGATAGGAGGTCATAGAGAGCAGTATATATGTGATAGGTCATAGGGAGCAGTATATATGAGATAGGAGGTAATAGGGAACAGTATATATGTGATAGGATGTCATAGGGAGCCGTATATATGTGATAGGAGGTCATAGAGAGCAGTATATATGAGGTCATAGAGAGCAGTATATATGTGATAGGATGTCATAGGGAGCCGTATATATGTGATAGGAGGTCATAGAGAGCAGTATATATGTGATAGGAGGTCATAGGGAGCAGTATATATGTGATAGGAGGTCATAGAGAGCAGTATATATGTGATAGGAGGTCATAGAGAGCAGTATATATGAGGTCATAGGGAGCAGTATATATGTGATAGGATGTCATAAGGAACAGTATATATGTGATAGGAGGTCATAGAGAGCAGTATATATGTGATAGGAGGTCATAGGGAGCAGTATATATGTGATAGGAGGTCATAGAGAGCAGTTTATATGTGATAGGAGGTCATAGAGAGCAGTATATATGTGATAGGAGGTAATAGGGAGCAGTATATATGTGATAGGATGTCATAGGGAGCCGTATATATGTGATAGGAGGTCATAGAGAGCAGTATATATGTGATAGGATGTCATAGGGAGCCGTATATATGTGATAGGAGGTCATAGAGAGCAGTATATATGTGATAGGAGGTCATAGAGAGCAGTATATATGAGGTCATAGAGAGCAGTATATATGTGATAGGATGTCATAGGGAGCCGTATATATGTGATAGGAGGTCATAGAGAGCAGGCTATATGTGATAGGATGTCATAGGGAGCTGTATATATGTGATAGGAGGTCATAGAGAGCAGTATATATGTGATAGGAGGTCATAGGGAGCAGTATATATGTGATAGGAGGTCATAGAGAGCAGTATATATGTGATAGGAGGTCATAGAGAGCAGTATATATGAGGTCATAGGGAGCAGTATATATGTGATAGGATGTCATAAGGAGCAGTATATATGTGATAGGAGGTCATAGAGAGCAGTATATATGTGATAGGAGGTCATAGGGAGCAGTATATATGTGATAGGAGGTCATAGAGAGCAGTATATATGTGATAGGAGGTCATAGAGAGCAGTATATATGAGGTCATAGGGAGCAGTATATATGTGATAGGATGTCATAAGGAGCAGTATATATGTGATAGGAGGTCATAGAGAGCAGTATATATGTGATAGGAGGTCATAGGGAGCAGTATATATGTGATAGGAGGTCATAGAGAGCAGTATATATGTGATAGGAGGTCATAGAGAGCAGTATATATGTGATAGGAGGTAATAGGGAGCAGTATATATGTGATAGGATGTCATAGGGAGCCGTATATATGTGATAGGAGGTCATAGAGAGCAGTCTATATGTGATAGGATGTCATAGGGAGCTGTATATATGTGATAGGAGGTCATAGAGAGCAGTATATATGTGATAGGAGGTCATAGGGAGCAGTATATATGTGATAGGAGGTCATAGAGAGCAGTATATATGTGATAGGAGGTCATAGAGAGCAGTATATATGAGGTCATAGGGAGCAGTATATATGTGATAGGATGTCATAAGGAGCAGTATATATGTGATAGGAGGTCATAGAGAGCAGTATATATGTGATAGGAGGTCATAGGGAGCAGTATATATGTGATAGGAGGTCATAGAGAGCAGTATATATGAGGTCATAGGGAGCAGTATATATGTGATAGGATGTCATAAGGAGCAGTATATATGTGATAGGAGGTCATAGAGAGCAGTATATATGTGATAGGAGGTCATAGGGAGCAGTATATATGTGATAGGAGGTCATAGAGAGCAGTATATATGTGATAGGAGGTCATAGAGAGCAGTATATATGTGATAGGAGGTAATAGGGAGCAGTATATATGTGATAGGATGTCATAGGGAGCCGTATATATGTGATAGGAGGTCATAGAGAGCAGTATATATGAGGTCATAGAGAGCAGTATATATGTGATAGGATGTCATAGAGAGCAGTAATATATATGAGGTCATAGGGAGCCGTATATATGTGATAGGAGGTCATAGAGAGCAGTAATATATATGAGGTCATAGGGAGCCGTATATATGTGATAGGAGGTCATAGAGAGCAGTATATATGAGGTCATAGAGAGCAGTATATATGTGATAGGAGGTCATAGAGAGCAGTATATATGAGGTCATAGAGAGCAGTATATATGTGATAGGATGTCATAGGGAGCCGTATATATGTGATAGGAGGTCATAGAGAGCAGTCTATATGTGATAGGATGTCATAGGGAGCTGTATATATGTGATAGGAGGTCATAGAGAGCAGTATATATGTGATAGGAGGTCATAGGGAGCAGTATATATGTGATAGGAGGTCATAGAGAGCAGTATATATGTGATAGGAGGTCATAGAGAGCAGTATATATGAGGTCATAGGGAGCAGTATATATGTGATAGGATGTCATAAGGAGCAGTATATATGTGATAGGAGGTCATAAAGAGCAGTATATATGTGATAGGAGGTCATAGAGAGCAGTATATATGTGATAGGAGGTCATAGGGAACAGTATATATGTGATAGGATGTCATAAGGAGCAGTATATATGTGATAGGAGGTCATAGAGAGCAGTATATATGTGATAGAAGGTCATAGAGAGCAGTATATATGTGATAGGAGGTCATAGAGAGCAGTATATATGTGATAGGATGTCATAGGGAGCTGTATATATGTGATAGGAGGTCATAGAGAGCAGTATATATGTGATAGGAGGTCATAGGGAGCAGTATATATGTGATAGGAGGTCATAGAGAGCAGTATATATGTGATAGGAGGTCATAGAGAGCAGTATATATATGAGGTCATAGGGAGCAGTATATATGTGATAGGATGTCATAAGGAGCAGTATATATGTGATAGGAGGTCATAGAGAGCAGTATATATGTGATAGGATGTCATAGGGAACAGTATATATGTGATAGGATGTCATAAGGAGCAGTATATATGTAATAGGAGGTCATAGAGAGCAGTATATATGTGATAGGAGGTCATAGAGAGCAGTATATATGAGGTCATAGAGAGCAGTATATATGTGATAGGATGTCATAGGGAACAGTATATATGTGATAGGATGTCATAAGGAGCAGTATATATGTAATAGGAGGTCATAGAGAGCAGTATATATGTGATAGGAGGTCATAGAGAGCAGTATATATGAGGTCATAGAGAGCAGTATATATGTGATAGGATGTCATAGGGAGCCGTATATATGTGATAGGAGGTCATAGAGAGCAGTCTATATGTGATAGGATGTCATAGGGAGCTGTATATATGTGATAGGAGGTCATAGAGAGCAGTATATATGTGATAGGAGGTCATAGAGAGCAGTATATATGTGATAGGAGGTCATAGAGAGCAGTATATATGAGGTCATAGAGAGCAGTATATATGTGATAGGAGGTCATAGAGAGCAGTATATATGTGATAGGAGGTCATAGAGAGCAGTATATATGAGGTCATAGGGAGCAGTATATATGTGATAGGATGTCATAAGGAGCAGTATATATGTGATAGGAGGTCATAGAGAGCAGTATATATGTGACAGGAGGTCATAGAGAGCAGTATATATGTGATAGGAGGTCATAGGGAACAGTATATATGTGATAGGATGTCATAAGGAGCAGTATATATGTGATAGTAGGTCATAGAGAGCAGTATATATGTGATAGGAGGTCATAGGGAGCAGTATATATGTGATAGGAGGTCATAGGGAGCTGTATATATGTGATACGAGGTCATAGGGAGCAGTATATATGTGATAGGAGGTCATAGGGAGCAGTATATATGTGATAGGAGGTCATAGAGAGCAGTATATATGTGATAGGATGTCATAGGGAGCCGTATATATGTGATAGGAGGTCATAGAGAGCAGTATATATGAGGTCATAGAGAGCAGTATATATGTGATAGGATGTCATAAGGAGCCGTATATATGTGATAGGAGGTCATAGAGAGCAGTATATATGTGATAGGATGTCATAGGGAGCTGTATATATGTGATAGGAGGTCATAGAGAGCAGTATATATGTGATAGGAGGTCATAGGGAGCAGTATATATGTGATAGGAGGTCATAGAGAGCAGTATATATGTGATAGGAGGTCATAGGGAGCAGTATATATGTGATAGGAGGTCATAGAGAGCAGTATATATGTGATAGGAGGTCATAGAGAGCAGTATATATGAGGTCATAGGGAGCAGTATATATGTGATAGGATGTCATAAGGAGCAGTATATATGTGATAGGAGGTCATAGGGAGCTGTATATATGTGATAGGAGGTCATAGGGAGCAGTATATATGTGATAGGAGGTCATAGGGAGCAGTATATATGTGATAGGAGGTCATAGAGAGCAGTATATATGTGATAGGTCATAGGGAGCAGTATATATGTGATAAGAGGTCATAGGGAGCAGTATATATGAGATAGGAGGTAATAGGGAGCAGTATATATGTGATAGGATGTCATAGGAAGCCGTATATATGTGATAGGAGGTCATAGAGAGCAGTATATATGAGGTCATAGA
Source organism: Hyla sarda (assembly GCF_029499605.1). Lineage (NCBI taxonomy): Eukaryota > Metazoa > Chordata > Amphibia > Anura > Hylidae > Hyla > Hyla sarda. Next base: position 242,371,350 of record NC_079189.1, on the reverse strand, counting down.
GAGCAGTATATATGTGATAGGATGTCATAGGGAGCCGTATATATGTGATAGGAGGTCATAGAGAGCAGTATATATGTGATAGGAGGTCATAGGGAGCAGTATATATGTGATAGGAGGTCATAGAGAGCAGTATATATGTGATAGGAGGTCATAGAGAGCAGTATATATGAGGTCATAGGGAGCAGTATATATGTGATAGGATGTCATAAGGAACAGTATATATGTGATAGGAGGTCATAGAGAGCAGTATATATGTGATAGGAGGTCATAGGGAGCAGTATATATGTGATAGGAGGTCATAGAGAGCAGTATATATGTGATAGGAGGTAATAGGGAGCAGTATATATGTGATAGGAGGTCATAGGGAGCAGTATATATGTGATAGGAGGTCATAGAGAGCAGTATATATGTGATAGGAGGTCATAGAGAGCAGTATATATGAGGTCATAGGGAGCAGTATATATGTGATAGGATGTCATAAGGAACAGTATATATGTGATAGGAGGTCATAGAGAGCAGTATATATGTGATAGGAGGTCATAGGGAGCAGAATATATGTGATAGGAGGTCATAGAGAGCAGTATATATGTGATAGGAGGTAATAGGGAGCAGTATATATGTGATAGGATGTCATAGGGAGCCGTATATATGTGATAGGAGGTCATAGAGAGCAGTATATATGTGATAGGATGTCATAGGGAGCCGTATATATGTGATAGGAGGTCATAGAGAGCAGTATATATGAGGTCATAGAGAGCAGTATATATGTGATAGGATGTCATAGGGAGCCGTATATATGTGATAGGAGGTCATAGAGAGCAGTCTATATGTGATAGGATGTCATAGGGAGCTGTATATATGTGATAGGAGGTCATAGAGAGCAGTATATATGTGATAGGAGGTCATAGGGAGCAGTATATATGTGATAGGAGGTCATAGAGAGCAGTATATATGTGATAGGAGGTCATAGAGAGCAGTATATATGAGGTCATAGGGAGCAGTATATATGTGATAGGATGTCATAAGGAGCAGTATATATGTGATAGGAGGTCATAGAGAGCAGTATATATGTGATAGGAGGTCATAGGGAGCAGTATATATGTGATAGGAGGTCATAGAGAGCAGTATATATGTGATAGGAGGTCATAGAGAGCAGTATATATGAGGTCATAGGGAGCAGTATATATGTGATAGGATGTCATAAGGAGCAGTATATATGTGATAGGAGGTCATAGAGAGCAGTATATATGTGATAGGAGGTCATAGGGAGCAGTATATATGTGATAGGAGGTCATAGAGAGCAGTATATATGTGATAGGAGGTCATAGAGAGCAGTATATATGTGATAGGAGGTAATAGGGAGCAGTATATATGTGATAGGATGTCATAGGGAGCCGTATATATGTGATAGGAGGTCATAGAGAGCAGTATATATGAGGTCATAGAGAGCAGTATATATGTGATAGGATGTCATAGAGAGCAGTAATATATATGAGGTCATAGGGAGCCGTATATATGTGATAGGAGGTCATAGAGAGCAGTAATATATATGAGGTCATAGGGAGCCGTATATATGTGATAGGAGGTCATAGAGAGCAGTATATATGAGGTCATAGAGAGCAGTATATATGTGATAGGAGGTCATAGAGAGCAGTATATATGAGGTCATAGAGAGCAGTATATATGTGATAGGATGTCATAGGGAGCCGTATATATGTGATAGGAGGTCATGGAGAGCAGTCTATATGTGATAGGATGTCATAGGGAGCTGTATATATGTGATAGGAGGTCATAGAGAGCAGTATATATGTGATAGGAGGTCATAGGGAGCAGTATATATGTGATAGGAGGTCATAGAGAGCAGTATATATGTGATAGGAGGTCATAGAGAGCAGTATATATGAGGTCATAGGGAGCAGTATATATGTGATAGGATGTCATAAGGAGCAGTATATATGTGATAGGAGGTCATAGAGAGCAGTATATATGTGATAGGAGGTCATAGAGAGCAGTATATATGTGATAGGAGGTCATAGGGAACAGTATATATGTGATAGGATGTCATAAGGAGCAGTATATATGTGATAGGAGGTCATAGAGAGCAGTATATATGTGATAGAAGGTCATAGAGAGCAGTATATATGTGATAGGAGGTCATAGAGAGCAGTATATATGTGATAGGATGTCATAGGGAGCTGTATATATGTGATAGGAGGTCATAGAGAGCAGTATATATGTGATAGGAGGTCATAGGGAGCAGTATATATGTGATAGGAGGTCATAGAGAGCAGTATATATGTGATAGGAGGTCATAGAGAGCAGTATATATGAGGTCATAGAGAGCAGTATATATGTGATAGGATGTCATAGGGAGCCGTATATATGTGATAGGAGGTCATAGAGAGCAGTCTATATGTGATAGGATGTCATAGGGAGCTGTATATATGTGATAGGAGGTCATAGAGAGCAGTATATATGTGATAGGAGGTCATAGGGAGCAGTATATATGTGATAGGAGGTCATAGAGAGCAGTATATATGTGATAGGAGGTCATAGAGAGCAGTATATATGTGATAGGAGGTCATAGAGAGCAGTATATATGAGGTCATAGGGAACAGTATATATGTGATAGGATGTCATAAGGAGCAGTATATATGTGATAGGAGGTCATAGAGAGCAGTATATATGTGATAGGAGGTCATAGAGAGCAGTATATATGTGATAGGAGGTCATAGAGAGCAGTATATATGAGGTCATAGGGAGCAGTATATATGTGATAGGATGTCATAAGGAGCAGTATATATGTGATAGGAGGTCATAGAGAGCAGTATATATGTGATAGGAGGTCATAGAGAGCAGTATATATGTGATAGGAGGTCATAGGGAACAGTATATATGTGATAGGATGTCATAAGGAGCAGTATATATGTGATAGGAGGTCATAGAGAGCAGTATATATGTGATAGAAGGTCATAGAGAGCAGTATATATGTGATAGGAGGTCATAGAGAGCAGTATATATGTGATAGGATGTCATAGGGAGCTGTATATATGTGATAGGAGGTCATAGAGAGCAGTATATATGTGATAGGAGGTCATAGGGAGCAGTATATATGTGATAGGAGGTCATAGAGAGCAGTATATATGTGATAGGAGGTCATAGAGAGCAGTATATATGAGGTCATAGAGAGCAGTATATATGTGATAGGATGTCATAGGGAGCCGTATATATGTGATAGGAGGTCATAGAGAGCAGTCTATATGTGATAGGATGTCATAGGGAGCTGTATATATGTGATAGGAGGTCATAGAGAGCAGTATATATGTGATAGGAGGTCATAGGGAGCAGTATATATGTGATAGGAGGTCATAGAGAGCAGTATATATGTGATAGGAGGTCATAGAGAGCAGTATATATGAGGTCATAGGGAGCAGTATATATGTGATAGGATGTCATAAGGAGCAGTATATATGTGATAGGAGGTCATAGAGAGCAGTATATATGTGATAGGAGGTCATAGAGAGCAGTATATATGTGATAGGAGGTCATAGGGAACAGTATATATGTGATAGGATGTCATAAGGAGCAGTATATATGTGATAGGAGGTCATAGAGAGCAGTATATATGTGATAGGAGGTCATAGAGAGCAGTATATATGTGATAGGAGGTCATAGGGAACAGTATATATGTGATAGGATGTCATAAGGAGCAGTATATATGTGATAGGAGGTCATAGAGAGCAGTATATATGTGATAGGAGGTCATAGAGAGCAGTATATATGTGATAGGAGGTCATAGAGAGCAGTATATATGAGGTCATAGGGAGCAGTATATATGTGATAGGATGTCATAAGGAGCAGTATATATGTGATAGGAGGTCATAGAGAGCAGTATATATGTGATAGGAGGTCATAGAGAGCAGTATATATGTGATAGGAGGTCATAGGGAACAGTATATATGTGATAGGATGTCATAAGGAGCAGTATATATGTGATAGGAGGTCATAGAGAGCAGTATATATGTGATAGAAGGTCATAGAGAGCAGTATATATGTGATAGGAGGTCATAGAGAGCAGTATATATGTGATAGGATGTCATAGGGAGCTGTATATATGTGATAGGAGGTCATAGAGAGCAGTATATATGTGATAGGAGGTCATAGGGAGCAGTATATATGTGATAGGAGGTGATAGAGAGCAGTATATATGTGATAGGAGGTCATAGAGAGCAGTATATATATGAGGTCATAGGGAGCAGTATATATGTGATAGGATGTCATAAGGAGCAGTATATATGTGATAGGAGGTCATAGAGAGCAGTATATATGTGATAGGAGGTCATAGGGAACAGTATATATGTGATAGGATGTCATAAGGAGCAGTATATATGTAATAGGAGGTCATAGAGAGCAGTATATATGTGATAGGAGGTCATAGAGAGCAGTATATATGAGGTCATAGAGAGCAGTCTATATGTGATAGGATGTCATAGGGAGCTGTATATATGTGATAGGAGGTCATAGAGAGCAGTATATATGTGATAGGAGGTCATAGAGAGCAGTATATATGTGATAGGAGGTCATAGAGAGCAGTATATATGAGGTCATAGAGAGCAGTATATATGTGATAGGAGATCATAGGGAGCAGTATATATGTGATAGGAGGTCATAGAGAGCAGTATATATGTGACAGGAGGTCATAGAGAGCAGTATATATGTGATAGGAGGTCATAGGGAACAGTATATATGTGATAGGATGTCATAAGGAGCAGTATATATGTCATAGGAGGTCATAGAGAGCAGTATATATGTGATAGGAGGTCATAGGGAGCAGTATATATGTGATAGGAGGTCATAGGGAGCTGTATATATGTGATACGAGGTCATAGGGAGCAGTATATATGTGATAGGAGGTCATAGGGAGCAGTATATATGTGATAGGAGGTCATAGAGAGCAGTATATATGTGATAGGATGTCATAGGGAGCCGTATATATGTGATAGGAGGTCATAGAGAGCAGTATATATGAGGTCATAGAGAGCAGTATATATGTGATAGGATGTCATAGGGAGCCGTATATATGTGATAGGAGGTCATAGAGAGCAGTATATATGTGATAGGATGTCATAGGGAGCAGTATATATGTGATAGGAGGTCATAGAGAGCAGTATATATGTGATAGGAGGTCATAGAGAGCAGTATATATGAGGTCATAGGGAGCAGTATATATGTGATTGGATGTCATAAGGAGCAGTATATATGTGATAGGAGGTCATAGAGAGCAGTATATATGTGATAGGAGGTCATAGGGAACAGTATATATGTGATAGGATGTCATAAGGAGCAGTATATATGTGATAGGAGGTCATAGAGAGCAGTATATATGTGATAGGAGGTCATAGAGAGCAGTATATATGTGATAGGAGGTCATAGAGAGCAGTATATATGTGATAGGAGGTCATAGGGAACAGTATATATGTGATAGGATGTCATAAGGAGCAGTATATATGTGATAGGAGGTCATAGAGAGCAGTATATATGTGATAGGAGGTCATAGGGAGCAGTATATATGTGATAGGAGGTCATAGGGAGCTGTATATATGTGATAGGAGGTCATAGGGAGCAGTATATATGTGATAGGAGGTCATAGGGAGCAGTATATATGTGATAGGAGGTCATAGGGAGCAGTATATATGAGATAGGAGGTCATAGAGAGCAGTATATATGAGGTCATAGAGAGCAGTATATATGTGATAGGATGTCATAGGGAGCCGTATATATGTGATAGGAGGTCATAGAGAGCAGTATATATGTGATAGGAGGTCATAGGGAGCAGTATATATGTGATAGGAGGTCATAGAGAGCAGTATATATGTGATAGGAGGTCATAGAGAGCAGTATATATGAGGTCATAGGGAGCAGTATATATGTGATAGGATGTCATAAGGAACAGTATATATGTGATAGGAGGTCATAGAGAGCAGTATATATGTGATAGGAGGTCATAGGGAGCAGTATATATGTGATAGGAGGTCATAGAGAGCAGTATATATGTGATAGGAGGTCATAGAGAGCAGTATATATGTGATAGGAGGTAATAGGGAGCAGTATATATGTGATAGGATGTTATAGGGAGCTGTATATATGTGATAGGAGGTCATAGAGAGCAGTATATATGTGATAGGATGTCATAGGGAGCCGTATATATGTGATAGGAGGTCATAGGGAGCAGTATATATGAGGTCATAGAGAGCAGTATATATGTGATAGGATGTCATAGGGAGCCGTATATATGTGATAGGAGGTCATAGAGAGCAGTCTATATGTGATAGGATGTCATAGGGAGCTGTATATATGTGATAGGAGGTCATAGAGAGCAGTATATATGTGATAGGAGGTCATAGGGAGCAGTATATATGTGATAGGAGGTCATAGAGAGCAGTATATATGTGATAGGAGGTCATAGAGAGCAGTATATATGAGGTCATAGGGAGCAGTATATATGTGATAGGATGTCATAAGGAGCAGTATATATGTGATAGGAGGTCATAGAGAGCAGTATATATGTGATAGGAGGTCATAGGGAGCAGTATATATGTGATAGGAGGTCATAGAGAGCAGTATATATGTGATAGGAGGTCATAGAGAGCAGTATATATGAGGTCTTAGGGAGCAGTATATATGTGATAGGATGTCATAAGGAGCAGTATATATGTGATAGGAGGTCATAGAGAGCAGTATATATGTGATAGGAGGTCATAGGGAGCAGTATATATGTGATAGGAGGTCATAGAGAGCAGTATATATGTGATAGGAGGTCATAGAGAGCAGTATATATGTGATAGGAGGTAATAGGGAGCAGTATATATGTGATAGGAGGTCATAGAGAGCAGTCTATATGTGATAGGATGTCATGTGATGTCATAGGGAGCTGTATATATGTGATAGGTGGTCATAGAGAGCAGTATATATGTGATAGGAGGTCATAGGGAGCAGTATATATGTGATAGGAGGTCATAGAGAGCAGTATATATGTGATAGGAGGTCATAGAGAGCAGTATATATGAGGTCATAGGGAGCAGTATATATGTGATAGGATGTCATAAGGAGCAGTATATATGTGATAGGAGGTCATAGAGAGCAGTATATATGTGATAGGAGGTCATAGGGAGCAGTATATATGTGATAGGAGGTCATAGAGAGCAGTATATATGTGATAGGAGGTCATAGAGAGCAGTATATATGAGGTCATAGGGAGCAGTATATATGTGATAGGATGTCATAAGGAGCAGTATATATGTGATAGGAGGTCATAGAGAGCAGTATATATGTGATAGGAGGTCATAGGGAGCAGTATATATGTGATAGGAGGTCATAGAGAGCAGTATATATGTGATAGGAGGTCATAGAGAGCAGTATATATGTGATAGGAGGTAATAGGGAGCAGTATATATGTGATAGGATGTCATAGGGAGCCGTATATATGTGATAGGAGGTCATAGAGAGCAGTATATATGAGGTCATAGAGAGCAGTATATATGTGATAGGATGTCATAGAGAGCAGTAATATATATGAGGTCATAGGGAGCCGTATATATGTGATAGGAGGTCATAGAGAGCAGTATATATGAGGTCATAGAGAGCAGTATATATGTGATAGGAGGTCATAGAGAGCAGTATATATGAGGTCATAGAGAGCAGTATATATGTGATAGGATGTCATAGGGAGCCGTATATATGTGATAGGAGGTCATAGAGAGCAGTCTATATGTGATAGGATGTCATAGGGAGCTGTATATATGTGATAGGAGGTCATAGAGAGCAGTATATATGTGATAGGAGGTCATAGGGAGCAGTATATATGTGATAGGAGGTCATAGAGAGCAGTATATATGTGATAGGAGGTCATAGAGAGCAGTATATATGAGGTCATAGGGAGCAGTATATATGTGATAGGATGTCATAAGGAGCAGTATATATGTGATAGGAGGTCATAGAGAGCAGTCTATATGTGATAGGATGTCATAGGGAGCTGTATATATGTGATAGGAGGTCATAGAGAGCAGTATATATGTGATAGGAGGTCATAGGGAGCAGTATATATGTGATAGGAGGTCATAGAGAGCAGTATATATGTGATAGGAGGTCATAGAGAGCAGTATATATGAGGTCATAGGGAGCAGTATATATGTGATAGGAGGTCATAGAGAGCAGTATATATGTGATAGGAGGTCATAGAGAGCAGTATATATGTGACAGGAGGTCATAGAGAGCAGTATATATGTGATAGGAGGTCATAGGGAACAGTATATATGTGATAGGATGTCATAAGGAGCAGTATATATGTGATAGGAGGTCATAGAGAGCAGTATATATGTGATAGGAGGTCATAGGGAGCAGTATATATGTGATAGGAGGTCATAGGGAGCTGTATATATGTGATACGAGGTCATAGGGAGCAGTATATATGTGATAGGAGGTCATAGGGAGCAGTATATATGTGATAGGAGGTCATAGAGAGCAGTATATATGTGATAGGATGTCATAGGGAGCTGTATATATGTGATAGGAGGTCATAGAGAGCAGTATATATGAGGTCATAGAGAGCAGTATATATGTGATAGGATGTCATAGGGAGCCGTATATATGTGATAGGAGGTCATAGAGAGCAGTATATATGTGATAGGATGTCATAGGGAGCTGTATATATGTGATAGGAGGTCATAGAGAGCAGTATATATGTGATAGGAGGTCATAGGGAGCAGTATATATGTGATAGGAGGTCATAGAGAGCAGTATATATGTGATAGGAGGTCATAGGGAGCAGTATATATGTGATAGGAGGTCATAGAGAGCAGTATATATGTGATAGGAGGTCATAGAGAGCAGTATATATGAGGTCATAGGGAGCAGTATATATGTGATAGGATGTCATAAGGAGCAGTATATATGTGATAGGAGGTCATAGAGAGCAGTATATATGTGATAGGAGGTCATAGGGAGCAGTATATATGTGATAGGTGGTCATAGAGAGCAGTATATATGTGATAGGAGGTCATAGAGAGCAGTATATATGTGATAGGAGGTCATAGGGAACAGTATATATGTGATAGGATGTCATAAGGAGCAGTATATATGTGATAGGAGGTCATAGAGAGCAGTATATATGTGATAGGAGGTCATAGGGAGCAGTATATATGTGATAGGAGGTCATAGGGAGCTGTATATATGTGATAGGAGGTCATAGGGAGCAGTATATATGTGATAGGAGGTCATAGGGAGCAGTATATATGTGATAGGAGGTCATAGAGAGCAGTATATATGTGATTAGGAGGTCATAGGGAGCAGTATATATGTGATCGGAGGTCATAGGGAGCTGTATATATGTGATAGGAGGTCATAGAGAGCAGTATATATGTGATAGGAGGTCATAGAGAGAAGTATATATGTGATAGGAGATCATAGGGAGCAGTATATATGTGATATGAGATCACAGGGAGCAGTATATATGTGATAGGAGGTCATAGGGAGCAGTATATATATGATAGAAGGTCATAGGTAGCAGTATATATGTGATAGGTCATAGGGAGCAGTATATACGTGATAGGTGGTCATAGGGAGCAGTATTTATGTGATAGGAGGTCATAGAGAGCAGTATATATGTGATAAGTGGTCATAGGGAGTAGTATATATGTGATAGGAGGTCAAAGAGCAGTATATATGTGATAGGAAGTCATAGGGAGCAGTATATATGTGAAATATGCGGTCATACAGAATAGTATATGTGAGATAGGGGGACATACGGAGCAGTATACGTGAGATAGGGGTCATAAAGTGCAGTATATGTGAGATATGCGGTCATACAGAAAAGTATATATGAGAGAAGGCCATGGGGAGAAATGTGTGGAGGGGGGAGGGTCTTTTGGTCCAGTCTGGGGTCTGTACACCAAAGGTCATCACCAATACACAGAATATCTGATCGGTGAGACCTGACCCCTGGGACCACCACTGATCATGAGAAGAGAGGTCCACTGTCCCCCAAATGAATGGAGCAGCAGCACATGATCACCTGCAGCTCCATTTGTTCTCTATGGGACTTATAAACATTGCTGATCTCTGCACTCACATGTATGGATACCCCATAGAGAATGAATGGAATGACGTGGGATCATGTGCTGTTGCTCCAATCACCCAGGGGTTCCAGTGGTTGGATCCTACCAATTAGATTTTTTCACTGTAGACATGGTAATGGGGCAACAGCAAGCACAGCATAAGCAAAGCAGGATGGCAGTGTAAAGGATGGGGTTGTGTTACTATAGAGTTTTGGGTAGACTTCAGAAGGGGCCACAGATGTCTTGGTATAGTCTTCAGTCATTAGGAGAAATCATCATATTTGCCTAGGCTGGATGGAGAAGAGAACATATACAATGAGAGAAGACACCCCATGTGGTCACTGGATTTAATAGTCCTGTATGCTGTGACTGCTTCTGATCATGTGAGAGCTTCTGTAACATGTGAAATGTAGCAAGAGAAAAAAGGTGACTGACCGTCACCGTCCAGTGATCATATCTTTACTTGTATCTGTAAGACATCAATACAACGTGCAGGACAGGCAACAAGGGGTAGGATGCAGAGGTGGTAATGGGACAGTATTGTTTCGCACGCTAAGCGTGCTTCTACTAGCTGACTGCTCTCACATGGCCACAATACAGCCTACTAGCTGATCACTGGTATACTGCGGAATATGAGCTGATCACTGGTATACTGCGACCTACGAGCGGATCACTGGTATACTGCGGAATATGAGCTTATCACTGGTATACTGCGGAATATGAGATGATCACTGGTATACTGCAGCCTACGAGCTGGTCACTGGTATACTGCGGCCTACGAGCTGATCACTGGTATACTGCGGCCTACGAGCTGATCACTGGTATACTGCGGCCTACGAGCTGATCACTGATATACTGCGGCCTACGAGCTGATCACTGATATACTGCGGCCTACGAGCTGATCACTGGTATACTGCAGCCTACGAGCTGATCACTGGTATACTGAGGCCTACGAGCTGATCACGGGTATACTGCTGCCTACGAGCTTATCACTGGTATACTGCGGCCTACAAACTGATCACTGCTATACTGCTGCCTACGAGCTTATCACTGGTAACTGAGGCCTACGAGCTGATCACTGGTATACTGCAGCCTACGAGCTGATCACTGGTATACTGCAGCCTACGAGCTTATCACGGGTATACTGCAGCCTACGAGCTGATCACTGGTATACTGCTGCCTACGAGCTGATCACGAGTATACTGCTGCCTACGAGCTTATCACTGGTATACTGCGGCCTACGAACTGATCACTGGTATACTGCAGCCTACGAGCTGATCACTGGTATACTGCTGCCTACGAGCTTATCACTGGTATACTGAGGCCTACGAGCTGATCACTGGTTTACTGCAGCCTACGAGCTGATCACTGGTATACTGCAGCCTACGAGCTGATCACTGGTATACTGCAGCCTACGAGCTGATCACTGGTATACTGCAGCCTACGAGCTGATCACTGGTATACTGCGGCCTACGAGCTGATCACTGGTATACTGCAGCCTACGAGCTGATCACTGGAATACTGCGGCCTACGAGCTGATCACTGCTATACTGCGGCCTACGAGCTGATCACTGGTGTACTGCGGCCTTCCAGCTGATCACTGGTGTACTGCGGCCTACGAGCTGATCACTGATATACTGCAGCCTACGAGCTGATCACTCGTATGCTGCAGCCATCTCTCTGTTTTGGCACTTTGTGTCTTCTATGCTGTAAAAATTACTTTTACCCACATTTGCCAAAAGTCAGAGAGGAGTGGCCAGGGATCTACAATGCCCTGGGGCTGCCAAGCCTCTCTTCTCTGGCGTCACAGCACTGCCCCAGTCTGACTGGCACGCAGCTCTGTTTCTTTCTCAATCAGTGAGCGGTGTTGGGGCAGTGCTGTGATGTTGGAAAAGAGATTGCAGATCCCTGACCACGCCTCCCTGACTTTTGGTATCTGTAGAAAAAAGTCAATTTTAGAGCACAGAAGATAGGGAGTGCCAAAACAAAATGTATGGCTGAAGTATACCAGTGATTGGCTTGTGCTGTGCTGACAGGTTATTGATCTATTTATATGTGACAGTTGTGCTTTAAACAAAAAGTATTCACTATGGGGCAGATTTATGAAAGCCTATGTAGAGGATGTTACTCTCATTTTTAAAAAGGCATCTGATCGGTTGCTATGGGCTACTCCACCACTGATCCTCTGCATAGGTTTTCATAAATCTCCCCCTAGCTTAGATATATAGCTTAGATATAGCTTAGATTTGGACCCTATAATGCATTTGAGTTATGGCCTTCAGCTGAGATGCAGCACAATTCAACATGGTGATCTATGGTCATGTGACCCATGGGCCCCATTTTTATTTTTGCCCAGGGCCAAGTGTGTCATACCGCAGCTAAGCAAATCACTGGCCGACGCGGGGCACTGCTGCAGCCAGCGATTCGCTGAGCTGCAGTCTGCCACTTTGGTGGGCCCGGTCATTTTCTAGGTGACACGTAACACTGCAGGTGCGGGGGACCGGAGAAGGACATTGGAGGCACCGCGAGGAAGTAAGTAGATATTTATGTTTTACCCCACACAACGGCAATAATTTGAAAAAAAATATCCTCACGCCAGAGTTCTTCAAAGGGGTTATCCACCATAAGGTGATTTTAGTACTTACCTGCCAGAATTGGGTATTTCCTGTTGGATTTTGTTCTCTAAACTACACATCCCACAGTTCTATGCTTGAAAGTTTGAGATCACTTTCCTCCCAAACATCAGCCACACCACTCATTGAAACACAGTGTTTTCTAACCAGGGGGCCTACAGCTGGTGCAAAATTGAAGCAGGACAGGCTCCCTCTGATCACCTGACTACTGATGTCAGGTCTCGATGCACTGCAACCTGGGAAATCTCGAGACTTGAGTAATCTTGTATTCTGTTAAAAATAAATATTGGGGCGATAATCACAGAAGAATTGTGAGACCACCGTCACACACAGGTACAGACACTATATTATAAACTACACTAACTTTACAGCCCCTGTAGAAGAGTCAAATAAAAATCCTGTAATACCCCTTTAAGGTCACTGATCAAACATTTTGAAAACACTGAGATTGATGCCCTGTATAAAACTGGCAATACAAGCTGGCATCAAAGTGGGCAGATGGCCCTATTAAGGGCTGGGTTTCAACTGCTTTTGTTTCCATTTCACAGTATGTTTAATTTAACTGTATACAAAAACCTAGCCAACTATGCTACTGCGTACTGAAAAAAAATAAAAAACATGCGTTGCAATCTGTATTTTTTTTTTAAATATCATTTAATAAGGAAATGGATTCAGCTGTATGGCATACTGCAGCATCTGTTTTTAGCATCCGTTATGTATATGTTTTTTAACTGTGTAAAACATACTTTAAGTGGAACAAAAAAAGCAGTGTGAACTGAAGTGGTGTTTTCAAAAGGTAAAGTGACACTTCGGGTGAAAGGTATTTCCGCTTTTCACATAAGAATGGTAATTGTAAACAATCACCCTGCTTACCGGCACTTGGCTTCCCCCATAAGACAGTGATAACTTCCCTTCTGAAACTATAAGACACGCAGAGCCAGGCTGTATAAGATCACCGATAATACTGATCAAGACTATATGTTATGACATAGTGATGAACAGTACATTGCAATCTAATAATTGCATATAATAGTCCACTAACGGAACTAAAAAAGTGTAAAATAAAAATAAAAAAAGATTTAAAATATATATAAACACCCCTCCCTCCAATAAAAATATAAATCACCCCTCTTTTCCCATAAAAAAAAACCAATAAACACAACACATTTGACATCATTACATGTGAAACTGTCCGAACTATCAAAATATTATTTGTATGATCCTGCATGATTAACGGTGTAAACATAAAAAAAAAAAAGATTTTGTGCTGCTCCTGTCTTGGAAGCGCTGGTGTTGATACCAGGGAGGTAAAAACATAGCATCAGAACTCTCCTAGATCTCCTAGGTGGGGAGTCTCAGGACCCCCAGTGTGTCTCCAAGGACACCCACACAATTTCTTGGGTTTTTAATTGCCTAACTGTTCTTTTTATAGATGGCCAGTCATGGAAAAAAATTGATGAGTCCTTGAAAAGAAAGAAAGAAGAGACACTGCTTCTTTCAACAGAATCTTGCATAGACTGCATTGCAGTCAATGGTGACAGTGCAGTTCTGCGCAGTGCCGATGGATTTTATCAGTGCCTGTTGTAGACAGTATTTCCACCAGGAATATCTCAGTGCGAAGATTCAGTAGTGTGAATGGGCCCTAAGTGTTCACAACCTTTACCTGAGGTTCTTGCCAGGGACATCTGTTGTCACTGTTCACAATTTCCATTCAGAGGTTAAGAAATTCTTCAGTCAGTACAGAGCTGGCAGATGCCTTCAAAGATGTTGCTGCTAGTCACGGGGCCTCGACCTGCAGCATCTTCTGATTCTGATGATTCTGATTTTTCTGAGGGAGAAATCAAGTGTTTATCAGACATTCTGACCGCTGGGGCCCCCCGCAATCTCTTTTACCGAGCCCCGGCTCTCCCCCAGAGTGGTGTGTCACGACTCCCACCCCCTCCATATAGCTCTATGGAACAGCTGAAGATTTCCAAACAGCTCTCCTATAGAGTTATATGGAGGGGGCGTGGCGGCCCCCGCTTCGGGTGGGGGACATGACGCGCCACTCTGGGGGAGAGATGAGGCTCCACACAGGAGATTTGCGGGGGGCCCCAGCGGTCGCACCTCCTGCAGATAGGGGATCGATTTTTTAATAATATTTAGCATGAGACTTCTCCTTTAACCCCTTAAGGGCCAGGCCCATTTTGGCCTTAAGGACCAGACCAATTTTATTTTTGCATTTTCATTTTTTCCTCCTCGCCTTCTAAAAATCATAACTCTCTTATATTTCCATCCACAGACCCATATGAGGGCTTGTGTTTTGCGTCACCAATTGTACTTTGTAATTACATCACTTATTTTACCATAAAATGTACGGCGCAACCAAACAAATATTATTTATGTGGGAAAGTTGAAAAGAAAACCGCAATTTAGCAAATTTTGGAAGGTTTTGTTTTCACGCTGTACACTTTCCGGTAAAAATGACATGTTTTCTTTATTCTGTGGGTCAATATGATTAAAATGATGCCCATGATTATATTCTTTTCTATAATTGTATCGCTTAAAAAAAAATCTCAAACCATTTTAACAAAATTAGTATGTTTGAAATTGCCCTATTTTGACTACCTATAACTTTCTAATTTTTCCGTATATGGGGCGATATGAGGGCTAATTTTTTGCGCCATGATCTGTAGTTTTTATCAGTATCATTTTTGCTTAGGTTTTACTTTTTATACATTTTTTTACACTTTTTATGTCCGCATAGGGGACTATTCATTGCAATCAGTTGATTTCTGATACTGTGCAGTGCTATACATAGAACACAGCACTGCTCAGTATTATCGGTGATCTTCTGCTCTTGTCTGCTCGATCTCAGACCAGAGCAGAAGACCCCGGAAGACGGCCGGAGCAAAGTGAGGGGACCTCCGGCCGCCATGCTGGATGATCGGATCCCCGCGGGCAATCCGATCATCCGTTCAAAGTACCGCAATGCCGCAGATGCCGTGATCTGTATTGATCACGCCATTGGAGGGGTTAATGGCGGAAATCCGTGGAATAGCAGCCGGGACCTGCCTGGCATGACGCGAGCACGGCTCCGGTACTCACGATCATGTCGGCGCGTAAATGTACGTCATGGTGCGTTAAGTACCACGTCACCATGACGAACATTTACGTCCATTGTCATTAAGGGGTTAAGGCCTGCAAGAAACAGAGGTTTAGGCCCTTTCAGAGACAAACACATAGATCTCCAGCCGATAGAAGAACCAGATAACAAGGTAGACCCTATGTCTTTTTTCACACTTCGTTCCTCCAGTTGGACAAACTGGCTGCTGTTTGCTATGTTAACAAGCAGGGGGTGGGGGGGGGGGGGGGTCAGGTGTCCTCTGCTCATAAAGGAGGTTCACTCCCTGATGCCTTGGAAGGAGAATCATCTGGCAGAGATATGGGCTGTCCATATTAAGGGTAAGTAAAACGTGGCAGCAGACTGGCTTAATAGACATCCAATGGATCGAGCAGAATGAAGCCAGTATCCCAAATTTTTTCTTTGGGTCACAAGGAAATTCGGTCACCCGGAAAAAAATATTATGGCAACAAGAGACAACGGGAAAGTTCCTGTGTTTTGCCCTCAATTGGAGACATTCACCAAGCTTCCTAGATGGGCTATCCATCAACTGAAGAAGTCGATTTGTGTATGCCTTCCTTCCGTTTCCTTTCATCTTGAGTATCGTGAGCAAAATTCAGGAATATCAAGAAACGGCAGTGATGATCCCTTTCTTTTTGCCCTGGAGGGCTTGGTTTTATCCTCCTGGGATCAATCATTGCCATTGGAAGACTTGTTACATCAGCCAATTGAGCCATTAGAGAAATCATCCATGAAACATTGAGGCCCTTTTTTCTGGTTGCTATAACAAGCTCTTTCCTGCAAGGAACCTTACCCTAGAGTCAGTACTGTCTAATTTTATGTGCAAGACCACAATTCCTGGCCAAAGTTCCTTCTTCAGACAACATCAACCAGGAGATTTTCTTACCTAGTCTCAAGGGTAAGATTAGGGAGGGTATGTCTTTTGGATGTAACAAAATCAATTCCAACTTACCTGAAATGTTCAAAGCAGTTCAGATGTGACTCCTTGTTCTTGAAATTTCAAGGTCTTAACTAGGGCTGTAACAAACATTTATTTTCCTAATCGATTAGATGGCCAATTATTGTTTAGATTAATTAAAGGGGTTATCCAGGAAAAAAACTTTTTTTTTATAAATGAACTGGCTCCAGAAAGTTAAAAAAAAATCTTAATCCTTTCAGTACTTATGAGCTTCTGAAGTTGAGTTGTTCTTTTCTGTCTAAGTGCTCTATGATGACACCTGTCTCGGGAACTGTCCAGAGTAGAAGCATATCCCCATAGCAAACCTCTTCTACTGTCACGCTGCCTCCCCGGAGCGCTCGCGGCGTGCCTCTGCATGCAGCGCTCCAGTCTGCACCGCTGACCGCGAGCGCTGCTCCCGTGTCACCGGAGGGGATGCGATCCGAGGCACAGGACGTGCCCGCTCTCGGATCGCGCCCCATGTCACTCACCTGCCCCGTCCTCCTTCTGTCCCGTCCCGGCGCGCGCAGCCCCACTCTCTAGGGCGCACGCGTGACGGCTCTCTGAAATTTAAAGGGCCAGTGCACCATTAATTGGTGCCTGGCCCAATCAGTGCAATCACCTCCCTACACTATATTAACCCACTTCCCCTTCCTGTCCCTGCTGGATCTTGTTGCCTTGTGCCCTGAGAAAGCGTTTCTGTGTGTTTCCAAGCCAGTGTTTCGAGACCCCTTGCTGTTGCCCCTGACTACGAACCTTGCCGCCTGCCTTGACCTTCTGCTACGTCTGACCTTGCCTTGCCTACTCCTTGTGTACCGCGCCTGTCTCAGCTGTCAGTGAGGTTGAGTCGCTATCGGGTGGAACGACCTGGGGGTTACCTGCCGCAGCAAGTCCATCCCGCTTTGTGGCGGGCTCTGGTGAAAACCAGTAACCCCTTAGATTCCGTTCCCCTGGTACGGCCCACGCCATCACCTCACTGACACAGAGGATCCACTACCTGTGTCATCCCTGCATACCAGTCCGGATCCTGACATCTACTCTGTGCAGTTCCTGAGACAAGCTGAAATGCCAGCAGAGAGGACTGTTGCCAGACAGAAAAGAACAACTCAGCTTCAGCAGCTTACCTTACCTAACCTTCACCTGTGTTACCTGCCCTGACCTTCTGCCATTTTGCCATGTCCTGCCAGTCTACTTCTGTGCCACGCCACCTCCCAGCTACCTGTGTAGCGACCTGGGTGCCGCTTGCCGCAACAAGACCATCCTGCTTTGCAGCGGGTTCTGGTGAAAATTAGCGGCACCTTAGACTCCGCTCCCTGGCACGGCTCATGTCATCATTCACACAGGCACAGACAATCCACCACCTGCCGTGACCCGTTACAGTCAGGCGCAACAACTGAATCAACTTTCAACCATGGTGCAACAGCTCCTTGCTGCTCAGCAGCAGCCACCTGTTCCTGAGCCTCCTCCTGTGTCTGCAGCTTCTTCTGGGACCAAGCTTCGTTTGTCCTTGCCTTCAAAGTATGACGGAGATCCCAAGTTATGTAGAGGCTTTGTGACACAGTGTTCTATCCATCTTGAACTCATGGCTGATCTGTTCCCGACGGAGTGTGGTAAAGTGGCGTTTGTGTTCAGTCTACTGTCTGTAAAAGTTTTGGTCTGGACTACTCCTCTCTGGGATCATAGAGATCTGATCTCCTTGAACCTGTCAGCCTTCCTTGCAGAATTCCGCAATGCATTTGAAGAACCCGCACGAGCCTCCTCTGCCGAGACTGCTCTACTGAACCTCTGCCAAGGGAACTCCACTGTTGGCAACTACGCGGTTCAGTCCCACACTCTTGCCTCTGAACTTTCTTGGAACGACAAGGCCTTGTGTACTACCTTTAAAAAAAAGACTTTCCTCTCGAATCAAGGATGCTCTCGCTGCATGAGATTCTCCGGCTACCTAAGCTAACTTATCTATTTAGCCGCTCGAATTTATGTGCATTTTGCCGTGAGGCAGGAGGAACTTCCTTTGGAAAAAGAACCTGCCCTAGTACGGCATTTACCTCATCTGGCCCCTGTGTTCCAACATCCACCCCTACTCTCTACTTTGCCTCTTGCTGAAGTGGACCGTTTTCACATAAAGCAGCAGGAAAAATCCCGTTGACGCAATGAGAATTTGTGCCTATATTGTGCCAGTCCGGAGCTCTTTCTCAAAGACTGTTCTATGCGTCCTCCGCGTCCGGGAGAACTCTCTCAACATGGACAAGCAGGAGTGGCTTCCCTAGATGTTAACCCGTCAAGGACGCCTGTCACGATGCCGGCTGGCAGGAGGTGGATCCTCTGTGCCAGAGAGGGATTGGCGTGGACCGTGCTAGTGGACCGGTTCTAAGTCACTACTGGTTTTCACCAGAGCCCGCCGCAAAGCGGGATGGTCTTGCTGCGGCGGTAGTGACCAGGTCGTATCCACTAGCAACGGCTCAACCTCTCCGGCTGCTGAAGATAGGCGCGGTACAAGGGAGTAGACAGAAGCAAGGTCGGACGTAGCAGAAGGTCGGGGCAGGCAGCAAGGATCGTAGTCAGGGGCAACGGCAGGAGGTCTGGAACACAGGCTAGGAATACACAATGGAACGCTTTCACTGGCACAATGGCAACAAGATCCGGCGAGGGAGTGCAGGGGAAGTGAGGTATAAATAGGGAGTGCACAGGTGAACACACTAATAGGAACCACTGCGCCAATCAGCGGCGCAGTGGCCCTTTAAATCGCAGAGACCCGGCGCGCGCGCGCCCTAGGGAGCGGGGCCGCGCGCGCCGGGACAGGACAGACGGAGAGCGAGTCAGGTACGGGAGCCGGGGTGCGCATCGCGAGCGGGCGCCACCCGCATCGCGAATCGCATCCCGGCTGGAGACGGTATCGCAGCGCACCGGGTCAGTGGAGCTGACCGGAGCGCTGCGGTAGCGAGAGTGAAGCGAGCGCTCCGGGGAGGAGCGGGGACCCGGAGCGCTCGGCGTAACAGTACCCCCCCCCTTGGGTCTCCCCCTCTTCTTAGAGCCTGGGAACCTGAGGAGCAGACTTTTGTCTAGGATGTTGTCCTCAGGTTCCCAGGATCTCTCTTCAGGTCCACAGCCCTCCCAATCCACCAAAAAGAACCTTTTTCCTCTGACCGTCTTGGAGGCCAGTATCTCTTTCACTGAGAAGACGTCAGAAGAACCGGAGACAGGAGTGGGAGAAACTAACTTGGGAGAGAAACGGTTGATGATGAGTGGTTTAAGAAGAGAGACATGAAAGGCATTAGGAATACGAAGAGAAGGAGGAAGAAGAAGTTTGTAAGAGACAGGATTAATTTGGCACAAGACTTTGAAAGGACCAAGATAGCGTGGTCCCAGTTTGTAACTGGGGACACGAAAGCGGACATATTTAGTGGAGAGCCATACCTTGTCTCCGGGAGCAAAAATGGGGGGAGCTCTTCTTTTTTTATCGGCAAACTTTTTCATGCGAGATGAAGCCTGTAAAAGAGAATTTTGGGTCTCTTTCCATATGGTGGAAAGATCACGAGTCACTTCATCTACAGCGGGCAAACCAGAGGGCAAGGGAGTAGGGAGGGGGGGAAGAGGGTGACGGCCGTACACCACGAAAAATGGGGATTTGGAGGAAGATTCAGAGACTCTGAAGTTATACGAGAATTCGGCCCATGGTAGAAGATCTGCCCAGTCATCCTGGCGGGAGGAAACAAAATGGCGTAAATAATCACCCAGGACCTGGTTAATTCTTTCCACTTGCCCATTGGATTGAGGGTGATATGCAGAGGAAAAGTTTAATTTAATCTTGAGTTGTTTACAGAGAGCCCTCCAGAATTTTGACACGAATTGGACGCCTCTATCCGAGACGATCTGCGTGGGCAAGCCGTGAAGACGAAAAATGTGTACAAAAAATTGTTTTGCCAACTGAGGCGCTGAAGGAAGACCAGGAAGAGGAATGAAATGTGCCATCTTGGAGAATCGATCAACGACCACCCAAACAACAGTGTTGCCACGGGATGGAGGTAAGTCAGTAATAAAGTCCATACCAATCAGAGACCAAGGCTGTTCGGGGACAGGCAGAGGATGAAGAAGGCCAGCGGGCTTCTGGCGAGGAGTCTTATCCCGGGCACAGACAGTGCAGGCTCGCACAAAATCCACAACATCCGTCTCCAGAGTCGGCCACCAATAGAAACGAGAGATGAGTTGCACGGATTTCTTGATACCCGCATGACCTGCGAGATGGGAGGAGTGACCCCATTTGAGGATTCCGAGGCGTTGGCGTGGAGAAACGAAGGTCTTCCCTGGAGGAGTTTGCCTGATGGAGGCTGGAGAAGTGGAGATCAGGCAGTCAGGGGGAATGATGTGTTGCGGAGAGAGCTCTACTTCCGAGGCATCCGAGGAACGAGAGAGAGCATCGGCCCTAATGTTCTTATCGGCAGGCCGAAAGTGAATCTCAAAATTAAATCGGGCAAAGAACAGAGACCACCTGGCCTGGCGAGGATTCAGCCGTTGGGCAGACTGGAGATAGGAGAGGTTCTTGTGATCGGTGTAAATAATAACGGGAAATCTTGATCCCTCCAACAGATGCCTCCATTCCTCAAGTGCTAATTTAATGGCTAGAAGCTCTCGATCCCCGATGGAGTAGTTCCTCTCAGCCGGAGAGAAGGTCCTAGAAAAAAAACCACAAGTAACAGCATGCCCGGAAGAATTTTTTTTGTAGAAGGACCGCTCCAGCTCCTACAGAGGAGGCATCAACCTCTAATAGGAAGGGTTTAGAAGGGTCAGGTCTGGAGAGCACGGGAGCCGAAGAAAAGGCAGACTTGAGCTGTTTAAAGGCGTCTTCCGCTTGAGGAGGCCATGACTTAGGATTGGCATTCTTTTTGGTTAAAGCCACAATAGGAGCCACAATGGTGGAAAAACGTGGAATAAATTGTCTGTAATAATTGGCGAACCCCAAAAAACGTTGGATAGCACGGAGTCCGGAGGGGCGTGGCCAATCTAAGACGGCAGAGAGTTTGTCTGGATCCATTTGTAGTCCCTGGCCAGAGACCAAGTATCCTAGGAAAGGAAGAGATTGACATTCAAACAGACATTTCTCCATTTTGGCATAAAGTTGATTGTCACGAAGTCTCTGAAGAACCATGCGGACATGCTGGCGGTGTTCTTCTAAGTTGGCAGAAAAAATCAGGATATCGTCCAGATATACAACAACACAGGAATATAAGAGATCACGAAAAATTTCATTAACAAAGTCTTGGAAGACGGCAGGGGCGTTGCACAGGCCAAAGGGCATGACCAGATACTCAAAGTGTCCATCTCTAGTGTTAAATGCCATTTTCCATTCATCCCCCTCTCTGATGCGGATGAGATTATAGGCACCTCTTAAGTCCAGTTTGGTAAAGATGTGAGCACCTTGGAGGCGATCAAAGAGTTCAGAGATGAGAGGTAGGGGGTAGCGGTTTTTTACAGTGATTTTATTAAGACCGCGGTAGTCAATGCAAGGACGTAGGGAGCCATCTTTTTTGGACACAAAGAAAAATCCGGCTCCGGCAGGAGAGGAGGATTTGCGGATAAAGCCCTTCTTTAAATTTTCCTGGATATACTCAGACATAGCAAGAGTCTCTGGGACAGAGAGAGGATAAATTCTGCCCCGGGGTGGAGTAGTGCCCGGGAGGAGGTCAATAGGACAGTCATAAGGCCTGTGAGGAGGTAAAGTCTCAGCTTGTTTTTTGCAAAAAACATCCGCAAAGTCCATATAGGCCTTAGGGAGACCGGTTACAGGGGGAACCACAGGGTCACGGCAGGGAGTACTGGGAACCGGTTTAAGGCAGTCCTTGGAACAAGAGGGACCCCAACTCTTGATCTTCCCAGTGGACCAATCCAGGGTTGGGGAATGGTGTTGAAGCCAGGGTAGTCCAAGGAGAATTTCGGAAGTGCAATTGGAGAGGACCAAAAACTCTATTTTTTCGTGGTGAGGTCCAATGCACATTAGGAGGGGTTCCGTGCGGTAACGCACGGCACAGTCCAATCTTTCATTGTTAACGCAATTGATGTAGAGAGGTCTGGCGAGACTGGTCACTGGGATGTTGAACCTGTTAATGAGAGAGGCCAAAATAAAGTTTCCTGCAGATCCGGAGTCCAAGAAGGCCTTAGTGGAGAAGGAGAAGGTAGAGGCAGATATCCGCACAGGCACAGTAAGACGTGGAGAAGCGGAGTTGACTTCAAGGACCGTTTCACCTTTGTGCGGAGTCAGCGTACGTCTTTCCAGGCGGGGAGGACGGATAGGACAATCCTTCAGGAAGTGTTCGGTACTGGCACAGTACAGGCAGAGATTCTCCATGCGGCGTCGTGTCCTCTCTTGTGGTGTCAGGCGAGACCGGTCAACTTGCATAGCCTCCACAGCGGGAGGCCCAGGAACGGATTGCAGAGGACCAGAGGAGAGAGGAGCCGGGGAGAAAAAACGCCTCGTGCGAACAAAGTCCATATCCTGGCGGAGCTCCTGACGCCTTTCGGAAAAACGCATGTCAATGCGAGTGGCAAGATGAATGAGTTCATGTAGATTAGCAGGGATTTCTCGTGCGGCCAGAACATCTTTAATGTTGCTGGATAGGCCTTTTTTAAAGGTCGCGCAGAGGGCCTCATTATTCCAGGATAGTTCTGAAGCAAGAGTACGGAATTGTACGGCGTACTCGCCAACGGAAGAATTACCCTGGACCAGGTTCAACAGGGCAGTCTCAGCAGAAGAGGCTCGGGCAGGTTCCTCAAAGACACTACGAAATTCCGAGAAGAAGGAGTGTACAGAGGCAGTGACAGGGTCATTGCGGTCCCAGAGCGGTGTGGCCCATGACAGAGCTTTTCCAGACAGAAGGCTGACTACGAAAGCCACCTTAGACCTTTCAGTAGGAAACTGGTCCGACATCATCTCCAAGTGCAGGGAACATTGTGAAAGAAAGCCACGGCAACACTTAGAGTCCCCATCAAATTTATCCGGCAAGGATAGTCGTAGGCCTGAGGCGGCCACTCGCTGCGGAGGAGGTGCAGGAGCTGGCGGAGGAGATGATTGCTGAAGCTGTGGTAGTAGCTGCTGTAGCATCACGGTCAGTTGAGACAGCTCGTGGCCTTGTTGCGCTATCTGTTGTGAGTGCTGGGCGACCACCGTAGTGAGGTCAGCGACATCTGGCAGAGGTACTTCAGCGGGATCCATGGCCGGATCTACAGTCACGATGCCGGCTGGCAGGAGGTGGATCCTCTGTGCCAGAGAGGGATTGGCGTGGACCGTGCTAGTGGACCGGTTCTAAGTCACTACTGGTTTTCACCAGAGCCCGCCGCAAAGCGGGATGGTCTTACTGCGGCGGTAGTGACCAGGTCGTATCCACTAGCAACGGCTCAACCTCTCCGGCTGCTGAAGATAGGCGCGGTACAAGGGAGTAGACAGAAGCAAGGTCGGACGTAGCAGAAGGTCGGGGCAGGCAGCAAGGATCGTAGTCAGGGGCAACGGCAGGAGGTCTGGAACACAGGCTAGGAATACACAATGGAACGCTTTCACTGGCACAATGGCAACAAGATCCGGCGAGGGAGTGCAGGGGAAGTGAGGTATAAATAGGGAGTGCACAGGTGAACACACTAATAGGAACCACTGCGCCAATCAGCGGCGCAGTGGCCCTTTAAATCGCAGAGACCCGGCGCGCGCGCGCCCTAGGGAGCGGGGCCGCGCGCGCCGGGACAGGACAGACGGAGAGCGAGTCAGGTACGGGAGCCGGGGTGCGCATCGCGAGCGGGCGCCACCCGCATCGCGAATCGCATCCCGGCTGGAGACGGTATCGCAGCGCACCGGGTCAGTGGAGCTGACCGGAGCGCTGCGGTAGCGAGAGTGAAGCGAGCGCTCCGGGGAGGAGCGGGGACCCGGAGCGCTCGGCGTAACAACGGCGGACGTATCCATACGCCCCCGTTTTAAAGTCCTTAAAGACTGAGGGCGGATACGCCCGTGGGAATTCCGGTCCCCGCCGCTAGCCGGTTGGGGACCGGACCGGGATGCCTGCTGGAATCATTCAGCAGGCATCCCGGGACATCGTCGAGGGGGGTCCTGAGACCCCCCCCCCATGTCGGCGATCGGAGAAAATCGCATGTCAATTCAGACATGCGGTTTTCTCCAATTCCGGGCTGATCAGGTCTCTGGTGACCCGATCACCCAGAAAATAGGGATGATCGGAGTTGTCAGTGACAGCCCCAATCATCCTAAGGGATAGGAGTGAGGTCGCAGTGCTGCGATCTCCTCCTATCCCCTGCCATTAGTCAGAACTGAGTTCTGACCAATGGCAGCGCAGGACAGGGGGTTGCCATGGAAACCCCGTACTGCCCACCCCTGGATGTCGGGCAGAACGGGGGGAGAAAATGGTGGCGGTTACCTGATGAGAAGATGCGTGGGGCCCGGCGATCATCACAGACATCAGCGGAGATCACGGCGCAGGTAGGGAATTGACAGTGGGGGGGGGGGGGGGGGGGGCGGAGAAATGAAAGTGAAAGTAAAGTGATCTTTACTGTGGCAACCACTAGGAAGGACGGACTGCAGCTCCCAGCATGCCCAGACAGGCAAAGGCTGTCTGGGCATGCTGGGAGTTGTAGTTTTGCAACATCTGGAAGGTCACAGTTTGGTTATTTTGTTACATTGGTGCCCAAACGGTAGCCCTCTAGATGTTGCCAAACTACAACTCTCAGCATGCCTAGACTGCCCAGGCATGCTGGGAGGTATAGTTCTGTAACATCTGTCCCTTCAGATTTTTCAATTTTCATTAAATTTTTGAAAATTGCTGCTCTAATTTGAAGCCCTCTAATTTTCTCAAAAAGTAAAAATATGTCCATTTTATGATGCCAACATAAAATAGACATATTGTATTTGTGAATAAAATAAAATTTATTTGGAATATCCATTTTCCTTACAAGTAGAGAGCTTCAAAGTTAGAAAAAGGCAAAATTTTCAAAATTTTCATGAAATTTGGGGATTTTTCACCAAGAAAGGATGCAAGTAACCTCGAAAAATTACCACCAAAATAAAGTAGAATATGTCACAAAAAAACTATCTCAGAATCAGAATATTAGGTAAAAGCATCTTAGTTATTAACGCTTAAAGTGACGGTGGTCAGAATTGCGAAAAAGGGCTCAGTCCTTAAGGTGAAAAAGGGCTCAGTCCTTAAGGGGTTAATGTTACCTCTCCTCGCTTGACCACCCCAGTTCAAGTATTTTCCTCTGCCAAGATGTCTTTCACCGCTTCTGCTCTTTTGGACTCCGGTTACGCTGGTAACTTCATTGGTGCCTCCCAGGTCCATAAACACCGTCTTCCAGTGTCTCGTCCTGCCAAGCCCTTCTACATCTCTTCTGTTATTGGACAAAATCTGAACTGTAAGGTGCAATTTCGCACGGAAACCCTCGTCATGCAAGTAGGAAATTTGGAAAAAATGTAGTGTGCTACCACATTGTACTTCGGAGCTTCTTCTTGGTCTTCCTTGGCTTCAACGTCATTCTCCACAACTTGACTGGAAATCTGGTGAAATCACTTGTTGGGGACAATATTGCCAAGGTCACTGTCTTGTTCCCACTGTGATATCTTCTGTGCCTGTGAAACTCAGGTGTAAAGTCTTGAATTGGGGACATTCTTCCTTGCCAGTTGGTCACTTTAGAAGACGATAGACTCCACGACAGAAGCCTGCAAGTTCCCTACAGCCTTTGCCCATTCCAGAAACCCCCTGGTCTCATGTAGAGGGGAAGTCTCTGAATTCCAAAGAAGAGGGGGAGACCAAGGAGGGGGGGTACAGTAACACCTGCACTCCAGCCGGACACGTCGGATGTGAGCGATCTCTGCTTATGTCCCTGCTGCCGGTGGGGCTGGGATTCGCATCGCGGGACACGCCCGCATGCGAATCCCAGCCCGTCACTCACCTCCCTCAACTTCCGCTTCTCCATGTCCTTGCAGCCCCGGCACGCGCCGGAGCTCTTTCACTTAAAGGGCCAGTGCTCAAATAATCAAGTGTCTACACCTATCCCCTGTCCTTAAATATCAGCTCCTCCCTTGTTTCCCTGCTGGATTTTGGTTGCCTAGTACCATATTGAAAGTCCTGTGTCCCTGTTACTGTGTACCTGTTCCTTGCTACCTTACCTAACCTGCACCAGTGCCCTGACCTTCTGCCATCTTGCCACATCCTGCCAGTCTCCTTCTGTGCCACGCCACCTCCCAGCTACCTGTGTGGACGAGTCGTGCCAGGGGTAGCGACCTGGGTGCTACCTGCCGCAGAAAGACCATGCCACTTTGCGGCGGGCTCTGGTGAAAACCAGCGGCACCTTAGACTCCGCTCCCTGGCATGGCTTATGTCATCATCCCCACATGCCCGGAAGATCCACCACCTGCCGTGACCCGTTACAACTATTTTGCAAAATATGAATGGACTATGTGTGGTACGTAACTTTACTTTATTAGCTAATCTTTGTACCTCGCAGGGAGTTGTCCTTGGGACATTGGGACCTACGCAACATCACTTCTGGAGAGTCTGGAACCCCTGTGTCTTCTGGAGCTCTTTGTACAGCTGGAACTGTGACTGGGTCTTCCTCAGTAAATTTGAGAGTTGGTACAAAGTCCGGACTCGCTGACTGTGGTGCTGGAGAGACTGGTGACAGAGTTGGCGCTCTGGAAACTGGTATATAAACTGGAGCCAATGGTGACCGGACTGGAGCTGGAATAGAAATTAATGTTGGTGGAACTGACCCTGGGGCTGGTGAGACAAAGAAGACCGCTGGCTGGGAGAAAACCTAGGGAAGTCCATAGATGGGTGGATTCCCTCGCCTGGAACATACTCTCTTGCAGGTCTGCCAGCTGGAGGAGGTGGTGCTGGGAGAATGGGTAGGTCTTCTTTCAGACACAACTTGATCCAGTTACGGTGAACAAATTGTTGCTCATACCCAAGCTTTTGTACTTCGTACATGTCAGATTCTGGATATGGTATGGCCGTCACTGTGTACGGTTTCGTTTCCCAGATGGAGTCCAATTTCTGGGTTCTCGGAAACTTCCACAGCCACACTTTGTCGCCCAATCGAAGGTTTTGATTGGTTTAGCAGAGGCATGTTGGTTGTAGTATTGTTGCTGTCTTTGTTGAGTCTCGTCCATCTTTTTGCTGACAATTTCTTTTGCTTCGTGGAGTCTTCTCTCGTGGTCCGAGACCCATCCCAGGGAGGCTTGCGGAGAGTTGTTGAGTGGCGCTTTAAGCCCAAATGTTCGATCTTTAGGAAGCTGCCCATGTCGCCCCATCATCAGGTAGAAAGGGGTATATTCTGTAGAACAATGGACTGTGTTATTGTAAATCTCCAATAATTCAGGTAGTAGTTGGGGCCACTCCTCATGTCTGGAGACAGAGGCTGCTCGCAACATGTGGATGAAGAATTGATTGATGCCCTCACAGAGCCCGTTCCCCAGGGGGTGGTAAGCAGTAGCCTCAAGCTTCTTACAGGCATGGAACTGACACAGCTCTTGGAAGAGTTGAGCCTCGAAGGCCGCTCCACTGTCCGTTAGGACAGACTCCGGACACCCAAGGGTTTGCACCCAATTGGAGTAGAACATCTGGGCCGCTGTCTTGGCTGTGAGATCTTTGACGGGAACAACAACAACCCATTTAGAGTAGTGATCCACCAAGGTGAGAGCATAGGTGTACCCGGACCAGGTAGGAGACAACTTGACATAGTCTAGTGCGACCAACTGGTTAGGCCTTTCACTCTGGATGGAATGGAGTGGTGCTCTTGCATCCTTGCTTCTTAGTTACAGACAACACATTAATTGCACCATTTCTCAATGTCGCTCCGCATTCCGATCCAATAGAATCTTTGCCTGACAGTAGCTACAGTCTTGTGGACTCCAAAGTGTCCTGACTGATCATGGTATGCATTAAGGACCATCGCCGCATCTCTAGGGTAACTAGAATCTGATTAAGTTGATCACCAGAGACCGGATCCAATGAATTTCAGCACAACAGTCCTTTGTATGGTGCAAACGTTCAGCTCCCCTCCTGTTTCCTGCAATGGCCAGACTGGTGCGGAATGCACCAAGGTAGATATGTACAACAAAGAGAGATGTCCAGTGCTGCGTTAAAAGAATGAACTTTATTTCATATACACCAAGGTACAAGACTGTAGAGTAGACATAGGTGATGCATTTCGGCTCATCACAGAGCCTTAGTCATACAACAAATATCAGAAATATGAATTGTTTTATAGAGCTAAGGCTGAGAGTGATACCTCCCACAAAATGGGATGTCCCACCCTTCACCCTCCTAGGTGTTAACTAAGTAGCATAAAATTTGCTGCTTCACATGTGTTACACCCATACGATTCAAGTTGGCTTTAAACAGACAGACACAAAATAAATACATTAGTACTCCTACCGCGATCCTTTTTCCGTGAGATCTCCGCTATCCAGTCAGGTTTTGTGTGGGCGCACCGACATCCTAGACTAGAGCGACGCGTTCTGATTAGACGTAAGAGAGAAGGAGGCCTGGCCCTACCCGACTTCACCTCCTATTACCTGGCGA
This sequence comes from Hyla sarda, assembly GCF_029499605.1. Taxonomy (NCBI): domain Eukaryota; kingdom Metazoa; phylum Chordata; class Amphibia; order Anura; family Hylidae; genus Hyla; species Hyla sarda. The sequence continues at coordinate 242,341,978 of NC_079189.1, read as the reverse complement.
CAGTACTATCCAGAGTATTAGACGGGTTCCATCAGAGGAAGGAGAAACAGTGGGTGACGCTCGAACTTCTGTCCTCGAACATAGATGTTAGGACTGTTCTTTGGCTCCCTAAAACTACTTGGCCTTCAAATGTACTATCGGACGTGCCCCCAATTACCAGAACTGTGCTGCAGGCTCGGAGAACTTACATGTCACGCATGTCCTTGTGTCCTCCCGCAGGTCCTCTTACCCCTCTTTTTGGGAACTCTGAGTTCCCCCCTGCTATCTCCGTGTCACTGTATTTGTCTCTCCGTAGAAGGGACTCACCTATGTTTAAGGACCTGCTGATACATGAGGGATTAAAGTCTCTATCAGACATTGTTGGTGACACGCCCCTCACTTCGACACATGCATTCCAATATCTACAACTGAAACATTTTTATGAGATCAATAAGGCCCGCCTGGACTTACATCGCGACCTCACACCCTTTGAGAAACTCTGTATATCGAACTCCCCCACAACCAGACCGGTTAGCTCCATATATGCTCAACTTCTAGACGAGGCCACGACAGACCCCATTACATTCTGCTCTGCCTGGGAGAGGGAATTGCAATGTACAATTAGTGCTGAGGAGTGGGGGAAAGCATTCTTGTGGTGCCACCGCTCGTCCACGTCATGCAAGGCACATGAGCTTAACTATAAGATCTTGGCGAGATGGTACCGAGTCCCTTCGCTGCTAGCTCGTATGTACTCAAATGTTTCTGACGTGTGCTGGAGGTGTGGACGAGCGGGAGGCACCATGACTCATATCTGGGTGGACTGCCCAGTAATCCAACCGTTTTGGGCCCAGGTACTAGTGTTATGTCCAAATTGATATCCTCCCCCATCCCTGTGTCTCCCAAACTGCTCCTCCTTTCAACTGTCCTGCTCACGGTCCCGAAACAATCAGCCCTCCTGCTTCGCCTTCTGGTTCTGGCTGCTCGTACCGTGATTCCGCGGCTATGGAAGTCATCGGCTCCACCCTCAGTCTCGTCCTGGCTCCGTGAGGTCTCGCACCTGAGTAGAATGGAGGAGCTCTTGGCAGACTCCAGGGACCAATTAGATAAATTTAATGCCACTTGGTGGCCCTGGATCAACTTCATATCCTCCCCTGAATTTACAACACTCCACATACAAGACGATTAATAAGCCCTCACGTTTCTGATTGCCCATACTCCTACTGACTTCCATGAACTGGATGCCCGGGGACTCCAGGACCCGACAAGTCACGCAAGGTATCTCTTCTATCTCTACTGACCTCTACCTTCCCTATACCCTCACTCTACTTCTGCTTTACTATCCCTCTTTCCTTCTCTACCACTTATGTATCACTCCCACTATCTACGTTCGGTGTCACGTATACTTGCCGTGTAGTAACACTTAAGCTTTGCTTGTTTTGGTAAGGACTCCCTTCCCTCCTCTTTTTATAACAATTTTTTATGTTGTCTCTTTTTGTCTGGATGTACTTGCCTCGTATGAGACACTCCATTGATAAGTTGCACTGCTTTTCTCTTTTGAGTTTTGTGCCCCCTTGTCTGCTTTCATAACAGGTCTTCGAGCCACGGCTACACAGACACTAATCTGCATTATCAGTCCACTCACTGTTATGTGTCCAGACTATGGAGGTTTTAGGGGATTGTGTTAATGTAGGCCCCTGTATAGACACTGTACTATGTGATGCCTGTGTACTGTGCTTTCATTCAGTGATACTTTCTTTTTTGATTTCTGTTTACTTACTGTAAAACCTTTAATAAAGTTTACTTTGAAAAAATAAATAAATACATTAATAAAAAAAGCATAATTCTATTATTTTCACACTATGTTGTGGTGCGTCGGCTACTAGGATTGATAACTATTGAAAATTGTATAAGTTGGATGTGGACAACTATATAGTTGTAACAATCGTTCAATCCACAGACCAATGCCGCTCATATCATTGCATAGTGTGAACAAGGTCCTACTAGGCCTGTTCAAGAAGTACATATTATATGTGGAGAATAAAGTAATTAACCCCTTAAGGACTCAGCGTTTTTCCGTTTTTGCATTTTCATTTTTTTCCTCATCACCTTCTAAAAATCATAACGCTTTCAATTTTGCACATAAAATTCCATATGATGGCTTATTTTTTGCGCCACCAATTCTACTTTGCAGTGACATTAGTCATTTTACCAAAAAATGCATGGCGAAACGGGAAAAAAATTAATTGTGCGACAAAATTGAAGAAAATTTTTTAATTTTGTAACTTTTGGGGGGGTTTTGGGGGCAGTGCATTTTTCGGTAAAAATTATACCTTATCTTTATCATGTAGGTCCATACAGTTAAAATGATACCCTACTTATATAGGTTTGATTATGTCGTACTTCTGAAAAAAATCATAACTACATGCAGGAAAATTTATACGTTTAAAATTGTCATTTTCTGACCCCTATAACTTTTTTATTTTTCCGCGTACGGGCCGGTATGAGGGCTCCTTTTTGCGCTGTGTTCTGAAATTTTTATTGGTACCATTTTTGCATTGATCAGACTTTTTGATTGCTTTTTATTCATTTTTTTATGATATAAAAAGTGACCAAAAATTTTGGACTTTGGAATTTTTTGGCGCGTACGCCATTGACCGTGTGGTTTAATTAACAATATATTTTTATAGTTCGGACATTTATGCACGCGGCGATACCACATATGTTTATTTTTATTTACACAGTTTTATTTTTTTTCATGGGAAAAGGGGGGTGATTCAAACTTTTATTAGGGAAGGGGTTAAATGACCTTTATTAACTTTTTTTTTGCAGGGTTATAGCTCCCATATAGCTCCCATAGACACTGATCTTTTACCCTGATCCCTGCAAATCTATAGCTTTGCATGGATCAGCATAATAGGGGGTTGTTTTCTCAAGCCTGTAGCTCAGACTAGGAGCAATCAAACGCCGATCGGACGCAACGGAGCAAGGTAAGGAGACCTCCGCTCGCATCCTACCTGATCGGGACATCACGATTTTATCGTAATATTCCCGATCAGCCCGACTGAGCTGCGGGAAAGCTTTTACTTTCATTTTCGACGCGGCGATCACATCTGAAGGGTTAATACCTCGACTGGAGGTTCTTCGGTGCCTGATGTGACAAAATACTACTGGGCTGCTCACTTACGCCATCTAGTGGTGTGATCCTCCTACAATGCATACAGTCACTGGATGGAACTGGAGAAGCTCTGGTTAGCCCCCTTACATCCCAATGTCTCCTTGTCTCCCTTGTTGGGTCCCATGTCTTTTTCTAAGTATGTGTGGGATTACTGCTCTAGGAAGTTCAAACTGTTTTCTTCCCCTTCTCCTATGAGGTCTTTTCTCTATCATCCTGATTTTCCTCCTGGCTTGTCCTCTGTTATGGTGCCGGAATGGGGTTCCCGGGGCCTCTTTTGTTGGACAGATGTAGTTGACCCTCTCTCTCTCTAACTTCTGTTCTTTGATCCTGCTGCTCCTCTGAGCGGTTTCACTATTTGCAATTACGGCATTTCATGTCTACCATGCTTGGTTCCATGGCGGTCTACCAACCTACTAGCTTTGAGCGATTATGTCGTAGTGGACTTCAGTCAAGCCGCACGAAACAACTTGTCCCGGAGTTCCCCGCCTCCAACCCTGCTCCCCGCCTGTAACATCGCTATGCTGGCTGGATAAGAATAAAAGACCTGACTGGTGAGTGCGGCCTCTGTCTTTCTTTGCTTTCGCATTCACCTGTATATCACGGTCTTCAACCAAGCACAAAGTGGACCTCAGCCACAGGACCTTAGGTAGGCCGCCGTTGCACAAGAAGAAGAAGAAGAAGAAAAGAGTCCAGACCTGGTCTGAAGCAAACTTGTGTTTTTCTGTTTGTTTTGTTTTTCATGTGTTGCATAAAAACATAGCAAGGTATAGATTCAGACTGCACCTCTCTCAACATGTTTTCAGAGTAAAGCATCATTCTTAGTCTTGGTCATAACTAAGAGCTTCAAAGGAAACATGTCAGGAGAAGTGCAGTAAGTGGGTAATTGAGTGAGTGATAGGAAACAGAAGATGGTATATTTATGTCATGAAGCGAGTGCAATGAGCCTCCATACAGCACCATATATTGAAAAATAGGTGTTATAGGGGCCAGAAGAGGAGAATTTTAAGTGGTACTCCGGTGCCAAACATCTTATCCCCTATCCATAGCACAGAGCTGTGGCCAACACACCCTTCTATGTATCTCAATGGGAAAGCCGGTGAGACAGCATTCGTGTATCTCCACTCTCCCATAGAGATACATGGAGGGATGTGTTGGCCACAGCCTCGTGCCATAGACGACAGTAATCGAAGATCGCTCTGTGTATGAAGATAGCCGGGATCTCAGGCAGAAGATTGCGGGGGTCCCATCAGTGGGACACTTATCTCTTATCCTGTGGATAGGGAATAAGATGTTTGGCACCAGAGTAGCATTTAACCCCTTAAGGATACAGGGTTTTTCCGTTTTTGCACTTTCGATTTTTCCTCCTTACCTTTTAAAAATTATAACCCTTTCAATTTTGCACCTAAAATTCCATATTATGGCTTATTTTTTGTGCCACCAATTCTACTTTGCAGTGACATTAGTCATTTTACCAAAAAATCCACGGCAAAACGAAAAAAAATAATTTGTGACAAAATTGAAGACAAAATGCCATTTTGTAAATTTTGGGGGCTTCCTTTCTACGCAGTGCATTTTTCAATAAAAATGACTCCGTATCTTTATTTTGTAGGTCCATACAATTAAAATGATACCCTACTTATATAGGTTTGATTTTGTCTTACTTCTGGAAATAATCCTAACTACATGCACGAAAATGAATATGTTTAAAATTGTCATTTTTTGACCCCTATAACTTTTTTATTTTTCCGTTGTACAGGGCTCATTTTTTGCTTCGTGATCTGAAGTTTTTAGCGGTACCATTTTGTGTATTGATCGGCCTTTTTGATCACTTTTTCATGATATAATGACCAAAAATACCCTATTTTGGATTTGGATTTTTTTTGTGCGTACGCCATTGACCGTGCCGTTTAATTAATGATACATACTTATAGTTTGGACATTTCCGCACACGGCGATACCACATGTTTATTTTTATTTTCAGTTTTTTTTTCTCAATGGGAAAAGGGGGGTGGGGTGATTCATACTTTTACTAGGGAAGGGGCTAAATGGTCTTTATTAACTTTTTTTTCTTCACACTTTTATTTTGCAGTGTTCTAGCCCTCTCTAGTGGCTATAGCAATGCACACACTGATCTGCTACACATATCATTGCCGTGCATTAACATGGCAATGATCAGTGTTATTGGGGATTGATTGCTCAATTCTGGATTTCGGGCTTGAAGCAATCAATCACCGATCGGACACGCAGGAGGCAGGTAAGGCATACTTTTGCTGCGTCCTAGCTGATTGGGACATTGCGATTTCACCGCGATGGTCCCAATCAACCCGACTGAGCTGCTGGGAGTGTATTTTTGTTACTTTATAAGCGGCGATCAACTTTGAATGCCGCATCTAAAGGGTTAATAGCATGCAGCACAAAGATCGGTGCCGTGCAGGGTCCCGGCTTTCATTAGCCGCCAGGACCGACCCGCTATGGCGGTACGCCCGGCATCCTTAAGAGGTTAAAGGGGTATTCCAGGATTTTTATTTTACTACGCTACAGGGGCTGTAAAGTTAGTGTAGTTCATTCTAGTGTCTGTACCTGTGTGTCACAGTGGTCTCTCAATATTTACTATTAACAGCATACAAAATTACTGAGGTCTCGGGAATTCCCAGGTTGCAGTGTGTTGAGACATGACCTCACTTGTCAGTTGTGCAAAGGGAGCCTATCCTGCTTTAATGGGTGGAGAGACCGCTGGATGGGAGAGAGATAATTTAGCAACAGCTGTAGGCCCCCTGGTTAGAAAACACACTGATCCCCATCAAACTCCTCAGTGGTTTTTATATTAGTAAGAGCATATAAATATACAAACAACAATCCACATAAAAGGGGCAGGAATAAATGGGTGCAGTCGTGATGGACTCGTGAATACTGAATTATCGTTAAGTCATAAGTCTCTCTTTTCTGGAACAGGAGAGCCCGATGACTTATAGGCTTCTTCAATGGCACACTTCAACCATCTAGCAATGGAACTCTTTGATGCTTTTTTGCCTTTATTAGGCCCTTGAAATTGGATAAAGAAATTTAAGTCAATACCTGCTACTCGTACAAGTACTGTAACATGCACCTTTTAACATCTAGGTTATAAAAAGTCTTCTTTTTAATTTCAAGGATTTTCACAGAAAGTGGGAAGGATGATATCTTGTTATCTGTGGAAATCGGACACCGCCTTAGGGAGAAAATTTGGGTTAAGTTTTAGGATGATTCTGTCATCTAAAACAGTAAAATATGGATTTATTATAGACAAAGCCTTGATTTCTCCTATTCGCTGTGGTAATGGTGACCAAGAATACAGTTTTCCAGGTTAAGATCTTGATAGAAAAGTCTTGCAAGGGCTCAAAAGGTTTTTGAGTTAAAGATGAAAGCACCAAATTTAGATCCCAAGGAGGCGTTAGATTTGAAATTCTCGGTTTTAACATAGAAATGGCTTTGAAGAATCTCTTCAACATTTATGTTCTGCAATACAAGTGTCGAAGAAACAGCCTAATGCAGCCGTCTGAACTTCCAGAGTATTTACAGAAAGTCCTTTTTCAAATCCTTCTAGAAGGAAATCTGGGATTTTAGGAATGTCCGGATTAAAGGGGTATTCCAGGCAAAACCTTTTTTTTATATATATCAACTGGCTCTGGAAAGTTAAACAGATTTGCAAAATCTGCCAGAAGAAGCTTGAATACCGAGCGAAACAGATTCTGTCGCCCGACAGTGAATACCCCCGACCGTGATCCCTGAACATGCAGATATATGCATCCCCTTTGGATAGGGGATAAGATGTCTAAGCACCGGAGTACCCCTTTAAGTCACCAACATCACATATATAAGTTGGCGTCTGACTCATCTTGAGTAGTGTGATCAAGCAGACTTCATGCGAAATGGCCCGTCGCACTCAGTCAGCTCCACGGAGCTGATGCCTGCTCCCCTCCTTTCCTTCTGCCTGTTTGCACAGCATTGATGAATTAACACCTGAATTGAAAGAAAACCTGCTGTTTAGGAATCCCCCATGGTGCCAGAACAGCAAAAAAAAAAAAAAAAAAAGAATTATAAGATGGCACATGGCACACTATTTGGGAAACTACACCCCTCAAGGAACGTAACAAGGGGTAAAGTGAGCCTTAACATCCCACAGGTGATTGACAAACTTTCGTTAAAGGGGGATGTGAAAACTAAAAAAAAAAATGTTTTCAATAAAATTCTGGTGTTACCCCAAATTTGGCATTTATACAAGGGGCAATAGGAGAAAAGTCCCCCCCACCCCCACCCCAAAAAAAAAAAAAATCATTGTAACACCATTTCTTCTGAGTATGGAAATACCCCATAGGTGGATGTAAAGTGCTCTGTGGGCACACTGCAGGGCTCAGAAGAGAAGGAGCGACATTAGGCTTTTGGAGAGAGAATTTGGTTGTAATGGAAGTCGTCTACAAAGGCTCCATGGTGCCAGAACAGTGGTCCCCCCCCCCCACATGTGGCCCCATTTCGGAAACTACACCCCTCACAGAATGTAATAAGGAATGCAGTGAGCATTTACACATCACTTGCATTTGACAGATCTTTAGAACAGTGGGCTGTGCAAATTACATTTTTCATTTTCATGGACCACTGTTCAAAAAATCTGTCAGACACCTATGGTGTGTAAATGCTCACTGCGCCCCTTATTACATTCTGTGAGGGGTAGTTTCCAAAATGAGGTCACATGTGGGGGGGTCCACTATTCTGGCAGTATGGGGGCTTTGTAAATGCACAAGGCCTTCAATTCCAGCCAAATTCTCTCTCCAAAAATGTTTTGCTCCTTTTCTTCTGAGCATTGCAGTGCACCCACAGAGCACTTTATATCCACATTTGGGGTACTTCCTTACTCAGAAGAAATGGGGTTACAAATTGTGGGGGGGCTTTTTCTCCTACTACACCTTGTAAAAATAAGAAATTTGGGGTAACACCAGCATTTTAGTCAAGTCTTTCATTTTCACTTCCAAATAAACAAAAAAAAAAATCAGTCAAACACCTGTGGGGTGTTAAGGCTTACTATACCCCTTATTACATTCCTTGAGGGGTGTATTTTCCCAAATTTTTTTTTTTTTGTGTGTGTTTTTGTGTTTATGTCAGAATCGTTCCAACTATCAGCCACCCCTGTGCAAATCACCAATTTAGACCTCAAATGTACATAGTGCGCTCTCACTCCTGAGCCTTGTTGTGCGTCCGCAGAGCATTTTACGCCCACATATGGGGTATTTCCATACTCAGGAGAAATTGTGTCTTTTTTTCCTTTTACCTCTTGTGAAAATGAGAAGTATGGGGCAAAAAAATGTTACCGCACACTGTTAGGGTAAAAAAAAATAAAAAAATTACACTAACATGCTGGTATAGACCCCAACTTTTCCTTTTCATAAGGGGTAAAATTTGTAACGCAATTTCTCCTGAGTACAGAAATAGCTGGAGGCTCCATTTTGGAAACAGTGTACTATGAGACTTTAAAAAAAAAAAAAATGTAAACAGTATTTATTAGCTTTTTTCAATAAACTACAAACTGCAGAGAAGTACAATGACCATACAGTAAAAAAAAAATAGGATACAACATGTCATACATTAAAGTCAAAACTACAAGTCAATGGACTTTAGTTACATTTAGTCTGACATCACATATGTACGACACAGCCTGCAATTGGGTCCTGTCTGTGAAAGGGCCTCCTTCTAGTAACAAGGTACAGTCACGAAGCAGCCCAGACTATCTGGATGAGCATAGCAGTATGCAGAGTATTACCATATAAAAAAAAATATAAAAAATTAAAAAATACTCAAAAAAAAAAATAAATAAATAACAATAAACCAGAACACACATTTGCCGGCACCACACAGACCACACACGACCTAAAAGAAAATTACAAATGTGAAGAGATAAGTTGGTACTTCGGAGAGAATCTGGTACGAGGGGAAGCAAAGCCTCCATGCCCACTGTCAAGGAACTTTTAGTGCCCCTGAGGCTCCAGCAAATGATTCTAGCGCATACCACTGTGTATGAATGAAGGTGTGCATAATGGAAATACAGAACAGACGAATGGCCAGCGCAGGTCAGTGGAAACAGGATGCTTTATTAAGGTACTTCAGCACATGGACGACAAAGATACAGGTGACGCGTTTCAGCCCTGGAGTTGGGCCTTAGTCATACGTATGACTAAGGCCCAACTTCAGGGCCGAAACGCGTCACCTGTATCTTTGTCGTCCATGTGCTGAAGTACCTTAATAAAGCATCCCGTTTACACTGACCTGCGCTGGACATTCGTCTGTTCTATATTCCTACACCTAGGCGCTGCCCACGCCAGTCCGGGCGCTGCGGGCTTGGAGAGTGAGCTGAACATATTCTATAATGGAAATACGATCCGTGGAACTATAATAATGGGTAGGAAAAAGCTTCCACTTAAAAAAAAGTTAGCCAAATTTTTTTTTCACTATGAAGTAGTACCTCCAGTTTATCGAATAGGAACAATTGTTTTAAGGCATCTATGAGGCAGGAGAGTGTAGGGATATTTGGGGAAAAACATTCCCATAAGAGGTTCAATTTGGCAAGCAAGATAACAGAGAAGTGCTATAGGTGGTAGATGAACATATGAATATGTTGTTTGAGACCCTGAAACTGAAATATGGAAGAGGGCTTCAATAAGGCCTATTTCTTCGTCATATGTGCTGATTTTATTCAAGAAGGCAGAGATTTGGTCCCAGTAGGTTACCACTGACAGGCATAACCACAAACCGTGAAAAAAGCCTGCTTTACGAAGTTGACATTTCAAACTGTCCATTCTCTGCGGATTACGTTGTGAATCAATTTGAACTCTGTCTCCCGCCACTTTTCATTTTGCACATGTTTCCTGAAGTCTTCCCACCCCACCCGTATGTGTTTGGGAATTTCCGGGTGATCCGATATTTTGGCCCAAATAGATCCTATTCCTATAGAAGATGAGGACGCATACCATTTGCGTAAACATGAATATAAGCTAGATATAGATCTTTCCTCTGTGGAGGCCAGAAGGGTATCAAATATGTTAGGGGTAAATTCCTTAGTGATATCTGCCATTTTGGAATAAAAAAATGCTCTGAGTTGTCCACACTGCAGAAAGTGGGACAAGGGGACATCATCTTTATCATGCAATTCCGGCAGTGTATACCACCGTTTCGCTTGCACATCTACAAGGTCGCCCAAAGTATTGATCCCCTTCCTTTTCCACAAGGAAAAGAGTGATCTACCAGACCCGCCCACAAAATCCGGAGCATGCCATGGGGAGAGGTGTTTGGAATAAGTGTACAAAAGTCCCATTCGCTTTCTAAGTTCTTTCCAAGTAGCTATGGTGTCTCTAAAGAGTAAGGATCGTTTGATGACTGGTGGTAGAGAGGAGAATGAACAATGAAGTAATGGGAGTGGTTGGCACGGGGCCGCATATAGGCCCAGATTTACTATGAGTGGAGTGTAGGTTTCTTTGTGGGTTTCCCTACCATTTTTTTCCCACTGTATTTACTAAGGTTTCCCTACATTTTGCTTTTTATTTTTTTTTACACCTGCTCTGATCCGTAGGGTTTTCCTCAACTCAAATCCACCACATTTTCTGTGGAAACCTTAGTAAATATGTTGGGGTTTTTGTGAAAATGTCAGGAACACTCCCGCCCCTTTTCGGTGACCTTGCCCCCTTTTCCCAAAAATCACACCCTTTTCCGGGTTTCTTTAGTAAAATGGAGAGTTGGTCAGGTTTGTTTCAATTCTGGCACAAATTCTGGCACAGAATTTGCCGCAAGGCCCGACAAAACATGTTGGGTTTGCAATAGTAAATGAGGGCCATTGTGTCTCCAGTAATGTATTAGAGTAGTGTGACATCCCTTGAAACCAGTTCATAATATGACGCATCAAGCAGGCAATATTATAACTTCATATGTCTCTTAATTTCCCCCCCCCCTCCCCCCTCCCATACCGGTAACATAAAAGTCCAAAGGGCAATCTTAGACTTATTCCCCACCCATATGAACTTAGTAAATGTTGATGTAAGGGCCTGTACATTACTATGTTTGAGGAGAAGGGGGGATCGTTTGGAGAGGATATAGCAGCTTCGCAAAGCTGCACATTTTTAGGAGATGGCAACGCCCTTAAAAAAATAAGGGCAGATGGTGCCAGCAGTGTAATACCTCCTGTATCTTAGAGAACAGGGGTTGGTAATTTAATGAATACAGCGACTGAGGTGATTTCCCTATTTTGATTTCCAGGTAGGTGATTGATTGGGAGGATATCGGAATCCCAATAGATTGCAAAGATGCCAAATATGGGTCTAGAAATCGCCGGAGTAGTAGAAGTGACGATTTATGGGCATTTATAAGTTCTGAATTGAGTCAGGGTTTCCATAATGTTCGGCAGAGCCACCACTGGGTCTGCCAAATACAAGATGACATCGTCTGTGAATAAGGATACACGGGGCTCCTCTTCTCTCCCCCCCCCCCCCCACACTGATATGCCAGTGAAGACTCCCGAGGATGACAAATGTCTGGCCCAGGATTCTAAAGCAATGTCGAAAAGTAGGGGAGATAGAGGGCACCCTTGTCACGTACCCTTAAAGGGCAGAGATAGAAAACCAGGGAGATATATTCTGGATGTAGGTGACATACAGTGCCTGCAGTACATTCTAAAAGGCTCCTGTGACGTTCATGGCATCCAGCACCGCACCCAGCCAAGATCAGCTAACATTATCGAAAGCCTTTTCGGCATCCAGTGTTAAAAATGCCGGGCATGTAGTCTAGGTGAGGTGGTGCTGGACCGCATCAAGAACACCGTGCGGAGATTTAATATCGCTGAACTGTTACGTACAAATCCCAATTGGACGGGGGAAATTAGAGAGGGAAGCATGAGGGCTAATCTATCCACTATTATTTTAGAGAGCAGCTTGCAATCCACGTTAATTAAAGAGATCAGACGATAAGAGCCCAGGTCCAGGGGGTCCTTGTTAGGTTTAGGGAGAAATCTGACATATGAGGTGGACACAGAATGAGGCAATCCACCCCCTTCGAGAACCTTATTGTAAAGGTCCGATAATGTGGGAGAAATCTGTTCTTGTAGAAGCTTATAGAATTCTCCAGTGAGAGCACTGTGCTTGTGATGTCAGCAGAGAGCACTGTGTTTCTGTTGTGTTCAGCAGCTAATAAGTACTGGAAGGATTAAGACTTTTTAATAGAAGCAATTTACAAATCTAATATATAAGGAAAAAAAGGGGGGGTACCAAATGCCTCTAGACTAATACCATAAAATGGTACATGATGGTGAAATTACAGAAAAAATAATAAATAGGACTGTGCTTCACTTTAAATGATTGCAATTTTTTATATTAAATTTGTACATCATTTAAAGTGAAGCACAGTCCTATTTATTATTTTTTCTGTAATTTCACCATCATGTACCATTTTATGGTATTAGTCTAGAGGCATTTGGTACCCCCCCTTTTTTTCCTTATATATTATTTTGTACTAGTATTTTTTGGTGTAAATACTTTCCATTTAGCCTCGATTAATTTATATTGTGAGCTGCACATACCCCATTTTTTTCAATTTACAAATCTGTTTAACTTGGCACCAGTTGATTAAAAAAAAAAGTTTTCCACCGGAGTACCCCTTTAAGTAGGGTGTCAATCGGGAGGGTGGGAGGAGGGTTAGGAGAATAAAAATCGGAATAGTAATGACCCATATAATTTACAACAGTACTTCTCAACCTTTTTGGCGACTATACCCCCAAAGGCTGAAAGTATGTCCGCGGGTACCCGTGGACAAAAGGCATGTTCTTACCTTTATACTAATGCATCCCCCCTCCATCTTAATCCCCTTGTGCCATTATTATCCAATAAGGCAAAAGGGGATCATAGGAAGAGGGAATGGGGCAAGGGGATTAAGATGGAAGGGGAAAGGGATAATGATGTAGGGGGGATGGGGAGAGATAAAGCACAAGGCATTAAATTTTAATGCCTTGTGCTTTATTACTCCCCTCCCCCTCCATCTTAATGCCTTGTGCTCCGTCCCATACATCCCCCTCCATGCCATACAGTTGTTTTTAACTTTTTGTTTTTATCCTTTACCTGGCGTCCTGCGGTCCCCTGTGGCCTGTCCTTAGAAGCAGTGTGCCCCGTTCGGCGGGGATGAACTGACGCGCGACGTCCTCCTGCGCTGTGCGGCAAGTCCGCACAACGTCAGGGGAGGTCACACGTCTCCCCAGCAACCACGCAGCTCACTCACAGTGGCCGGTATTTCACAGCGCTTTCGCGTACCCCCCCCCCCCCCCCGACAGCCCCTGGCGTACCCCTAAGGGTACACGTACCCCAGGTTGAGAACCCAGGATTTACAATATCCCTGGGTTTGGTAAGGAGATCGCCTGCAGAATTTTTAAGGGAAAGAATACGTGGAGGGGGACGCTAAAAGTTGACCTGACTTATTACCGAATCTATGGAGGAGTGCTGTGAACTCTGTAGGATAAAAGTGCTCTTTCAGCACAAGCCAGTCAAACTCCCTCTTGACGTCTACCCAGTGTTGCTTAAAAGTTGGCGAGGGAGAGGCTAGACAAGCAGTATATGCCTGCCTAAGGGTGTCACTAGCTTTAGCATATTTAACCACCAATTCTTTTTTCCCCCAGACAGATCGGAAATGATATGACCCCTTAACACTGCTTTAGCTGTGTCCCCAATATAAATGTGTGTCATGTTTATGTGCCTCATTGTCCGTTGCATATTCCAACCATGAGTTGTGCAAAAGTGTCATCCTTATATAAAGCTGAGGAGAACCTCCAGATAAAATCGCTGCCCCGAGGATATCGATCACCAGGGACATCGGAGAATGGTCCGATATTACCATATCCTCTAGCTGAGTCTCCAACACCAGGGAAACGATGGTATCATGGACTAAAATATAATCAAATGCTGTGTGAATGGTGATTGGATCTGATCGAGCCTACCGTCTCCAGTCGAACAGGGTTGATTCAGGCAAGACGACCTGTCCTCTGCTTGACACATGACCGTGTTAAAGTCACCTGCTACTATTTTTTTCAGATATTGGGTCCGCCAAAATCTTACAAGGGAATGCAAAAAAAAAATGCATCGTTAGTAGTGTTCGGGCCATAAATGTTACATATGCTTACCGTACCACTCGGGGATTCTAGGAGAAGAGTGTGAAGTCTACCCTCGTCATCATGATCACAGTGGAGAATCTTATGTTGCAGATGTTTGCTAACCAGAGTAAGCACCCCCGCTTTCCTATTAACCAAAAGGGATCCCAAAACAGTACCCACCTAAAGTTTTTTCATACGGGCAAAATCACTGCAATATGAGATTCCTGTAATAATGCAACATCTGGCTTTAACTTGCGCAGGTGGTGTAAGACCATCATGCGCTTTTGTGGGGAGCGCAACCCCTTAATATTCCAAGACACAATTCTCAAAAGTGGCAGCAAAAAAACGACATTAACTCAAAAGATGTGGCCAAAAATGAATTAAGCATGTGGGATCTGTGTGACGCCAGCAAACATACATTGAAACCGGGAATACAACATTGTGAGAGCGAGAATCATAACAAATGATTATGTAAGGGTGTGTATATACGTAGTGCTTTACTCCTTATTTTGTGTTAGTGTAGTGTTTTTATGGTACACTCAGACGGGCAGGGGGGGCACAGAGTTTTTCCTGCTGGGAGTTTGAGCTTCGGCAGAGAATTTGCCGCAGCTCAAACCTGCATTGGGAAACTCACTGTAAACCCCTGCTCATGTGAATGTTAGGTAACAGACTAACTCAGTGTTTCCGCACCAGTGTGCCTCCAGCTGTTTCAAAACTACAACTCCCAGCATGCACGGTTTGTCAGTGCATGCTGGGAGTTTAGTTTTGCAACAGCTGAAGGAACACTGGTGCGGAAACACGGACTTAGGTGTCAGACCCTAACTCAATGTTTTCCAAGCAGTGTGCCTCCAGCTTTTACAAAACTATAACTCCAAGCATGCACTGACAGCCAAAGGGCATGCTGGGAGTTGAACTTCTACAACAGCAGGAGGCACAGGCCTGTCTTGGACAGCACCAATCACCCTTTTTTTCCGGGTCAACGTAGACCCAAATGACCAGGGATCACCGGTCAGGACCCGTCCCCCACGACCCGCAGGCATTGGTATGGAATGCCTGCTACCTGTTTGTCATTGGTCCTGGTGGGGTTAAAAACGCTCCATTTTCCTCTCATTTACTTTAATGGGAACTGCGCTGAAAAAAAAAAAAAAACAAGTGAGATGCTTTTACACTTTTTTATAACCATGTGAACATCCCCTTATAGCAATATGAAAATAACCCATATGATCTTCTCTGTAAATCCCCCTAAATGATATTGCCACTTACTACTTTCCACTGTGTCAAACACTAACAAAGTTTGTAAATATTAAAAAAAAAAAGGCAATGGAATTGAACCTAAAACCCTACTGTGTTGATCCAGAGGAAGGCAAACCCCTCCTCCCCATGAGGCTGACACCAATTGGCTCATGACAGAGGAAAATTTCCTTCCCGACTCAAATATACCAGAATATTTGATACTAAATGTTACCTTACAATGCCCACATTTTTTGATTGAAAATAACTATTGTGCAGGCTAGGAAAAAGCAGACAAAATACAATTACCATACATGCCAATGTGTCACATCACAATGGCCCCTTGTAACCTTAATGCCTCTATGTGACACTGCCATGTTTTAATTGTGACCTTATGTTCCAGTGACTTCACAATGCCTGATTGTTACAATGTCCTGTGACATCTCAGTATCCCATAATGACCTCACAATACCTCATTGTAGTAGCCTTACCTGTTCCTTTATACAGCTGGACTTGCAAACGTATTTATTGTTGTGTGTGTGTGTGTGTATGTATATATATATATATATATATTTGCACTTGTTTGTATTTCTCCTCAGTAGGTATAGTACAGCTGCTTCTTCTGTGTGTCTAACCCATTAAGGACACAGGACGTACAGGTCCCCTCCCCCCATGTCTGAGATAGTGGCAGATCGCCAGTGAATTCACACCAGCGATTCCGATCATATGGGTGACCCAATGACCCGGAATTAGGTGATCGGCGGTGTACCATACACCGCCAATCACTTCCTGTTGCTGGAGGGGAGGGATCACATAACCTCCCCAGATGAGCTGCTATTGGTCGGACGATCAATAGCTGCTGGCAGAGGAGGGGTTAAGGTCCCCTTCTCTCAGCTATGCCAGCCCACCGAGCTCAGTCAGCGGGCAGAGCTGAGAGAAGGAGCCAAAGGAGCCAAGGGACCCCCCCCCCCCCCCTCTGACCAGATCTGTGCCCCTTAGGGCAGAAAAAGTGGCCTCCTGCCACCTGTAGTTCAAGGTGTGTGAAGGGACAGGCAGGAGTTGGGGGGGGATTTTTCCACCTCTGACCCCATAGTAGGTCCTCAAGGGTTCCATTTTGCAGTATGACCCGGGCCCTGTTAGGGCTTCAGAGCGCTGCATTTGTCCACTTTTTTTTTTTGTAAATATTTTATCACACACCGTTATACAGAGTTTTTTTTACCAAACACACACACAATAAATATAATATATAATATATATTACACACATTATATATATATATATATATATATATATATATATATATATATACATACATATATACACACACACACATATATACACACACACACACACACACATATCACATGTCACCGCCCGCCCTCGCCACCTTAGAAAAAAAAAGTGATGGCCTGCCGGGAATATTTGGTGGAGGAGGCATATGCCTTACTTGCCTCAGACACACCAGCACTTTCCAGGTGAGGTCACAAACACTGGAAAGAAGGGACGATCCCAGAAAAAGTGGGGGATACAGAAGACCACCACCACTCAATGTGACACTCGCCCCGATCATCCGGTCTTTATTGAGTACCACACTTCCATGAAGAACTAAATTTTCCCTTTTCATTTTAATTTCCCATAATTTGACCCCAATGTACCTAGTCCAGAGTACACTCCAAATTTTAACATCATAAACCACACACAGAGCATAGGGTTTGGGGCAGGCATATTTTTTTTTACTTTTGGCTATGCTCTGGGTAATCATTCTGGGAACATAATTGGCATATCAGTAGTAAAATTGCAATTTTAATTAATATAACATGCAGTACATTGATTGCCAGCACTGTTCAATGCTATGCCATAGCATTGCATTGATCAGTGTTATCGGCAGTAGATTGCTCAAGCCTTGATCTCAGGCTTGGAGCAATCAATCGCTGATCGGACACGCCGGAGGCAGGTAACGAACACTCAGCTTGTGTCCTAGCTGATCGGAACACCACGGTTTCACTGCGTTGGTTCCGATCAGCCCGACTAAGCTGCTGGGAATGTTTATTTTTTTTTACAGTTTACACGCGGCAATCAACTTTGAACGCCGTGTCTAAAGGGTTAATACTGTGTGTCACTGTGATCATTGACACGCGCTATTAGCCCCGGGTCCCAGCTACCGTTAGATTCCGGGACCGACCTGCGTTATATCGCAGGAGCGTGACTCAGGACGTACAGGTATGCCGAGTCCCCAAGAGGTTAGGGGTCTTCCATAAAGGAACAATTTTAATTGAGAGTGGTAAATGCTGCAAAATTCTGTCTCCTTTTGACCTTTGAGTGTCTATCTGCACCTATACTTAGTAGCAGCTTGACTTTTATACCAAAAGAATGCTATATTGTTACCTGAAAATGCTTTATTATAACTTCTAAATGCACCACTGTGACATCACATTGTCCCATTTTGACCATATATGCCTCCTCCCCTTGTCCTTCTAATGACCATGGGGACATCATACCACTAGTAACTGCAATGCACCACTGTAACCTCAGAATGCCCCACTGTGACATAATTTGCCACCGCAATATCACAGTGCCACGATGTGATATCTATCACCTATTAGAACTCCAAATCTGTCTGACATTTTCAGGTGTGGGCATTATCCCTTTGTTAGCCTTGCCCCATTGGTGGGAAACCACCACTAAGATCTGCGGTTATGGCCCCCTCCAAAGTGAGGAGAGAATCCTCCATCACCACCCCATGACAGCGGCCTAAACGCACCGCCTTTGTGAACCCCAATAACAAGTGAGAAATTCAAATTAGTGAGAAAAATGAACATTGTTTCCAAAAAAATACATTTATTTAAAGTATAGACCATACATTACTACACTGCTTTTCCTTTGAGGAGGACCGAGCCATATGTAATAAACATATGTAATAAATTTCCTCTAGAAACAAAATGTTAAAACTGCAGAACTAGAAAACTAAACAGATTGTGTGTTGTAGGTATAAAGCCATGCACAGTATGATGAAAACAAACTGCTTTAACAATTAAATGACTCCTAAAGCAGATATTTATTGAAGGGGACATTAAAAAAGTTTTTTATTTTACACTTTAAGGCAAGATTCACAATCACAAACTATGTTGTCATCATCCGTGGAGCAATGCTCATTGACATCAATTCTTGGAAGAGAAGTTTACAAGCATAAGGCATCCGTACCAAAGATATCTAAAAAGGGGGGAAACAAAAACAAGTTATCCATTGAATTTTACCTACTCAACACAACATAAGCAACATTGCAAGTATCCACTCCTTTGGAATTTTGCCCATTTTGCTATTGTTACAAACTATATAGTTCAAACATACAGGGCCAGGTTCACACTGCAGAATTTCTGCTAGCTAATTCACTTCAATGAAATTCCTGTTGCGTAAATTCTGCTGTGTGAATGGGACAACGGAATCCCGTTGAAGTGTATTGGCAGTATTTTCATGCAGAATTCAGTGCAGAAATTCTGCAGTGTGAACACAGCCTTACCATTGTTCAACACAACATGCAAAATACCTATTATTGTGAAAAAAAATTTAATAGCTGACGAGTTGGAGGCATAACAGAGTCTGAGACAATACTTGGTACAACCTCCTGTCCCTGCAATTACAGCTGCAAGTCTTTTGGGGTATGTCTCTACCAGTTTTGCACATTTACAGATTGAACATTTGCCTGGTCTTGGCAAAAAAGCTGAAGTTAAAGTTTATCCATAGAGTCTAAAATGGATTCAGGTGAGGCCTTAAACTGGGCGATTTTTGGACATTAACATGCTTTGATCTAAACCATTCCATTGTTCACTAGTATACAGGCCTGGAAAAATTCCCAAATATTCCCAAGGTCTTAAAAACACAGGATACATTTCTGGAAGTGCAAGTGACGGCAGGTTAAATATACTGAATGTAACTTACTTGTGTTTTGTTCCTGCATCCTCTGCATTCATATGTGTGAGTCCTGGTATTTGCGATGGCCATCAGACCACAGAGATTGCAGACATGTACTTGGTAAGGATCAGAAGCTTCAAATAATCTTTCCCGAAGAAACTGGGCAGCACCATGTGCAATCTGACAATCACGTTCCATTTCTCCAAATCGAAGGCCTCCATCACTATTAAAAAGATTTTATTCAGTAATCAGTATATGTATTGTAGTATATTATCTGGCTTATCTAAATGACAAACATTTTTTTTTAAATATGCAGCGATAGAGGGATAGTACCTACAAAGACTGCCATACCAGGAGTCCTCAGCTGGCAGACAAACACTAGTTGTCCGGACCATTGTTTAGTAAAGAATTATAATATTGGCGGTTCAGGTGACCGCTTGGTATTATGGCCATCCATACAACGCATTCTGCCAAGACCTCCCCACTCTAGAAATCCAGGGATACATGGCCTGGATACCCTAGACAAGAGCCACTTTCCGGTGGCTGAGCAGAGAGCCATCAGCTTCCCACTTACCTGCAGGGGATACATTAGGCCTTAAACTTACATAAGTTGCAGTAAAGGTTGTCTCATACTCATGCATGTAAATTAATGACGCTACCTGCACTAGATGAGTCTATAGAAAAAGGAGTCACAGAATGTAAGTGGTGAGAGGATAACTATTAGGGGTGGGGTAGGGAACTATTTGGGGTTATCTACAGCAAACTACTGCTTGGGATCACTATTAAGGGGGTTAAATACTGTGTAGGAGCACTATTGTGTGGAAAATTTTGGGAGGTAAACTACTTTTGGTGGGCACTATTATGGTAGGGACTAACTACTGTGTGAGGGGACACAAAAAAAAAAAAAAAAAAAAACACACACACACGAGAGCACTATCAATATATGGGGCACTATGGATCGTAAGTTTGCATAACAGGGTAAAATGGGTGCTGAAAAAGTGTGGAGCCTAAAAGGTTTGCCTGGCAGATTCTATGGAAGATGAGTCAAAGTTAGAAGAAAGTTGTCAAAAGCTCAGACCTCCTTCTGACAGACCCAAATAAGTGAACCTTTGCAAAGTACCGTATATACTCGAGTATAAGCCGATCCGAGTATAAGCCGAGACCCCTAATTTCAACCCAAAATCCCAGGAAAAGTTATTGACTCGAGTATAAGCCTAGGGTGGGAAATACATCCTCCCCCCCCCCCCTGTCATCATCCAGACCCCTGTCATCATCCAGACCCTCATCATCATCACCTGTCATCATCCCCTTGTCATCATCCCACACATCCCCCCTTCATCATCCCCACCCCCCTTCATCATCCTCGTCATCATCCCACACCATCCTCGTCATCATCCCACACCCCCCCCTTCATCATCCCACACCCCCCCCTTCATCATCCCACACCCCCCCTTCATCATCCCACACCCCCCCTTCATCATCCCACACCCCCCCTTCATCATCCCACACCCCCCCTTCATCATCCCACACCCCCCCTTCATCATCCCACACCCCCCCTTCATCATCCCACACCCCCCCTTCATCATCCTCTTATCATCCGCCCACAGTGGTCTTCAACCTGCGGACCTCCAGAGGTTTCAAAACTACAACTCCCAGCAAGCCCGGGCAGCCATCGGCTGCCCGGGCTTGCTGGGAGTTGTAGTTTTGAAACCTCCGGAGGTGCGCAGGTTGAAGACCACTCCGGCCTTCGACATCATCCAGCCCCCTCTCACCCCCCTTTAGTTCTGTACAGTACTCACCTCCGCTCGGCGCTGGTCTGGTCCTGCAGGGCTGTCCGGAGAGGAGGTGGTCCGGTGGAATAGTGGTTCCGGGCTGCTATCTTCACCGGGGGCGCCACTTCTCCGCGCTTCCGGCCCGGAATAGAGGCGTTGCCTTGACAATGACGCAGAAGTACGTTGGCAATGAACGCACCTCTGCGTCGTTGTCAAGGCAACGTGACTATTCTGAGGCCGGGCCCGAAGCGCTTAGAAGAGGCCTCCCCGGTGAAGATAGCAGCCCGGAACCACTATTCCACCGGACCACCTCCTCTCCGGACAGCCCTGCAGGACCGGACCAGCGCCGAGCGGAGGTGAGTACTGTACAGAACTAAAGGGGGGTGAGAGGGGGCTGGATGATGTCGAAGGCCGCAGTGGTCTTCAACCTGCGTACCTCCGGAGGTTTCAAAACTACAACTCCCAGCAAGCCCGGACAGCCGATGGCTGCCCGGGCTTGCTGGGAGTTGTAGTTTTGAAACCTCTGGAGGTCCGCAGGTTGAAGACCACTGCGGGTGGGGAGTTCACTTGAGTATAAGCCGAGGGGGGTGTTTTCAGCACGAAAAATCGTGCTGAAAAACTCGGCTTATACTCGAGTATATACGGTAATTGAGTACCCCCGGCCTGTACTGTCAGTGTATGCAGAATGTCCAGTGTATTCTATGAGATGCACCTTCATACTGCTTTCCCTGCCATCTACTTGTGAAAATCAATTGCAAGGGGAGGCTGAAGCTACATCCATAAGAATACAGAGACATTCAGTAGAGTGAGTTACTGGACAGTAGTTTAAAGTCAACAATAACTGCTGCACCTCGATGAGACAAAGCACTATTAGTGCAGTGTGAGGAGACTCTACCTCAAGTCTATGGAAAGCCAGAGGAATAATGGGAAGCCTAGGCTGCATTAGAAGAACATTACCTGAGAGAAAGGAGGATTGAAGATGGATGGCCCATGAACGGCACAACTACAATAAGTATACACAAGAAACCCAAGAATGCCGACAATATTCTCCATTGCAGCCTGTATTACAATATATAGGAGTAGAAAAAACAAAACATGGAGTGCTTCGGAGAACATTACTTACCGTGATCTACCTTCCATAGGCTGTCTGTTCAAAATCTGAATTGGACCTCTTGCACGGGAATGAATTTTATCATCTACCATGTGCTTTAATCTCTGATAATAAGTAGGTCCAATAAAGATCTGTGATGTGATTTTACGTCCTGTGAATCCATTATATAGAACCTATATAAAAGGTGGAGAATTACCATAGTTAATGATAATTATGTTGTCACAAGACCTTCTAAATGTTTGTATTTGGTTACTTTCTGTTCTGCTGCCTGCCATATACCATATATTTCCTAGAAATGCACAGTGGAGTCGTGAATAGCCTTGTATCTCAGCGGGTTACAGCCAGAGCGGCTTTGTGTATATACACCTTGTAGCCACATTGGTCTTTATGCTAGTCCCCATATGCAAGTAGAATAGATTGTCCTACAGCCATTGAGCCTCTGGGGGTATATATTGCATACAGTCACTGACCTTGCTGCTTGGTAAGGGTTGCTTTCCTGCATACTTTCTAATATCTTTCAGTTCTTCCCACCACTCATGCCTGCGCTTGTCATACTGTACAGTACTTCTGAACCTTACTTACCGTATTTTTCGCCGTATAAGACGCACTCTTTCTTCCCCAAAACTGGGGGGGGGGGGGGGGGGGGGGAAGTTGGTGCGTCTTATACGGCGACTACACACCTATCGCGGCGGTCCCTGCGACGATCAACGGCCGGGACCCGTGGCTAATACAGGACATCACCGATCGCAGTGATGTCCTGTATTAACCCTTCAGACGCGGCGATCAAAGCTGACCGCCGCATCTGAAGGGAAAGTGACGCGGTGAAATCGCGGTGTCCTGAACAGCTTACAGGACACCGGGAGGGACCTTACCTGCCTCCTTGGTGTCTGCTCCATGCCGGGATCCCCTTCGACGTAATCGCGCAAGCCGTCCCGTCATCCAATAGGAGCGGCATGCGTAGCGACGTGATGACGGCGACGGAGAGCGTGGATCCCGGGGAAGACTATGTCCGGAGAGTCTGGGACACCCCGGGGATGCAGTGACAGCGATGGAGAGACATCCAGGGCAGCGGTGACGGGTCAGGAGCGGCGGGGACACGTGAGTACTACCTCCTATACCAGTGGTCTTCAACCTGCGGACCTCCGGATGTTGCAAAACTACAACTCCCAGCATGGCTGTCCGGGCATGCTGGGAGTTATAGTTTTGCAACATCTGGAGGTCTGCAGGTTGAAAATCACTGTTGGGTTCAGAATCTTTTTTTTCTAGAATCTTTTTTTTTGCACCTTTAAAATTGGGTGCATCTTATATGCCGGTGCGTCCAGGGCAAAAATACGGTATTTAGCATATTTGATATACTGTGCTACTGTTTACATGCTCTTTTGAATCTGTAGCTTTACGGCATTTTTTGTTTGCACGGTGCCAAATGCATACATATTGCTGGATATATACATACTCTTGACATTTGGTTCTCCTGATGATGTTTGCATACAGTTATTCTAAAGCAACAGAAATGCATAGGGAAATCTCCACACCACAATACTAGTGGGGCATTACTCAGGTGAGGTGTCTTGGTTACAGTATTTTTGTCATCAAATCCAGATTTTCCCACTAATCATAGATTTTAGTGCTTATTTTTCTTTTCACTTAGCCACATTCTTTTGGCAATATTTTATTTTATATATATATATATATATATATATATATATATATATATATATATATATATATATATATATATATATATATATAACAAAAAGTTTTAGCCACTTAGTTTGTTTTTTTGACAGGTTTTCAAAAATCTGTTGTATTTGACACCAGGCTAAAGCCACACATTTAACTCTTCCACTGCTATATCATTTTACTGGATTGTGTTTTGGTAAAAGAATCA
This sequence comes from Hyla sarda, assembly GCF_029499605.1. Taxonomy (NCBI): domain Eukaryota; kingdom Metazoa; phylum Chordata; class Amphibia; order Anura; family Hylidae; genus Hyla; species Hyla sarda. The sequence continues at coordinate 242,317,768 of NC_079189.1, read as the reverse complement.
ATAACAGGAAATACAAAAGGTTTCCTTGCCTAGATTTGCACAAATATTCACATTCATTTTGGCATAAAACCTGATTAATTGAAATACCAAAAAACAAACCACACACATTGGGGGAGATTTTAGTTAGACTGGCATCATCGACGCTCGCACAGAAATGAAGAGAGAATGTGACGTCTACCAGTAGATGACACGCGCTCCTCATGGAGACCCCCTGCGATCAGCTACTTATTCCCTATCCTGGAGTTCTCCTTTAAGTGGCTCCATTGTCTGTTTGATACTCTGAATCTCTCCTCCCTAATGATTGGGCTAGAAACTACAAGATGTGTGTGAGTGAACACAAAAGAGCTGTTGCCATATACCTCATCCCTATATTTATTAGTCAATGGCTGTGCTATATTATATGCATGTTCAATAATAACAAAAAACTTAAGTTTTTGTCTAGTATGTACAGTGATCTGAAACCAAGGGCGCCATGAAAATTAAAAAATGCCAAAGTTATCTTTCTTGCTTTGTAACAAATTAAACTTTTACCTCATTTCCTCTAAGATGGTATCCGTAATCTGATAATAAATTTGAAATCTTCTGCACATTTACCGCATCATTAAATGGAGTTGCGTCGCCGATTTCTCCTTTGTTTGCCGATACCTACAATTAAAGTTAAGTTAGAAAAAAATAAAATAAATGAAGCAGCAAAGTGTTATAACTCACAACAATACATGTTTGTTCTTTACCTTCCCTTGAAGGCATTCAATCAAGTGACCAATTGTCATACGAGAAGGGATGGCATGGGGATTAATGATGATATCTGGGGTAATACCTTCGCAAGTAAAAGGCATGTCCTAAGATAAAAATAAAAATATTATAAGACCGAGTAAAAGGTTATGTCCTCATATTACAGGCAGATATGATCTATACACTGACCAGACAGAACATTAGATACACGTGACCAATATTGTGTAGACTCCACTCATCCCACTAAAAAAAGCTCTGAACCTTTAAAAGGGGTACTCCACTGCCCCAGCTTTCGGAACATTTTGTTCTGAACACTGGATGCAGGCTGCGGGGGTTGTCACGCCACGCCCCCTCAATGCAGGTCTATGGGAGGGGGACATGGCAGCCACCACGCCTCCTCCCATAGACCTGCATTGAGGGGGGCGTGGCGTGACTACCTGAGGGGCATAGCCGTGACGTCTTGCCCCCCCCGCAGCCTGCACCCATCATTCGGAACAAAACATTCTGCACGCTGGGGCAGCAGAGTGCCCCTTTAAAATACGGGCGTCACAAGACGTAGCATCCTTTGGTATTTGGCACAAAGGCATTAGCAGTAGAGCCTTCAAAAAGGAGTATAAATGTGCTATTTTCAGGTTAAACAATACAATCTCCTCCCACATCAACTGGCTCACTTCTTGGTTAACACAAGCATTTGTGCAGTCATAACCAAGGGTAACAAAACAGTCATATTAGGATTTTTTTTTTTAAGGAAACCTGTCCGGATCCCCGAGCCACACAAACCAGCTCTGAGGAGAACATTGTTCCAATGCTGTTTTTTGCTGAGATTTCTGTGGTGCCACAGAGAAGAAAAGTAATTTTATTGGTGCCAGAAGGGACTGGTTTTACAGTCACAGGGAGCAGTTACAGTCACGCTCACCATGCCCCTCTTGCTTGACAGGCTTGATTGACAACCATAGAGCAGGGCTTCTCCTAGACTGTCACTCACCACAGAAGGGGTGATATGGGACAGGGCAAGCATAATTAAGATCTCTGACTGTAACATCAGCCAAGACAGCTACCAGCTGACCTCTGCAGCTCTTTCTATTAGCTGCTACAAAAAAAACTGACATGGAAGAAAATAGACAGCAATAAATAAAATGCAAATCTAAAACGATAAACAATATATTGGTATATTATTGCACAGCAGTATTTCTTAAAATAAAATTACTTTTAATACATAAACACCCTTAAACTACACATCTTCCTTTTTGTTAACAAAAATAAGTTTACTATGAGAATTTATTTATTCTACCTAGGTTGAATGGATTATGTACATCTTATTCACATACTATTCATTGTGAGTAATCAAAGATTTAATTATTTTTTCTTTAGTCATTCTCTTGATCATTTGCTCTTCTTGTTCGCCTATGGACTGAACCTTGGTGTACCTTCATCGATGTGGGTGCATGCCTGACAAACCCTTCTGTTTTGACCTTGCCCATTGATTATTTACTTTTGGTTTTAAATTATTAAATAAAACTTCATCTACCTCCTGTCTATATTGAATTCCACAGGTTCCTTTCTGCCCATGCCGACTAGCAAACTTGTCTCCAATTTGAGGAATCCGAACGGAACGTACCTGAGGAGAATGAAAATTGTGGATAAAATACATTAAACAAAATAAATTAAATTTGTTATTGAAATCTGCATAACTCAAAATATTTACTTTCTGCAAACGGAAAAACTTATATATAGTTTATAAGTTTGAAAAAAGGAGGAGATTATCAAGTTCAACCTATAACCCTACTGTGTTGATCCAGAGAACGGAGGGAGGTAAAAAAAATAAATAAAAACACCAATGCCAACTGTACTACACAAGGGGGAAAAAGAATCCCTTTCTTCAAGATGCTAATTCCAAAAACTTGTTAACCCATATAGAGGACACAGGATGTACCTGAACACTCTGGCTTGCCTGGTACTTTGCGCACCAGGACACACATGTACGTCCCGAGTCTCATCCGGACTACAAAGCAAGCACAGGAGCTGCGCTCACTATACAGACCGCTGGTCACGGCTGCTATTGGTGATTACGCTGATGCCTGCAATTAACCATTAATGCCATGATCAATACTGATCACGAGGCAACTGAAGTATTAGAGAGACTCAGACCACCTGTGGCACATTCGCGTGGGTCCAATGTGTCAAATTGGTGCTCACCTAGTTCGCTGATATCACTGATTATTGCTATGTCTAGGCAAAGATAGACCCCTATTTTGGGGGGGGGAGTGAATAAGTCCATCTGCTAACTTAAAAAAATAAAAAAATATGTGTGTGTGGAAACGGCCAAACTATTTAAATACATGTTAATGCGGCACAGTGAACAACGTAAACGTAAAAAATACCAAAGTCCAAGATTGCAGATATTTCGGTCACATCATGTAAAAAAAGATAAAGTGATCATATACCAAAATAGAAAAGCATGTAACCACAGGTATAATTTTAACTCCTCAAGGACACACCCCATTTTAGCCTTAAGGACACAGACAATTTTATTTTTGCATTTGTTTTTTCCTCCTCGCCTTCTAAAAAGCATAACCATCAAATCCATTATTTGTGTGAGGAAATTGAAAAGAAAACTGAAATTTAGCAAATAATGGATGGTTTCCTTTTGACACTGTACACTTTAAAGTAAAAAATGAAGTTTTCTTTATTTTAATATTTTATATGATTACATTCTTTTTTTTTTTTTTTTTTTTTTTAAACAAAATTAGCATGTTTAAAATTGCTCTATTTTGACCACCTATAACTTTCTCATTTTTCTGTATATGGGTCTGTTTGAGGGCTAATTTTTTGCCCTGTGATCGGTAGTTTTTTTTTTTTTTTTTGGTACCAGTGTCTGTATTGATCACGGCATCTGAGGGGTTAATTGGGGGCATCAATGCAACAACTGATAGCAGCCAGGACCTGCTGTGCATGATGCGAGCACCGGAAACGTCCCAGCAGATCAGGACATACATTTACGTCCAATGTCCTTAAGGGGTTAATCATATTGATCTTAAGAATTAAGAGAACATGTCAGTTTAACCAAAAAGTGCATGGTGTTAAAAGAATTGCAGTTGTCATACATTTTAGGGTAAAATTAAAAGGTGTCCTCACAAAGTACAATTCGTCACACAAAAAACAAGCCTTCATGTGTGCAGGGAAAAATAAGAGTTATGGCCCTTAAAAGTAAGGAGGCAAAAAGGAAAAGCGCAAAAAGAAGATTTTTGTTTATTTACCGTAAAATCTCTCTCGGAGGATCCATTGGGGGACACAGACCGTAGGTGTATGCTGCCGTCTCTAGGAGGTGTGACACTATGGTAATAAAAAAAAGTAGTCTCCTCCCAGCAGGATATACCCGCCTTCAGGCCCTGAGCTAATCAGTTTTAGTTCCAGAGCAATAGGAGGAGACCAGGTCAAGGAAAAACACTGTCCGAGAACCAGAAGAAAAAAACATAACCGAACACACCCTCGGACAGAGAACCAAAGGAAACCCCAAAAAGGGCGGGAGCTGTGTCCCCCAATGGATCCTCCGAGAAAGAGATTTTACGGTAAACAAAAATCTCCTTTTCTCTATCGGCTCCATTGGGGGACAAAGACCGTGGGACGTACCAAAGCCGTCCCTTGGGTGAGCAGATAAGCAGTCAGGCAGACAGACGATTCACTGCCGCCTGCAACACTTTACGACCCAGACTAGCATCAGCCGATGCGAAGGTATGAACTCTGTAGAACCTCGAGAAAGTGTGCAAAGACGACCAGGTAGCCGCCTTGCAAATCTGCAAGGCCGAGGCTCTATTCTGGAGAGCCCAGGATGCCCCAACAGAACGGGTAGAATGAGCCACAACCCTGAAAGGAGGAATCTTCCCCTTACAGCGATAGGCTTCCGAAATGGCGGACCGAATCCACCGAGAAATTGTGGCCCTGGAAGCAGGTTGTCCCTTACGAAACGAAGAAGTGATGGAGAGATAAGACCGAACAGCCCGAACTACATCCAGCTTGTGTAGTAAGCGCTCCTTAGGATGAGAAGGAGCAGGACAAAAAGACGGGAGGACGATGTCCTCATTGAGATGAAAGGCCGAAACCACCTTAGGCAAAAAGGAAGGATCTGACCGGAAAACAACCTTGTCCTGGTTGATCACCAGAAACTGAGAACGGCAGGAGAGAGCTGCCAATTCAGACACCCTCCAGATGGAGGCGATAGCAACAAGAAATGCCACTTTCCAAGAAAGGAGGCCGGAGAGACACCTCTCTAAGGGGCTCAAAGGGTACAACCTGGAGGCCACTCAGAACCAAATTCAAGTCCCAAGAGGGAGAGGATGACCGATAAGTAGGAAAAGCATGCGCCACTCCTTGAAGGAAGGTCCGGACATGAGAATTAGAAGCCAGGGGCCGCTGGAAAAGAATAGGAAGGGCCAAAACCTGACCTTTAAAAAGGGAACAGAGAGACAGCCCCAGTTCCAAACCCGACTGCAAAAAGAAAAGAAGACGGGGATAAGTCCTGAGCTTCACACCAACGAAAATAAGACCGCCAAGTACGGTGGTAAATTTTTGCGGAGAAGGGCTTATGAGTGTGTGTCAGTGTGTCATGGTGTGAATCACTTGGGAAGAGAACCCGCAGGCCCTCAAAACCGCAGTCTCAACCGCCACGCCATCAAATGCAGCGACTGTAAATTGGGGTGGCAAAGAGGACCCTGAGAGAGCAGGTCCGGACGGAGCGGAAGGCGCAGTGGAGCGTCGTCCAGGAGCCTGTCTACGTCAGCGTACCACGACCTTCGGGGCCAATCTGGAGCTACCAGAATGGCGGGCACGTCCTCTGTTTTGAGCTTCCTCAGCACCCTGGGAAGGAGCGGAAGGGGAGGGAACAGATAGGGTAGGGCAAACCCCGCCCAAGGAATCACAATGGCGTCCACGGCCAGAGCCTGAGGGTCTCGGGACTTGGACACAAAAGGAAGGATCTTCCGATTGTGCCGGGACGCGAAGAGGTCCACATCCAGGATGCCCCAGAGGTCGCAGAGTTGCACGAAGACCTCTGGATGTAGAGACCACTCGCCGGGTCGGGTGAGGACCGACTGAGGAAGTTCGCTTCCCAGTTGAGAACTCCCGGAATGTGAATCGCCGAAATGGCCGGAACCTTGCTTTCCGCCCAGGTGAGAATCTTGGTCGCCTTGGCCATGGCTGCCAAGCTGCGAGTCCGCCTTGTCGATTTATGTACGCCACGGCCGTGACGTTGTCCGACTGGATGCGGACAGGACGGGACTGAAGAAGAAGACAAAGAATCGCCCGTAATTCCAATATGTTTATCAGAAGAAGGGTCTCTCGGGGAGACCAGAGTCCCTGAACCATCCAATCCCTGAACACACCACCCCAGCCCGACAGGCTGGAATCCGTTGTAACTACCTGCCAGTGAAAGGGAAGAAATGACCGCCCTTGGAGAAGGGGGGAGTGGAGCCACCAGAGCAGAGACTGACGGACCCTGCGAGGGAGAACAATCTGACGATCGAGGGACAGAGGAGACCTGTCCCATTGAGAGAGAATCGCCAGTTGAAGGGGGCGGTAATGAAACTGGGCAAAGGGTACGGCCTCCATAGTTGCCACCATCTTACCCAGGACTTCCATACAAGTGTGGATGGGGACTGAGACCTGGGTCCGAAGGGAGCGGACCCCCGACAGAAGAGCCAGACGTTTGTCCGGCGGGAGGCCAATTCGGGCAGAGGCTGTGTTGAAGCGAAGTCCCAAGAAGGTTAGAGACTGGGTAGGACAGAGGACTAACTTGTCCCGGTTGACTATCCACCCAAAGCGATCCAGAGTGTGGAGAGTGACGTCCACATTCTCCAGAGTCTGGGCTCTGGTTGGAGCCCTGATGAGAAGGCCATCCAGGTAGGTTATCAACGAGACTCCCCTCGACCATAACAGGCCCATCACTGGCGCAAGGATCTTGGTAAAGACCCGAGGAGCCGTGGCCAGACCAAAGGGGAGGGCTACGAATTGAAAATGCCCCTCCGGAACCGCAAAGCGGAGGTACCGATGATGGCCTGGAAATATTGGCACATGGAGGTAGGCATCCTTGATGTCCACCGATGAAAGAAACTCCCCTTGTTCCAGGGACGCCACCACCGAATGGAGAGATTCCATTCGGAAGTGGAGGATGAGAAGATGACTGTTGGGACGTTTGAGGTCTAGGATTGGTCGCACAGAACCATCCTTCTTGGGAACCACAAAAAGATTGGAATAGAAACCCGAAACCGTTCCCCTGGAGGAACGGGAACGATAACCCCCCTGGAGAAGCAGAGACTGGAGAGCCTCTCGAAATTGCTTCGCCAGAGAAGGAGACCGGGGGGCCCCTGGATCGAAAAAAGCGGTCCCTCGGAAGACAGGCGAATTCGATTCGGTAACCGTTGGACACCACGTCCCTGACCCAAGAGTCCTTAATGTGTGAGGTCCAGATGTCTCGAAAAAGTAAGAGACGACCTCCCACCCGAGAAAAAACCATGGGTAGGGGCCTCACTTCATGCAGAAGTGGGTTTGCGGTTGCCTGATTTGGGCGCAAAGTGGCCGGACCAGTTGGAGTCCGACTTCCAAGACGGGCGTGCTCGGAACAAGGGAGGCTTCTTGTCCAGCGAAGACGCCTGCCAGGACCCTTTGCTGGAGCCAAAGGTCCGAAAGGAAAAGGACTTCCTTTGGAAAGTAGGGCGAGCCTTATTTTGAGGCAACAAGGAACTCTTACCTCCCGTCGCCTCAGAGATAATCTCATCAAGGCGCTTGCCAAAAAGATGGCCACACGTAAAAGGAAGCTCAGTGAGAGACCTTTTGGAAGCGGCATCCGCATTTCCAAGCCACATGGAGCGGCGGAGAGCTGCTAGGAGACCCACAGCAAAGGCAGAACAACGGGCTGACTGCATGGAAGCTGCGCACAGGAAGTCCCCAGCTTTAGAGCATTGGAGAGCCAGAGCAGATAGATCCTCTGGGGGGATCCCGCTAAGATACCCTGATGGAGCTTTTGGCACCACTCCGACAGGGCCTTGGACACCCATGTCAAGGCGAAGATGGGAAGAAGAGAAGAGCCAGCTGCTTCAGAGGCAAACGTCGCTAAGGATTCTACCTTCTTGTCCTTGGAATCCTTGAAGGCAGCGGCATCTGCCAGAGGCAGTGTAGTCGCCTTAGAGATCTGGGAGATTGGTGGATCCACTGAGGGAGGGGAAACCACCTTAGTGACAAAGTCCTTGTCAAATGGATAACGTTCTTGAATCGTCTTGATTCCCGGGAACCTTTTGTCTGGATGTTTCCATGCAGATTCCAGAATGTCGTCAAAGTCAGTGTGAGAGCTGAACCTTTGAGGTGCTGGCTTAGCATGATGAAAGGATACTCCTGGAGTGACATCCGAAGATCCTGGGTCCTCTAAGTGAAAGGTGTCTCTTATGGCTGTCACGAATGAGTTCACCGTTTCAACTGAGTCCGAGCGGTCCTCTGAGTCAGATGCCGGCTCGGAAGCCTCGTCCGCCAGTTCACCAGGAGAATGAGAACGAGTAGAGGCAGTACTGGAGGTGGTGACCCTGACCGGGTACGCAGCTCTGGCGTGGCCCGAGCGCACGTCAGCTGCATATGCGCTCCGGGGAATAGAGCGGGCGGCCTATACACCGGCAGAGACTGCCGGAGAAAGTGAAAGTAAGCTGGCGCAGAGAGCACCCGGCCCGTACCAGCGCCGCGGCTGTCAGCGGCATATAAGGCATTGCGGTCGTAGACACAAGTAACCACACCCACACACAGTGAAGTACACAATGTAAAACAGAGTACATGTCCCCTAAGATGCCACTGTTCCCCCAGAATAAAAGTCCAGCCGCTGTATAAGCCAGCCAAATAACCTGAAAAGGTGGGCCAAAAACAGGGGGTCTCCAGAGGTTGCAAGTCCTCACCTAAGGAGAAAAAGGGGGGGGAAGTACTTAACTCCGTCAGAAGAGCTTACCTAATGGAGTCTTCAGTGAAGTCTTCAGTCAGCTTTAGTTACCTGCATCACGCCTGGCTGCTATGCGCGAGCGAGGCGAGCAGGGAAATAGGGGGACCCGGACTCATGAGGTACCAACCCAGGAGCTGACCGTTGGAGAGGGGAGGTATACGCAATGTCTGTGCCCCCTTACTCGCAATGGGGAAACAGGGAACCGGAGTCCCTGAGTCCCCACCTGAAAACAGGAAAGAAAAAAGGAATAAAAAACTAACACGTCCCTATACTAGGAAAACAAAAAATCAGAAGACCTGGTCTGGAGAATTCCAGACCATGTCCACCTCCTTCAGATATTAAGCTTAAACTGATTAGCTCAGGGCCTGAAGGCAGGTATATCCTTCTGGGAGGAGCCGACTTTTTTGATTACCATAGTGTCACACCTCCTAGAGACAGCAGCATACACCCACGGTCTGTGTCCCCCAATGGAGCCGATAGAGAAAATTAAAATTGACTGTCCTTAAGGGGTTAAGGAGTTAGCCATCACAACATCATGTGGTAGAGAGTTCCATAGTCTACTTTCATACAGTATGGCTCTTTATGACTAGACAGAAAAAAAAAAAGCAAAAATAACTTATACTGCTCTTACCCTGATTTTGCAAAACTTGTATCCTTCCTGATTTAGAGTCACCATGACTTGATCCACAATACCAGTTTCACTTGTGCGCAGAAAAGTGCTACAATCTCTCTTTACATAACGTCGATTTGTACTTTCCAACTCATCCTCATTTTCGGGCAGGGTTACCGTTTTTCCAATGATTACATCATCGCCTGAGACTCTGACACCAGGAGCAATCAAACCGTCATCATCCAACTTGTCGTAGATTGCGTGCCTCATACCTACACACAAATCAAAATGGCAAACAGCTGTGAACACATTTTATACTTTAGTAGACTTGTCTGTGTACAGCTGCAGATTCTGACCCTGCAGTCATACTCATACGAATGATCATACCACAGAAGGATTTTTTGCCAAGTTTTATTTTTTATTTTTTTTAGTCTACATGCAAAGATAGCAAGCGAAATGACTATGAAGGAAATGTTTCAAAGGTTTTAATTAAAAAACAATTAAATAAAAAAATGAAAGCAGCAATCTGATTTGTTGCTATAGGCAACTATATCTCTGCACAGGTTTCTATGAATCTTCCCCCATTGGAATTATAAAGGTAGGCCTAGAATCCTGATTTAAAGCCTTATCTAGCCATGGGCTTATTTATACCCCTGCCAACAGGTTCGCTTTAACCACTTCAAAAAATGTGCCATACACGAGTGACAAGGGCTGCGTGAGTCTATATATAGAGCTCAGGACCAGCTCATACACTGCGCATGCCGGCTGCTATAAGCAGGCAACACTCACTCCAGTATTAACTGATTGGGATCATTGTGATCGCTAACTCTCCAAATGCTGCAATCAATAGTGGCATTTAGGAGGTTACAGTACAGCCTCAGCACTTCAACACCACAATTGCAGAGTGTTGATTGGTTTCCAAGAAAGCCTTCTAAAGGCCTCTGTACATGCCATGGTAGCTCTAGTACAGCAGATCCCCAATTTAACTGATCAATGCAATAGCACTGTATTTATAAGTATAGGAAATCTAATGAATGCTTATAAAAGTCCAGGAATTAGCCAGCTCACCTTCTAGTTGCCGAAGTGCACGGACAGACGCGGACCATGCCACATGCAAATATGAAGAGTTGTCCAGCACAAAGCCCATACGAAAAGTAGATGCTTTATTCAATAAAAACCGGCGCAAAACAGCAGGACACCACAGGGTATGACCCTGTGATGTCCTGCTGTTTTGCACCATTTTTGTTATTCAATAAAGCATCTACTTTTTGTATGGGCTTTGTGTCGGACAATCCTCTTCTTCAGGAGATCTATTTAAAAAAAAAAAAAAAAAAAAAGAAATAAAACAATACTCGCCACTAGGGATCGACCGATTATCGGTATGGCCGATATTATCGGCCAATAATCACGATTTTGGGCATTATCGGTATCGGCAATTACCTTGCCGATAAGCCGATAATTCCCCGCACCGCCCCCACTGCACCGCGACCGCCCCCTCGACCCGCCACACCACGACCGTCCCCCCGTAGTGCTGGGCGGTATACCGGTATGGATTTTTGCCCATACCGCTATACCGGTCGTGCCCCTCCCCCACCCTCCGAGTCAATAAAAAAAAAAAAATATTAAACTTACCCGTAATGGGGGTGGTCCGGGCCATCCATCCTTCCTGTAGTGTCCGGCGGCATTCCAGGTGGAGGGTGAACCGGTCCGGGCTGTCCTTCACCGGCGGTCATCTTCTCCACTCCGGGCAGGCTCCGGCCTAGTACGCTGCATAGACGCCGCGACGTCAGGTGCGTCGCTGCGCACGGGCGTCACTGCAGCGTACTAGGCCGGAGCCTGCCCGGAGTGGAGAAGATGACCCCCCCCCGGAGAAGAAGGACAGCCCGGACCGGTTCACCCTCCACCCGGAATGCCGCCGGACACTACAGGAAGGAAGGATGGATGGCCCGGACCACCCTGACAGGTAGGATGAGAGAAGCGGGTGGTGGCGGCCTATGGCACCGCAAAAGCCACTGCAGTGCATTGATTTAAAGCGCCCGCTTTAAATCAATGATCTGCAGCGGTGTCGAGGGGGGATAAATAGCCGATAACTTATACCGGAATATCGGTATAAGTTATCGGCTATCGGCCCTAAAGAAACGATATCGGTCGATCCCTACGTCGCCACTCCAATACAGTGCTGATTCCCAAAAAAAAGCTCCGGTCAGTGGCTTGTTTTGTTTTACTTTAAGCAGATAACACGTGACCACTGCAGGCAAAGTGAATGGCTGCTGACTGGAGTTTGTACAGGTGATCAGTGCTGTATCGGTTTTTATGCATCTGGAGACCATTTAAATAAATTGGGGGGATAGCTCTGGATATTCTCTTTCATACTTTAACAAATGTTTTTATTTTGCAGTAAATTTCATGGTAAAATGAAGGTCCCAATAAAGTACAATTGGTGCAGCTAAAAACAAAAACCCATACGCCTCTGTAGATGTAAAATGAGTTAAATGGGAACTCCACTGCCCCAGCGTACGGAACATTTTGTTCTGAAAGCTTGGAGCAGGCAGCGGGGGTGACATCACGCCACGCCCCCTCCCATAGACTTGCATTGAGGGGGTGTGGTGTGACATCACAACCCCCGCATCCAGTGTTCTAAATGAACACAGGGTGCTGCACAGATATCTTGGGGGTCCCAGCGGCAAAACCCCCGCGATTGGACATCTTATCCCCCTATCCTTTGGATAAGGGATAAAATGTCCCTTAAGGTTCTTAGAAGGTGAAAGATGGGGGAAAATTTTACTTCAACAATTTGACTGCAACCACAAGTTAAATTCTCCTTTAACATCAATGTTGCTCCAATAAAATTCTAATAAACTTAGAAAACTAAAAAAGTGAGTGCAATATATTCTTTCCTTACCCTGACAGGTCTCACGAGTAGGTTTTTCAAAAACTTCTTCTTGGTCATATCCTTTTTTGGACTCTTGTTCTTTATAAGAGCGATAGAAAACAGATCTGTGGAGAAAGAAAATTCATTAAAGGCAAAAACAAAAGATTAACGATGATGTAAACATGATGTATGCATCAACAATCTAAAAAACCCTAGTTCTTTTCTAAAATAGTTTTCCAAGACTTCTAAAGCTCATACCTGAAAAAACCTCTATCCACAGCAGAGCGGTTCATGATGACAGAATCTTCTTGGTTGTATCCAGTATATGAGGCAATAGCCACAATTGAATTAATGCCTAGAGGTTGCAATAGAAAGGGAGCATTTAGAAGCAGTCAAAGTTTGTTAAGCCCCTACCCCCATCTTGAGATGGTTTAACCTGGTTAACATGTCTCGCTTTATCAGGTTCTCTTTCTTAGCTGGAAATGTCCTAAGAATTTTGACAAAATGTGGATGCCATGGCTTCTTCTAGAGGTCTTTGTTAGTGATATTTGCCAGGGAGACTTGAGTAACCTGTCTGATTATTCTTTTCTGCTCAGGGGGTAGGGTGCGCATAGGAGTGATTGGTGTGTACGTCTGGGTCTTTCCGTGTTGTGGGAACTTTTGCTAGTTGTATGTTGGTTGCACAGCGTCTATCTGTTCTATTAACCTTCTCATGATAGGTAGCAGAGATCCCATGAATCTACAGTTATGTACCTTCATTTAAAAAAGTCAAACCTGGCTCTTATTCTGATAAAATAAAACCTTAAAATTCATACAAAAACAATGGCAAAGATCTCTAAAAGTGTATTAATACATTTCGAATCCTGCACATATTTGATGCCGCAGATTTCAATGTAAACTAATAAATTGAACACAGCATCAAATATGCACAGGATACTGCACGTGTGAATACAGCATGAAAAAAGGAACTTTCCCAGACATAGTTCTACTGTGCTTTCTATACTGTACTAACTGCCATACATAAACAGACTAATAAAAGGCTTGTTTAAAATTTCTGTATCCACTGATCTTGGAGGGTAGAAAGCTACATTCTTTTACACGTGTTAACTATAGGGCTGTCAGCACTTTGTTACTTTTAAAAGTGAGAGGTAACACCCCCCCCCCCCACCGCTCCAGTTCCAATATACTTTAATTGGCTGCAAAGAAAGCACAGTCATCCTTTATTCCAGTTCTTCATTAGCGTTTGACAAAGAAATGGTTTATTGTTGGAAAAGTATCAAGTAGAATAGTATCTACTAGCTTACCTGCAGGTAATTCTCTGAATCGCAAGTACTCCATTGATCGAGTAGTCACTAGTGGTTTTTGAGGATAATATAATACATGAGCAAGTGTATCCATCCTCACATGGAAATTAGTGATATAAACACCCATGGCTTGTTTACCCATAGCAGACTGATAGGTGTTCCTAGGTGACTGCAAAGACATACACAATCATTATAACAGTATGCTTATGGCACCATAAGGTTCACTACTTAGCCAAATGCAATTAGGATTGTAAACTGGAGTCTATGCTGCAGATTTACAAAAGGATTAGAAAAAGGTTTTAGAGATAAGTCATTATTAAAGGAAATCTGTCATCAGTGTCACCTGCACTAATCTGTCGGTACAGACAGGTAGTGCAGGTAATACTGATCAGAATGGAATTTACCTTGTCCCATTCCGTGCTGTGGTTCTCCAGCAATCCTCTTCTGTATCTTCAGCTCCAGACCCGATTTGGAGCATGGGCAGAGCTTAGTGTCGTCACTGCAGCTGTTCTGTTTGGTCTCGCTGCTCGCAAACGGCAGCGGTGATGTTGCTAAGCTCCGCCCATGCTACAAGACAGGCCTGGAGCTGAAGATACTAACCACAGTACGGGACAAGGAAAATACCGTCATCATCAGTGTCACCTGCACTACCTGTCTGTATCGACAGGTTAGTGCAGGTGACACTGATGAAAGATTTCCTTTAATAATGTTGATGACAGACTTCTATGTCTGAATCTTCCTAAACAAAATACATGTAAATCTAGGATTTTTAAACAGTAAAGTACCTGGTTATGATCAGGGAATGGTATAATTGATGCACAGACTCCTAGGATCATAGAAGGGTGAATTTCACAATGTGTGTATGTTGAACAGTACGCCACACCCTTTTCTTGCAAGTCATCTGGTGTCATTGCAAGCATAACAGTCTCCTCTTCAAGGGTATCAATGTATTCTACAACACCACTTGCTACAAGGTCCTGCCAACTACACAAGGGAGGAAACAAAAATGCTTGAGTCCAACTGTTATTTGTAAACTGACTAGTGCACAAGAACCCATAAGAATTACAATGAGAAAAGTAACAAACATGTTCTTACCTGTAATTATTATATTCCCTCTCTTTCAGCTGGTCAATATGTCGTCTTTTCAGAAGCAATTTCTGCTTTTCCACAATCAGCAAAGGCCTACATATCCTGCCAGCATCTGTGTAGATCCTTATCTCTCGCTCTCTTATGTCCCTGATCATAGACACCTTAAGAACAGAAAAGTTACAAGAATCAGCAGGTACATTCTACTACCTTGGGGAAAATTTTATCAACCTAAAAATAGGACATTATTAATACAAAGTCCTGTAGAATAATTTGTCAAAAACATCAGTATTCCATTAACAAGTACACCCATTTATTTATTCAACATAAATGTACAACAGAACATAAATACCTCAGAGACAATGATGTCCATTTGACGACGCAATTTTCGAAGAGTATTCATCAACTGCTCTGGATCCTTGTGAATGCCAACCCAACATCCATTCACAAATATTTTTGTGGCACTAATGATAAAAACAAAAACATTGAAGTAACTTATAGATATAAAATATCTGCTCAGCATTTTAGGCTGGGTTCACACCAGCATAATATGGAGACATTTTTTCTGCGACCAAATTATAACCTCAAGTCCTAGGCTAACAGCTATCCGTTCGGGTCATCATATCCGCAGTTAAACCACGACTAGCAGGAATAATACAGTCACAAAAATATATCCTAATAACTATTGTGTGAACCCAGTAGATCCCTGCAACCAGGCCCGGTGCAATAATAACGCAGCCCAAACTGTTGCCTTAGGGCGCTGACACTGTAGAGCCGTGCCACTGTCCTCCAGGCTTGGGCGCTCTGATAAGTGTGTGCGAGCCGTGCGATCACTTCTGAGGCAGGGTACGCAGGTACAGCACAGCAGTATGTGGGCTGTGATTGGTGCCGCGGCGGCAGGTGGCTTCAGGACTGTGCGTCTCATTAACAGTCACCAGTTACAGGTGACTCATACAGCTCATCCCCGGACTGCGAGGGCAAATAATATAATATATATCTCCGTCATGCCCAGACAGCCAAAAGCAGTCTGGACATGCTGAGAGTTGTAGTTTTGCCATATCTGTATGCTTGGGAAACCCTACCATACACACAGCAATCTCGGCCTCCAGCTCAGCTCCTCCCCCTGCTGGTCATGTGATAACAGACAGAGGCCTGCTGGGGTCAGAGGAAGGACCAGAGTGCAACAGAACTGATAGTAATGGCATGGCTGGAAAGTTACATATGTTACATACTGTGCCCTGACCCCTGCCAATCTCCCCCCCCCCCCCATTGTGAGTTCTAACCCTGTACTGTACCATGATTGCATATTAGCCCTGTACTGTGTATTATCCCTCTACTATGACATTGCTGTGTGTATTATTCCTGTACTATGACATCACTGTGTACTATCCCTGTACTGTGACATCACTGTGCATTATCCCTCTACTATGACATCACAGTACAGGGGTAATACACAGTGATGTCATAGTAGAGGGATAATACACACAGTGACATCACTTTTTGTATTATCCCTGTACTGTAACATCACTGTGTATTACCCCTGTATTGTAACATCATTGTGTATTGTCCCTGTACTGTAACATCACTGTGTATTACCACTGTATTGTAACATCACTGTGTATTATCCCTGTACTGTAACGTCACTGTGTATTACCCCTGTATTGTAACGTCACTGTGTATTGTCCCTGTACTGTAACATCATTGTGTATTGTCTCTGTACTGTAACATCACTGTGTATTACCACTGTATTGTAACATCACTGTGTATTATCCCTGTACTGTAACGTCATTAGATGTATAATCCTTGTACTGTGAAATCATTGGGTGTATTATCCCAGTATTGTGACATCACTGGCTGTATTATCCCTGTACTGTGACATCACTGGGCATTGTTATATTTTATATGTAGAGGGTACAGGACGAGGCATTATTATTATTATTATTATTATATGTGAGGGGCACACAGTGTTTTGCATTTTCAGAGGTATGGTGTATAATAAGGAATTTCTGGGGTGATACAGTTTTATGTGCTACAATATGTTGCTGTATTGTATTCAGACGTTTACTGTATGGCAAGGTTATATTTAGAGGCGCAGTGTGGAATAGTATTATATTCAGAGAGTGCGGTGTGTGGTAGTGTTATATACAGAGGACACTGTGTGGCAGTATTATACTCAGAGGGTATAGTGTGTGGTATTATATTCTGAAGGTACAGCGTGTGGTAGTATTATATTCATAGGATACAGTGCCTGGCAGCATCATATTAAATTATTTTCATATAGAGGATCAGACTCAGCTGACATAGTGAGGAGCTATCTGGGTGTCAAGTTCTGCAGAGAGAAGATTTAGCTGGACCCGGCGATCTGTACATCTGAATTAGGCTGGGTTCACACTACGCTTTTGCCATACTGTTTTCAATCCGTTTTTCTAAAGAAAACCGTATGGCAAAAAAACGGATGGAACAGTATGGAAAAAAGTAAACCGTATGAGTTTTTAAACAGTATACTGTTTTTAAAAGTGCATACAGTTCAGTCAGTTTTTATAGAAAAAAAAAAACCATAAGTTTTTGAAAATGTTGTCCATTTTTAATGGGAGGGGTCTTGGGTGGGGACTTTAGGATTCAAATGCGCATGTGCAAAGTAAAAACGTATACGTTTTTCCCGTATGGAACCGTATACATGTGCGTTTCCCATTGACGTCCATGCTAAAAAAAACATATGCGGTTGCAGTACGGTTTTTAAACCGGAGACAAAATTGTGGTCAACCACGGTTTTGACTCCGGTTTAAAAACCGTACTGCACCCGCATACGTTTTTATTTTTTTTATTTATTTTTTTTTAACATGGACGTCAAGGGGAAACGCACATGTATACGGTTCCATACGGGAAAAACATACACGATTTTTACTTTGCACATGCGCATTTGAATCCTAAAGTCCCCACCCAAGACCCCTCCCATTAAAAATGGACAACATTTTCAAAAACGTATGGTCTTTTTTTAATAAAAACTGACGGAACAGTATGCACTTTTAAAAACAGTATACAGTTTAAAAACGCATACGGCTTACTTTTTTCCATACTGTTCCATCCGTTTTTTTTGCCATACGGTTTTCTTTAGAAAAACGGATTGAAAACAGTATGGCAAAAACGTAGTGTGAACCTAGCCTTAGCTAAGCAAAGACTATAGAGAAGACGCCACCTGTAGTCACTTATATTATGTATTCTCCTCACTATGCCCCATCAGAGTTTTAGTCACTTGCACCGGGTGACACCAACCCTAGCAACGCCAATGCGTCCAAAGGCTTTGCGTGACTGCCATCACACAGGAGAGAATGGTGGGAATGGAGCAGAGGATCATGCTGCTGGTCTGCGCTGAAGTGAAGTCAGTAGCAGCAGAGTAGACTAAAGAGGCCAGAGAAGAGTGAGATTCACAAGATATATGGGGGAACTGTATATATGGCCAAAATGTAGCTTTGCTTGTGTAGGCAAAAATCCTTGCACTGGCCCTGCCTGCAACCCTCAAGGATGATTTTGATTCCCCCTTTAGAAATTCTGAGGGTACGTTCACATGTGCATATTTTCTGCTGCAGATCTGCAGAAGAAAATACACGTGTGACCTACCCTAAAAAGAAGTTTGCTAAGACAATTTAGCACATAAAAAAAAATCGTAATTATATGGACATCTGCTGCAGGTTTGGCTGCTCTTTAAATCTCAAACATATCTAGGTTAAAAAAAAAAAAAGGAAGGCCGGGTCTACATCACTTAAAGTGTGGGGAATGTCTGCCGGGAAAACTGTCGGACATTCCACACTTTTGATTAATTCAGCAGGCGCTAAGTACGCTCAATTGCGCCGTCTCAGACGGCAAGGAATTTGAGGGGAATCCACAGAAAGATTAAACCAGTGTATTCAGTATATTCGGGATTTCCACCGGCAGAAACATACACTATGGAAATTCCACCATGTGCACAGTGCAGCAGAATACCATTGAAATTAATGGGACTCTGCTGCAGCAGAATGTCTCTGCGGAATTCCGCACGGACAATTCGCCGAGCAAACATAGCCTAAGAGTGCATAGTATAACCTGTTGCAGTACACTTACTCTGCAATTGCTGCTGGGGATATTTCTTCAAGGTTTTCCATACTCCATTCTTCTAAAAACTCCAGAATTGGGGAAGGTTGAGACCCAACAGAAATATAGGCCATCAGAGCCAAATTTTTCACAAGTCCTACAGCGTGACCCTGTGAGTACAAGCATTATATTTATATCTGCATATGTGAATACTATTTTTATTTATAATAATTAAAGCTACTTTTTACATTAAGCTTTGTTTTCTAACTTATCAGCTCAATGGCTACTGTGAAGAAAGTGTACACTAAAATTCTGAAGATGAATTACTAAAACTTACATACCTTATACACAAGCATATCAGACATGCTGTGGTTCTCACCACGTAAGATAAAAAAAAAAAAATGTTATATTATATATATATATATATATATATATATATATATATATATATATATATATACACACACACACACAAACTGTATTTATCGGCGTATAACACGCACCCCCATTTTAACAGGGAAATTTAAGTAAAAAAGATAAAATGTAAAATAAATGACTGACTAAATGCCACATCATCCCCCCAACTTCGTTTTCTTCTGCACCTCAGTTTGGTCCCGTCCCCTCCAGTGCCACATCATTCCTTCCCTTTTATCAGTCCTTGTTCCACATTTACCCCTCTCATCGCCCCCCCATGTTTCATCATTTCCCCCTGTCATAGACCACCACTAGCCATACAGACATTAAGCCTTTAGTGCCTCCCCCACCATCATTTCCCCGTCTCATCATCCCCCCACCCAGTCTAATCATGTCCCCATCATTCCCCCCCTCATCATCCCCCCCCACCCTGTCTCATCATGCCCCCACCCTGTCTCATGTCCCCCATCACTCCCCCCTCATCATTTCCCCCTGTCTCATCCCCCCCTGTCTCATCATATCCCCCCCCCCCCCTCATCATTTCCTCGTCTAATCATCCCATCATGTTCCTCCTATGGCATCCAGTGGTCTTCAACCTGCGAACCTCCAGATGTTGCAAAACTACAACTCCCAGCATTCCCGGACAGCCAACTGCTGTCCGGGCATGCTGGGAGTTGTAGTTTTGCAACATCTGGAGGTCCGCAAGTTGAAGACCACTCTTCCCCTTTCCTTACTTGTCTGCGCTTCGGCTGTCTAGCGGGGTCAGTGAAGCAGATGAGTTACGGCCTCTCTCAGCTTCTCTGTGCGGCACATCACTTTTCGGCAGAGACTACAGGAAATGAAAAGTGATGCCGGGAGAGGACGTAACTCATCTGCTTCACTGCCCGCAAGACCCCCCCCGCCTGACCTGACAAAGCGCAGACAGGTAAGGAAAATAAAACTATAAAAAGCAGGAAAAGGGGGAATGATGAGGGAGGGGGAGGTTCTCCCGCACTATACACAGGTACTGGTGGATAGTGCTGGAGATGCTGATTAAAAGGTAGCGCAGATCCGGGCAAGGTAGGGCTCATTTTAATCAGCTTCTCCCGCACTATCCACCAGTACCTGTGGATAGTGCGGGAGAAAACAAGTGACAGTGCGGGGAGGAGACGCCGCTGGTCACTGATTTAAAGTGGCGGCGCTGTTAATACTTAGCAAGCAGACGCTGCTGCGGCGGCTTTAAATCAGTGACCAGAAGATTTATCGGCGTATAACACGCAGGCAGACTTTTGCCTTAAGTTTTAAAAGTGCGTGTTATACGCCGATAAATACGGTATGTATATGTATATAGGGGTGTGTGTGTGTGTGTGTGTGTGTGTGTATATGTGTGTGTATATATATATATGTGTGTGCGTGTATATATATATATATATGTGTGCGTATATATATGTGTGTGCGTATATATATGTGTGTGTATATTATATATAATTTTTTTTTTCTAATATAATAAAAAAAATTTGAAAAGATTGATAAGACCAGAATGTAGAGAGATCAATCCAACTGCTAGCAAATTATGCAACATACTACTAATCTTGATAAAGGCAACATCAAAGAAAACGTAAAAAGCATACAAAAATTAAAGGGTCTCATGTAAAACACTTTTATTGTACTTTTTTTTTTTTGATGCATTGCATACAAATCAACCAAATTGTAACAGTTTTATGCATCTTACCTCAGGAGTCTCGGCAGGACACACCATGCCCCATAGAGTGTTATGCAACTGCCTGGGTTTGGCAAGTTTACCATCTCTACCAATAGGGGAGTTCAATCTCCGCAAATGAGAAAGCGTTGATGCAAAAGTCAGTCGGTTCAACACCTAAAGAGAAAAAAGTCCTCCTGTAACCAATATATGTGGGTTTATATCTGACTGAAATCGGAATGCTGACATACCTGAGACACACCAGCTCTGGCCTGATGGGCTTTCTTTTGGTCACCCCAATTACCAGTGGCCAGAGAGTATTTTAGACCATCTGAAATGATACGAGTCTTAATCGCTAGCTCCAAGTTGAAGTCTTTTCCTCTGTCAATAAATTTCTGTGCATATATCCGCACTTCTTTCAACAAGTTCTTAAACATTCTGCAAAGAAAATAAAAGTTTCATCATAGAAGAACCAATAAACACAAGGAATATAGTTCTGTTTAAGAACTAGTGATAAGTTACCCCCTAAAAAGGAACGCAAGCAGTGGCCCTGCAAGATCCAGCCTTTTGTTTCCATAATGATCTCTGTCATCTAGCTCTCTTCTTCCAAGAGCTGCAAGGAGCAGTCTATGAACCATGTACCTTAAATGAAAAAAAAAAAATATAATAATTATGTTATAGAAAAGACAAAAGGCTTGACAGGTGCTGCTGAGTTTAGGCTTATATAGTCTCATAGCCATTAAAGGGATTATGCAGGGGGAAAAAAAAACAGATAGAGAGAATATAAATATTATATTACATATAGATATAGATATATATATATACATACCTCTCTCTCATACATACATATATATATATATATACATACATACCTCTCTCTCATACATATATATATATATATATATATATATATATATATATATATATACATACACACATATACATATACACACACATACATATATACACATATACACACACATACATATATACACATACATACACATACATATATATCTCTATCTATCTATCTATCTCTATATCTCTTAACTGGCTCCAGAAAGTTAAACAGATTTGTAAATTACTTCTATTAAAAAATATTAATCCTTTCAGTACTTATTAGCTGCTGAAGTTGAGTTCTTTTCTGTCTAAGTGCTCTCTGATGACACGTGTCTAGTGAACTGTCCAGAGTAGAAGCAAATCCCCATAGCAAACCTCTTCTACTCTGCAGTTCCCGAGACAAGCAGAGATGTCAGCAGAGAGCACTGTTGCCAGACAGAAAACAACAACAACTTCAGCAGCAGATAATTATTGGAAGGATTAAGATTTTTTTTAATAGAAGTAATTTAAAAATCTGTTTAACTTTAAGGAGACAGTTGATATTAAAATACCCCTTTAAAGCCTCTAGCGACACATGCAAGGAAAGCTGTACACAAGGAAATTCCCACTTAGTGGCTGATAAGAACTAATCAGCCACTGGTCAGGAATTTCCAGTCCGCAAAGAGCATCATCTGAACTAGTAAAGAATAAGACCACAGCAGAGACCATAGTTCTCCATCCTGCTGGATACGCATCCCAAATAATATAAGCCAAAAAGAATTCTGAACACATAACACCATATACAAGATTAAGTCAGATTTTATTAAACATGATCAATTACCCAAACAATAACCATAAAATACATATACACAGAAGACATTTTAAAACAGTGAGGGAGCCAGAACTACAGTCATAATATGATAGGTGACATAACAAAATGGTCAATACATGATTATAATAAAAAAAATATGAATCAAATGGCTAATGCCAATAAATAACAGCCACGGGTGATCCTTTGTTAGGAACACACTAGATATCCGTAAACATAGACAGGTATTAGTAAAGTGCAATTGGACAAATAATAGTCACTAGATAAGGTACAGATCTAATAAGGCAGTGCTAGAAAAGTGTGCAACACTATCAGACATCAATATGTCCAGGCATAAATAATAAACCATCCTCTAAACTATAGGCAGAGGCTGCACAATACATACAAGTAAAATCAGGTGCAAATGAGTCCCAAAATCAGCTGATGAAAGATAACTCTGGCTCCCCCACCTCACCCTCCGACACGTTTCGCAGGAGCAGTAAGGTGGGGCGTAAGTATGGGGTTTAAATACCAGTGTCCAGTGCAGAATGGCCAACATCATCACAGATGCCATTATCGGGCGCTTTCTGCCCGACACCAACAAGCCGGAAACACGCCAGCGTGGGCGCACAGTGCGCCGTCACCGGAGTCCGGTCACGTGATACCCAGCCTGGAGAAAGCGCGTATGTGTGCAGAAGTGCACAGCATTCCGCCGCCATCTTGGCAAAGGGAAGAATCTCCCTTACATGAGATAAATAGACAAGTGAACGGGACCACAGAGATTAAAAATATATGGGAACAATATATAGTAGTGAATACAAAAAGTGTCAGCGGGGCTCTAATAAACATCAATTTATAATGTACATAAAGCAATTCATTTGTTATACATGAAAGTAGTAAGATCTTACTATAATTATATATATATATATACACACACACACACACACACACACGTATATACATATACATATATACGTATATACATATATACATATATACAAAAAATACTACAAATAAATAAAAAATAAAAAAGAGAAAGCAGAACTACCTAATACACAGGTGCATACTGCTGTGGCAAATAGAGTATACAAAAAGAAGGTTGCAGTAGCACAAGTGGTTAAAAAAAATTACATAAAATGGAGGCTCTTAGCACACTGATCAAAAGGTGTCCCTTTCCACCAGATTTCCATTACAAAGGACAATTGGTTGTGCAATAAACAAAGCCTAATGAGTCTGAGGATGGAAAAATTAAATGGCTGTTAAAAAAAAAAAAAAGTGAGGAGGGGGAAGTAAAAATAAAAATGTGTCCTCAAGGCCAAAATGGGTCCTTAAGGGAGTTAAGATGGGTTTTCTGCCAGGACAACCCTATCAAAAGGGATAGAGGGTCCCGAGGTGCGCACATTGTCACCCCTTTGGTAACATTGCACAAAAAAAAAAAAAAAAAAAAAAAGTTTCATATCATTCAAACCTTACCCCAAAAAATACGCTTTTTTGGTCTCACAGAAGTCACTGACACCAACATGCGGAAGCATTTCTTTCTGAAGAACTTCCTTGGCGTATTTGATTCTTTTTTCCTTCGTGACACCAGGCTTTGCCCCTCTAGAACCAATAAAGTTCAGAGCCACGTTCTGTTCTTGGATAACAAAGGCTTCATCAAGGGAAGGCTTAACCTGTATAAAAGGAAATAAATAAAAATACACTTTTACTGATTGCCATGTAAAGCCTTTGTCTCAGATTGATGAATGATTTACCATCATAGGAAAAGGTGGCATAAACCGAACTTCCCCCAAGTTTAGGAAGACACCACACAGTTACATCTGCTTTTTTTATACACCAAATAAACACGGCATGTGCCATAGTTTTGCTTCATGGAAATAGGAAGGTAATAAACCCATGTAGTAGTGCTCTAGAATTTATTAAAATTTATTTTATTGATATTATTTGACCACATTAATCCATTTAAGACCAATTGATGTACATATAAAGCAGCTGGGCATTGGATGAGTAAGGAGAATGCTCGGGGACTGTCAGGAATTATCAACATTGGAGATCACGCCAAAGCTGGTCATTTAACTCTTTAAAATGCTGGGATCACCTCATTTAAACAGTTTAGCACCACATCCCTGGTGGTCTAATGGAACAATTGGCATCATTTACAATTGCTTGTCACAACAGCCAAACGTTCCACTAGTCACTGATCTATTGATACATTCTGCTACAGGCAGGATGCACCAGAAGAGCTCCAGTTTAATAGATCAATATAAATTTTTTTTTAAAAAAAAGCACATCCAATTGCATGTATCTATTGAACACTTCTAAAACTGCTTTAAAAGAAAAAAAAGGGGAAAAAAATCCCGAGTAAAAATATTTAACAGCCCAAATTTTCCTATTTAAATTTTTTTTTTTTTTTTTTAAATTGAGCCCTCATACCGCTGCTTATACGGAAAAATGAAAAGGTTATAGGTAAGCAAAATAGAGGGATTTTAAACGTACTAATTTGGTTTTAAAAAGTTGCGATTTTTTTAAAGCGATAAAATAGAAAAGTATTTAATCATGGGTATCATTTTAATCGTATTGACCCAAAGAGAAAACATGTCATTTTTACTGTAAATTGTACAGCGTGAAAACGAAACCTTCCAAAATTTTATAGTTGCGGTTTTCTTTTCAATTTCCCCACACATAGTACTTTTTGCTGTGCCATACATTTTATGGTAAATTGAGTGATGTTATTACAAAGGACAACTGGTCATGCAAAAAACAAGCCCTCATACTAGTCTGTTGAAAAATATGAAAATATAAAAGTTATGATTTTTATAAGGCGAAAAGGAAAAAAACGGAAAAATAAAATTTGCTGAGTCCTTAAGGCCAAAATTAGTGATGACATTAAAATGTACAACTGCTCCTTATAGGACTATCAATGGAAAAATAAAAAAAGGTTATAGCTATTAGAACGGAAAAAAAAAATTAAAAAATTCTAAAACCACAGAGGAAAATATTCATAATCATTAAAGGGTTAACTTAAAGAGTTTGTTAGCATTTATCATGATAATTCTTGTGAGATGACAGAAGTGCAGGCTACATACAACCGATGCAGTTTTCAGTTAACTGAAGCTAAAATGTAAAAATATACCAGCACTGGGGGGGGGGATCTGATCTGGTCCTGACAGTAAAAAGTTGGCCAGATAACTGCCTAAAACATTAGTCTTAAAACTAAGGATATCCCATTTACCATTTCCATCATTTCGGGATCTTCAAAGTCATAGATGATATGTTCCAGAATGTCTCTATCAGACACAAAGCCCAACGCTCGAAACACAATGATGATGGGTACTTCTTGTTTAATGTAAGGTAACGTTGCAACAATACGTTGGCCAATGGCACTTTTCTTTGCACCCTAATAAAATAAAGTCACAGATAGGTTACATAACTTTGTTAGTAAAGTAGTGAGTATATCTAGTACTTTATAAACACAATAAGCATAATAGTTTAAACTTTTTGACAATACCAGTCACAAGCAAAATATATATAAAAATCATAAAAAGGGTTCTCTTCACAGCAGACCACTTCTCTGTGGGATTAACTGGCCATCTGTCCAATTTCTTTGCAACAATTACTAAGTGGTATGATATATTACAAGGAGACCATTTAAAGGCACTGCTGGAGTACGTCAGAGTGGTGTTCACTGCTTACTAGTCTCTTCTGGATTAGAGGGGGGGGGGGGTCTTGAGCAGTACACCCTCTAAGAGGTCTATCTTTGGCTCTTTAAATGTGTTACCACACCTGTCCTCAGGTTGTGTGGAGTATTACAACTTGGTTCCATTCACTGCACTACCACACAGATCCTAACGACAGGTGTGCTGCTGTTTTTTCAGAAGTCAGTTTTATTTTTCTTACAATTGATAACTCCTTTAAAGTCATTAAAACATTGTGACTGACTAAAAAACATGCAAACACAAAAAGTGGCAATCCACTGGAAGACAATGTTTTTCACAACATTGTAGCTTCACACTTAAGTCTTAAGTGTGATATTGCAGATATAAATAGGTCCTCATAATTGCAGTGATTATCACTAGATGCTAGCAAAACTAGTCAGGCTGCATGAAAAAAAGTTTTCTGAGAAACAATGTTCGGGTATGTTCACACAGAATGATTTAATGAAGTGGTTTGTGATGCAGAAAGGGCAGATTTCCTTGTCAAAAACCACGCTTTTAGTTACCATTGCAATTTAACAAGTTACTATTAAATAGTTAGGCTGGGATCACATCACGTTTTTCTTCTACGGTTCCAGCATACGTTTTAATTTGTGAAAACATATGGAACGGTATTGAAGACGGTATACATAGGCAAAGCATTGCAAACCGTATGCACCCTGATGCATACGGTTGCGTACAGTTTGCTTGCAATACGGTTTTTAACAGTACTCCAAAACGTGTTCAACCACGGTTTTGACTCTGGGTTAAAAACCGTATTGCAACCGCATACTTTTTTAAATTTTTTAACAGACGTCAATGGGAAACGCACATGTATACGTTCCATACGGCGAAACCATATGAGTTTCTTCTTTGCATCCTAAAGTCCCCACCCAAGACCCATCCCATTAAAAATGGACAGAATTTTCAAAAACGTATGTTTAAAAAAATAAAAAAATTTTTAAATTAGAATGGACGGAACTGTATGCACTTTTAGAAACGCATACGGTTTACTTTTTCCCATACTGTTCCATCTGTTTTTTCCCCCCATATGGTTTTTGATAGAAAACGTATGCCGGAACCGTAGTTGAAAAACGTGATGTGAACCCAGCCTTACCAAGCAACAATGCATTTTTTTTTTAGAATTTCCTTTGAGTTATTAGAAAGCTGGACAAACAATACAGAGGGAAAGAACATCTTCCTTACCTGGCCGCCTCTTGCCAACATGCTGACCCATATGGAACTTGTTGGTCTTGAGGAGTTTTCCAGACAAGACCTACATTCGGCAGTGTAGGCATACTTTGAATCTTTCTTTGCAAACACATATACTGTGTTAGTTGCCATTTTTTCTTGTGCAATTAAGACCTAAACCATGGAAACAAAATAAAGTCAGTTCATTGCTTATGGCAAGTAACAAGGTCTGCAGTTATAGTGGTTAATACATTATGTTTGGACTTAAAAAGGGAACCTGTCAGCTGTTTCATGAAGGGGCAAAGAGTCTGTGACTTATTTAAAGGGGTACTCCGGTGAAAACCTTTTTTCTTTTAAATCAACTGGTGGCAGAAAGTTAAAACATATTTGTAAATTACTTCTATTAAAAAAAAATCTTAATCCTTCCAGTACTTATTAGCTGCTGAATGCTACAGAGGAAATTCCTTTCTTTTTGGAACACTGATGACATCACGAACACAGTGCTCTCTGCTGACATCTCTGCCCATTTTAGCAACCATGCATAGCAGATGTATGCTAAGGGCAGCATGGCGGCTCAGTGGTTAGCACTGCTGCCTTGCAGTGCTGGGGACTTGGGTTCAAAGCCCACTAAGGACAACAATAAATAAAGCGTTATTATTATTATAATAACGTCAGCAGAGAGATCTGTGCTTGTGAGGTCATCAGAGAGCATTCCAAAAAGAAAAGAATTTCCTCTGTAGTATTCAGGAGCTAATAAGTACAGGAAGGATTAAGATTTTTTAATAGAAGTACTTTACAAATATGTTTAACTTTCTGCCACCAGTTGATTTAAAAGAAAAAAAAAAGTTTTCACCGGAGTACCCCTTTAAATCCTGATATCTCTGAAATGCCCAGGTATTTCCAGCTTAAAAGAAACTCCACGCTTAGACATCTTACCCCCTATCAAAAAAGGATAAGATGTCTGATTGCGGGGATCCCGCCACTGGGAACGCCCGCAATCTCTGCAGTCGCACCGCAGTCATCCAGTGCATGGAGCGAACGGCCATGCCCCCCTCGTGAGGTAACACCCTCCCCTCTCACTGCAAGTCTATGGAAGGGGACGTGACTGCCACCTCGCCCCCTCCCATTACTTGCATTGAGGGGCTGTGAGCGTGACATCACGAGCCTCCGATGCGACAGCCAGCATTCTAAATGAACGCCTGGTGCTGCAAGGGGATTAAGATGTCTGGGGGCGGAGTACCCTTTTAGGCATCCCAACATTCCACTGTCCTATCGGATTAATACTGCCCATCGTTTGGGCAGGATGACACAGCTGACTGGTCCCCTTTCAATTTAATCATCTAGAAATACAGATAAAATTCTAATCTGTTTCAATTTATCAGTTTTATTTTGTACATGGGGCAGCCATTTTGCCAGCGCTGTTTCTAACAGCATTTAAAGATATGCTTCATATCAAGCCCCATGGACATTGGCATAAAATACTTAAGCAGACCCTCCTAAAGTTGCATAAACAGCATAGCTGAAGGGGCTACACAGTTTTTGCAATTCTCATTACAGTCAATAAGAGTTATGGAAGTTGTGCAAACAGCCTAACCCTGTGAGCTACGCAGTTAAAGTAACTCCCAATAAAGTCAATGGGAGTTACGTAAGTTGTGCAACTTCCCTGCTTTGGCTACTTTTGGCTTTCCAGACCACCACCGGTGACCGCGAACAACCACCAGTAAAAGCATGGATAGGACAATTCATTTAAGAAAGTGAAAATTGAGTTTGTAGTCAGTTACTGAGAACCCAGTTCAAAAGAAACAACTAATACAGTGTTAAAACATTTTTTGGGGATGTAAACATCATAAGAAATTTGGTGATGCCCAATTAAAGTCAACTTGACGTACTCTGGTACCTTCGGCGCTCTCAAAGAAATGAACAAAGCAAGTGCAGTCTGCAGCATGAAATCTCTGAGAAGGGGGCCCCTTCTGGAGATTATGGAGGGTCCCAGCAGTCAGAACGCCGTGACCCCGCATCACACCGGGTAGGTCCCGGCTGCTATTCATAGCCAGGACCCTGGGCTAACAGTGCACGGCACTGATCGTTGTGCCGCGCGCTATTAACCCTTCAGACGCGGCGATTAAAGTTGATCACCGCGCTGAAAATGAAAGTAAACGCTTCCCGGCAGCTCAGTCGGGCTGATTGGGACTATCGCAATAAAATCGCGATGTTCCGATCAGCTAGGACGCGAGCGGAGGCCCCCTTACCTTGCTCCGTCGCGTCCAATCGGCATTTGATTGCTCCAAGCCTGTGCTACATGCTTGATAAATCAAGCCCCTATTATGCTGATCCATGCAAAGCTATGGCTTTGCAGGGATCAGGGTAAAAGATCAGTAAGGGCAGTGTTATAGCTCAATATGGGAGATATAGCACTGGGAAAAAAAAAAAAAAAAAAGGAAAAAAATAAAAAGTTAACAAAAGGGTCATTTAACCCCTTCCGTAAAAAAAAAGTTTGAATCACCCCCCTTTTCCCATAAAAAAAATATAAGTGTGTAAATAAAAACAACATATGTGGTATTGCCGCGTGCATAAATGTCCGAACTATAAAAATATATTGTTAATTAAATCGCAAGGTCAATGGCATACGCGCCAAAAAATTCCAAAGCACAAAATAGCGTATTTTGGTCACTTTTTATACCATTAAAAAAAAAATGAATAAAAAGCGATCAAAAAATCCGATCAATGCAAAAACGATACTGGTAAAAACTTCAGATTACGGCGCAAAAAATGAGCCTTCATACCGCCCCGTACGCTGAAAAAAAAAAAAAAAAAAAAGTTATAGGGGTCAGAAGATGACAATTTTAAACGTATACATTTTCCTGTATGTAGTTATGATTTTCTTCAGAAGTACAACAATATCCATCCTATATAAGTAGGGTATCATTTTAATCTTATGGACCTACAGAATAAAGAGAAGCTGTCATTTTTACCAAAAAATGTACAGTGTAGAAACAGAAGCCCCCAAAAGTTACAAAATGACATTTTTTCTTCAATTTTGTCGCACAATTAATTTTCTTTCCGTTTCGCCGTGGATTTTTTGGTAAAATGACTAATGTCACTGCAAAGTAGAATTGGTGGCGCAAAAAATAAGCCATAATATGGAATTTTATGTGCAAAATTGAAAGCGTTATGATTTTTAGAAGGTGATGCGGAAAAAATTAAAAAGCAAAAACGGAAAAACGCTGAGTCCTTAAGGGGGTTAATGATTAAAAACATCTAATTCACATATTTCATGATCATAAATTCTATTTACTAGCAAAATAATTATTTGAAAAGATTTTTGAATATGTTTAAAGTGCATTGCAGTCCTAAGGAGGCCAGTTGGGGACTGAAAGGCACAACTCAAATTGCCAGGACAAGTGGATTTTGAGGGACAAGTAAATTGTGTTCCACTTTAGTCCCTTGGACAAGTAGTTTTTTTTTTTAGTTTGTTTTTATTTTTTAGTTCAACATCCCTGTACAGGGCTCAGAAGAGAAGGACCGCCATTATGCTTTTGGAAAGAGAATTTGGTTGGAATGGAAGTCGGGGGGCCATGTGTGTTCACAAAGCCCCCATGGTGTCAGAACAGTGGACCCCCTCCCCCCCCCCCCCCCATGTGACACCATTTTGGAAACTACACCCCACAGAGTGTAATAAGGGGTGCAGTGAGCATTTACACTCCACTGGCGCTTGACAGATCTTTGGAACAGTGGGCTCTGCAAATGAAAAATTACATTTTTCATTTTCACGGACCACTGTTCCAAAAATCTGTCAGAAACCTGTGGGGTGTAAATGCTCACTGCACCCCTTATTACATTCCTTGAGGGGTGTAGTTTCCAAAATGGGGAAACTGTTCTGGCACCATGGGGGCTTTGTAAACGCACATGGCCTTCAATTTCAGCCAAATTCTCTCTCCTAAAGCCCAATGGCACTCATTCTCTGAGCCCTGTAGAGCACTTTACATCTGCATATGGGGTATTTCCATACTCAAAAGAAATGGGGTTACAAATTTTGAGGGGCTTTTTCCTATTACCCCTTGTGAAAATGAACACCAGCATTTTAGTGAAAACATTTTTTTCTTCATTTTCATGTCCAACTTTAACAAAAATCTGTCAAACACCTCTGGGGTGTTAAGACTCCCTATACTCCTTATTACATTACGTGAGGGGTGTAGTTTCCAAAATGGGGTCACAAGTGGGTGTTTTAGTTTTTTTTGCGTTTATGTCAGAACCACTAACCAGCAGCCACCTTTGTGCCAATCACTAGTTTAGGCCTCAAATGTACATAGTGTGCTCTCACCCGAGCCCTGTTGTGTGCCCGCATAATATTTTACATTCACATATGGGGCATTCCCGTACTCTGAAGACATTGCACTTATAATTGGGGGGGGGGGGGGGGGGTACTCTTTTTTCCCCCTTTTACCACTGAAATGTATGGGGCAACACCAGCATGTTAGTGTAAAAAAACTAAATTTTATTTTGTTACACTAACATGCTGGTGTAGACCCCAACTTCACCTTTTCATAAGGGGTAAAAAGGAAAAAAAATTCGTTGTGCAATTTCTCCCGAGTACAGAAATACCCCATATGTCGCCCTAAACTGTTGCCTTGAAATAAGACAGGGCTCCGGAGTGAGAGCGCGTCACACGCATTTGAGGCCTAAATTAGGGATTTGCATAGGGGTGGACCCGGAAGAGAGCATGGCGCTTGCCTCCGCTGCCAAAATACCCTACGGCAGTGTTCCCCAAACAGGGTACAGTCACACAGGTGGGGGTTTACAGAGAGTTTCCCGCTGGGAGTTTGAGCTGCAGCGGAAAATTTGGCGCAGCTCAAATTTTTAGCAGGTAACTCGCTGTAAGGCCCCGCCCGATTGAACCTCCAGCTGTTGCAAAACTACAACTCCCAGCATGCACTGACAGACCGTGCATGCTGGGAGTTGTAGTTATGCAACAGCTTCAGGCACACCAGTTGGGAAACACTAAGTAACAGACTATCGGAGTGTTTCCCAACAAGTGTGCCTCCAGTTGTACAACTCCCAGAATGCCCGGAGAGCTGAAGGGAATGCTGGGAATTGTAGTTTTGCAACATCTGGAGGGCTACAGTGGAGACCACTGTATAGTGGTCTCCCAACTGTGCCCTTCCAGATATTGCAATACTGGGGCCAGAGGTCCGAAAGGAAAGGACTTCCTTTGGGAAGTAGGGCGAGCCTTATTTTGAGATAACAAGGAACTCTTACCTCCCCGTTGCCTCAGAGATAATCTCATCAAGATGTTTGCCAAAAAGACGGCCGCCCGTAAAGGGAAGCTCAGTGAGGGACCGTTTGGAAGCGGCATCTGCATTCCAAGCTTTAAGCCACAGAGCGGCGGAGGGCTGCTAGGTGACCCACAGCAAAAGGCAGAAACGCGGGCTGACTGCATGGAAGCCGCGCATAGAAAGTCCCCCGCCTTGGCACATCTGAGAGCCAGAGCAGATCGATCCTCTGGGGGGGATCCCGCTAAGATACCCTGATGGAGCTTTTGGCACCACTCCGACAGGGCCTTGGACACCCATGTCGAGGCGAAGATGGGAAGAAGAGAAGAGCCAGCTGCTTCAGAAGCGAACTTCGCTAAGGATTCCACCTTCTTGTCCGCGGGATCCTTGAAGGCAGCGGCATCTGCCAGAGGCAATGTAGTCGCCTTAGAGATCCGGGAGATTGGTGGATCCACTGTGGGAGGAGAAGCCACCTTAGTGACAAAGTCCTTGACAATTGTCTTGACTCCCGGGAATCTCTTGTCTGGATGTTTCCATGCGGATTCCAGAATGTCGTCAAAGTCAGCGTGAGAGCTGAACCTTTGAGGTGCTGGCTTAGTACGATGAAAGGATACTCTTGGATTGACATCCGAAGATCCTGGGTCCTCCAAGTGAAAGGTGTCTCTTATGGCTGTCACCAATGACTTCACCGTAGCAATTGAGCCCGAGCGGTCCTCTGGTTCAGATGCCGGTTCGGAAGCCTCGTCCACTAGTTCACCAGGAGAATGAGAACGAGTAGAGGCAGTCCTGGATGGGGGCGACGTTTGCCCGGATGAATGGGGGGGCGGCTTTACCCGTGAGGGGAACGATCACGTCTAGCCGATGGCTCAATGGAAGAGTCAGACGAGACACCCCTAGTACGCTTGTGAGAGCGAGAAGTACGAGGAGATGAAGAGCGGGCCCTCTCAGAGGTCCTACGCAGGGAAGACCCCTTCAAGGCGGAGACCATTTCCCGGGAGGCCTCAGCCAACCGAGCGGGAGACTTGGGTCAAGGAAGAAACCCAGGCTGGAGGAGCGGCTGAACCCACCGGGACCGAAGGGGCATCGGGGGGCACCAGGGGGTCTGGGGGAGCAGTGAAGCAGGCAGAGCAAGTGGGTTCAGCAGAGCCAGGCATCTTGGTATTACAGTGCTTACAGGTATAGTAAGTCACTGAATTCCCAGGTTTCTGTTTAGAGGGAGGGAGGGAGGAACAGCCCTGGGTACAAACAATGTGGTAAAGAGAAGACAGGAATTTTCTCACCCTGGTCTGTGTCCCCTGTCAGCTGCAGTGAGGAGAACTCGCTCCGTGCAGCCAGAGGGACTGAACAGGCCAGCCAATAGGGAGGGAGGGAGGGAGGGAGGGGCGTGCCTGAAGCAAGGCACACAGTAACCGATCCCCACACATAGAAAATCGCGCCCATGTCACTGATTGTACGTTGCTTCGCGCCTCCGAGAGCTCCCAGCCCAGTGGGCGGAGCTACAGACGGCCGAATAAGAACTGTCATGGTGCCCGCTCCTTGTCCGAGCGCACCTGCCTAGCCGTATATGCGCTCGGGGGAACAGAGCAGGTGGCCAGAACGCCGGCAGAGGCTGCTGGCGAAAGGGAAAGTAAGCCGGCGCTGAAGCGCCTGGCTCGTAGCAGCACCACGGCTGTCAGCCGTGTATAAGGAGCTGCAGGCATAAGGAAAGTAAAACGGCGCAGAGCACCTGAAGCAGCGCGGTGGCTGACAGCCGCATATAAGGCGCTGCAGTAGTGCACCAAAAACACACACACACACACTAAAGTGTCCCATACCACATGCCCCATAAGTAAGGTGCCTAATAAAATATGCCCCCTCAGGTGCCACTGCTCCCCCAGCATAAGAGCAGCCCCTGTATATCAAGCCCCATAAACTGAAGGTGGGCCAAAACAGGGGGTCTCCAGAGGTTGCGAGTCCTTACCTATGGAGAAAAAAAGGGGGAAAGTACTTACCTCAGTCAGAAGAACTTACCTAATGGAGTCTTCAGTGAAGTCTTCAGTCAGCTTTTTGTCCCTGCATCACGCCTAGCTGCTATGCGTGAGCGAGGCGAGCAGAGAAATAGGGGGACCCGGACCCATGAGGTACCACCCAGGCGCTGACCGTTGGCGAGAGGGGGTTAACAGCGCATATATGCAATGTCTGTGCCCCCTTACTCGCAATGGGGAAACAGGGAACCAGAGTCACTGAGCCCCACCTGAAAACGGAAAAGAAAGGGAATAAAAAACACGTCCCTATACTAGGAAAATAAAAAACAGAAGACCTGGTCTGGAGCATCCAGACCATGTCCACCTCCTTCAGACACTAAAGCTAAAAACTGATTACCTCAGGGCCTGAAGGCAGGTATATCCTGCTGGGAGGAGATGACTTTTTTTTATTACCATAGTGTCACACCCCCTAGAGACAGCAGCATACACCCACGGTCTGTGTCCCCCACTGGAGCAGATAGAGAAAGAATTTTTTTCCAGCCCTTGTAAGGGCTATACCCCCCCCCCCCCCTCCCTGTTTCTTACCTGTGGCCAGAAAGGCAGGGCAGCACATTCCCAGATTGTCCATCCTACCTGCCCCCAGCAGCTCATTTAGTGAAGAGGGGGTCATCACATAATCTACAGTACTTCCTGCATCTTCGCTCCGCAACTATTGGGAGTCTTGCCTTTAGCACAGAGCCTTCCAGTACTTAGCTGCTTTATCCTCCAAAGAAAGTTCTTTTCTTTAAGAATTTCTTTTCTATCTGTCCACAGTTCTATCTATTGACACCTCTGTCCATGTCAGGAACTGTCCAGAACAGGTTAGGTTTTCTTTGGTAATTTGCTCCTGCTCTGAACAGTTCCTGACATGGACAGAGGTGTCAGCAGAGAGCATTGTGGTCAGACAAAAGAAATTAAAAAAAGAAAAGAACTTCCTCTGTAGTATAGAACAGCTGATAAGTACTGGAAGGAATAAGATTTTTAAATAGAGGTAATTTACAAATCTGTTTAACTTTCTAGCACCAGTTGATTTAAAAATAAAATAAATAAATGGGGAAGATAGTGAGTGCCTCGCGAACGCGCCCCCCCCCCCTAACTCTAAACAGGCTGCCGCGGACCGCAGGTGCATATATACATAGTGATAATCGTATGCAAGTAGACTTGGTGGACCAACTAATCGACCAACCGATTATGAAAATGGTGGACAACTATTTTCATAATCTGTTTGCCATTAATTGATTAGTTGTTTCAGCCCTACTACAGAGTAAGCAGAATGTACTAAGAGAAAGTAGTTTTTACTGTAACACAAACTAACCAAAAGTTCAAGAAAAATAAAATGACCGAACGGCGACACATATCAATGGAAATACAGACAGATTTATCATTTGCAGCATTTTTTAAATTTTTCTAGCAGGCCCTATCCCCAAGTTAACAGACAAATTTACAGCATTGTTACATAAATGTATAATAAATCTCGTGCATTTTCTTTAAAAAAATAAAAAATAAACCTACCAGAGGCATAAACTGCTATGGCGCAAAAAAAATAAGGGAAAAAAATACTATATACACACACATATGCATAATGTATTAGTGTACAACAATAATGACCATAGTGGTGGAATACATTAAAAAAAAAAAATTCAAAAATGTAAGAAATACCTTTTCAGATCCATTGATAATAAAGTAACCTCCGGGATCCAGTGGGCATTCATTTAACTCACAAAGATCACGATCAGTAAGGCCATTTAAAAGACAGTAGGTTGAGCGCAACATAATTGGGATCTTTCCAATGAATGTCTTTTGATGCTGAGTTTGAATCTGTTCTTCCCCTTCCTTTACAACGGTTTTTGTAATATCAACATACAGTGGGGCAGAATACCTTTATTTAAAAAAATAAAAATATATAAAAAAAATATTGAAACAATAAGTCTAGCGATAGACGAAAGTTGCTGTTCAATATATCTAAAATTTTAATTCTAGATTATCACTAACATACAAAAGCCGAGAAGAAAATGCCAAAATAAAAGCACATGAAAATACAGCAACAGTACCTTCCACAGTGCTGTAAAGAGAATTAAAAGGGTGCTAAACTGGAAAACATTTTTTTTTTTTTTTTTTTAATCAACAGATGCCAGAAAGTTAAATAAATTTGTAAATTACTTTTATTTAAATATCTTAATCCTTCCAGTACTTAGCTGCTATATGCTCCACAGGAAGTTCTTTTCTTTTTGAAACCAAGAGAAGAAATGCTGCGGCAGCTCACCAATAATCTTCAGGCTTTATTTCATGCGGGTGTACATACAGGTGCAATTCACAAAACGTTTTGTGAATTGCACCTGTATGTACACCCGCATGAAATAAAGCCTGAAGATTATTGGTGAGCTGCCGTAGCCTTTTCTTCTCTTGGTTTTGAGTTATACCACTATATGGACTTTACCGCCGAGCACCACCAGTTAAAGGCATAAAAGAGTGGCTGTACACTGTCCATTGGATAGAGGATTTGCATTACTCCCTGTGAATCTACAGTAGTGCCATCTGGATACCTCCTTGTTCATTTGGATCTTTTCTCTTTTTGAATTTCCTTTCTGTCCGACCACAGTGCTCTCTGCTGACACCTCTGTCCATGTCAGGAACGGTTTGCTATGGGGATTTGCTCCTACTCTGGACAGTTCCTAACAAGGACAGGTGTCAGCAGAGAGCACTGTGGACAGAAAAGAAATTCAAAAAGAAAAGAACTTACTGTGGAGCATACAGCAGCTGATAAGTACTGGAAGGATTAAGATAAAAAAATATAAAAAAAAAGTAATTTACAAACCTGTTTAACTTTCTGACATCAGCAAAGTACCCCTTTAACACTAACCTCAGTCCCATCATCCAGTGGGGCTTACAATCTAATTTCTTTATCCCAGACACAGCATGACTAAGGTCACAGAATGTATAGGAGGAAACTCCCACTTTTATCATGCTATCAGTATTCCAAAATATGCAACAAACTGAACACAAATAAGATTCTTACGTTAGATTTCGGAGCCTTGCTTCATTTGGCATCATTGGTGAAGGAGCACCATCTCTTTCCCAGTGTGTAGGTTTAGACAGATAGATTTGTTCAAACTTTAGTAGGAATCTTGGCTGTAAAGTTATGACAAAAATTAAGTGAACAAAAAAAAAAATCAAACAAGACATAATACAGTTTAAACCTAGCTATTACTGTAATGCTGCAACAGTTAATTTTTATGGGAAATAAAACTGACATTGAAGTCAAGAAAAACAACACAAAAATAAAAAGTAAAAATAAAAAAACCTTACATTATTATAGGTCTTACTTTGCACATATATGAACAGCTACAACTCAAGAGTGGACTTTATTATTTTTATAGCAATTGTATTCTTTTTGTTTAGGTTTACATTACGGATACTTACTGGTTCTTCTACTTCTCCCGTTGCGTGCTGAGCTTCAGCTTGCAGATCTATTGGTGGGGCATCCTCCACAATTCTCTGCACAGACATTTGAATAAACTCATCGAATGAATCGAGTTGTTGACGTACCAAACCCTTCTCATCAAAATAAGAGCTAAAGAGAAAACAGGAAAGACAGAAATACTATTTAAGTGAAATAGATTTCTAATTACAAAATACAATGCAGTCACCATTCTTGTCACTGCTGGTCAAGCACTGTGCCAGGGTCCCCAAAGCAAGTGCCCTGATGGTGTCCCATACACCCTGGAAGGAACTGTTGCAGCCAATCACTAGTTTAAGTTAAGTCTGTAGTGTCCTGTGCAGAGTGTTTTTTTTTTTTTTTTTTTTTTTTTTTTAAACACCCTTAAAATGTGTAGTGCTAATATGTACATGCTCCAATTTTATTAGAGGAGTCTTTCAGGGAACTGAACGTATCAGACACTTATTCACAGGATAAGTCCAACCAGTGTGTAGGCAGTCACTGGCTCTCATCCAGAAAGGTCTGTAGGAACAAGAAAAAACGACCGACGGATGGCGCCTCGTGTATTACCCTTTAAATAGTGGAAGATAGGTGGGGGGCAACCCCACGTGGCTTATAGATGGCCGCTCACCTTAGAAAGAACAATAATTAATAGTAGGGGTGCCAATTTTGCAAGTCGCTGCTAAGCCAGTCTGTTGCAGGAGGAGACAGCAGTCCTCCTGAGTAGGATATATGGAACCAGAGAAAAAACCCTTGCAATTCAACGCTGCAGACTTGTAGAGATGGACGAAGTGGAGGCAAGAGGTAGTAGAAGTCCTCAGCAGGAAATTTTATTGATTAAAAAATAATAAAAGGTCAGGATTACACGTTTTGGGAGGAGTCCTCCCTTCCTCAGATCATGACACGTATCCTGATCTGAGGAAGAGAGGGCTCCTTCCGAAATGCGTAATCTGACCTTTTATTATTTTAATCAATAAATTTTCCTGCTGAGAACTTCTACCTCTTGCTTCGACTTCATCCATCTCAAAGTCTGCAGCGTCAAATTCCAAGGGTTTTTTCCCCCTCTGCTTCCATATATCCATAAAAGGTGGGGGCCAAAGGGCACTGATAAGTAGATAGCTGGGGCTCCGTACAGGACCAGACACCTGTTAATTGGGGTTAAGGGTCTCAAAAGTTACTTCTATGAAAAAAATCTTAATCCTTCCAGTACCTAGCTGCTGTATACTACAGAGGAAGTTGAGTTCTTTTCAGTCTGATAACAGTGCTCTCTGCTGACACCTCTGTCTGTGTCAGGAACTGTCCAAAGTAGAAGAAAATCCCCATAGCAAACCTCTTCTGCTCCAGATAGTTCCTAACATGGACAGAGGTGTCAGCAGAGAGCACTGTGGTCAGACTGGAAAGAACTTCACAAATTTCTCTGTAGTATACAGCAGCTGATAATTACTAAGATAAGATTTTTTCTGACATGGACAGAGGTTATAGGGGTCAGAAGATGACAATTTTAAATGTATACATTTTCGTGCATGTAGTTATGATTTTCTCTAGAAGTATGAAAATTAAACCTATATGAGTAGGGTATCATTTTAATCGTTTGGACCTACAGAAGATAAGGTGTCATTTTTACCGAAAAATGTGCTGCGTAGAAACGGAAGCCCCCAAAAGTTACAAAATTGCGTTTTTCTTCAATTTCGTTATTTTTTTTCCCCGTGTCACCGTAGATTTTTGGGTAAAATGACTGATGTCATTACAAAGTAGAATTGGCGGTGCAAAAAATTAAATAAGATGCCATAATATGGATATTTAGGTGCAAAATTGAAAGGGTTATCATTTTTTAAATGTAAAAAACAAAAGTGCAAGCAAGAGTTCCCTGGAGTACTCTTAATTGGTTGCATACCATGTGATACATATGGTGGAAGTAAACATCTTTTGAAATTACACTTCAGTCCACCACTTTGTATGGTTCCGCTGTGTGACTTTATAAAGTACTCCGGCAAGCAGGGAAAAAAAAAAAAAAAAAACACATACTTGCCGTCGCTCCCCTGATGCCTCCGGTAACCAGCTACGACCTCTGCCGCAATTCTCTTCCTGCAGGTGGTCGGTGAGTCAAACAGCACTCACCGATCACAATAAAGTCCTGCCTCAGGCGGCGATAGGCTGAGCAGCTGTGTGACGGTTTCAGCCCCAAGACCTGGGCTGGTGATTGGCTGAGTGTAGTTTGACTCACTGACCATGGCAACCAGGAAGAGGATCGTGGCAATGGCAGGTATGTAATATATATATATATATATATATATATATATTTTTTTTTTAAACTACCGCCAGTCTGAAAGACAATTTTTGCATCCCAGAGTACTCCTTTAAACTGTTGGGCCAAACTTGGTCACTTCTTAAAAATGTTGCCCACAACATATTAAGTAAGCATGGTCTGGGCTGGTATAGATTTGTGACAAGTCCCACATAATAGAGCCACGACCACAACAAAAAGTTAAGACAACTGAATAGCTACATAATCTTCTAGAAAGCACCTAAAGCAAAAGTCCCAATAAAGAGTCTTTAAACAAGTAACTGCGACAAAAACACCACATAGGGTAAAGCCAATGATAAATACAGTGGTCCCTCAACATACGATGGTAATCCGTTCCAAACGGACCATCGTTTGTTGAAACCATCGTATGTTGAGGGATCCGTGGAGTGTAAAGTATAGGACAGTGGTCTACAACCTGCGGACCTCCAGATGTTGCAAAACTACAACTCCCAGCCGTTGGCTGTCCGGGCATGCTGGGAGTTGTAGTTTTGCAACATCTGGGAGGTCCGCAGGATGAAGACCACTGGTATTGAAGGTTATACTCACCTGTCCCCGCCGCTCCGGACTGTCACCGATCGTCACTGCTGCCCTGGATGTCATCTTCCATCTCTGTCGCCGCGTCAACGGGGTGTTCCCGACGCTCCGGCAAGGCCTCTGCTTCCCCGGCATCCTCGCTCTCCGTCGCCGCCATCACGTCGCTACGCACGCCATGGATTGGATGACGGGACGGTGTGCGCAGCAACGTGATGATGATTGAGAGCGTCAACGATGCAGGGGATCCCGAAGAGGACGCGCTGGAGCCCCGAGGACAGGTAAGTGATTGTCAGCGGACCACACAGGGCACCGTAAACGGCTATCCGGTGGCAGGTGAAGCAGTCAGCGCTGCCGGATAGCCGTTTATGCGATGGCCCCGACATACAAAAGCATCGTATGTTGATGCTGCCTCCAACATGCGATGTCCTCTGAGAGGCCATCGTATGTTGAAATGATCGTATGCCGGGGCCATCGTAGGTTGGGGGGGGGGCACTGTACCCCCATGGTGCTTAAATGTTGAATAACTACACATTTATCATATTGTCAAGATCTTTCTTGTGGTCAATGATTGGAAACATATTTTACATTCAAAAACTAACAGCCAATCCTGATGAACTAACTGTGGTGCCCCACTTGGTACAATGTCAGATGTGCCAGTACATGCCCAGCTGGAAGTGGTAGTTTTACAATAGCTGAGGGCACACTGGTTGGGAAACACTACATACAGCTTACCTTATAACAATCCAGCATGCTTCCTGCCATAAGTCGGGAGTGATCTCATCATCATCCTCATCATACTGCATATCTAGAAAGGACAACAATGTTACCGCGTACCAAGAACCCCATCATCCCACATAGGCTACACAGCGTCACCGCCGCTAGCAGCCCCTCACCTTCATCCGCGTCATACATGATGGCTGCTCTCGGTTATTCAGCGGAGATCCAGAAATATGACACTAGAAACACCACAGCCGCTAACACCGGGAAAGTGGTGGAAGTAGACACGTTTCCGCCCCCGGGTCATCAAGCTGCGTAAAGAGCGTAACCCGGAAGCAAAACTTCTTGAACTAGACAAAAAATGAGTGACGATAAGACAATCAAACTCTATGGTCCCCTCCGCACTGGTATGGCGCAGCCTAGTGGTCAGATCTGGTATATATCTGTAGGATTGGAAAATAGAACCTAATCCGCTCATGCTGGTTTCTAATCCTCCAACTCCTCGATAAATGTAATATGTATGAGCCAAATACCTCATAACAATGTGCCAGTCACTGGTGCCCTGTAACAGTTTATAAACTGCAGATACCCCCTCAGCTGTTCTACCAGACGCCTGGCATCTAAAAATGCCCCAATAACAAGTCATAAAGGCAGTGTGCCAGCCTCAACTGTTCACATAACAGGGTGACATGTGCCCCAATATCATCCTTCAGCATCCTGCCTGTGTGTGCTATTTTAACCCATTAACCCCTTAAGGACTCAGCCCATTTTGGCCTTAAGGACTCAGACAATTTAATTTTTACGTTTTCATTTTTTCCTCCTCGCCTTCTAAAAATCATAACTCTTTTATATTTTCATCCACAGACTAGTATGAGGGCTTGTTTTTTGCGCGACCAGTTGTCCTTTGTAATGACATCACTCATTATATCATAAAATGTATGGCGCAACCAAAAAACACTATTTTTGTGGGGAAATTAAAACGAAAAACGCAATTTTGCTAATTTTGGAAGGTTTCGTTTTCACGCCGTACA
Source organism: Hyla sarda (assembly GCF_029499605.1). Taxonomy (NCBI): domain Eukaryota; kingdom Metazoa; phylum Chordata; class Amphibia; order Anura; family Hylidae; genus Hyla; species Hyla sarda. Next base: position 242,275,232 of record NC_079189.1, on the reverse strand, counting down.
ATTTATGGTAAAAATGACATGTGTTCTTTATTCTGAGGGTCAATACGATTAAAATGATATCCATTATTATATACTTTTATATTATTGTTGCGCTTAAAAAAAATCACAAGCTTTTTAACCAAATTAGTACGTTTATAATCCCTTTATTTTGATGACCTATAACTTTTTTATTTTTCCGTATAAGCGGCGGTATGGGGGCTCATTTTTTGCGCCATGATCTGTACTTTTTTTTATACCACATTTGCATATAAAAAACTTTTAATACAATTTTTATAATTTTTTTTTTAATAAAATGTATTAAAAAAAGTCGGAATTTTGGACCTTTTTTTTCGTTCACGCCGTTAACCGTACGGGATCATTAACATTTTATTTTAATAGTTCGGACATTTACACACGCGACGATACCAAATATGTCTATAAAAAATTTTTTTTACGCTTTTTGGGGGTAAAATAGGAAAAAACGGACGTTTTACTTTTTTATTGGGGGAGAGGATTTTTCACTTTTTTTTAACTTTTAAATTTTTTTAAATTTTTTTTTACACTTGAATAGTCCGCATAGGGGACTATTCATAGCAATACCATGATTGCTAATACTTATCTGTTGTATGTATAGGACATAGATCAGATCAGTGTTTTAGGTCATCTTCTGCTCTGGTCTGCTCGATCACAGACCAGAGCAGGAGACGCCGGGAGCCGCACGGAGGAAGGAGAGGGGACCTCCGTGCGGCGTTATGAATGATCGGATCCCAGCAGCAGCGCTGCGGGCGATCCGATCATTCATTCAAATCGCGCACTGCCGCAGATGCCGGGATCTGTATTGATCCCGGCACCTGAGGGGTTAATGGCTGACGCCCGCGAGATCGCGGGCGTCGGCCATTGCCGGCGGGTCCCTGGCTGCGATCAGCAGCCGGGATCAGCCGCGCATGACACGGGCATCGCTCCGATGCCCGCGGTTATGCTTAGGACGTAAATGTACGTCCTGGTGCGTTAAGTACCACCGCACCAGGACGTACATTTACGTCCTGCGTCCTTAAGGGGTTAAGGACCTGTTTTTCACTAAAGGACAAAAGCCCAATTTTTCAAATATGGCATGTGTCTCTTTAACCCCTTAAGGACCAAGCCCATTTTAGCTCTAAGGACCCAGCCAGTTTTTGGTTTTTGCACTTTCGTTTTTTCCTCCTTCCCTTCCAAAAATCATAACGCTTTGGTTTTGCACTTACAGACCCATATAAGGGCTTGTTTTTTGTGTCACCAATTGTACTTTGTAATGACATTAATAATTTCATAACAAAATCTATGGCAAAACAAAAATGTATTTGTGGGGTGAAATTGAAAAAACCCCCGCCATTTTTGTAACTTTTGAGGGCTTCCGTTTCTACGCAGTGCAATCTTCGGTAAAAAAGGCACCTTCTCTTTATTCAGTAGGTCCATAGGATTACAACGATACCCTACTTATGTAGGTTTTATTCATTGTCTGTGACTCCACATCCTAGTGATGTGGAGTCACAGACAATGGATATGTAAATTAAGCTAGTGAAGCCCCGCCCCCTGTGCGCGATTCACTGAATTTAGCAGAGGATCTTCTGAAGGACATATTTTAGGACCTACTGGACAGATTTTAGTAAGTGATCCCTCGTTGGACTCCTGTTCACCCACACCAGTGTAATGGGTTCAGTGTCTTAAATTATTATTTTTTATGGCATCCACAATGCGGTAAACATAATGATGTTATCTTTATTCTGTGGTTCGGTCCGATTATTATTATTATTATTATTTTTTGTGAGGGCTTATTTTTTTGTGGGGAAAGCTGTGTTTATTTATTGGTACCATTTTTGCGATACATGCCATCTTATGACCTTTTTTATTTCACGTTTTGGACCAAAATAAGCGATTCTTGCGCTTTGCTGTTTATTTTTATGGCGTGTGTGTGTGTGTGGGGGGGGGGGGGTTTGGTGATAATACTAAGTTTTACTGGAAAACGGCATGTATTATATTTTTTTATATTTTATTCATTTTCTGAAAAAGCTTTATTTTTATTCTTTTGACTTTTTACCTGTTATGCTATGCTGCAGTACATATGTACTACAGCACGGCATAACTGTCAGTATTACACTGACATTCACCCTGTGCAATACATCCTATGGCTTACAGGCTGCCATACTAGGCAGACAAGAGGCCATCAGTTGGCTTACTGCTGCCATCGGGACCCCGCGATCGCATTGCATGCTCGCCATTGGGGAACATGGAGAGGGGACTCCCATAGATGCCGTCATCAGTAATGCCGTGAGCAGCCACGACGCAACAATTGCCAGCATCCAGATGGAATTTTAGTCATAGTCACGTACAAGTTGCCCTGCAACTTATTCACTTTCATAAGCTATGATGCAGCACAATTCGGGGAGTGCAAGAAGAAAACTTTTGGCCTCTTCACCTATGTTGCAACCAAAGTCGCTGTGTAGCCCTAATTACCTTGGGCAGTGACATGAAAGATCCAGGAGTGTGTAGGGTTAATCCTTTTCTTGCCAGTGATAAGATTTATTTTGAACTTTCCTAGAGACTGAAGAGGGACTTTTTCTCTGAGTACATTAAACTTGTAAGTTTATCAAACTAGGATTACATGCAGCCTTTGTTTGGCTGCAAAAAAAACTGTCCCTCATTTTTTACTTCCGAGATGCAGTTTTTGTGGTGCTTTTTTCCCAATAATAGTGTGCATTAGTATGGGTTTTTTGCCTTATATCTCCTGAATTTTTTTTTCTTATGTGATGTCATGTGATTCTTTCATCATGTGACTCAAGGATTTCTATTGAAGAATTGGGGGCAACATGAAATACACATTGGAGGAGATTTATAATTGTATTAAGAACATTTTTTTTTTTGCTTTTTATTTGGTACATGCAACTTTTTTTGCGACTTTTTTCTGTATGCTAAAAATAAAAATCAGCCTTTCCAAAGTCAGTTTCAGTTTTCACTTTGAAGTTCTAATGAACTTATTAAGTGCAAATGTCGTACCAAAAGTCGCAAGCCCCTCCAAAACACTGCATACCTGGCTTACAAAAGCGCCTTTGGAAAGCATGCCCTCTTATAGACAGCTGATGGTCACAGATATCGACCACGGGACACCCTGACGTGTGGATTTGGTCAGGTGGCGCCGACCAATCACGGCTCCTAGTAGGGAGTATGAAATTGCTGCACTGTAACTTCATAATACCCGCCGGGAGCCATGATTGGTCAGTCAGTAACAACCAATTACGGCTCCAGACAGGAAGTATAAAATCGCCGCACTGTAACTTCATACAGTGCAACCGATTGTCTAATAATGGCCTTCATTGTCATGACTACAAGTCGCACATTTTTATTTTGTACAATTCACAGAGGACAGGACAGGAGGAATCATACAAAGTGGTATTCTGAAGTGATTTATAGTTTTTTTTGCTTATGGGTGCCTTATTTATCACCCCCCCCCCCCCCCCCCCCACACACACACACACACACACACATGATAGTATGATAAACATGTTGCACATAAACAAAACCAAAGCAAAAAAGACAACAGTGATAAACTGTGGGGGTTGTGTGGCATTTTTTTCCCTCGCAGTTGAAGTCTAAGGGAGGAAAAATGCCAAAATGTAAAACGCCATACCATCACTATGCCGCAATTTTGAAAAGCTGCCACTAAACCTAAAAATGCCTCAGAAGGGTGAAAAATGTAAAAACGCCACATGGGAATAATGTTTCATATTTTCCTAATGACTCCCAAGCAACATTTTTGGCCCCAAAACCCCCAAAAAATCAGCAAGTGGAATCTCAGCCTAAGGGTACGTTCACGTCGGCTTATTTTCCGCAGGTTTCCCGGTGCAGAATTTCCTCAGCATAAAATATGCAGCAGCAGGCCACTGTAAGGTGGGTACAGCCAGTACCCCAGTAAGGGGCCCGGACTTCCAGGACTCATTTAACAGCGCGTCTTAATGACCCACCTATAGTTAAATGTGGCGCTCTGCAGGCGGCCACAAGAGGCCATACATCTGTCCTCTGCACTCATCATCATGTGCTGGAGCACAGACCAAATGAGAGAAGAAGAGGTGCTATGGACTGTGTGAGAGACAGGTGAGTATGTTTTTTGTTTTAAATCTTGGCAATAGGGGCTGCTGCTAATAATACCTAAAGGGGGCTGTTGCTATTACTACCTAAAGGGAGCTGCTGCTAATAGTACCTAAAGGGGGCTGCTGCTAATAGTACCTAAAGGGTGCTGCAGCTAATAATACCTAAAAGGGGCTGTTGCTATTACTACCTAAAGGGAGCTGCCACTAATAGTACCAAAAGGGGGCTGCTTTTAATAGTACCTAAAGGGGACTGCTGCTTCTACTACTACCTAAAGGGGGCTATTGATATTACTACCTAAAGGGGGCTGCTGGTAATAGTACCTAAAGGGAGCTGCTGCTGCTTCTACTACCTAAAGGGGGCTGCTGCTAATACTACCTAAAGGGAACTACTGTCAATAAAAACTAAAAGGGGCTGCTGCTAATAGTGCTTAAAGGTGCTGTTGCTAATAGTACCTAAAGGGGGCTGCTGCAAATTTCACCTAAAGGTGGGTGCTGCTGCTACTGCCTAAAGGGGACTGCAGCAATAGTACCTAGTACCTGGTGATATTACTACCTAAAGGGGGCTACTGCTAATAATACCTAAAGGTGGCTGCTGCTTTTACTACCTAAAGGGGCTGCTGTTATAACTACCTTATGGGGGCTGCTACTATTACTACCTAATGGGGGCTGTGCTGCTACTACTACATAAAGGTGGCTGCTACTACTACCTAAAGGAGGCTGCTGCTAATAGTACCTAAAGGGAACTGCAGCTTTTACTACCTAAAGGGGCTGCTGCTATAACTACCTAAAGGGGGCTGCTGCTATAACTACCTAAAGGGGGCTGCTACTATTACTACCTTAAGGGGGCTGCTACTATTACTACCTAATAGGGGTTGCTGCTACTACTACCTAATGGGGGCTGCTGCTGCTACTACTACCTAAAGGGGGCTACTACTACTACCTAAAGGAGGCTGTTACTACTACCTAAAGGGGGGCTGCTGCTACTACTACCACCTAATGGGGGAGGATCTACCTTTTTCTTTATCCCCATGGTAGCCCTTTTTCTTTATCTGATGGCAGCCCTGTGCAACAGACCCCTGTGAAGTTATTATAATCTGCTGCAAATTTACAGCTGTGGAGATTGTACTGCAGGAAAACCTGCGAGTAACCCGCCCCTGTGAATGTATCCTAAAGGTGCAGTAAAAAACATGTTTCAGGGGAATTCAGGTTTTTTCTTCTTTACAGGTAAAACTTTAAAATAAATGTGTTCCACTTGCAAAAACTGCAGAAAGTAGAGGGAGATGACATTGTGATCTTTAGCTTATGTAATATCATGAAGCTAAAGAGGTTTCCCAGGGAAGGGATGGCACAATTTAGCCTGGTTGGCAAGCGCATAGCACTGGCCCACCTGTCTAACCCCACCAGTAAGGTAGGAACACACATTGCATATACACCCTGTTCCAAATTATTATGTAAATTATATTTAAGTGTCACAAAGATTAAATATTTTGTTTTTCAGTTTAACTCATGGATTGCATTGTGTCTCATGGCTCTTTTGATCACTGAAAACAATCTTGGACACCTGAGATAATTAGATTGCCAGGTGAGCCCAATTTAAGGAAAAACTACTAAAGGTGGGTGTATCCCATTATTAAGCAGAGCACCATTTTCAAGCAATATGGGGAAGAAAAAGGATATCTCTGCTGCCGAAAAGAGTGAAATAGTTCAATGCCTTGGACGAGGTATGAAAACATTAGATATTTTCGAAAACTTAAAGGGGTATTCCGGGCAAAAGCATTTTATCCCCTATCCAAATGATAGGGGATAAGATGTCTGATCGCGGGGGGCCTGCCGCTGGGACCCCCTGCGATCTCCCTGCAGCACCTGCATTCTTTGCGGGAGCTGTGTCTCCAGTTTCGGAAACCTCCGGGTTTCCAGGACTGGGGACGTGATGTCATGCCACGCCCCCTCCATTCATGACTATTAAGAGATTTGTGGCTGATTCAGAGCACAGACGGGTTTGTGTAGATAAAGGCACATCTAGGAAAATATCTGCCAGATCCATGCATCGGATCAAGAGAGCAGCTGCTAAAATACAATTATATAGCAGCAAACAAATATTTGAAGCTGCTGGTGCCTCAGGAGTGCCACGGACATCAAGATGTAGAGTCCTCCAGAGTCTTGCAACCTATTCGGCCACCACCAATGCTCACAAGCAGAAATGGCTGCATTGGACAGAAAAATACATAAAGACTAATTTTCAAACAGCCCTGTTCACGGATGAGTGCCATGCAATCCTGGATGGTCCAGATGGATGGAGTAGTGGATGGTTGGTAGATGGCCACCGTATTCCAACAAGGCTGCAACATCAGCAAGGCGGTGGTGAAGTCATGTTTTGGGCCGGAATCATGGGAAGATAGCTGGTCGGCCCCTTAATGGTCTATTCACAGGTACAGTATTCTGCGCAGATTTGATGCGCAGGGTTTTCTGCTGCAGATTTCAATGTTAAATGAATGACTGAACACAGCTTCAAATCCTGCACATCAAATCTGTGCATCAAATCTGCGCAGAATACTGTACCTGTGAATGGACCCTTAGGGTCCCTGAAGGTGTAAAGATGACCTCTGCAAAGTATATGGAGTTTCTGACTGACCACTTTCTTCCCTGCTACAGAAGGAAGAACTATGCTTTCCGTAATAAAATCATCTTCATGCATGACAATGCACCATCTCATGCTGTAAGGAATACAGCATCAATGGCTGCTATGGGGTTAAAAGGAAAGAAAGTCATTGTGTGGCCTCCATCCACCCTTGACCTTAGTCCTATTGAGAACCTTTGGTGCATCCTCAAGCAAAAGATCTGCAGTTTACATCCAAACAGCAGCTCTTGGGAGGCTATTCTGACATCTTGCAAACATATTCAAGCAGAAACTATCCAAAACTCACAAGTTCAATGGATGGAAGACTTGTGAAGCTGCTATCAAATAAGGGGTCCTATGTTCAAATGTAATGTGACCTGTTAAAATGTTTAAAAAGTTAAAATGTTGTGAAAAGTTTGATTAAAATAACTTTTGATTTCAGTAAATATGCTGCAAACATAACAAATGACAATTTTCAGTTCTTTACAACCTATAAAGTGTTTTGAAACTTACTGTGCGTAATCATTTGGAACAGTGCATTGTAAGTTTTTTATATTTAAAAATAATACTGTTATTATTAGGAGGTTTGTACAATAAGATCTGAATTGTACTGTTAATAGTTGATAACATGAGAATTATGCAGACTGTTATTTACATAAATTATTTAGGTAAATGAGAAAAATATAATTTGCATAATAATTTGGAACAGGGTGTACACTGAAGATATTCTGCAGAAGAAAAAGTGTGTTAGAAGGCAGAGGTGGATCCAGCTAAAAATAGGAAAGTATAAGGCTAAGTTTCCACTTGGTTTTTTTTCTGGCAGTTTTTGGATATCTGCCACTGCAGTTTTTGAGCCAAAGCCAGAATTGTACTCAAAAGCAATAGGACATATAAAGGAAGGACTTACATTTCTCCTCCCTCATGGATCCACTTCTGACTTTGGCTCAAAAACAGTGGCAGTATTCCAAAAACTGCCAGAAAAAAAACAAGTGGAAACTTAGCCTAACACCTTCCAGATGGATTCACTTCGGCCCTTGGCACATTTTCTGCTGCAGAAAATCTGCAGTGTAACTGCTCTGCAACATGTTTCTACCCTTAGGGTCCGTTCACACGGGCGGATTACCTGCCCATTTTCCACAGCGTATTTGCTGAGAAAAATCCGCAGTGGATTCTGCTACCATTGTCTTCAATGGGTCAGCAGAAAATCTGCAATACAGACAGAGTTGCATATTTTCCTCCGGACCCATTGAAATCAATGGTAACAAAATCTGCTGCAGAATTTCTGCAGCAAATACGCTGTGGAAAATCTGCGGTACTCCATCCGTGTGAACGTACCCTAAGACCGGATTCACACAGTAGAATTTCTGCACTGAATTTTGCATGAAAATTCTGCATGATTTTTTATAGCCCATTCACTTCAATGGATTCTTGCAGCAGAAATTCTGCTTTGTGAATGGGTCCATCGGCTGTGTCAAAGAATGCTGGGAGTTGCAGTTAATAACTACAACACCCAGCATGCCCTCATATAGCCTATAACTCTGTAGCTGACCCAAAACTATAACTCCCAGCATGTTGCACCATTATCTTTACTATACTAGTATATGGTGCAACATGCTGGGAGTTGTAGTTTTGGTTTGGGTGAGCTGTAGAGCCATAGGCTGTATCAGAGCATGCTGGGTGTTGTAGTTAATAACTTTAACTCCCAGCATTCCTTGACACAGCCTCTGGTTTAGCAGCTGACCCAAAACTACAACTCCCAGCATGTTGCACTATATAGTGGTATAGTATTGGTCATGGTGCAACATGCTAGGAGTTGTAGTTGTGGCAAAGCTGCAAAGCCAGAGGCTGTGTCAAGTAATGTTGGGAGTTAAAGTTATTAACTACAACACCCAGCATGCCCTGATACAGCCTATGGCTCTGCAGCTGACCCAAACCAAAACTACAACTCCCAGGATGTTGCACCATATACTAGTATAGTAAAGATAATGATGCAACATGCTGGGAGTTATAGTTTTGGGTCAGCTGCAGAGGTATAGGCTGTATGAAGGCATGCTGGGTATTGTAGTTATTAACTGCAACTCCCAGCATTCTTTGAGACAGCCTATGGCTTCGCCGCTGACCCAAAACTATAACTCATAGCATGTTGCACCATAACCTATACCACTGTGATGACTGGGTGGTGCAGGTGATAGTTTAGGGTCTATTGGTGTTAACCCTTAATTGTCGTGACGCTAGGGTGCGGTTTCCTCAATGTAATGGTCCTACCTCCAACCGTCCCACAAACGGCAGGGAGAAATAACGGAATGTCCACAGCAGATTTTCTGAAGTAAACTTGAAGTGACTTTACTGTATATTTTATGCAACGGCATGTAACACAACAGTCTTTTACGAGTGAACCGGGATACAGGTTCCTCACAGGCTTGCTGGGACTCCGGATCAATGAGCTTTGATTTCTAGCCACTGTGCTACTATTTTTAGGAGATTTGAGTTTCTAGTAGTCACACATGATTCAGTAATTTGAGCTTTGAATAACTCACGTTTAGTGGCTGTGGATTCTTAGGCTTTGGGCCTAGCTTGAATTGATGATTGTGCTGAGATGATTGTGCTTTCTTTAAGTGCCAGGAACAAGAGAGAGTTTAGTGGCAGCAGCCCCTTATATATTAAGGGAGTGGGACAAAGCTCATTGGTCAGCAGAACCTGTAAGTTATGAACCCAGTTATCTCTTGGTATCACATGACCCAAAGGTCCTTAAACCATAATACAATTAATTAAAGGCACGTGACCTCTAAGGTCCTATACAGAGGTATTCCTATACAACATATTAAATCTATATTTATTTGTACATTAATTAACATTTACATGAGGCGACTAGGGGTTAGTCCTAAGGGAGAGCCCTATTGTCATGAAGGGACACAGTCCTGGGCATATTTGCAAATGTCCTTGATCAGGCTGTAGATGAATAACAACAAAGAGTCCTTGTGCATATTAGAATGTCCATACAAGCTCTAAAACTGATATACAACAGGAGTGTTGGGGAGTAAATCACGAACAGGATGGTATGGATTTAGCTATATATCCTTTTAGTATTTCCATTTGACTTTACTTTATTACACAACTATTGACTAGGCAGGAAATGTAATAACAAATAACATTTAACTGACACATTTTTTCTCTTTACGGACAAATACTAATACACGATTAGAAGTATGTATAATGACAGTAATGCTACTACATACTTTAACAGATCTCACTATTATTATTATTTTTTGTTTGTTGACATATACCATCTAGTTATTATACCACATATTTATTACCAACTTGTTGCAGATTGGGTTGCCTGAGGCTTTCTGCCTAATGCCTTAGCTACTTGGGTCTATAGGTATTACACTCTTACCCCTAGAACACTTAACTAGATAACAATTACATAATGTTACCTTTCTGGATACGTGCATTTTTATTGAGCTACAGGAGCACCTTCTGGCCAGGAAGAGCATCCTGAACATGTAAAGGACAAAAGAAAGCACATGTTAGTATATAAACAGTGGTATGGAACTGAGTTATAGCATGTTACAGTCCCTAAAGTTGAGTTTTCTTATTGTGTGAGATATATTTTGGAATTATGTGTACTGAATTTTATTGGAAAGTACACTAGTGAAAGTTATGAAATGTACTATGTGTACGCTATATTTTATGAGTGCAGTCAGTCTTGATATCTCATGGGAATATTTCCCTGTGGGTGTTAGTGAAGGGTGACACTATTTGTTACTCCCAGTGGAGCTGGGAGGGACATCTTGACGTTAACACTATAACACCTAGAAGAAAATGTGTACCTTGTGTACAGGAATTGATACTTCTGTACAATAATTACTTACATTTGTTGCTATTTACCAGACATTTTATTAGCAACACAAGAAATAATCCAGGTACATTTACCTGCTGTATATGTGCAATCTGCAGCACACAAAAATATATTACTATGGAAATATGTACAATAAACAGACACACAAGGATCAACAGTCCACCTGTGTTATAAGTCCTTATTAGAACACGGCTGCCTCCAAAGCTGGACACAAGACTAATTTCCTAACCCCAAGGCCGTAGTTTGGGGTGCAAAAACACCTCCAGTTAGCCCCCCTATTAAAATATAAATTTATTGTGTATATGATTAAAATGAAAATAGTGATAAACCCAGCAATGTGATGATTAAAAATAGGATGTCAGTAGGATAGTGCTTATGTGGTTAGAGCAACATAGCTCCAATGTCAAGTTGCCACATTTTGCCTCTTGAGAACGCCATGGAGACGGCGAAACATGTAGAGGCGGCAATCTAGTGTTTTAAGCCTGTGTCAGAGTAGGGATGTTGGGCTGCTGCAGAGCCCTTGACATTGGAGCTATGTTGCTCTAACCACACAAGCACTATCCTACCTGACATCCTATTTTTAATCATCACATTGTTGGGTTTATCACTATTTTCATTTTAATCATATACACAATAAAAGTTATATTTTAATAGGGGGGCTAACTAGAGGTGTTTTTGCACACCGGGCTACGGCCTTGGGGTTAGGAAATTAGTCTTGTCTTTTGGCCTTAATAGTCCCCCTTTGGGCTATTTTGGAGTTTTGTTAAAGCTGGACACACACTTACATGAATCTCCTCGGACAAGGAGTCTCTCGGCCAAAGGCCGGGCAAAAGCTTAAGTGGTTACATTGCTAAACCAGGAAATTTCATGGCATAGTTTGCCAGGCACTTTTCTTGAACAGGTTACAAACAGCATAGTCTGTTAGAGAAACAAGGGTAGAGACTTAATAACAAGAAACAATATTAGAGGATCTACACCGGGTATCTTCTGGATCCCCACCCTCGCCTGTCAGGATTCTTTCTTGTTACGCCTAGCGCTCCGGGTCCCCGCTCCTCCCCGGAGCGCTCACGGCGTCTTTCTCCCTGCAGCGCCCCGGTCAGTTCCGCTGACCGGGAGCGCTGCACTGTCATGGCCGTCGGGGATGCGATTCGCACAGCGGGACGCGCCCGCTCGCGAATCGCATCCCAGGTCACTTACCCGTCCCGGTCCCCTGCTGTCATGTGCTGGCGCGCGCGGCTCCGCTCTCTAGGGCGCGCGCGCGCCAGCTCTCTGAGACTTAAAGGGCCAGTGCACCAATGATTGGTGCCTGGCCCAATTAGCTTAATTGGCTTCCACCTGCTCCCTGGCTATATCTGATCTCCTCCCTTGCACTCCCTTGCCGGATCTTGTTGCCTTGTGCCAGTGAAAGCGTTTAGTGTGTCCAAAGCCTGTGTACCTGAACTTCTGCTATCCATCCTGACTACGAACCTTGCCGCCTGCCCCCGACCTTCTGCTACGTCTGACCTTGCCTCTGCCTTGTCCTTCTGTCCCACGCCTTCTCAGCAGTCAAAGAGGTTGAGCCGTTGCTAGTGGATACGACCTGGTTGCTACTGCCGCAGCAAGACCATCCCGCTTTGCGGCGGGCTCTGGTGAAAACCAGTAGCCTCTTAGAACCGGTCCACTAGCACGGTCCACGCCTATCCCTCGCTGACACAGCGGATCCACAACCCGTAAGCCGAATCGTGACAGTAGATCCGGCCATGGATCCCGCTGAGGTGCCGCTGCCAAGTCTCGCTGATCTTCCCACGGTGGTCGCTCAGCAATCGCAGCAGATTGCCCAACAAGGACAGCAGCTGTCGCAGTTGACCGCCATGTTACAGCAACTTCTGCCTCTGCTACAGCAGCAACCATCTCCTCCACCAGCTCCTGCACCTCCTCCGCAGCGAGTGGCCGCTCCTAACCTCCGCTTGTCCCTGCCGGACAAATTTGATGGGGACTCTAAACTCTGCCGTGGATTTTTGTCTCAGTGTTCCCTGCATATGGAGATGTTGTCGGACTTGTTTCCTTCAGAACGGTCTAAGGTGGCGTTCGTAGTAAGCCTTCTTTCAGGAAAGGCCTTGTCTTGGGCCACACCGCTCTGGGACCGCAATGATCCTGCCACAGCCACAGTCCAGGCCTTCTTCGCTGAACTCCGGAGTGTCTTCGAGGAGCCAGCCCGAGCTTCTTCTGCCGAGACTGCCCTGTTGAACCTGGTCCAGGGTAATTCTTCAGTGGGCGAGTACGCCATCCAATTTCGTACTCTTGCTTCCGAGTTATCATGGAATAACGAGGCTCTCTGCGCGACCTTTAAAAAAGGCCTATCCAGTCGCATCAAGGATGTGCTGGCCGCACGAGAGATTCCTGCCAACCTCCAAGAACTCATCCATTTAGCTACCCGCATTGACATGCGTTTTTCTGAGCGACACCAAGAGCTCCGCCAGGAAAAAGACTTAGATCTCTGGGCACCTCTCCCACAGCATCGTTTGCAGTCTACGCCTGGGCCTCCCGCCGAGGAGGCCATGCAAGTGGATCGGTCTCGCCTGACCCAGGAAGAAAGGAATCGCCGTAGAGAAGAAAATCTCTGTCTGTACTGTGCCAGTACCGAGCATTTCTTGGTGGATTGCCCTATCCGTCCTCCACGCCTGGGAAACGCACGCACGCACCCAGCTCACGTGGGGGTGGCGTCTCTTGGCTCTAAGTCTGCTTCTCCACGTCTCACGGTGCCCGTGCGGATCTCTTCTTCAGCCAACTCCTCCCTCTCAGCCGTGGCCTGCTTGGACTCTGGTGCCTCTGGAAATTTTATATTGGAGTCCTTTGTGAATAAATTCAGCATCCCGGTGACCCGTCTCGTCAAGCCGCTCTACATTTCCGCGGTCAACGGAGCCAGATTGGACTGCACCGTGCGTTACCGCACAGAACCCCTCCTCATGTCTATTGGACCCCACCTCGAGAGGATTGAGCTCTTCGTTCTCCCCGGCTGTACCTCTGAGGTCCTCCTCGGTCTGCCATGGCTCCGGCTTCATTCGCCCACCCTTGATTGGACCACCGGGGAGATCAAGTACTGGGACTCTGCCTGCCACAGGAAGTGCCTCTCCCCCCCTCCCAGTCCCGTCAGGCAAGCCTCTGTGCCTCCTCATGGCTCCCGTCCTTGTGTCTCCCTGCCCCGTGCCAAGCTGTTAATAGGCCCTCATCAGTGCATACCGCATACGTACATCCAAGTATTGTACCATTTAGTACCTGTTAAGCTGTCAAGGTGCTCCATACCGTCAAAGTCCAAACAATAGTATCCACCGGCTGGTGTTTTACAAAAATACAGAGTTTTTTCTGCTAATAGTTAGGCATATTACTGCCCTCATCAGTGCATACCACATAGGTACATCCAAGTATTGTACCATTTAGTAGCTGTCAAGGTGCTCCAAACCGTCAAAGTCCAAACAATAGTATCCACCGGCTGGTGTTTTACAAAAATACAGAGTTTTTTCTGCTAATAGTTAGGCATATTACTGCCCTCATCAGTGCATACCACATAGGTACATCCAAGTATTGTACCATTTAGTAGCTGTCAAGGTGCTCCAAACCGTCAAAGTCCAAATAATAGTATCCACCGGCTGGTGTTTTACAAAAATACAAAGTTTTTTCTGCTAATAGTTAGGCATATTACTGCCCTCATCAGTGCATACCGCATAGGTACATCCAAGTATTGTACCATCTTAATCTGTCAAGGGCCTACATACTGTTTAAAGAGTAGTGTAGCGTATTGTAATACCCTCATAAACGCACTAAGTATGTCAGGCAGAGAAGTGCCAGGATGTGCACAGAGGAGTGGCAGAGGCCTAAATACTTCAGGCAGAGTTGGCAGCAGACTTGGGGCGAGTGGCAGCAGTAGTCGCAGCGAGAGGCCTGAGCTCCCGTTATCAGCCAGCGGTCGTGTCTCCACCAGCAACCAATCTGCCGTCGTCGATTGGTTAACACCCTCATCCACATCATCACAAGCGACATCTGACACCCCCAGTCAACAGTCGGTGGGTTCCTCAGACACAACCCTCAATTGGCATGGCCCGGGAGCAGTCCGTGTCCTCCCATTGCCTTTGTCCTATGCTGTTCCCTCTCCTAAAGAAGTATCTTATGCTGTGGGTTCAGCTCCACTATTTACTGAGGACGATCCAATAGAGGCAGTCAGCAGCTACTGGACAGCTAGGCGGCCAAGTAGTGATGCGGAGAGTGACGTGGGAGGCGGTGTTGCAAGTGTTCAGGGTCCTGAAGCAGACACTGTTGGGGAACCTGAGGAGGACATCAGTGACGTGCACACAACTGTTGATGATGATGAAGCCGATCGCAATTGGGAGCCAGGTGCAGAAGGAGCTTCATCATCATCAGGAGAAGAGAGTTGCAGGTTGCCCTTGAGGCAGCAAGGCGGTAGCACGGTTGGCAGTCAGCGTGGTGGCAGTAGTGAAAATTCAGGAGCCAAACGTGCCCGGGGGAGATCACCTGCTTCGGGGCAGCCTACCTTTCCGGGAGGTAGTGGAACAGGGGTTCCTGGAGACGGCGCCAGTAGCAGTCAATTAGTGCGGACTGCGGGTGGGAAAATCAGCTACTCGGCGGTGTGGAAGTTTTTCATAAGGCATCCGGAGGAGGTTTACGTAGCCACATGCAAGATCTGTCGGCAGAAGGTGAAGCGTGGCCAGGGTCCCAATGTCGGCACCACGGCTCTGCGTCAACACATGCTTTGCCACCATAAAGCGGCCTGGGAGAACCGTGGCTCCGATGTAGTGGTCCAGCCTGCTGCATCACCCAGTGGCCATCCGCTCCCTTCTTCATCCAGCAGAAGTTGAATGTGCTCCTGTCCAAGTTGCTGGTGTTGCAGTCCCTCCCTTTTCAAGTGGTGGACTCTGCACCTTTCAGAGAATTGATGGCTTGTGCCGAGCCGAGGTGGAGAGTCCCAAGCCGTCATTTCTTTGCGAAGAAGGCAGTACCAGCCCTGCATAAGTTTGTACAAGAGAAGGTGGGCCAGTCCTTGAGCCTGTCGGTGTGTTCAAAAGTTTACGGCAGCGCCGACGTGTGGAGCTGTATCTACACTGGGTAAATGTGGTTCCTGCACAGCCACAACAGCAACTTGGACAGGTCACACCGCTTCCTCCTCCACGCTCTCGCTCCCAGGCAGTTGGTCCTGTTACAGTGTGCAACGCCGCCTCCTCATGCTCCACCGCGTGCTCGGCATCCACTGCACGTTCAAATCTCGGTGGTCATTCATCGTACCATGTGGGTAGGGCACGGCGGTTCAAGCTGTTCGTTCGCCAAGGCAAACCATGTGAATGAGTCACACAGGGGAGGAACTGCTAAAGTTCATTCGTAAAGAAATCCGAGTATGGCTTACTCCACGAAATCTGGAAATGGGAACCATGGTGACAGACAACGGGAAGAACATTGTGTCAGCGCTGCAACAAGGAAGTGTGAAACATGCGCCCTGCATGGCACACGTGTTGAATCTGGTAGTCTTCACCCCATTTGCAAAACATCCTGAAAATGGCAAGGAAACTGTGCATGCACTTCAGCCACTCGTACACCGCCAAGCACACCTTCCTTGAGCTGCAGCGTCAGAACGATATCCTACAACATAGTCTTATTTGTGATGTTGCCACACGTTGGAATTCCACCCTCCATATGTTGGACAGACTATATGAACAAAGAAAAGCCATCACCGATTTCTTGATGATCCAAGCAGATAGGAGTACTCCCCTGTGTAACTTCAATATGAACCAGTGGCAGCTCATATGTGACACTTGCTGTTTGCTGAGGCCCTTTGAGGAAGCCACATTATTTGTGAGTCGCCTGGATTACGCCATGAACGACGTAATTCCACTCCTACATTTCCTACAACAAATGATTGAAACCATGGCTGGTCACGGCAATGGAGACGTTGTGCCTACATCTCAAGGCTACATGAGCCCTGTGGGGGCTGAACTGGAGGAGGAGGATGATGAGGGGCAGAGCGGAGCACAGTTTAGGTTGGATGAGATGGCCGGTGTTTCTAGTCTTCGGACAGGAGAGGAGAAGCAGGAGGAGCTGGAGGGTTATGAGAAAGTTGAGACTGAGGACCCAGACACACTGTGGCAGTATGCAGTGGGGATGGATTCAGGTAGTCCCTCCGAGTCACTGGCGCAAATGGCACGATGCATGCTCAGTTGCTTGCGTAGTGACCCCCGAATTGTAAAAATTCGTCAGCGGGGTGACTTCTGGATCTCCACCTTATTAGACCCTCGCTACTGTCCCAAAATGGGGCCTTTTTTACACCCACTGAGAGGGAGGACAAACTGACCTACTACAGAGAGATTCTGCGTAGTCAGTTGGCTGATGCCTATCGGCCATGTGGTCCATCCACTCGCAGGTCTGACTCGGGGGGGCCCTCTGCGCTCACCTTCCACTGCCATGGCTGCTGGGGAGGGGTGGGAGGAGCAGTACCAGCTCAATCAGCAGCAGCCTGAGTCTACAGTCGCTGATGAGTAGCTTTCTTCACCCGCATAGTGAAGCAACTCATCAGCAGCAGGTAGACATGGAGCAGGAACTGAACCAGCAGGTGGTAGCATTCCTTGACATGGCCATGCCAACAACCACTGAAGATCCGCTGGACTTCTGGGCAGCCAAACTTGATTTATGGCCACAACTAGTGTTACGCCGAGCGCTCCGGGTCCCCGCTCCTCCCCGGAGCGCTCGCTTCACTCCCTCCGCTGCAGCGCTCCGGTCACGTCCTCTGACCCGGGGCGCTGCGATCCCGCTGCCAGCCGGGATGCGATTCGCGATGCGGGTAGCGCCCGCTCGCGATGCGCACCCCGGCTCCCCTACCTGACTCGCTCCCCGTCTGTTCTGTCCCGGCGCGCGCGGCCCCGCTCCCTAGGGCGCGCGCGCGCCGGGTCTCTGCGATTTAAAGGGCCACTGCGCCGCTGATTGGCGCAGTGGTTCCAATTAGGGTTTTCACCTGTGCACTTCCCTATGTTACCTCGCTTCCCTTGCACTCCCTTGCCGGATCTTGTTGCCTTAGTGCCAGTGAAAGCGTTCCTTGTGTGTTCCTTGCCTGTGTTTCCAGACCTTCTGCCGTTGCCCCTGACTACGATCCTTGCTGCCTGCCCCGACCTTCTGCTACGTCCGACCTTGCTTCTGCCTACTCCCTTGTACCGCGCCTATCTTCAGCAGCCAGAGAGGTGAGCCGTTGCTAGTGGATACGACCTGGTCACTACCGCCGCAGCAAGACCATCCCGCTTTGCGGCGGGCTCTGGTGAAAACCAGTAGTGGCTTAGAACCGGTCCACTAGCACGGTCCACGCCAATCCCTCTCTGGCACAGAGGGTCCACTACCTGCCAGCCGGCATCGTGACAGTAGATCCGGCCATGGATCCCGCTGAAGTTCCTCTGCCAGTTGTCGCTGACCTCACCACGGTGGTCGCCCAGCAGTCACAACAGATAGCGCAACAAGGCCAACAGCTGTCTCAACTGACCGTTATGCTACAACAGTTGCTACCACAGCTTCAGCAGTCATCTCCTCCGCCAGCTCCTGCACCTCCTCCGCAGCGAGTGGCCGCTCCTGGGATACGCTTATCCTTGCCGGATAAATTTGATGGGGACTCTAAGTTTTGCCGTGGCTTTCTTTCCCAATGTTCCCTGCATCTGGAGATGATGTCGGACCTGTTTCCCACTGAAAGGTCTAAGGTGGCTTTCGTAGTCAGTCTTCTGTCCGGAAAAGCCCTGTCATGGGCCACACCGCTCTGGGACCGCAATGACCCCGTCACTGCCTCTGTACACTCCTTCTTCTCGGAAATCCGAAGTGTCTTTGAGGAACCTGCCCGAGCCTCTTCTGCTGAGACTGCCCTGTTGAACCTGGTCCAGGGTAATTCTTCCGTTGGCGAGTATGCCGTACAATTCCGTACACTTGCTTCAGAATTGTCCTGGAATAATGAGGCCCTCTGCGCGACCTTCAAAAAAGGCCTATCCAGCAACATTAAAGATGTTCTGGCCGCACGAGAAATTCCTGCTAATCTACATGAACTTATTCACCTAGCCACTCGCATTGACATGCGTTTTTCTGAAAGGCGTCAGGAACTCCGCCAAGATATGGACTCTGTTCGCACGAGGCGTTTCGTCTCCTCGGCTCCTCTCTCCTCTGGTCCCCTGCAATCTGTTCCTGTGCCTCCCGCCGTGGAGGCTATGCAGGTCGACCGGTCTCGCCTGACACCTCAAGAGAGGACACGACGCCGTATGGAGAACCTCTGCCTGTACTGTGCTAGTACCGAACACTTCCTGAGGGATTGTCCTATCCGTCCTCCCCGCCTGGAAAGACGTACGCTGACTCCGCACAAAGGTGAGACAGTCCTTGATGTCTACTCTGCTTCTCCACGTCTTACTGTGCCTGTGCGGATGTCTGCCTCTGCCTTCTCCTTCTCTACAGTGGCCTTCTTGGACTCTGGATCTGCAGGAAATTTTATTTTGGCCTCTCTCGTCAACAGGTTCAACATCCCGGTGACCAGTCTCACCAGACCCCTCTACATCAATTGTGTAAATAATGAAAGATTGGACTGTACCATACGTTTCCGCACGGAGCCCCTTCTTATGAGCATCGGATCTCATCATGAGAGGATTGAACTTTTGGTCCTCCCCAATTGCACCTCGGAGATTCTCCTTGGACTTCCCTGGCTTCAACTTCATTCCCCAACCCTGGATTGGTCCACTGGGGAGATCAAGAGTTGGGGGTCCTCTTGTTCCAAGAACTGTCTAAAACCGGTTCCCAGTAACCCTTGCCGTAACTCTGTGGTTCCTCCAGTAACCGGTCTCCCTAAGGCCTATATGGACTTCGCGGATGTTTTCTGCAAAAAACAAGCTGAGACTCTACCTCCTCACAGGCCTTATGATTGCCCTATCGACCTCCTCCCGGGTACTACTCCACCCCGGGGCAGAATTTATCCTCTCTCTGCCCCAGAGACTCTTGCCATGTCCGAATACGTCCAGGAGAATCTAAAAAAGGGCTTTATCCGTAAATCCTCCTCTCCTGCCGGAGCCGGATTTTTCTTTGTGTCCAAAAAAGATGGCTCCCTACGTCCTTGCATTGACTACCGCGGTCTTAATAAAATCACGGTTAAGAACCGCTACCCCTTACCCCTCATCTCTGAACTCTTTGATCGCCTCCAAGGTGCCCACATCTTCACTAAATTGGACTTAAGAGGCGCCTATAACCTCATCCGCATCAGAGAGGGGGACGAGTGGAAAACGGCATTTAACACCAGAGATGGACACTTTGAGTATCTGGTCATGCCCTTTGGACTGTGCAATGCCCCTGCCGTCTTCCAAGACTTTGTCAATGAAATTTTTCGTGATCTGTTATACTCCTGTGTTGTTGTATATCTGGACGATATCCTAATTTTTTCTGCCAATCTAGAAGAACACCGCCAGCATGTCCGTATGGTTCTTCAGAGACTTCGTGACAACCAACTCTATGCCAAAATTGAGAAATGTCTGTTTGAATGCCAATCTCTTCCTTTTCTAGGATATTTGGTCTCTGGCCAGGGACTACAGATGGATCCAGACAAACTCTCTGCCGTCTTAGATTGGCCACGCCCCTCCGGACTCCGTGCTATCCAACGCTTTTTGGGGTTCGCCAATTATTACAGGCAATTTATTCCACATTTTTCTACCATTGTGGCTCCTATCGTGGCTTTAACCAAAAAAAATGCTGATCCCAAGTCCTGGCCTCCTCAAGCAGAAGACTCCTTTAAACGACTCAAGTCTGCCTTTTCTTCGGCTCCCGTGCTCTCCAGACCTGACCCTTCCAAACCCTTCCTATTGGAGGTTGATGCCTCCTCAGTGGGAGCTGGAGCTGTTCTTCTACAAAAAAATTCTTCCGGGCATGCTGTCACTTGTGGTTTTTTCTCTAGGACCTTCTCTCCAGCGGAGAGGAACTACTCCATCGGGGATCGAGAGCTTCTAGCCATTAAATTAGCACTTGAGGAATGGAGGCATCTGCTGGAGGGATCAAGATTTCCTGTTATTATCTACACCGACCACAAGAACCTCTCCTACCTCCAGTCTGCCCAACGGCTGAATCCTCGCCAGGCCCGGTGGTCTCTGTTCTTTGCCCGATTTAATTTTGAGATTCACTTTCGTCCTGCCGATAAGAACATTAGGGCCGATGCTCTCTCTCGTTCCTCGGATGCCTCAGAAGTTGATCTCCCTCCGCAACACATCATTCCACCTGACTGCCTGATCTCCACTTCTCCTGCCTCCATCAGGCAGACTCCTCCAGGAAAGACCTTTGTTTCTCCACGCCAACGCCTCGGAATCCTCAAATGGGGTCACTCCTCCCATCTCGCAGGTCATGCGGGCATCAAGAAATCTGTGCAACTCATCTCCCGCTTCTATTGGTGGCCGACTCTGGAGACGGATGTTGGGGACTTTGTGCGAGCCTGCACTATCTGTGCCCGGGATAAGACTCCTCGCCAGAAGCCCGCTGGTTTTCTTCATCCTCTGCCTGTCCCCGAACAGCCTTGGTCTCTGATTGGTATGGATTTTATTACTGATTTACCCCCTTCCCGTGGCAACACCGTTATTTGGGTGGTCGTTGATCGATTCTCCAAAATGGCACATTTCATCCCTCTTCCTGGTCTTCCTTCTGCGCCTCAGTTGGCTAAACAATTTTTTGTACACATTTTTCGTCTTCACGGGTTGCCTACGCAGATTGTCTCGGATAGAGGGGTCCAATTCGTGTCTAAATTCTGGAGGGCTCTCTGTAAACAACTCAAGATTAAATTAAATTTTTCCTCTGCATATCATCCCCAGTCCAATGGACAAGTAGAAAGAATTAACCAGATCCTGGGTGATTATTTGCGACATTTTGTTTCCTCCCGCCAGGATGACTGGGCAGATCTCCTTCCATGGGCCGAATTCTCGTATAACTTCAGGGTCTCTGAATCTTCCTCCAAATCCCCATTTTTCGTGGTGTACGGCCGTCACCCTCTTCCCCCCCTCCCTACCCCCTTGCCCTCTGGTCTGCCCGCTGTGGATGAAATTTCTCGTGACCTTTCCATTATATGGAGAGAGACCCAAAATTCTCTCTTACAGGCTTCTTCACGCATGAAGAGGTTCGCGGATAAGAAAAGAAGAGCTCCCCCCGTTTTTTCCCCTGGAGACAAGGTATGGCTCTCCGCTAAATATGTCCGCTTCCGTGTCCCTAGCTACAAGTTGGGACCACGCTATCTTGGTCCTTTCAAAATTTTGTGTCAAATTAATCCTGTCTCTTATAAACTTCTTCTTCCTCCTTCTCTTCGTATCCCTAATGCCTTTCACGTCTCTCTTCTCAAACCACTCATCCTCAACCGTTTTTCTCCCAAATCTGTTCCTCCCACTCCTGTTTCCGGCTCCTCGGACGTCTTCTCGGTCAAGGAAATTTTGGCTGCCAAAAAGGTCAGAGGGAAAAATTTTTTTTTAGTAGACTGGGAGGGTTGTGGTCCTGAAGAGAGATCCTGGGAACCTGAGGACAACATCCTTGACAAAAGTCTGCTCCTCAGGTTCTCAGGCTCCAAGAAGAGGGGGAGACCCAAGGGGGGGGGTACTGTTACGCCGAGCGCTCCGGGTCCCCGCTCCTCCCCGGAGCGCTCGCTTCACTCCCTCCGCTGCAGCGCTCCGGTCACGTCCTCTGACCCGGGGCGCTGCGATCCCGCTGCCAGCCGGGATGCGATTCGCGATGCGGGTAGCGCCCGCTCGCGATGCGCACCCCGGCTCCCCTACCTGACTCGCTCCCCGTCTGTTCTGTCCCGGCGCGCGCGGCCCCGCTCCCTAGGGCGCGCGCGCGCCGGGTCTCTGCGATTTAAAGGGCCACTGCGCCGCTGATTGGCGCAGTGGTTCCAATTAGGGTTTTCACCTGTGCACTTCCCTATGTTACCTCGCTTCCCTTGCACTCCCTTGCCGGATCTTGTTGCCTTAGTGCCAGTGAAAGCGTTCCTTGTGTGTTCCTTGCCTGTGTTTCCAGACCTTCTGCCGTTGCCCCTGACTACGATCCTTGCTGCCTGCCCCGACCTTCTGCTACGTCCGACCTTGCTTCTGCCTACTGCCTTGTACCGCGCCTATCTTCAGCAGCCAGAGAGGTGAGCCGTTGCTAGTGGATACGACCTGGTCACTACCGCCGCAGCAAGACCATCCCGCTTTGCGGCGGGCTCTGGTGAAAACCAGTAGTGGCTTAGAACCGGTCCACTAGCACGGTCCACGCCAATCCCTCTCTGGCACAGAGGGTCCACTACCTGCCAGCCGGCATCGTGACAACTAGCAGAGTTTGCCCTGGAAAAGCTGTCCTGCCCGGCCAGTAGTGTGCCATCAGAGCGGTTGTTTAGTGCAGCCGGGGCCATAGTCACCCCAAGGCGAACTCGTCTGTCCACTAAAAATGTGGAGAGACTGACGTTTGTCAAGATGAATCAGGGATGGATCAGCCAGGATTTCCAGCCACCAATGACAGATGGGTCTGAGTAGATTGACCATGCTCCTACAACAAAATTTTCACTATTATGGTTGGTTATGAAACCCTCAGGGGCAGACCTGGGCAATGTATGGCCCGCTTGCCACATACGGCCCTTTGATTGGCTCTGACCGGCCCACACTGACTGGGGGACAACTGTGCTGCCTAATCTGGGGGACAACTATGCTCCTAATCTGGGGGACAACTATGCTCCTAATCTGGGGGACAACTATGCTCCTAATCTGGGGGACATCTATGCTGCCTAATCTGGGGGACATCTATGCTGCCTAATCTGGGGGACAATTATGCTCCTAATCTGGGGGACATCTATGCTGCCTAATCTGGGGGACAATTATGCTCCTAATCTGGGGGACATCTATACTGCCTAATCTGGGGGACATCTATGCTCCTAATCTGGGGGACAACTATGCTCCTAATATGGGGGAAACTGATGCTTCTGGCCTTGGGCCTGTAATTTTTTGAAGTTTAGCAGTAGCTAAATACATGCTTAATGCAAATGTAAACATTGATCTTTAAATGTAAGGGGTTATGAAACCCTCTTGGGTACTGCGAATGACTGCTACAGACTCATTCTGTGTCTTTCATAAACATCTTGCCTGCCTGGTGCATCTGGCCTTAGGCCTTACATTTTTGGATGTTCAGCAGTAGCTAAATACATGGTTAACTCCTTGGGGACGAAGGGCGTATGCATACGCCCTCGCGTCCCGTCACTTAAGGATGGAGGGCGTATCCATACGCCCTCAGCATTTACGATCACTGCCGCTCGCAGGGCGGTAATCGGACCGGGATGCCTGCTGATATCTATCAGCAGGCATCCCGTGGCAATGCCTAAGGGGGTCCTGAGACCCCCCCCCCATATCGACGATCGCAGCAAATCGCAGGTCAATTCAGACCAGCGATTTGCCGCGATCCGGGCAAATCGGGTCACTGGTGACCCGATCTCCCGGAAAATAAGACTGATCGGAGCTGTCAGAGACAGCTCCAACCAGCCTAAAGGATAGGAGTGAGGTGGCAGTGTTGCCACCCCCTCCTATCCCCTGCCATTGGTCGGTCAGGCTGACCACCAATGGCAGGAGGGGGGCGGGGGGTTAGAGTTAATTTCCCCCCGCTTTGCGCACCGATCGAAGTCGGTACAGAGCGGGGGGAACACGGGCGGCGAGGGGGGGGGGGGGGACATGGCCCGGCTTACCCGGACCTGCGGCGGCGGAGGCGGCATCCTGGAGCAGCGGCTGCCGAAGGAGGAGCGGTGGCCGGAAAGTGTTGCTGAGAAGGCTGCAGTGAAGATCGCGATAAGTGATCTTCACTGTGGCCTTCTAAAAGCTGCAAAACTACAGCTCCCAGCATGCCCACACAGCCAAAGGCTGTGTGGGCATGCTGGGAGTTGTAGTTTTGCAACATCTGGAGGGTCACAGTTTGGAGACCACTGTGTAGTGGTCTCTTAACTGTGGTCCTCCAGATGTTCCAAAACTACAACTGCCAGCATGCACTGACTATCTGGGCATGCTGGGAGTTGTAGTTTTGCAACATCTGAAGTGGCACAGTTTGGAGACCACTATATGGTGGTCTCCAAACTGTAGCCCTCCCGATGTTGCAAAACTACAACTCCCAGCATGCCCAGACAGTCAGGGATGCTGGGCGTGTAGTTCTGCAATATCTGGCCCTTCAGATGTTACAGAACTACAACTCCCAGCATGCCTGGACAGTCTCGGCATGTTAGGAGTTGTAGTTATGCAACAACTGGGGAAGAACAGTGGCCTCCAAACTGTAGCCCTCCAGATGTTGCAAAGCTACAACTCCAAGCATGCCCAGACTGTCCAGGCATGCTGGGAGTTGTAGTTCTGCAACATCTGAAGGGCCAGATATTGCAGAACTACACGCCCAGCATCCCTGACTGTACGGGCATGCTGGGAATTGTAGTTTTGCAACAGCTGTAGGCACACTGGTTGGGAAACACTGAGCTAGAGTCTGTTTCCTAACTCAGTGATTCCCCACCAGTGTGCCTACAGCTGTTGTAAAACTACAACTCCCAGCATGTACGGTCTGTCAGTGCATTCTGGGAGTTGTCATTTTGCCATAGCTGAAGGTTTGGAGTGCCCCCCCCCCATGTGAATGTACAGGGTACATTCACACGGGCAGGTTTACAGTGGGTTTACAGTGGGTAAGGAAACTTACTGTGAACCCCTGCCTGTGTGAATGTACCCTAAAAACACTACACTACACTAACAAATAATAAAAAGTAAAACACTACACATACACCCCCTTACACGTCGACCGCCCCCCCCCCCCCCCTCCCAATAAAAATGAAAAACGTCTCATACGGCAGTGTTTCCTAAACGGCGCCTCCAGCTGTGGCAAAACCACAACTCCCAGTGTTGCCGGACAGCCATAGACTGTCCTGGCAGGCTGGGAGTCTTGCAACAGCTGGAGGCACCCTGTGGGAGACACTGCTGTAGGGTTTTGGTGGAGACAAGCCCCATCCTTGTAACCGGGTCCACCCCTACTGCAAATTCCTTATTCAGGCCTCAAATGCGCATGGCGCTCTCTCACTTCAGAGCCCTGTCGTATTTCAAGGCAACAGTTTAGGGCCACATATGGGGTATCTCCGTACTCGGGAGAAATTGCGTTACAAATTTTGGGGGGATTTAAAAAAAAATTTTTTCATTTACACATCCGAATTTAACGAAAAGTTGTCAAACACCTGTGGGGTGTTAAAGCTCACCGGTCCCCTTTTTACGTGCCTTGATGGGTGCCGTTTCCAAAATATTATGCCATGTGTTTTTTTTTTTGCTGTTCTGGCACCATAGGGGCTTCCTAAATGTGACATGCCCCCAAAAACCATTTCAGCAAAACTCACTCTCCAAAATCCCATTGTTGTTCCTTCCCTTCTGAGCCCTCTACAGCGCCCGCCGAACACTTGACATACACATATGAGGTATTTCCATACTCGAGAGAAATTGGGTTACAAATTTTGGGGGACTTTTTCTCCTTTTATCTCTTGTAAAATTTCAAAAACTGGGTCTACAAGAACATGCGAGTGTAAAAAATTAAGATTTTGAATTTTCTCCTTCACTTTGCTGCTATTCCTGTGAAACACCTAAAGGGTTAACATACTTACTGAATGTCATTTTGAATACTTTGAGGGGTGCAGTTTTTATAATGGGGTCGTTTATGGGGTATTTCTAACATGAAGGCCCTTCAAATCATACTTCAAAACTGAACTGGCCCTTAAAAAATTCTGATTTTGAAAATTTTGTGAAAAACTTGGAAAATTGCTTCTGAACTTTTAAGCCCTCTGATGTTTTCCAAAAGTAAAAAATTGTCAACTTTATGATGCAAACATAAAGTAGACATATTGTATATGTGAATCAAAATATTATTTATTTAGAATGTTTATTTTCCTTTCAAGCAGAGAGCTTCAAAGTTAGAAAAATGCAAAATGTACAATTTTTTCATCAACTTCTGGAATTTTTCACCAAGAAATGATGCAATTATTGATAAAAATTTACCACTAACATAAAGTAGAATATGTCACGAACAAACAATCTCGGAATCGGGGGGCGGAGCCTGACCGCTGACTGGAATGGCTGCATGACACTGCCGCTCTCCGGCCTTGCACCTCTGAAGCACCGTTTACTACCTCGTTACTGCATTGGTGATGGTGAAGATAGGTCGCTCATTCCCTAGTGACCCTGCCGAAATGCCGAAATCCCAAAAAAATCCGGCGGACGTGGCGAATTTCTTCAAAAAGCGAGCGGAACGCTCCCCGGCCAGGGCACTCAAGATGGCGCCTGAACCTGCGTCCCACAATGACTCGGAGGATGAGGGAGGCCAGGAGAGCGACTCCAAAGGGAGCAGCATGACTACGCTCACACCTGCCTTCTTCAAAGCGTTTATGAGGAAGGCACTATCTCAAGCCCTCAAGCCGGTACGGGCTGACCTGGCCGAGATCAAATCAGAAGTCCAGGCTATAGGCTTCCGCACAGAGGCCCTTGAAACAGCCTGCCACGACTTGACGGTCCACTCGGCAGCGATGGCGTCGAGGAATGAAGTACTGGAAGCCCACATAAATAGTGCCCTCATGCTGATCGAGGATCAGGAAAATAGAAGCCGGCGTAAGAATATACGCCTCGAGGGGCTACCGGAGTCCTGGTCAGCAGAAGCCCTCCCCAAGATAGCATGTGAAATCTTCGAGGGTCTCCTGGGGAAGGACAGAGCTACAAAGATTGTGGTAGAACGTATCCACAGAGCGCTGAGACCCAAACCCAAGCCGTCTGAACCGCCGAGAGATGTCATCTGCGGCCTCCTACCTTTTGTGGATACAGCAGCTATTCTACAGGCGGTGAGAGAAAAGGGCCCCATAACCTACGGGGATGCAGAACTAGCGTTCTATCAGGATATTGCTCCGACGACTCTAATGAAACGGCGCCTGATGCGGCCTCTGCTGGAGAAGCTTAGGGATAAAGGACTACTTTATGCTTTGTTGTTCCCCTTTGGTCTCTCGGTGCTAAAAGGAGGCAAACGGATTATTATTAAGACGCCGGAAGACTTGTCTGCTGCATGGACCACCCTGGGAATCTCCCCGGTTGAGGTCCCTTCATGGCTGCCTCTCTCTGAAAATGCTCCGCTACCGCAACTGCCCCGACTGGAGGACTGGAAGCAGGTTACGAGGCATAAGACTCCCAAGCTGAAGAAGACCCCAGTCAAAGAAGTGCCTTCTGGCCGTTGAAAGATAAGTACTATGCTGAACACCTACTGTACTGTATGATATCGGGGGGCCTGGATCTGTCACCCTGAGATGGGATCCTGCTATCCGCTGCAACCCCCCTCCCCTATCCCATAGGGAACTGCCCCCCCCCTCCTTTTGTCCTCGACTCACCTGCACCTATAACCCATGGTCCGGTGTGTGGACGAGGTACATATGGAGAGGGGTCATGTATGGTGTGTGGCTTGTCACCTTACCTGCTTGGACCGAAAGTTTACTTCTCTTTTTGGGGGCACCGACCGCTCTGGTCCCCCCCATATCGCCAACATCGTGGAAAAATAAGTAGTCCGGGTCCTCCTGTGCTGAACTGCCCATATTGCTTGCTCCCAAAGGAATCCCCGCTAAGTCATTTAACTCCACGGCGCTGGTGTCCCCTCCAGTGTTAATGTCCTCTCCTATGGACTAGTTTACGCTTAATTTGATTCGTGAGACACTCTCCGCTCCCTGTCGCTACCGACTGTTCCGATTGAAGAGAGGATGGGGAACGTTCTGCCCTGTCTATCTCCTGGACTATGCACGAAGGGGACTTGATTATGATGTTGCTGCATGAACCATACTAGACTCGTGATCTACTCTGGGACGCTTACCACCCCCCCACCAGGTTTACTCTCTACAGCTGTTGACGTGAACCCCCTCCTCCCCCCCCTTTTTGTTCCCTATCTAAACCTGACAAGTGCCCCCCCCCACCCTTTATATCATCGGCACGCGGATGTAGCCCAGCTCCATAGCCCCCGATCCCCCTACGCTGTGGCAGAGTGCAGAGGTCTTCTCCTATCAGTAGATTGCATGTTATTAATACTATGCTGTGCTCTGTTTACATTGTGTTTGTGATTGTCGGGCGGGGATTAATTGATGTGTGCTGTCTGTCACACCTATTCTCGTTTTTCTATCCTGACTGGTCTCCCCCCCCCCCCCCCCCCCGCCTACTCTTTACAACCTTTTAACCATTTGATTCTACCATCATTTCTACAGTAGTCACGTCCTTTCTTCCCCTCTCCCTACTTACCTCTTTCTCAACGACCTCCCACCTTTCCTGCACCTCTCATGCATGTCAATGCTATCTCTAGTCCATCTCTCCCCTCCCCCCTCCCCCCTTTTCTCCTCCTTCCCCCCCCCCCTTATCCTTCACCAGGGCTACTGCACCCTCCTCTATTCTCTCCCCTCTCCCTCCTTCCCCTTCCCCTCCCCGTTATTTTTTTCTTACCTACACCTCCCCCACCCCTACCCCCCTCTCTCCTTTCTCCCCTCTCATCTTGACTTTCTCCTTCTCTCCTCCTTCCTGCCCTTACCTTCGTGCTATGTCTTTGGTGCGGCACGGGTACCTTCCGAGCGCACCAAATATCGCCCTCCTGAGCTGCATTCTACAGGAAGTTTATTCATGCTGAGTGCTTTTCAGGTCTATCCATGTTGAGAACTCTTCAGTATATGTTTATGCTTCATTCTGCCTGTAAATTTGGTCAGCGGACCTATTGTTAATGTTATGTTGCTGTCTTGTTTTAGGTATCAATGCATGTTGTGCATAGGAGTCACCTATGTTGTATACCTTGTAGTTCACCATCACTGTTTTATTGCCGGTGTGGACGAGTTGCTCCACAGGTTGGGACGTTTACTATTCCCCCCGCAGCTTAGCACAGCGAACCTGCAGTGACCATCCACGCACACATCACCACTGCTTCACAGGGAGAGGATTTTGCGATTGCCGCTGTCCTCTCACCCCCCCTTTTTCTTTCTTTTTTCCTTACGTTTAGCAACAACCCCTCCCCCTTCGTTCACCCCCTGCTGCACATACCAATCACAACTCCAGACCCACTACTCTCACCTCCCTTCGCACTACCCCGGCCTTTCCACCCCCCCCCCTCCTTCCACTCCCTTTATCCTCTAGGTCTTCCAACTTTCTCTTCCCTTCCAACGATTTTAGGCCACTAATTCCTAATTTCTTTTACCTGTGTCGTGCCCCCTCCCTGCCTACCCCACCCCCTCTGCCTCTTCCCCTACATACTCCTACTTACATACTCTTACATACATTTATTCTCTTAGCCTGCATTGCTCTTGCTTCCCGCTTTCCTGCTGCACTATCCTTCAAATCTTTATACTCATTCCTTACCTCTTTATCTAATTTCCTTACCTGAAGAGTCCGATTTCAGCCTGAGCTTTTGAGCAATGTCCTCACTCACGTGTGTGTCTTTCAATGTCAGGGGTATGCTGACGCCGAATAAGCGGCACCATGTACTTACAGTTGTTAAAAAGCTTAAACCATCACTTTTGTTTCTACAGGAAACTCATTTTAAAAAAGGAAAGATCCCAAAATTACCCACTAAACAGTTCTCCCAGTGGTATCACTCTTGCCACGAGACCTCTGTATCGAAGGGCGTGTCCATCGCTATCCACAAATCGGTACAAATTAGAGTCCTCGGTGAGCACTCTGATGCCGAGGGTAGAGTTCTCTTTCTGCGCGTGTTAATACACAACTCGAAATTCACTTTAGCAAATATATATGCCCCCAATCATGCACAGGTCGCGTGGCTCCTGAGAGTGTTGAATGAACTGACACTGTTTGCAGATGGCCCGATTATACTGGGAGGTGATTTTAATGTGACCCTAAATCCTGCTCTAGATTCCACTACCTCTAGATCCTCGATTTCTCACAGAGCCCTGGCATGTCTCCGTACCAAACTGTCTGACCTTTCTCTTTTAGATACATGGCGGACGAGGAATCCCACGGTCAGAGACTACTCGCACTACACGGCTGCCCACAATTCATACCAAAGGTTGGATTATCTCTTCATTCACTCCTCCCGGATTTCCTCCCTCATGGCTGCAGGTATTGATGTTCTGTCTTTTTCTGATCATGCTCCTGTCTTCTTCCCTCTCTCCCTGTCCACTCCCCCTACTTGTGCTGCCAGATGGAGACTAAATGAACATATCTTAGAAAACCCCCAAGCCAAAGAAGATATACAATCCCACATCAATTCTTATTTTGATTCTAACATAAATTCCGGCCCGTCGTTTCCTGTAATTTGGGAGGCGCACAAAGCATACGTGAGGGGCATTCTTATTTCCTGGGGCACAAAACTGAAAAAATCTTACCAGGCTGAGATTGACTCACTCCTGTCCCGCATAGCTGCCCTCGAGAAATCCCATAAAACATTTAGAACTGATGACACCCAGAAGGAACTTGGATTGGTCAGGAAAAAACTAGTCGATCATCTCCACTATAAGTCTGCTAAAGCATACTTGAATTATAGACACAAGCTTTATGCCCATGGCGACAAGGGAGGGAAACTCATGTCTTCGTTGCTGAAAAAAGCGAAGGCTAAGCAACATATTCATGAGATTAAGCGCTCTGATGGCTCCTTATGCTCAACTACTAATGATATAGCTTTAGCCTTCCAGACATTTTATTCCAATCTTTACAACCTATCCGACCCCTCCAAACCGATTTCAAAAGGGGAAAAGGAACATATGACACGGAAGTTTCTAGATGACATTTCATTGCCCAGCTTAGATGATTCTATGGCCAACGACCTCCTAGTCCCGATTTCAGAGGAGGAGGTGAGGAGGGTTCTCTCTTCCTTTCCCCCAGGTAAGAGTCCGGGCCCAAATGACCTGCCGCTCTCGTACTACAAACAATTTCAGGATTCCCTCTTGCCCCATCTCACTGCCTGGTGTTCTTCCCTATTCACGGGTTCATCTCTCCCACCACAATCACTTGAAGCTCACATAACACTCATAGCGAAAGATGGAAAAGACCCTAGTGAATGTGGTAGCTATCGCCCGATCTCACTCCTAAATTTAGACCTCATACTTTGGGCCAAACTCTTATCTCTCCGTCTCAAAAAACTCTTGCCCCTCCTCATTGGAGAGGAGCAGGTGGGTTTTGTACCAGGTAGAGAGGGTCACACTAACACGACAAAACTACTCACAGCCATTTCTCAGGCCCGTTCCAGTGGGTCCCCCCTTGTCCTTCTCGGCATTGATGCCGAGAAGGCATTTAACAGAGTTGACTGGCAATATTTAGTGGCAACTCTACACAAATTACGGATCCCTCTCCCATTCATATCTGCTATCATGACACTGTACTCATCCCCTTCTGCTTCCCTCCTGGTGAACGAGTCCATTTCTCCCTCTTTTACTATAACAAATGGTACCAGACAAGGCTGCCCCCTTTCCCCCACGTTGTTCATTTTAGTGATGGAGACCCTTCTCCAGAAGGTACGACAGTCAACTTCCATATTGGGACACCAGACGCCACGGGGCGACCTGAAAGTCTTAGCCTTTGCTGATGACTTACTGTTCCTCATATCGAACCCTTTAGAGGGTCTTCCCCAGTTGGTGCAGTTGTTCTCCGAGTTTGGGGCTGTATCAAATTTTAGGGTCAATGTATCGAAATCGGAGTTGCTTAACATTTCCCTCCCCACCCACGCTTCTGCCATGCTTCGAGACAACTCTAGTTTTAGGTGGGCCACATCTCATCTCAAATATTTGGGAGTGCATGTTACCCCCAGGCTAGACAGCCTGTAAAAAGCGAACTTTGACCCGCTTCTTGAACAGATTAAATCTATCCTGAAAGAGTATGACATATCACTGATATCGTGGCTGGGCAGAAGGAACGTACTACAATGCTACATAATTCCCAAGATTACGTATAAATTCATGATTTTACCGATCACCCTACCGGGCAAATTGTTTACTTCCATTAGATCGCTCTTCTCCAAATACCTCTGGAAACAAAAGCGCCCCAGACTATCACATTCCTTGCTCGTTCGTCGATGCCGGATGTCCGTCGATTGTATGAGGAGATTCAACTTAAACGATGGACGCGTCTAGCACGACTGATATATGGCCCGATGGAGATACAGTGGGCACATGAGGCATACGGGGGTGACCTACTTGAGGCACTGTGGATGCCGACTGTGAGAGGCAGGCGACATACCGATCCCAATGACCGACTTTTATATAGTGGCATTTTCTCCTCCTGGCAGCATTTCTCCCCTTCTCTTTCCCCTTCTATCTCCCCCTTCTCCCTTCACATCTTATACCTGCAGCCGTAGACATGTCTGTACCCACCTTTGCTCCCATGTGGAACAAATTGTCCAGATTGCCAATTTCGCAGTTTTTCTCTGACGGTGGGATCCCGTCCGACGATGTTCTACAAAGTTTGATGCCTGAGGTAGGTGCCTCCTTCATACACCTAGATCATGTCAAATCATGCTGTCGGACTTTTAGCAGCAAGTTTCCACCATTGAGGAGCCTGACGGATTTTGAGAATTCCTTGGTTACCTCCAATGGTGAGCCGTGGAAGCTTTCAAAACTCCGTTTCGCATGTAGATTGGCGCAGCCGAAATGGAAACCACATTACATTGCCTCATGGGAGAGGGAACTAGGGCGTTCTTTTACAGAACTAGAAATAGACCGTATTCTCGCGGCCTCACATGGTCAGTCCAGATGTATTAGAATGCAAGAAACACATTTTAAAATATTGCCACGCTGGTATAAAGTCCCAGAATTCCTATACGCGCATGGCTTATCCCCTTCTGATAAGTGCTGGAGATGCTTGGATCAGCGAGGTACACACGCCCACATTTGGTGGTTCTGTCCCTCCGTCATGCCTTTCTGGCAGGAGGTGGAATCAACAATTAACTTAATAGTGGAATCTCCTGTTCAACTTAGTCCTGAGTCCGTCCTGCTGGGTTGCCCCTCCATCTCCTACGTCCCCGCATCAGATGTACTGATCTCTCACATGGTGGCAGCTGCAAAATCCCTAATCCCTTTAAATTGGTTGAACACTACGCCTCCGGCCAAGAGTGATTGGCTCGCTAAGATTTCTCAGATCAATAGATTTGACGAAATGTACAGTAGATTAAATAGAACACACGATACCTATTGCAAGATATGGAAACCGTGGCTAGATTCACCTTATGCTCTGGCGACGTGATTTTGGTCGACTGCCACCTACCTGACTGTTCAGAGGCTCAGACTTCTTGCCTGTCCCTTGTTCTCTACTCTCCTCACTACCTCTCGCCTCCTCCTCTGCTGCTTTTTCTTACCTCTGCTGCTTTTTCGTACCTTCCGCTACCCTCTTTGTTCTCTCTTTCTACTCCCCCCCCTATGCATCCCCCGTGTTTCCTTTCCCACCCACCTTCTTATACCCATCCTTACCTTGACCCACCATCTCCCCTACCCTCCCTCTCCTGCTTGATACCATCAACCCTTCCCAATTCCACACTCTCTCAAGCACCCGATTGGCTTGTAGCTAATCGCACGTTTATAGTTACCTCATGTGCTGTTGCTGACACTTAGAGTATGCTCCATTTGAGCCTAACCGCCTTAAAATAATACTGCTGTGCAACCTGTTGATAATTTAGTTCTGAAGTTCACTGTATCCACTGAAAATCTGGAAAACATGAGCATTGATGTCTTACCACCTGCGAGTGGTGTGTCTATGTTACCACTGTTCTTTTCCTCATGCTCAATAAAGACATAGTTGATAAAAAACAATCTCAGAAACAGAATGAAAAGTAAAAGCATCCCAGAATTATTAATGCTTAAAGTGACAGTGGTCAGAATTGCAAAAAATGCTCCCGTCCTTAGGGTTATAATGGGCTCCATCCCCAAGGAGTTAATGCAAATGTAAACATTGATCTTTAAATGTAAGGGGTAATGAAACCCTCTTGGGTACTGCGAATGACTGCTCCAGACTCATTCTGTGTCTTTCACAAACTACCTGCCTCACTGGTGCCTCAGGCCTTGGGCCTATAATTTTTTGAAGTTTAGCAGTAGCTAAATACATGCTTAATGCAAATGTAAACATTGATCTTTAAGTGTAAGGGGTTATGAAACCTTCTTGGGTACTGTGAATGACTGCTCCAGACTCATTCTGTGTCTTTGACAAACTACTTGCCTCCCTGGTGCCTCTGGCCTTGGGCCTTAAATTTTTGGATGTTTAGCAGTAGCTAAATAAATGCTTAATGCAAATTTCAACAATGATCGTTAAATTCTCGGCGCTCTGCCAGGGCCTTCTCCTACCCCGCCTGGGCCGATCCGAGGACCTCACTAACCAATCCAATCGGTTGTAGCGACGGGCGGGGTGTACAAAGGACAGGGACTTAATCAATGCAAGCTTATGACCCTCACTTACTGGTAATTCCTCGATTTAAGGGTAAATAGTTGCAATTCCACATCCCTATCACGAACTGGTTTCAGCGTGTAACACGCACCTGTCCTTGAAAGATAGAGACACGCTAATCCGTTCAGTGGAGCGCTAGTGCGGCCCAGGACATCTGAGGCCATAACACACCTTTTATTGCTCCATCTCGCAATTGATCGGGCAAGGTAAGGGGTTATTAAAGCCTCTTGGGTACTGCTGAGGCCTACTCCTGACTGTTCCTGGTGCAATGTATGGGGTAATTAAACACTCTTGGGTAGTGTTATTGTTAAATTTACTGATAATTTTATCAGTAATAAAATTGAAATTTGCAGAATGCTAACCGTTACACAACGGAACGCTTGTTGCGTGTGATTTTTTTATGAAAATAAAATAAAAAAAATCCGGAGAGGGATTAACTCTGCTTAATCATTTTTGGCTAAAAAAATCCTTTGGTGATCTTATCTTTTGGAGACAGATGCACTTACACACATATGTAATAATTTTTTTAAAATAATTTTAAACATTGTGTGGTTTATTATTTTTGAGAAGAAAGTCTTTGGGTGGTCCACCGTCCTGCATTATAGAGTCTTCTGAAATGTTGGATATGCGCTTGTTCTTACACAAAGGTATACATTTTTATTTTTATTTATATGATTTTGTTGATTTTGTTGATTTTGGGGCGGATTGTGAAGCCCTGTGTGTACTGGTGCATCAGCCAACTGCAGGCTGTGTCCTTCAGGCAATATATGGTGTTACGCCGTGCGCTCCGGGTCCCCGCTCCTCCCCGGAGCGCTCGCTTCTCTCTCGCTACCGCAGCGCTCCGGGCAGCTCCACTGACCCGGTGCGCTGCGATACCGTCTCCAGCCGGGATGCGATTCGCGATGCGGGTGGCGCCCGCTCGCGATGCGCATCCCGGCTCCCGTACCTGACTCGCTCTCCGTCTGTCCTGTCCCGGCGCGCGCGGCCCCGCTCCCTAGGGCGCGCGCGCGCCGGGTCTCTGCGATTTAAAGGGCCACTGCGCCGCTGATTGGCGCAGTGGTTCCAATTAGTGTGTTCACCTGTGCACTCCCTATTTATACCTCACTTCCCCTTCACTCCCTCGCCGGATCTTGTTGCCATTGTGCCAGTGAAAGCGTTTCCTTGTGTGTTCCTAGCCTGTGTTCCAGACCTCCTGCCGTTGCCCCCGACTACGATCCTTGCTGCCTGCCCCGACCTTCTGCTACGTCCGACCTTGCTTCTGTCTACTCCCTTGTACCGCGCCAATCTTCAGCAGTCAGAGAGGTTGAGCCGTTGCTAGTGGATACGACCTGGTCACTACCGCCGCAGCAAGACCATCCCGCTTTGCGGCGGGCTCTGGTGAAAACCAGTAGTGACTTAGAACCGATCCACTAGCACGGTCCACGCCAATCCCTCTCTGGCACAGAGGATCCACTACCTGCCAGCCGGCATCGTGACAGTAGATCCGGCCATGGATCCCGCTGAAGTTCCTCTGCCAGTTGTCGCCGACCTCACCACGGTGGTCGCCCAGCAGTCACAACAGATAGCGCAACAAGGCCAACAGCTGTCTCAACTGACCGTGATGCTACAGCAGCTACTACCACAGCTTCAGCAATCATCTCCTCCGCCAGCTCCTGCACCTCCTCCGCAGCGAGTGGCCGCTTCTGGTCTACGACTATCCTTGCCGGATAAATTTGATGGGGACTCTAAATTCTGCCGTGGCTTTCTTTCCCAATGTTCCCTGCACTTGGAGATGATGTCGGACCAGTTTCCTACTGAAAGGTCTAAGGTGGCTTTCGTAGTCAGCCTTCTGTCTGGAAAAGCTCTGTCATGGGCCACACCGCTCTGGGACCGCAATGACCCCGTCACTGCCTCTATACACTCCTTCTTCTCGGAAATTCGAAGTGTCTTTGAGGAACCTGCCCGAGCCTCTTCTGCTGAGACTGCCCTGTTGAACCTGGTCCAGGGTAATTCTTCCGTTGGCGAGTACGCCGTACAATTCCGTACTCTTGCTTCAGAATTATCCTGGAATAATGAGGCCCTCTGCGCGACCTTTAAAAAAGGCCTATCCAGCAACATTAAAGATGTTCTGGCCGCACGAGAAATTCCTGCTAACCTACATGAACTCATTCATCTAGCCACTCGCATTGACATGCGTTTTTCCGAAAGGCGTCAGGAGCTCCGCCAGGATATGGACTTTGTTCGCACAAGGCGTTTTTTCTCCCCGGCTCCTCTCTCCTCTGGTCCCCTGCAATCCGTTCCTGTGCCTCCCGCCGTGGAGGCTATGCAGGTCGACCGGTCTCGCCTGACACCTCAAGAGAGGACACGACGCCGCATGGAGAATCTCTGCCTGTACTGTGCCAGTACCGAACACTTCCTGAAGGATTGTCCTATCCGTCCTCCCCGCCTGGAAAGACGTACGCTGACTCCGCACAAAGGTGAGACAGTCCTTGATGTCTACTCTGCTTCTCCACGTCTTACTGTGCCTGTGCGGATATCTGCCTCTGCCTTCTCCTTCTCTACTATGGCCTTCTTGGATTCCGGATCTGCAGGAAATTTTATTTTGGCCTCTCTCGTCAACAGGTTCAACATCCCGGTGACCAGTCTCGCCAGACCCCTCTACATCAATTGTGTAAACAATGAAAGATTGGACTGTACCATACGTTTCCGCACGGAGCCCCTTCTAATGTGCATCGGACCTCATCACGAGAAGATTGAATTTTTGGTCCTCCCCAATTGCACTTCCGAAATTCTCCTTGGACTACCCTGGCTTCAACTCCATTCCCCAACCCTGGATTGGTCCACTGGGGAGATCAAGAGTTGGGGGCCCTCTTGTTTCAAGGACTGCCTAAAACCGGTTCCCAGTACCCCTTGCCGTGACTCTGTGGTTCCCCCTGTAACCGGTCTCCCTAAGGCCTATATGGACTTTGCGGATGTTTTTTGCAAAAAACAAGCTGAGACTCTACCTCCTCACAGGCCTTATGATTGTCCTATTGACCTCCTCCCGGGCACTACTCCACCCCGGGGCAGAATTTATCCTCTGTCCGCCCCAGAGACTCTTGCTATGTCTGAGTACATCCAGGAAAATTTAAAAAAGGGCTTTATCCGTAAATCCTCCT